>NC_079333.1:66748320-67405820 GCF_029582105.1 Oenanthe melanoleuca | reverse complement strand
TAGGGTTGGGATTAAGGTTAGAGTTATGAATAGGTTTAGGTTTTAGGTCAGGGTTAGTGTTAGGGTAAGGGTTAGGGTTAGGGTTAGTGTGAGGGTTATGGTTAGGGTTATGGTTATGTTTAGGGTTAGGGTTAGGTTGAGGGTTACCCTTATGATTAGGTTTAGGATTAATATTCAGATTAGGATTAGGATTAGGATTAGGAATAGGGTACAGATTAGGATTAGGATTAGGATTGGGATTAGGATTAGGATTGGGATTACCATTAGGTTTAGAGTTAGATTTAGGGTTAGGGTTAAGGTCAGGGTTAGGGTTAGGGATAGGGTTAGAATTAATGTTAGAGTTATGAATAGGTTTAGGTTTTAGGTCAGGGTTAGGGTTAGGATTAGGGTTAGGTTAGGGTTGACTTCGCAGGTGGCCAATTAAAAGTTATTTTGCTTTCATAAATCACATTGCTAAGGCTAATTTGTCCTCTGCGGCCTTCTGGCTGCGAGGCCGATAGCAACCCCCTGGGGCCCTGTCCCCGTATGGCCCCGCGTGGCCTCGGCTCCGCTCTGGCTCCGGGCAGTCCTGGCTCGGCGGGGCTCGGCCTGGCACCCCAGCCCAGCCCCGGCTCTGTGGGGCTCGGTTTGGCTCTGCTACCCTCTCCACGTGGCGTGGCTGAGCAGGGGTTATGAGGGAGCCACCATAGGCTCTCCCTTCTCCCCCGCCCCTCCTCGTTCTGAGAGAAGAGGTCTCCAGCTGACCACGTGGTTTCTTCATGATCTGGATACAATTTTAACTCTTTTTGATGCCTGGATAAGGTTCTCGATCCCCTGAGCTCCCCTGAATGAGAAGAAATAAAGCATGGAGTCTACAGAAGTCAGCGGAATGGAGATAAAATTCCTAATGGGAAGAGATTGAAAAGATGCAACTGATAAGTAGCTGAAAACCCTTTTTGGTGGGCTAAGGGGATTGTGACTACACAAAAATTCCTTTAAACTTTGAAGTATACTTGGGGAGGTTTGGGTGCTTGAGAAGAAGACTTTTTGCCTCGGGGAAATGGAGCTCTCCCTCTTTTGGGATTGGAATATGAACAGAGACATTTGATAGAGAAGAAGATGAAGAGAATTTTGTTTTTCAGCAGCCTGCCTTTAAAAGTGGTATCAAGTGTATAACATAACCCATAGCAGAGCTCTGGAAGGACTGTGAGAATGGGAGGAAATTCATAGTTTTGTAGGTCTCGGCGGATGCAGAATGAAAAGGTGAAGACACCCCCTAAGCCTAAGCCAAAAAAGGATCTTTTCTCTCTAAAGTGAACTGAAATGATTATTTAAGTAGATAACTGACTGAAGTATTTTCTGTATCTTGCTGTTAAGGAATGTGGAATGAAGGAAGGGGGAGGAGGGAACAATCTAGGAATCTTATTCTGAATTCTTTTTGTGTTATTAATAAATTTCTTCTTCTACCCTTTTAAGTTTTAAGCCTGCCTTGTCTATGCTCCTAAATCCTATCTCTGAAAGAAATTAAATATATAGAATTGGCAAAACCCAAGTCACACAGTGACACCTTCCTTTCGCAACTGTTTTTCATAAAGTTAAGGACTTTTTGTTTTTTGAAGGATTTTTGCAGCTTATATTAGATAAACAAACAAAAAAAACCAACAACCAAAACAAAAACCACCACCAAAAAAAACCACAAAAACAAAAAAAAAACAAAAACCCAAAAAAACCCCAAATACCCAAATTTTTCCTGCTTCGTGCAAAAGCTATAAAAAGCTGCAATTTTCCTTGTCAGGGAAGGCAATGAAAGGAAAAAAACCTTACTTTGCCACTAAACATTTTTATTTCATTATTATTTGATTATAGCACTGGTAAAAACCACATTCATATTAGTTATAAAAATTATTGATCATGGGACAATATTCCAAACACCAGTGTTGAACTTTGTTTACCATATGGGACAGTAGTTCATAACTAAGAGTGATGAACTGTCAGTAGTTTTGACTTCTGTAGCAGCATTTAAAATACCAGCCTGGGAAAACTCAGGAGGTTTTGGAGACTGTATAATAAATGCAGGTTTCCTAGGAATCATGTAAGCATGAAATACCTGGAGATAGTCTTCAAGGTATGCAGTTATATGTGCTTATTTCTTGATAAATATTTACAGTTGAAAGCATCTTTTTTATTTGTGGGAGTAAACCCACAATTTACTCATCCCCCAGTTACTGTGTATAAAGCAGGATCCCCAGCTACAACTCGTTGCCCACTGTGCACTGAAGTATTTTCACTCCTTTAATTTGCTAACAATATCAATGTACAAAAAAGACTGTCTGCAAACTGATTCAATGTCATCGTGCATCTAGGACAGCATGATCATGGACACAATGCACCGTATCAAAAACTGAAGGTTTGCTTTAATGGTAAGTCTCCCTGCCGACTTATTAAGTCCCCTGAATGATGTTAAGAATTATTCCTCAGGGAGGTATCCAGTTTATTACAGAGATTTTTCATGAGTTTTCATGTTGATTCTGCCTTTGATAAAAAACAATAATAAGTAGAAAGAAAAAATTTCAGAATTTTTCCAGGACTGTATAAACCACTTCACCTTCCACTTGAAAACTGGATGCATAATTTTCCTTTGCCAGTAACTCTATAAATATGTTGAGGACAAAGACAGACACTCCTATTCTTTTATAGATTTGCATCAGGAAGATATTTGTCTTGCTTATTTTCATATTCAGTAAATAAGTGCAATGAAAAATACAAATACAAAATGACTATCTGTTCTAGAAACATACATATATCATGCTTCTAGTATTGCTTACATGCTGCAAATCTTTCATTTCAATCATTTCATGGCTACAGAGGAGCTAAAATAAAATTTTTACATACATAGATTTTGGCTGACTGCAAGACTGATCTTTCTCCTAAATAAATTCAGTTTTGCTTCAGTCATCAGCATTATTTATCTCTGAAATAGACAACTTTTTTAATTCAGCACTCTGCAGTACTGTGGAAATATTGATCTGCAATCAACTGCTGACACAGTTATCTTTGCTTAAGCTGCATGTTTACTGAACTGCAAACACAGCAGTATTACAGGCATATATAAGAATTATTTCTACCACAAAGAAAAAAATCATAGAAAACACCTCATCTAAATGGCCTTGTCTGTGTTTTATTCTAACACTTATTTTTATCAAAGGTACTTTTAGAGTAAACATTGAATAAACATTCATAGTTCCTTTTTTCTCCCACATTTTTTTGGGGGGGGTATTTATATTTGTTGGTTGTCTGGTTGGTTTTGGGAGTTTCTTTTATTTTTAATAGTGAATATAATGCTAGGAGAAATTTTCCTCCACTAATCTCTTTATAATTTTCCTTTAAGCAAGGTAAGCTGGTCAATAAAATTGAAATTACTCTGAAGAGCTATTTCCTTTGTCTTCATACATGCTCTTTTGGTTGGGAATCCTAACTTGCAGGACTTTTAAAATACTTCTGGCAATTTAGGTTTGAGTAAACAGCCAAGTCCCATGTCATCAATAGAGTATGCTTGATTTTGACAGATTGCACTTTTAAAGACCATATTTATATTTAATATATACAGCTCCATAGAAAATTAGAGGGAGGTGTTCTTGTTTATTCCACAGATTAATTACAACTGATCACAAGTGGAGGTGCATAGAATGGGAAAAATTCTCTGTAATTTAGAAGGGATTCAAACTAAAACAGGTCAGCTGAAATGGTACCAAAGTGGACAGACTTTTTAGACTATAGTCTTTACAATCCCATTATATGAACATAGAAATATAAAGTGCAAATTTTGGAATAACATTTAGTGTCAGTGGCAATGGATATTAATTATATTTCAAAATTTTTCATCAAAGCAGATAACCTTATTTTGTAATTTAGCTGAGAATAAAAAAAATTGAATAGCCAAACACACAATAAAACGGCTGACTTTAAAAGATGGAACTAATAACTGAATACCTAAATCCCCAAAGTCAACTTTTCAAATTAAAATTGCAATTAACTGAGAAGGGTTTAATATATATGTGTCTGTGTATTTGCAAAGAATAATTAGCCACTGTAATGACTACAACTGACTTTGAAATTATGAATATTGCAGAAAACTTATTAAGAAACATTTATATTAACTTTCTAGGATATTAATGCATACTGAACATCATAAATACATGATTATTCAATAATTCAGTATAGCATTTCTAATTGCCATTGTCATCTTAGTTATATTTTCATTAGTATTAGAAAAGTAGCAGTAGTCAGTAGCATCAGTCCAACAATTGGAAAATACAAGCATCATATCAAATATATAAATATGTATGACTCTCTTAAGTAGCATCCCCCCCTAAAAAAATCTAAAATTCATTATTGTGTAAAGTAGAACTTAAATAGAATTTTAGTACCTAAATCTAGGATTGTGATTCCAGAAAATGACTGCAAAGGAATGTAAGGAATTTTAGACAATTTTATTTAACTTCATAGTCTAGATTTTGTAGTTTCTCAGAACAGTGTATACCACAAAGCTGACAGTTCTAAGCTTTCAAGCCTTTTCAGAAACCTCAGGCTGTTTGGACTTTTTCAAATCAGGCAGACACTGTACTGACAGGCCCAAGCTGATCCGATTTTTCAAAGACATCTGACATGCACATATCATCCATATAAGAAAAACACAGCTACCCCAAGGCCATTCTCATGCAAAATGACAGCCAGACAGAGAGGTGGTTCACATTAAATAACAGCCTAGTGCCTGAAGTAGAATGGAAACAGAGGATCAGTTCTAACCTTGGCCAGAAAAGTTTGAATTTGACATTTGAGGAGAGGCTGGAGCCGCCAGGTTGGAGTACAAAAGCTACATAGCCAAAGAAAAAGCATGGAAACAAAGAGGAGAGAATATAAATGTACAATGTGACAATATAAATGTATGTTTTCTAAGTTTGAAACTTTTACCAAGCAGTTGGAATCATAGTCCAAGGTAACTAGATATCACCATGCATTTTCCTAACGAATAATGAAAACCTATCATATTAATGTATTTCTATCTGGGAAATCACTTCAAATTCAATATTTATCCAAATTTGTATTACTTTTTCTATACAGAACAGTCTCATTAGGTCTAGTTTAAAACAAAACAAAAAAAACAACTAAACAAGAACAACCAAAAAAGCCCCACCAAAACAAAACAGAAACAACCACATTCCTAAAAAGTAAAGAATTAATCTTGCTATGATACTGAGACTCCTTGATTTACATACATAAATCCCTGAAAAAAGTATATTCAGTGATCTCATAAAATTGCAGTGCAAATGCAATTTACTTGTTTTAAAGTAAAAGCCACCAAATGACAAATCTTGGAATGTGGGTGCTGTGATTAATACTAATTTAGCCAGTCTGTATCAAGCTGAGAGTATTCTTGATTTTGTCCCTGGAACAGGAGAGAAAAACACTTCTGAAGATGCACATAAATATTGTATATCAGTATTATGACTAGGCATGCATAAAATGAACAGAAGATATATAACTGTACCTAAATCATCCACTTGTCTTCAGATTAAAACCCTTTATTTCCATCATAATGTGAATAAAATCAGGCATAGTAAATCTCAAGATGGTATAAAGCAGTACTGATAAATGCACCCAATTTTCTAAAAGTTTGTCTATACCATCATTATGTCACTTCCAACGTGAAGTAACATATATTGGATTAAGTGAAACTAAGGGATACTCACACAAAAAATTAAAGCCAGGTAGTTCAGTTAAAAAATTTTTGGATAAAAGATCTTAATTCCTCCTGAAAATGAATCTTCATTTAAAAAAAATAATCGTTCTATATGCTCATTTATTAGCATTCATGAGTAAATGATGTGCCCTTCTTCAATTGTTGACAAAATTCTTCCTGCCTTATGATCTGTATGCTCTTGCATTTCACTCCACTCTAGATTGTATGAATCTAGAAGTATAAAAAGCATAATATCTATAGGAATACAGTATTTATTTTTAGGAAAATAATAATTTAAATTAATTAATTTAAATCTTAACATAAACCATTATTTGCTTTTAAATTTCCAATTTAACCCCATTCTGGTAAACCAAAGATAATTCGCCCCAAAAATTAATAACTTTTCAAAAAATGTAACTTGCAAACTGTTTCAGACTACCCTTTCAGGCATCCATAGTACTGTGAGATTTGTCCTGAAGGTATTTTCTGTGCAATAACTCATTTCCAGAGGATAAGTCGCTATTTATTTATTTATTTATTAGCCTCCTGACTTGAAAGAGGATAATATTTACCTTAGAAAGGAAAAATAATCTATAAACTTTTTGGACACCTCCAGTGAGGCCTAACACTACTTGTCTCTGTAACAGCCTACCTTTTTTACATTTTCTCCTGTTTAAAAGATGTATTCAATTCCAAATTAGGAAAAAAAAAGGTACCTTGTTATTTTTGTGACTGCAACTAATTAATGCAAATCATAAACAACACAAAAACCCCAAATGTTCAGTGTATTTTGTTTTTTTGGGGGGGGATGATTACTTATAAAATTGAATATATATAAAAATATATTTAAATTATAAAATTCCTCTTAACAATATATAGTTTTCCTTTGACCTACTTGCTCATATTTTTCATTTACACTCCTGGCCAATGCTATTAGATATGACAATCACAAATTCACCTGCACTTAAGCAATTCTGTCATCACCAAAGAAGATGTAATACACAAAATATATTTTATGTTCTGAATTTCTATCTTAAGTGTAATTTATTATGTTTTGATGATTAACCTGATTTAGGCAGTAATCAAAATAATTTCTTTTAGCACGTCTGAGCCTTAATCTCTCAACACTGTGCTAGTGCAGGAAAAAAAAAAAAAAAATCTGTCCCGGCTAAAATTACTTTCATTCTAGGATTATTTTGTCAATACTGTGACATACAGCACACACTGCTGTATCTTCCTTTTAACATCTTTTTTAGTACTCCAAACACATAGGAGTGGTCATAATCTTTTCAGGTATGAGAACACAAATAGCAACATAATTTATCAAAATGTAGTAACTTTGACACACAGTTCTGATATACAGAGAAACCTGCTGTTTAGAAAGCCCTATTTATTCATTTATGTAAGGAACTGCTGAAGCCAAATGGCAGCCATGTCCATCAATCATTAAAAAACCCGAGCAAAAATATGTGCATAACCACTCAAGGGAGCTTCCCACCAGATTTTAACTCCTTGGCTGTACAACAAAGAGGCAAGGCTGCCTGTGCCTTTTCAGCAAACATCATTCTTTTCCAGACTGTAGGATGTCTTGTGAGATAATAGTCAGGTTTATACTGACAAGCTAGTTTAAGCAAGGATTGATTACCTTCTTTTATATAATAATCTTTTGTAGATACAATCTTTTGTAACATGATGCAGGTTACTATGTTATCCTACAGAGAAGATTCACTTCCATTACATGGATAATAAATATATAATATTATATAATAAATATGATATTGTTTCTAATTTTTCATTTCCAGAGGTTAATTTTTTTATTAATCCATGCTTTCAATTTCCTACTAAAATAGTAGCATGCAGTGCTAAAAAAACTATAAAAATTAGCTGAAATATTCTGTAAACTTCACTCTCAATTTACATTGCATGCTGGAGGGAATCATTAAAACCTGTGCTGGAGGGCAATATCTCAGAGAAGTAGCAGAGGTGACACCAAAGGTGTGAAATGCATGCCTTAAAGAGAAACAAAGACAGCAAGACATTCAAGAGGTGAATACACCTGGTTTAGTATAAAGGGGAAGCTTTCTTTCCAGTCCTTGAGCCATCCTAGACCCATCCTGCCTACCCTACAGTATTCATACCATTCAGTGAACCACATATTAAAACAAACAAAGAAACAAACAAACAAAAAAATCACATTGTTTTGTATTTGTATTCTGCAGTTTAGAGTTTCCTCTTTGAACAGCTTTGAAATTAATTTGAACAAAAGTTTACCAAATAAAAAAATTTGAACACTTATCATGATTCACAGCGAGCTAATTACATCTCAGCTCCACCATCAAGCCAAGAAACCTGATCATGAAGATTAGAAATGTAAATTTTAAAGGGATTAAAAGTTCAGGTCTATATAATGAGAAATTTGATGTCAAGACAAGGACAAATAAACTTTACTTTTGGATAGTTGAAATTATTAAACATTCTTCAAGTCGAAATAGTGCCAGGATTTCAGATAGTGATCTTTACAAATGAACACAGCTTTACATGGCTGGGAACAACTGATTGGTATGAACAACATTCTAAAAGAAAAACAGAAGAAATGGAGTAAAAGTCAAATTTAATCTGAAAAGTAAAATATCTTCAATTAGGATCAGGAAAGAATACTCATGTTGAAAACACTTAGTGAGCAATTAAATGGCCAGCCACATGCACACACTTGAACACTGTTTTCTTTAGTTCTGTTACCCAGAAGAATAGTGTCATAATCAAAATTAAAAGATGCCACAACTTGATCAGAATACTGACAAGTGTAGACAGAATAATGTCTTTACAATATGTGCAACTCTCAACAGTTTATTGCTCAATGTGTTCTAGCTTGCTCTAGGAATATCTAATACATTGAATATTTTTTAGTAAGCTACAAATCTTGGATTGACAGTTCAAAATCAAGAGAATCCAGATGTCTTCTGATACCTACATCTTCAAAACTGGTTTTGCAATGAAAAATCTTGATTCTGTGCTGCCACATACCAAGTGTAAGTCCATATAAACCTTCTTTTAGCCCTATTCACATCAAGTCTTCCTTCTTTACCACAAAATTTCAACAGTGATTTAGAAAAAATCTGCTATGATGCCTAGCCAATGTTGTGCATTTCATGGAAGAATGATGCTGTTACACTGTGTCTATTTCCTAATTACTTAAGATCAGACAAAGTATCGCATCATGGATGGAGAAGGATACAAAAGAGGCTCTTTCAGTCCCAGTTTATTGCATGGCGATGGTATGGCCGGAAAGAGGCCGAGTTCCTCTGGGGCACAGGTATTCAGGAGAAGGGAATGGGAGTGGCCTTGGCTGGCTGCCAATGGGATGAGGACACAGACGGGACAGGGGCCGGAATACCCGACCCCCCAGTGGGTACAAGGACACAGGGGAAGGTCACAGGACCGGAAAGGAAGACAGGAACTGGGGTTTGCAGGAAGGGGGTTACAGGATACCTTGATATAATTTCTTATACCTCAAATACTGAATTACAACAGAAGAATAGAAAAAGGTACACACAAGAATTCTATTCACAGAAGCCAGAGGACAATATATATTCTTTCCTTAGATTTGTTAGGCTTATTAGCAAGCTTTGCTCAGTTTACTACTTGATTTCAAGCTATCAGGAGACAAATTTTACATCTATCTAAGGGTAAAATTGAATTCATACCAGAAATTAAGTATTTTTAACTAACTTGCCAAATCCTGGCTATTGTTCTCAGTTACAAACACAGCCAGGATCTACAGGGCTACAGTGAACTGCTTCATAGTGCAAAGGCCAGGTCACGTAAAATGAACATTTATCCATTCTATTCAACTCCCCTGCCTTTCCAAAACTGCGGTTTTCATCAAAAAACTAATTGAAAATAGGCATTTAATGCCATTTAGTTCCTAAATTTTGCTTAAAGATTATTTGGGAGCTGCTATTTGACCTGGGATGAAATGTGCAACCACCCTTCTAATGATATAAAAATACAGATCTATGAGATTAAGCACTTTAGGAATGAAAATTTGCACACTTTTCTGTTTTTCTGCAATAAGTTTCTGGGCCTTGCTACAGATAACAGAGGAGTGTTTGTATTCACATTCATACTCTTGAAGACTTAGCTACAACAGTACTTTTTTTATGCCCTTAAGATAGTGGTGCAGAAAGCATATCTTAAAAATCCCTTCATTTCTGAAAGCAGAATACTAAAGTACTTGTCAAGGCATTTATTTGAGGACCTGTCACTGAAAATTGCACTTGGAGCAAACCTATTTTAGGACAAAAATTGGGCACAGTTTTTATACAGAGACCAAGTGAAAGCACAATGTAAAACAATTCAGAAAACCATATATAAAAATGAAAATAGAATCAGTCATTCATACACCTACACACATGTATAAGAAAATTTATGCATTTAGAGTAGCAGGTTTCTTATATTATTTCATTCAGTTTTGAAACTGTCAAAGGTCTCATGTAAACACAGGACAGAGGATTCAGGCTTCTTGACATCACTTTCACATTTTGAAATGTTAATTTTGATGTATTTTTTCACATGTACCATATGCAGAAGTTTCCTGTGTTTCTGATCATAGGAAGTTTTGAAAAGATTATTTTGGGAATGATCATTCTAAAATTTATTAAATTGTTAAAACATCATATCTAATATCTCTTAGTTTGTACTCATATATTAAATTTTATTTAAAGATTTCTCATGGACTAAACTCAATATTATTATATTTATCTAACTATCTAGAACACCTGCGTAGAAGGCTAGTTATAGAAAAGCCAGCTATATAGAAGATATAAAAAATCCTTGCATTTAGTATTTTCTACAGCTTGATTCAGTTTAAATATTACTCAACATGTCCAGTAACAAACAGAAATTTATTATCTCCATTAAAAAACTCAAAAATTACTTCCATTTCAGTTTGCCACTTCTGATAAAAAAAGAGTGAATTGTCAGGATGTGTTGGGTTGATGTGATCAGAAATGTGTATTCTATCAACATTTATTGAAGCCAGGTGGAGCAGTGACCCTTATCTCCATGGTACATACCATCTGCTAATGGGCCATCTTTAAACCAGGTGGGGAAATCATCTTTATCTTCTCCACAACCCATCCTCCCTCCAGGAAGACATCATCTGCTGCTGGGCCATTGAGTCCCACTGTATGGCTGGTAAAATTACATCATCCCATTGGGAGATGCTCCAGCCAGAGGGAGGAGTCAAGCCTTTCCTGCCTAGATAAAAACTGAGATTTTGAACACCAAGGTACCTTCTTTCCACTGGATTCCAGAGTAAAACCGGACCTTTTTCACATCATCCCTGGACCTTCAGAGGAAAACTGCACCTTCTACAGGAGCTCTGCTTCAGCTGAACCATATCTGCCACTGCAGGAGGATTGTACACACCATCTAATGGGACTGCTACCAACACCCTGACTGACAGGGTGTCAGCTTGGATTCTGACTCTGTCAGGGTTGGGATTGTTCTTTGTAATACTGTATTTCTATTTTAATTTTCCTAGTAAAGAACTGTTATTCCTAATTCCTATATCTTTGCCTGAGTGCCCCTTAATTTCAAAATTATAATAATTTGGAGAGAGGTGGTTTGCATTCTCCATTTCAAGGAGAAGCTTCTGCCTTTATTGGCAAACACCTGTCCTTCAAACCAGGACACAGGAAAATTACAATTGGGAAGAAACTGACTCCAAAGTCTACTCAGAATATGAGCATTTAATGCAGGCCGTCTTTCTCACGATATTTGTTCATTCAAATAATGCTATTTAAATATATTCATGGTGATTTCCCCTGCCACTCTTCTATAAAGCCCCAGATTACCTCATACAGTTTAAAAAGAATTTTATTCAAATAGTATTCTTAGTTACTCTTCAGTTTGAGTACACTGGATACATATAAAGAGTATGTAAAATCCTGGAGTCTAATGATATCATAGAAGCCAAACAATGGAACAATATTACTCCATTTTTCTCTTAGGCAATATTTTACTTATTTATGTATTTATAAAAAGAACCATAGAACATGCTTGCATGGGTCAAACATATTAGGCAATAAAAATTTATCCCCAGCATTTCCTCCCACACATTCCCTATAAATATTATCATTCTGAGCAAAGTCATCACATAAGGAACTAATCATTTTAAGTATGAAGTAACACATTTAGTTAGACCGAGTGAGACTTCTAGGTCATTAAGTTTTGATCTTATACATATCTTAGCTTCTGAGAATTAATTATTGTTTCAAATACATCAATGTATTGAGTCTGACTAAAGCTGACTAAAGTCAAAGATGGGGAGTTCCATACAAGGTGTTGTGAAGTGTTTCAGTGTTTTAAGCTGTCTGAAAATGCTGTGCAGGATTTTGTGTTGAATGACACAAATATCCTTTTTAGATCACTTTCAGCCTTTTAGCTGTCATACTTTGCACAAATACTCCTCAGGAAAATTTCTTATTTTCTGAAATTATGTCATTCTACAGATCTATTGTCTTTTGATTAAAGAGATTGAATTCCTAAAGTCTTTCTCCTAAGTCTGTAATTTTTCTGAAATTTTAAATTCTTAAGTTTTCCTATCATTATTTTCTTGTGAAATATAGAGGTAGATTCAGAGACAGGATAAATGTATAAGTTAAAGAACCTGCCAGTTATTTCTGATATGTTTGTTTCTTTGTGGGTTTCTCTTTTTGTGTATTTGAAAATCACATTGTCTCTCCATTTTTTAGCAGAACTCATATCACTCTATTATTTGTCAAAATCTCTTAGTCAACTTATCTCCAGTTTACTGTAATGCACTCATCATTCTGCAAATAAAACATACTAAAATAGGCTATAGTTAAATATGAAATTTGCTTAAACATCTAGAAATTTCATTATGTTAGTAATGTGTAGGCCACTGCTTAAGATAATATACTATCTAAAAGATAAGTTTAAAACACTCTAATTAACTTCATGGATAGTAAGAGAGAAATTATAGACTGTATTTTGCATAACTTAGTTTAATAATTCATGGGCTTTTTGCATGCAGCTCTGGAGTCTGTTTACTCCTAACTATTCAGAAAGCTCCTATGGCTGTTTTCCAGTATGTGGCAGTATTTTTTTCATTATGTTCACACACTGGTGCCTTCATGCTTTTTTTCATTGACTTGAACCCACAAGCCACAGTACTGTTTGTTGTAATAGTTTCTGATGGAAGGTGACTGCCACCAGCTTGAGGGTCAACCCCTCTCTCTGTTCTTTTTATGCCCTTTGGTTGTAGATAATTGTCAATATTTGAAGATTCAATTACAAAATTTTAAGCAGGAATAACTACAGCAAGTATAAGCACATTCTGATGAAATCTACACAGTAGCTGCTATGTGAAATGTGGTACACAGGAACAGCTCCTCCACTGGAGAGAACATCCAGTAGGTGATACTTACTGAAGAGTGGTATTGGCATGGTCAAGGGAGAATGCTCTCTTTTTCTCTTTACTATCTCTCTCCTCTTTTATTTTCTAACTTTAACCATCAGAGTGGATGTGGTCCATCAGCTACAGACTCTCTAAATCCTTGTGTATGTGAACTGGTTTTAACAGTCACTGTGCAACAGAAAAACTTTCCCAAAATTAAGAACAAGCAAATAAACCTAGCAGAACAGAAGCTACAGCAAATATGATGGAACAAAATTAATGTTTCAAATTTGTTCCCGTTCAAATAAACATTAAAAGAAATTGGTGAAACAGAAAGATAAATTAAAAAAATAAGTTCTGTTGTGGCACATGTGAGCAAGTTAGATGAAAATTTTTATTGTGCTGAGATACCAAAGATCAAAGAAAAAATGAATAGTAATGCTGTTGTTCATCCTCTGTACAAAGGAGACCCATATTTACATTCAAATTACAAATATAATTCCTACACTGAGGACATCATCAATCCCAAGAGCATGAGGTTTTGGGTTTTCTTGTGCCCACACTGCTAGCCATGTGGAGTACTTGACCTTGTTTCTCCTTTAGGATTACATATTTCTCTATGGTTACTAAACCAAAATACTATTTTTCAATAAGTATTTCATTAGGTAATGAAAAAACAAATGAAAACAGGTGAAGAGCATTTTATGATGCACCCAAGTGTCATTTTTTTTTATCATGGTTCTGACAGTATATATTGCAGATTTTGAAGTGTGACAGCATACTGTCTGTTTCAAGATTTCAATGGTTTTGTGGGAATAGTCAGTTAAAGCATAACTCAGTTTCATTCACTCCACATTTTGGTAGTAGTTCATTAAATGAGATATTCCCTGGACTATGCACACAAGATCACAGGGACATGTGTTTGGACCAATCCTTGCAGAATGAGGCAGGAAAGCTAATAATGAAAGATGGGCAAAGTCAGACTTTTAATATCTGAGCTCTCTCTATGACAAAAACTTTTTTAGTAGTACAGAAAATCCCATAAATTCTAATCTAGAAAGTCACAGGAAAGAAAAGTAGATCACACAAAACAAACAGGGGAAATAAAGAGGTTGACAGCAAATGTGTTCTTTCAGATTTTAAAAAGAGAAGATGATGGGAACAAAAGGTAGGGGAGAAATAATGTGTCAGAAGTTGGCAAGAGCACTGTAAATACACATTTCAAATATGAGGAGAGAGCACTGCTATGGTCAATCCTAGTGGAAAAGAACAGAATTCCTATGCTATCCTGGAGTATCTCTGCTATCAACAACAAACCACCAAAAACCCAAGCAAATAAACAAAAACCCCAAACAAACAAACAAAAAAACCTAAACAAACCAAAAACTTGATAGTTTTGTAAAGGGCAAGGAGGTTGATCCAGGATGGGATCTGTACAGCATGAAGTAGATGCCCACTAAAGGAACTAAGCTTTTTTTAAGAAGATCTATAATAACAGAAGACTGAATTGAGTTGTCTTCTGTATTTCTTCAAATCATTGAGCACATTTTAACAGTTCATAAAGTCTAGTTTGTGAGAAGAAAGAAACTTAGGGACGAAAATAAGACATGAGTTTGATGAGAATGTTTGGAAAAGGGAATAAAATTGAGAGCTGATTTCCTGAGAAAGAAGGTAAACCAGGCAAGAATAATGGATTTTGAACAACATAATCTGCTGTCCGTATTTGAGTAAATTTCAAAATTTCCAGATAGAATACCCAAGTCCTCAAATAAGGTCCACTGAAGTCAAATATACATCCTTAAGATCAAAGATTAAGGAACCTTAATAAAATAGGCCTTTAATTACAGTTTGGCAGAACAACTTGACATTTATAACAGAAGGATACTGAACTTGATCAGCTGCTTCTTTGCAGCTGTCTTATTGTTTATGCTTATCTAAGTGATAATAAGTATCACAAGTATTTAATGATATTTAACAGTCTGGAGTTCAAGATGGTGGGCAAGTATAATAGATGAGTCCTGAATTACAGAAAATTGTAAATTCTATTGTCATAAAACTTAGGATCTAGTCCTTAGCAGATCAGAACCGTAACTGGAGAGCTATGAAGAGGGAAACAGACTGGTGACATAATCAGTATGATATAATCAATATATATAATTCATTATGTAAGATTATTCAATATGTGAGAAATTAATTCTTCATACAATAGGTTATGTTATCTAATAGTTATTTATGGTGCTTTTCAGTCCACAGAAATTTGACAGACTCAGTTGTGTTATTTGAAGCTGCATTTACAACCTTAGCAAGATTATAGGGTCTACTTGTAACATAAAAGACATTGTACTTTTTGACCTAAAGACTATTTTAGACTTTCTTTTCAAATTCAAGTGCTTTTTCTAAAGCAAATTATGTGTGCTTTTCAATTTTGAGCTTATAACATCCATTAAGTGGTCATAAGAGACAAAATTACTGTCATGAAATGTGAATACTTTTCTTGGAGGATACTGAAGCATTTTTCATAGGATTTTTTTTACATTTCATTTACTGTTATGGTACTGAATTTTCTAGGCAACAATGCATACTAAAATAATTCTACTTTTAATTATGTAAGATATATATTGCTGTTTCTTAATATCCTCAAGTATTTTTTTATAACTAAAATTATATCTTCAAAGGAAAAAAGACATAGAAAATGTAAAAAAATTAATCTAAAAAGTAGATTTTTAAAAAATGTGCATTGTAACCTTTGTGTCAAGGGTAGACTTCCAGTATCCAAAAGAAATACCTTAATAAATGAGTGAAACCTGTCATGGGGCCATTCAAACTGTGAATAATGTCCTTTTATATCATATACTTATAGATGCATTTGCCATGTGCCAAGTCACTGCACATCATAAAGCACGACATCATAATTCTTTTTATCATAATTAAATAAAAACTCTCACAATCATGGAGTCTTCACCAACAAGGATAGCAATGTGCCTATTTTGTTGGTTTCTTCTTTGTCTACAATTCATAATTTGTTCTTCATTAATTTTATGTGGTGAACTGGGTTATAGAAGAAATCTAATCTCAGGCTGGTTTTTACTGTTTGCATAGTATTCAACAAAGTGTTAATCTATTATTTCTATAATGACCTACACTCATAAGAGTTAAAAAAATAATGTCAAATTTTTAGGTAATTGCAGGGTTTTTTTAGTGAAAAATGTAATTTCCATCATCATGAAATTCCAACAGGAATTTTATGAAACTGAAATGTCCTTCACTGACACAACATTATTTTCCCCTCGATGTTTTCAGAAAGCATTAAGGTGGAAGGATATGCATATAGCATCCCCTCAAAAACTATCATTAATTATAAAAAACAAAATATACATAAAATTGCGATTAAAATAATATAAGAAAAGTCACTTTTATAGATATATAAGGTGTCTGTGTTTAAACTGATAGGGTTATATCACTCACTGCAGGATCACAACAGACAGCTAGAGAGAAGGCAGTTCTTTTAGTTTCTAAGAAGTTGTCTTATTAAAACACTGAGACAAAAGATTCAAGACATCTTTGCAAGTGTAGCAACAAAGGCAGTATAAAATATATGAATGATGACTTTGCACAAATTTGGAAAATTTTACTACACTCTTTCTTTCACAGATGTAAATATACAGAACAAATAAGTAAATAAAATAATGAAGTCACTGGATTATTTTCTTGTTTACTTTGGTTTGATTTTCATCTTTGTTAAGCAAACAAACAAACAAACAAACAAAAACACTTAACAGCAAGTCTGGAAACTATTCTGAATGTATAAAATATTTCATTGTGTTTTGCAACTTCTAGCTTCTTAAAAGAAAGATAAACTATATGGTAGCTTGTTTGCTCTATGAAGTTCGAAATGAATACTACAGGCAAAATTCTCTGCATTTATCATTCATACATGTAAAACTTAAATTTAATTCTGTCTATAATGGACTTCATATTCTGTTGAAAGTATTTCAGAGTATCGTAATAACACCCTGAAGACATAACAATTTTTTCCTTGTTAGTACAGAAAAGCTCTGAGAATACTTTATGCTTTGCTATATTCATTGTTGCCTTAGGTACAGTAAGACTTTTTTCCTCTAATACTATAAAATATCCCTTTCATTTTCTTTAAAAGCAAGACACTAGGAAATTTTCCTTTTGGAAAATAATTTCCTGCAAAATAGCAGCCTATATCAGTCACCATCACGAGGGAATGCTACTGTAGACTACTTTTTAAATTGAGAGTATTTGATGAGATTTCAAAAATATGGCTATTAAAATGCAACATCTATTTTAAAATAAAGCTTAGTAATGCAAAATTCAAAAATTGCTAATTTTTTTTCTAAATAATGGTGGCAATTCATTATTGTTAGCATTATTGAGAAAAAACTTCTGGTTTGGGGAATTTTATTTTTCAAGAGTTTTTTTTTTTTTTTTTCACCAAAATCAAGTCTATTTTTAAAGTATATTGACTTAAAAAATACCTTGAAGAGAAAAATTTTAGCAACAATTAAGAAAGAGTCTAAATCCTTCATCTTGCCACAGACCCTACGGCATATATATCTTGAGAGTTATGGACAAACCTTTCCCATCAAGACTGTTTATTATTGTTTGTTTATTACAGTTCAGCAGATATGACACCTTCTGTCAACCTAAAAAATAATTTAGTTAAGATCTTAGATCAGGTTCTCATAATACCTTCATGCCCCTCTATGTCAACAGTAAAGCTGAAGTTTTAGCAAACGTTAAAAGATACTAAATCAACCCAAAATCATATCAGAAGGTAGAGAACTGCAGGGTCTCCTCTGAGCCTCTTTCTGCAAGCAAAAACCCCCTCCAGCTCCCTCTGCAGCTCCACATAAGATATGTGGTCCAGCCCCTTCACCAGCTTTCCTGCCCTTCTCTGGGCTCACATGGTCAAGGTTTCCTCACAAAGGGTTGTATAGAGGCAGACACTGATCCATTCCCTCTGGTGACCAGTGATAGGACCTGTGGGAATGGCATGGAACTGTGTCAGGGAACATTTAGGTTTAATATTAGAAGTAGGTTCCTCCCCCAGAGGGTGGCTGAGCACTGGAACCCAGGGAAGCAATCACATAAATTCTGCCAGAGTTCAAGAAGCATTTGAGTAAGGTCCTCAGGCACAAGGTGTTATTTTTGAGGTTGTTCTCTGCAGGGTTGAGCTCAGTGATCCTTGTGAGTCCCTTCAATTCAAGATATTTTCTGGTTTTTTGATCCTTTTCCAAGATGTACAATCCTTTAGAAACAGATTGCTCTAGTGTGGATCTCCCATGGGCTAGCAAGTCCTATCAGGATATGTACTCCTGTATGGGCTCCTCTCTCCATATGTTCACGGGTCCTGCTAGAAGCCTGCTCAGTCACCCTGAGAGTAAACAAGTGTTTCCTGTTGTTCAGAAGGATCTTGCTGTATTTCAGCTCATCCACTGGGAAAAAAACTGAAAAATAATGTCTTTATTTTCTTTTCACACTCCCCTCAGGAATTTATGAACATTGATGACATTCCCCCTGACCCTTTATTTCTACAGGCTGAACAGCCATAGCTCTCTCAGCATTTCCTCATAAGAAAGAAGGAACATCAGTAAAGTAACAAATAACGAGGAGGACAGCTTACTGACAAGGAATTGAGTAATTAGAAAGTGGAGAATTTCTTCCTGAAGTCCAACCTAAGCCTCCTCTGGCACAGATTAAGACTATGTCCTCTAGTTCTATCACGTGTTGCCTGGGAGAATAAACCCACTCACAGCTGGCTACATCCTCCTTGCAGGTAGTTGTAGAGGCTGATAAGGTCTTCCCTGAGCCTCCTTTTCTCCAGGCTAAACAACCCCACTCCCTCAGCCTCTCCTCATAGGACTTGCACTCCAGACCCTTCCTCAGCTTTGTTGCCCTTCTCTGGACTCACTCCAGGGCCTCAATGTCCCTCCTGAACTGAGGGGCCAAAACTGAACACAGCACTCACGATATGGTCTCTCCAGAGCTAAATACAGGGGAAGAATGTTTTCCCAGTTCTGGTGGTCGCACTATTCTTGATACAGGCCAGGATACCTTTGGACTTCTTGGCCACCTGGACACACTCTTGTCTCATGTCCAGCTGGCTGTCCACCAGCATCCCAAAGTCCATTTCTGCTGGGCCATGTTCCAGCCTCTCTGTACCCAGTCTGTGGCACTGCCTGGGGTTATTGTGGTCAAAATGTAGGATACAGCACTTGGACTTGTTGAACCTCATGATGTTTTATCCTGGCCAGTTGATCCAGCCTGTCCAGATCCCTCTTCAGGGCATCCCTACCCTTCAGCAGATTGACACCCTGACCCAACTTAGTGTCATCCATGAATTTGCTAATGGTAGACTTGATCCCCTCATTCACATCCTCAAAAAAGATTCTAAACAGAGCTGGCCCCAGCACAGAGCCCTGAGGAACATCACTGGTGACTGATCCCAGCTGGATGCAGCAGCATTCACCATCACTCTCTGGGCCTGGCCATTCAGCCAGTTCTCAACCTAGCACAGAGTGCTCCTGCCCAAGCCATGGGCTGCAGCTTTCCCAGGAGTGTGCTGTGGGAGACAGTGCCAAAGGTTCTGCTGAAATCCAGATGCACAACATCCACAGCCTTTCCTGCATCCACCAGAGGGACACCTGGTCATAAAAGGAGACCAGGTTGGTCAGACATGACCAGCCCTTGCTAAACCTTTTCTGGCTGGGTCTGATCCCTTGGTTTTCTTGTATGTTCCCTGTGATCATGCTCAAGATGATTTGTTCCATAATCTCTACAGGCACACTGGCCATGCTGACCAGCCCGTGGTTCCCCAGATCCTCCTTCTGGCCCTTCTCATGGGTGGATGTCACACTGGCCAACCTTCAGTCACCAGGAACCTTCTCAGTTAGCCAGCACTGATGATAAATGATGAAGAGTCACTTAACAAGCTCATCCACCAGCTGCTCCATCACTCTAGGATGAATCACAGCTGGTTTTATAGACTTGTGAGCATTAAAATGGCTCAGCAGGTCAATAACTGCTTCCTCCTGGATTGCAGGGGATCCATTCTGCTCCTCACCCTTGTCTACCAGCTCAGGAAACTAGCTGTCCTGGGATAACCTGAGGATAACCAAATACTGTTGAAGACGGAAATGAAGGTGTTAAGGACCTCAGCTTTTCCTCCTCTTACGTGACAATAGTTATCCTTTATAGTGGTGGCCAGATTAAGTTAACTTTTATCTCTGTAATTTTCTTTCTTCATGTCCTTAGAATACTTTCTGATTGCCTTCTCCCTCTTTCAGAAGTGACATAACCTCTCTTTCCCCTGAGTTTCTGTGAAAGCTCTCTCCTCAGCCAGGCCTATTTTTCAGCACATCAGGATGGCCTGCTCCTGTGCCTTCAGGATTTCTTTCTTAAAGTATATCCAGCCTTCCTGGGCCTCTTTGTTTTTAAAGACTGCTTCCCAAGGGATTTGCTGAGTCAATGTCCTGAATAGGACAAAGTCTGTCCTCTGAAAGCCCAGGGTAGAGTTTTTTAATGCTTGTCCTTTCTTCACTGAGTATTGAAAACTGTCATTTCATGGATACTGTGCCCAAGAAACACATTTTGTAGGAGCAAATCATCTTGGGGTTTATTTTGACACAATGTTTAACTGAGTTGAGTTGACAGATCATACATTTTTTGCCTCTCTGGACAAAATAACATTTTAACAATCTGATTGTAACTAGCAGATTTCAAATCAAATAATGTCCAGCAGCAGATGCAGCTGATAAATTTGCCAGACAAAAAAAATTCTTCTGGCCCAGAAATCAAACTACTTTTGGAAGACAAGGATGAACTAACAGAAATCACCTCTCTCTTTTACATTCACAGTTTGCCTACATCAAGAATATCAAGAAATGGAGACCTACCATCAAGGTGTTAAAATAACTTTGCTTTTCCTTGAACTTGATAGTGGTTCTGAGTGGAATAATTTTTTTTTTTTTTTGGAGGTAATGATTTCCAATAGAGTAAACCTTAGCAGGCCCAAGCCCATGATGTGCTGAATGTACAGCCTGGGTTTCGGTTCTGTGCTGTGCAGCAAAAATCCCATTTCTGCACAATAACCTCAGCCTGCTAACAGAGCAACCAATGGTGATTATGCCACCTGCATGGCCTTATCTTTATCCAGGTGTGCAGAAAGAAGTTCTCATGAGAACATAATTTCTATTTCAACTGTAGAGAGAACAAAAGAGTTTTTTCCTCGCAAGAAAATCCTAACTTGAATGTCTGAAAGGGGAGTAGCTCTGCCACGGCATGGTGTACTGTACAAGGAGTCCTGTTTGATGCTACACTGCCTGGGGCCTTAATCCTCTAAAGGAACACTAGACCTTCTGTATTACTGCAGTGTTAGCTCTAATAGCATTATAAATGATAACTTAAAAAGTCTAAGTGGCTTTCTACAGGGATGATAATGAATAACGCCCTTCTTCTAAGACATTATTTAACATAACTCATCTTACAGAAGCATAACTATCCCTGCAGTGCAGGTCTAACATTTTCCTATGAACCTGGAAATCCAAGAATGCAAAACTAAGTTCATGTAACAGCACAGTACTAGGTCTTAGCTCACAGGAAGCATCATATAATTAAAGTTTGCTTACACATCTTCCTTAGAGTATTTTCTTTTGTTCTTGCCTGTGTGCTGCTCTCTACTTCCCTTTTATCTTTTCCTCTGAAGCATCTAATTATTCT
Source organism: Oenanthe melanoleuca (assembly GCF_029582105.1). Classification (NCBI taxonomy): domain Eukaryota; kingdom Metazoa; phylum Chordata; class Aves; order Passeriformes; family Muscicapidae; genus Oenanthe; species Oenanthe melanoleuca. The sequence goes on along the minus strand of NC_079333.1, from coordinate 67,383,930 downwards.
TGGTTTAATCCTACCTGTGTAGATATCAACCTTATGCTTTTTTCATAAACTTTGTTTCACAGGGAGACTACTTGTTTATAATGATGCTTAGGTGGTTTTATGTCAGATCTGATCCTGTTTCTGAAAAGGCAGATTAGAGCCACACAATCTTCTCACTTTGAAACCACTGTGCTTGTGAGTATCTTGTTCTCTCTGGCAAGGAGAATGTTTATGTGCAGCTCTGTTTATGAAATAGTTAGGCTGGAGCAGTCTTTGAAACAAGGACAAGAAGGTGAATAACCTCACAGCCTATAATCAGGACAAAAACATCAGAATTAGACTACTGAGAAAAAAGAAGTTCAGGGTTCCAAACATTGTATTTAGCTACTGGGCTAATGTACATCTATGTAATGGAGTGAGTATTCACATAGGAAGTGTTAAAGGCACACTCGAAGTTGCTGTAAGGGCAGTAGGACAGATTCTACCACCTAGATCACTTTGTGTCACATGTCATGCAGGTGTAACAAAGACAATACAATGCTTTCAGTGTTTTCCTGGTTTTAAATACACAGCCATTAGGGTTTAGGCTGTAAACAACAACAAAAAAGCTTATTACAAACAGTATAAAGCAAAATAGATAAAATTCTGAAGCTGAAAATATAAGTATCTCTGAATTTTCTTTACACAGGAGACATTACTGTGTTAGTATTAAACCATCTGTTTTCTGCCTGTGAAGAGCCTTTAGCAAAATATACTTTGGACACAGTCATAAAAGACTTGGAAAAACAAAGGAAAATTAGTTACTTAAATAGGTGAAGTCAGCCCCTTCACTGTGCTTTTCTTGGAACTTTTGATGATCTAAAAGTAATGAGGAAAATGTAATTTGGGAGATTAATTTCAAATCCCAGCTCTTGTATTTCCTTGCTCCATCAACAAAATTTATATCCTCAGGCCTTAATATAACTTAAATATTTGTTTTTCTGGCATTTATTTTATTTCCTTTCCTTCACATATGTAATTACCAAGCTTTTTTTTTGCTTTACCAAAATCACACAGATCATAGCTGGTTAAAAAACAAACAAACAAACAAACAAACAAACAAAACCCACTGGGTTTGTAAATCCTGAATTCCTATAATTTTTCATTAATTTGTACACATTCCTATGGCATGCTGGTTTCATTTTCACCTTAAAGCTGTCTCCTGCCCTGGAGTTCAAACACAAGGCAATTCCTTTCATATGAATATTCTTTAATTGTACAAAGTTGTTTCTGTTGTTTTGTTTTTTTTTTTTTTTTTTTTTAATTTTTCTCCCCAAAAATATTTTAAGTAAGAATAGACATCTTTAAGATCTATAATTGTTCTCCCTCACCATGTATTTGTGAAATTTAGAGTTGCAAGGTTTTCAAGAGGATGTCAGTATGTTTTTGTATCAAATAGAGACAAAATATGGCTAAAAGAAACAAAAGAGTCTTTGTAGATTCTTTTTTCTGTTTTACTTCCCTCTTACAATTATAACTCATTGGTTCATAATGGGTTAATGGAAGAATTCTGTCTTCACCATGTCCCACATAAAATATTAAATACCTATGTCATACAAAACCTGAGAGATGCATGCAAAGTCAAAGGAATGTATTTGGAGTTTGGAGAACAGTGATTTCATCAAATTCTGCACCTCTGGACGAGCACACTGTATTCCTTCACTGTATGTTTACACAGCTGATCAGGCAATCTGTTTGTACATTTTTCCTCAAAGTTTCTTTCTTCTCAAGCAAACATAAAAATAACCACCATGCTGTGAAGAGTGCATATATGTCCATAAGATGAATTTCAAAGTGCCAGATGTACAGTCCAATGCAGAATTTAATAAAATTTCTGCTTTACTGAATTAACTAATAAGTTAACACTTATTAGTGTTACTGGCTCGCTAATGATAATAATTTTGTTTTATGTGTATTTACTCAATTATTTTCAGTTCGGTTCAGAAATCTGTGAAAATAATGTGGTTAGAAAAACCACATGTATCTAATTTATTTAGTTTTAACTGTTTGGTTAGTTTCTTTTTAATCCTTTCTAACTCTTTTTAATTTTCAATTTTTAAATTTGTCTGTCTGACAAGTGCCAGAATTTCTCAAAAGTCATCTTTTGAAAATGTACCAGCAGAATATTTTCTTTTTTTCCATTTCAGTTCACTGACCTGTGTTGAGCCCACAACTTTTACCTGAGCTCCAAGAGGCAGTGGTAGCCATTATTTTGGCATTAATTCAGACAGTCAATCTTTGCTGAGCACTGGGTGCAGGTGCCCAGACACTGGCAGTAGGAGCTGCAGGGGCCTCTTTGAGCAGCAGCCAGGGCTGTCCTGTGCTCCAACCAGCACAACAGAGGACAAGGCTCAGACCAGCAGCCAAGGTGGTGGTGTCTCAGGTTATATATGAGATTATATGTGTTTAATAAAGAGAAAAAAAAAAAGTCATATAAACAGTAGAAGAGGGGACACAAAAAAAAAAAAAACAAAAACCCAAAAAACAAAACAAAACAAACACCCCCCCAAAAAAAAAAAAAAAACAAAACAAAACAGAGTGGAGAAAGCACCAAGATCAGAAGAAGAGAAGATGGTATTCCACACAGCAGTAGATATCCACAATAGGGCTTATGGAGGACTCCATGCCCGAGTAGATGGTATTCCTCAATGCACTTCAGCCTGAATAAAGCCTGTGCTGGGATAGAAGATGAGAATAAAAGGAGCAGACAAGAAAAATTGCTATGCACTAATCATACCCTCCCCAAAACAAACAGACACTGTGCCAAGGGTCGCCTCTTTAAAGGGACTGAGTGCAGCAGTGGGGAGGAAAGGAATAGGCAATGACAGAGCAAAGATGGTCACAAGCCTGATTCTCATGGAAAACTTTCACACCACAGTATTTCTGGAAAGAAATATAAGCAATCCTGAAGATTTCTAGAGGATGTTAAAGACTATAATTTGACACTGCTGATTAACAAGTTGATGAAGTGAATAAGAAAAATAATATTTGAGATACTAAGGCTCACAACGGACTCAACTGCAGCAATCAAAAATGGTGCTGTTTTTAGCTATTTAGAGAAGTCAGTTAAGTTAAAAAATAGAAATTTGGACTTGCAAACTTGGACTTGAAGAAAACAGGTTTCATTTTGTGAATAGATGAATGAATGAATGAATGAATGAATGAATGAATGAATGAATGAATCTGGCTACATGTCCTGTGTGAAACTGACTTGAAGAGTAAAGATGTCAAGGAGAGATCCTTGACAAATTTCTTCAGACACAGGAATGATCTAAATCATCATTAAGAAAATGAAGCTGGTGCAACATGACTCCAAGTTGGTTGAATAGTGGACAACTGACTCAAATAAAAAAGTTATTAAAAAAATTATATACAATAAATGTAAATGAAGACAGGATATCCAGAAGGAATACTGAAACATTGCCTGAATATGAGAGGTGGAAATAGGAAAAGCAAAGTTCAAGTAGAATTGAAAGTAATCATGAAAGCAAGAAACTTTCCTTCTGCTATATTGGCAACAAACAGAGAACTAGGAAAAATTGTGGCCTGCTATGAATTCATCATATTTAGTTGAAAGAAGAGTTTGAAACTCCTTTTTGATTGTTTGATCTGCACTTAAACATTTGAAAAAGTAACACAAGGAAAATATTCTATAAATTCAAATATTCATGACTTCTGAGGAGCCTGGGTATAAATTAATGGTTTATGATGTGATTTACAGAATCAGAAATATTATTCAGAGGGTGATTTATATTTTTAAATTTGTTGATATACTGCCTTGTCTGCAACTCTGTTAATTTATATTTCTGTTACCTATAAATATTGATCAAATATATAAATCCCAAAGCTAGTAGTCAGATGGATGCATTTGATGTAAACATTTAAAAATTAAATTTAAAAAATTTATTTAATATATTTATTTTGAGAATTTTGATTTTGAATGTAAATCTTGAGATGAATTTTATAATTCTCATTCCTTCAACCTTACAAACTTGATCCTTTACCATCAAATCTTGTTTCTTTAGACTCTAAATTTTAAAATGCTTTCCAAAAGGAATCATTGTTATTGAAAAATTAGTTTTAGTGCCAACAATTATTATAATAATGGGTGTAAACTGGATCAGTCTTTCTTGAATTATTTCTCATATAACACATACTTTAAAAAAAAAATACTGTCGTATTTCATCTTCCACTGTATATTGTGAAATCATTTCCAGTTCATTCAAATTCATTAATTTTTTGTGTTCATGAGCAAAGACTGTTCTGTATTTCTTTTTCCTCATTTGTATTCTCTTTCCCTCATTTTTTTTTTCCTGCCTGCAATGCATCTATTGTTTTAGGCTTGTTCTGACATTCAGCTTTATCTAGCAACAAGAATAACAAGTACAGAGGCAGATTCTCTGCATCTTTCCTAAGGTCTCTTTTTATTTGAAACATAAGAGTCAAAAATGTCTTTCAAGTATACAACATGTTATTTCTCCTCATCCCACAATTCATCATGCTATTTCACTTCATCCCCAATTGATCTGGGAAATTTTTTTACACTACTGTCAATATAGCCTTGAAAGGTCTTCACAGGGAAAGTTTTTATCTTGAAACTGCAAGGTGCTGTTTTTTTGTCTTCTAAAGTGTGTTTCTACCACCTGTAATAACTGTAATCTGAGGGCTACCAAAAGATGCTTAAGACTTCATTCCCTATACTGTATTTCTCAACTTCAGGGTATCTTCTGTCATGTGCTTCTTCTGTTGTTTGCCATTTTCTCTCTTTTTACTGACAGGAGGCTATTTCACAAATGATCTCATAAAGAGAAAATAGGCAGCTACAGCTGGATAAGTGTAAACAAGCAATTTTGTGCTACTCTAAAGTTCTTTTACTGGTGAAAACTGATAAATAGATCCAAAAGAAAGCAATCTCTCCTACACAGAGGACAAGCACCATAACCAGATGAGAAGGACAGTCAGGAAAGTGAGGGAAAATAGTCTAATATAAGTTTAAAAGATTAATTATGGTAATATTGCATATTAGTCTCTAGCATTATTGTCTCTTAAAAGAAAGAGCTTCTGTAATGAACTAATAAAGAATTAGCACACACACACACACTGCAAAATGCTTTGGTGCCTTTTTCAATGCTTTTTCTCACAATCCAGGATATTCCACCTATATGCAAAGAGAACTGCGAGGTTGGTAAAATTAAATAGTGAGAATGCTGCCCTAACCATTTTATGATGCAATCTGTTTAACTGAAATGGAATGAAAAAATAAAATCCAAATCCTTTGGTAGGTGAAGGGAAGGTCTCTCCTAAAACAAATACTCCAGGTTTTTGAAGTTTGAACTTCACTGTTTTTCAGCATTGTTTCAATAGAAAATATGTATATATTTTTATACATACACCCAAAAAAGCATGTATAAGTCAGGAATTTAGAGATCATTATCATGGGAGAGTTCAGAATACTGGTAGATAGGCATGAGTTCACTCTGAGTATCTAATTTTACAACTATCCAGAACCTGTATGAAGAATCTCTTATTTTTTCTGTTGCCTTGAAAAAAGTTTAACTGTTTGCCTCTTGCCTACATAAAGTTCCTACATGAAAAACGACAGCATTTATTTTTTTCAATCCTTGTCCCCTTTTTTAATCTTGCCTTTTCAGCTGAAATCTTCAGCTGAATTCTTATGCTTGTTTGCCTATAAATTCTTTCTCTGCTTTTACAGAAGATACCTGGGAAAACTGGCTTCAACCTATTGTCAAACATCCTGCTCCAGCAGTCTCTGAACTCATGCCTGTCAATTAAGAATGGGTTTATTTTGGTTTGGTGCTGGGAATTTTCATCACTCTGACTCTTGTCCTTCCTAGAAAATGCCCATAGCTTATACTTCTTCTAGCATAATCACAATACCAAAGAATAGTAATAATGAGATATAAGGAGGGGTGATACTCTGAAACAGAGGTATGAAGTCTTCTACATTGCAGCAAAATGATTTTAGTTTATCTGATAGATTTTTTTTTATAGAACTGAAACACCTAACCAAAGATAAAACATAACCTTGGAAAAGGAGTTTGAATGTTCCCAGCTCTAAATGCAAAGCCATTATACCACAGTGCTGCTTCAGTGAGCAATGACTGTGGCATTAAAAGAAACCAGCTAATTTACCATAATTTTCCAGTCATTGCCATAGAAAAAAAATACCCACAGACCATAACAAACCAAAAAAAAAAACCCCAAAAAACCATAAAACAAAAAAACCCCAAACAAGATCAAACCAAAAAAAAAAAACCAAACCAACCCTTTGAAAAAATATATAATTTATATGGTAACATCAAATTTATATATGAATATCATATGGACTAAACAACTGAAGAAGGCTCATTTATTACCCAGTGCATTGTTACAGCCCTACACACATATGAGAAAAGTAAAGTATTGATGGATAAGTGTAAGGAAATGAAAACCTGGATCATATGTCTGATGAAATAAATGAAAGTTTTGATCAGATTAATAACTCTTGCTTTGGGTTGCAATGGGAATTATGATATTCAGATAGCTACTGCTATCACTCTTACTATTCTGGCAGTGTGGGATAACAGATAATTGTGTCCTATACGATGTCTTATTTTGACTGTATTTCAGAAAAGGAAATTAGTTTTATGCATCTTACATATGTATCTGCATTGACAAGATGTATGCATCTCTAAGATTCACTAAAACAGAGCTTTAAATTCAATATGTACACACCTACCCCTATATTGATTAAGAATAACCTTCAGAATGTTTTGAGAATGGCTTTACACAGCTTGTGTTCTCTTCCTGTGTTGTTTGTAACATCTAATTGGAATAAATATAGAACCATATCAAACAATATTCTTTTTCTGTGATCAGTTCAAAGTGATATAATGTAACTGTTTTTTTTTTTGCTTGATTTATTCAATATTTTAAACTTTTATTAGTTGGTTTCTTTTTTGAATGGTGAGACAAAAAAGCAGACTAGCTAATAGGTCATATCATGATAATCTTTGGGCTTAGGAAGCCCTTTGAACTAAAAATTTTACTCATTTGGCCAATCAATATTTTGAAAAATTGATAATCATAAGTTGTTTCATTCAATCCTGTCTCCTTTGAGTTCAATGAATAAAAAGACTTAACATGTTATTGAGTAAAAATGTGAATCTCTCAAACTTTGAATGCAACCACTCAGATTTATCTCACAATAGGATTTCTCTGCTAAAACAGTAGTAAATACAGATTTCTCAAAAACAGATCCTCATTTTTGCAAGTGATTGAACATGAGGAAATGAGAATTAATTTTTATAGGTTGGTTCAGTACAAAATATATCTTGCTTTGGTAAAAACAGCACAGGCAAGGTCATCCACATGCTGACTAGATGAACTGACATAGAGAGGATCTATGCCTCCTTCCTCAATATTTAAAGTGCTCACCTCAAGGTACATAATTTCTTCAAACTTAGTAGTATCAAGACAAATGTGTTAGTGGCAGTTTATTGAGTGTCTGAATTCACTTTTCCCCAGAACTTACCCTTTTATTATCAAGATTTACCATTTCCCCTCTGGTGTTAGTGGAAGATGATGTTTGGATCAATGTGAAATATAAGAAAGAAGCAAAAAATTGAGGTTTTATCTTTTTTTTTTTTTTAATTTCAACTTTTATTGTTGTTTGGATTCAAAAATTCATAATCAGTTAAAGTGGTATAAAGCCCACATCAGTTTGTTAACCTCAATTTTATATGCCATGACACTCATTTCTTGGCAGGATCTACTAATGGAAGAGATGTGCACTATGATTTTTTCTTGTTTTTTGAGCAAGTGACTGGGGAACACTGACTCAGGAGAGACCTAGAAGTCATTTTCAGAGTCCTCCCCAGGATTCTGTATAAACACTTATTTTCATAGGAGTTAAAAATTATTTTTAGATACGTTCTCATAGATGCCTACATAAAATGTCAAGATATTTGTGTCGACAAATCAGGAACACAAAGATGATGGGGAATCACCTGAATACTCACTAAGCTGTATTCATATTGTTTTAGAAATCACAATTTTGTACTAGAGCACAAAACCAAAACAAAGCAGAAAAAACCAAAACAAACTAAGCAAAGAAGAAAACAAAAAAAAAAGAAATAGAAAAGACCAAGGGGGAATTTTGACAGATAATCTTAACAAATATTACAGGCAGTACAAGCTCTGTCATTTAACAGAAGATCATTAGCTATGGCTACAATTTTGAAAACATGGATTGCAGCCCAGATATTTAGCTTCCTGCAGTAATAAAAAAAAGACATTAGGCTAGCAGTTTCATTTTTTAATAAAGCTAACTTTGGTCCATGGAACTCTAATACTATTACAGTGTAGGGCACTTGAAAGTTAAGCATGTTTCCATCTCTTTTGTTATGGTAGTGTGCTTAAAGTGGGCATAAGTTGCATTAAGTTTATTTGCATTTGCAGAATGTTTTTCTATACAAGGCTGAATGAGCACTTCATCCAGGTCTGCAGTGAAGAAAGAGGGGTAAGATGGCTATGCTGACTGTACCTGAAGTTCAGGAATGAAGCTGTCAGCGTTCAGCATTTTTTTTTAGTTAAGGGAACAAATAATAATATTTTACAGAATTATACACAAAAAAAAATAAACATGTTAGGCATAAGAGAAGTTCTCAGTGCTGCCCTATGCCAATTTGGAGTGAGTGGGTCTAGAACAATGTAGGCAGTTAGCAAATGTGCTCTGGCACAATATGGAATTGAAGTGTTTATGAGCTGAATGTGATATATATAGTTGAACAAGATCACATAGACTCGATATGAAAAAAGATGTGGAAGGTTAAGATCTGTAGAGGGCTTATGGCTTCTCATAACACTTCAAAGGAAAACCCATTAAAAATTGCATCAGATTTTTAGACATGTTAGACATGGGTACCTGTCAAACACAGAACACAATAAAAGCTTCACAATGCTTAAAGTTGTTTATAGCAACAAATAGGTATCAAAATTAGGTCAGTTTTCCAAAATGCATAGAAACAGAGAAAAAGGGCAGTTTGAGGGTAAAGGGGTAGCAAACACACAAAAAAAGTGGCCTCATAGAATATCTCTTCCTTTTGCTGTTTTCTTGTCCTTTACAGAACTGGAGACTTTGAAAGACTGAGATGAATTCTCTGTGCTGCAAAAAATAATTCCCTACTCAGCTAAGCTGAAAGTTTAAGGGATTGCATCACTGTAAAAATGAACCCAATATCTTACATTAATGAAGTTAAACATAATCCTACTGACACAACAGACTTGCATATAAGCACATCCTTTACATGTTTGCAATTACTTGAGCACCCTGATCACTGAAAGAAATAATGACAGTAATGATGATGACAAAGTAGGAACTGTCCTTTGAAAAACATACTAGTCATCTATGTTGAAACTGGTCTTGATAATACCCTTTAGTTCCCTTTTATTTGTTTGTCTCACAGGTGTTTCACGTAAAAATTTGCTTTCATTGTGAAATATAAAGGCCTTCTTAAAATAATATTTCTAAGATTTTAATTTACATTTTTTTCTGGTGTGTATTTCTTCTGCTATCTTGTATTTGCATGATATAGTTTGCCCTCAGAAGAGAGCCATATGAAAATTTAAATTATGAAATATGAAGCATAACTTAAACTGTATTTATCTCTTTCTTAAACATTTTCTGTCAAATGGGACATTTTTTGAATTTCTCATAAGTCTTGAAAAATAAAAGCTCAATATATATGCCAGTTTAGTAATGATTTTATAATCAATAAGAGAAAGATTGTAATTCCAATAAAATGGAATTGTTACAATACTGGTGCTTCTGCTTATCTGAAGTAAAATTTTTTGGTTTTTTTTTAAGGCCTTTTAAATTAATTTATGTTTGGATTTTCTTCTTTGTTCTTATTGAATGTGTCACTCATTTTGATGTATGCTTGTGATTCTCTGTTTTATCAGATCTGATAAAGCATCCCACAGACTTTTTGAGTGAAGAATGCTATGTGAATAAGAAACTTTGGCAGAAAAGAGCAATTCATTGCCTGTTTATAACAGAAATTCTTGATAAGTATCTGGTTTAGCCAAAAAAACCTCTTGACAAATAATATTTTCTGAAAATAAGCGGTTTAGTGTGACTAACGCTCTGCGTGATGCCCACCAGGGCACGGTTGGTCCTCCTGGCTGCCAGGGAGGGCACTGCTGACTCATGTTCAGCTTTCTGTCCACCAGGACCACCAGATCCCTTCCCATGACACTGCTTTCCTTCCTCTTCATCCTGGTTTATAGACCAGCGTTCCCCATTTCCTGGTTAAACTTCACATAGTTGGTGATTGCCCCTTTTTTTTATTTGTCAAGGTCTCTCTGTAGGACCTCTCAGCCCTCAAGGGAATTGATATTTCTTCTAAATGAAACTGTTTTGATTGGACCTAATACATGTATTCTTCCAGTTCCAGTTTTAGTTAAAAAAAAAGAAAAAAAAAAAAAAAAAAAAAAAAAAGAAGTTTTAAGACTTTTTTATTTGGAAATGTTTAATTCGAAGTCAATACTATGGCTCAGCTGACTAATAGCAAGAAAGACAATAAGTTACAATTTTGTTACAATGCATTTCTTTCTGTAAGCATTATCTACTTTTTTTTTTTTTTTTGGTAGTTTAGGTTGGAGGGGTAAAGTTTATGTCTAGTGTTTGCACTTTGTGGTGCAAAAAGTAATATCATGTTTTCTACTGAATTTGGTTGCCTCACTGTAAGAATAGGCAGGGAAGATTAGGGGGAAAAAAAAGAGAAAAACATGCTGTTACTCACCTCTTATCATTTAAACAAATGTTATATGTCAAGCTACAATACACACATCCTAAAGTGGTAAAATCTCCAGACTGTCCCCAAAAGCCATAAGCTCTTCTAGCACTGACACCCAAGTATTTAACCTTCTCTCCGTCTCTTCAGCCTCTTATGCGAATAACGGTTCTTCCAGGAACACGATTGCAAAAACTCTCTGCACTTCTTTCTGCACACAAATTAGGATGTGAAAATCAATGGGTCTGTCCTCAAGGAGCTGCATTCTGACCTTCTGACCTCACATAGTTTCCAGCTAGCTACCAAGTCTACTGGTCTAACTTGTTATCTTAGCACACTCCACACTTCACATCCTATTTTTTCAGGTTTATTTCAGTCCTGCACTTGCCATTGAATGTTTTTCATTGTAACTTTCTACCTATTACTCAACTGCTTAACTCTTGATTTCCCACTAAGTTGAAGCATAAATTTGCTCCAAGAATTTATTCTTATATAAAGAGATATTGCACAAAGGAAAATGTTATTTATTGTGCACACTTTGAAGTGTCATTTTGTCCTTAGCTTTTAATTTTCATGAACACAGTTAACTCTCAGTGAAGTATTTTATCTTCTGAGGAGAAAAATATTATATTCTAAGCCAGAAACATGTATAAATGAATGGAATCAAGCTTGGAATATCCTGGGAGGGTTATATTTAGTATTTTTGCGTGAATTTAGCCTCAGTAAAAGGAAAAGTGAAACTCAACAAGAAAAAAAAAATTGGCAAATACAATTATTCATAAATCTTCACTGGAAGCTTCCTACAAATGAATGAGAAACGTAGAAGTAAAATTGTCCAGCCACAAATTCAATAGGTAATACGCCATTCTAAAACCACAAAATAATAGTATGCAAATTATCTTCAGTAAATTCCTGAAAACAAATCCTGTCAACCAGCATAGAAACTTTATTTGAATCAAATAACATTCATTCAGTTGCTTCAGGAGGCTTCTAGTCAGAGATATTGACTCACAATACATAAAAGAAGGAATATAAGCTTCAAGTCTCTGAAGAGATACAGAGTGGAGCACAACAGCAGCAAAGACCAGAGCACCTGGTTTCTCTTTGTGCTGGGAAGTGAAAGTGTGTCATTAGGAGTGGTACAAACCAATGTTAGCACAGGTAGTGACAGCCAAAGCAGCATGTGTTGGGATCAAAGCTTGGCAAAGGACTTCAGAATCCATTCAAAGACTTCAAACGTTTTTAACCCTCTCCCATACCTACTCTCCAAGAAGTTTGAAGCTTGAAATGCTTCAAATATATGCTGTAATATAAGGATCAGAAGTGAAGGGAAAAGGATACAGAGGAACACTGATCCATCTGCTAGCCATTAATCACTCGTTATTATTTCAATAAAATGAAGCATCAAAAAAGGAAAAAACATGAGAATTGGCACACAAAATGGTCTAAAGTCCATAAAGCATCTCTCCATAAAGGTTACATTAAATGTTTTCTTGTTTACATTTACTAAGCGCCTTAGAATGACTGTTCTGCTGAGTGTATGCTTTCAAAGACTCTAGACCAAAATGCACAAAATATTTTGAAGAGAGACTAGGTAACAGTTGCTTGTACAAAAGGTAGTACAAGCCTTTCATCTTCCTTCTTCTCAGCATGCAGTAAAAGCTGGCATCAAAATACAACTACTCCCAAAATAAATTGAGAGCAAATATATACACACGACTGCCTTCTCATTAAAATTTCTTAAAAGTATCTGTGTCTACAGAGAGGAGCTGCCTTTTTCCTGAAGGCAAAATAGTTTCTACATTTTTCTGACTTTGTCTATGTCTTTCAACTTCATTTGTAAATGCATTCATCCGCAATATGAAAGGAAAAAAAAATATCATCTGGATTAGAGGGAAAAAAAAATAAAGAAGATAGGTAAAAAAAATTATAATACATTTTTTTCAAATAATTAGTGATCAATTTCTACATCAATAATTAAAATAAATCATTACTATTTACTTATTGATATACTAAATAAAAAACTATATAGTACTGAACAGGTCTCTGGATCTGCAATGAAGAGCAACAGAGTGCAACCTCATGATGGATAAAGAAAGGCTCCTGTACCTGCTGCACCACAATTAAGGACTGTGCATTTGTAATTTGGGAACCTACCATTCATTCATTTGGTACCTCCTGATCGCCACAGCCTAGGGCTGCTGTACAGTGACACTGCCCTGGTGTCCTGAGTACTCATGGCCCAGCATTGGCAGAGTGGAATTGTTATCATGCTGGATTTCTTACAGAAAATAATGGATGCCCCAGGAAGGAGACTTGTCTGCACTGTCCATTGCTCTTTGTGGCAGACCACTGGCCAGAATATTTCTATTGCTCTCTCTTCCCTTTATTTATGCTTTTATTTGCAGGTGGTTTATTTTTTTTTTTTTTTGGGGAGGGTGGGGGGGTGCTCGTCTTGGGTACTTGAAACTGGTGAAATCTCTTAGCAGGCCCCACAAAGGAGTTTCTGCACCTGTAAGCCTCTTGCAGTATTTTGCTCAAAGCAGCATAAACGAGTTGCTTTGAGTCGGGCTGTTTCTGGGTTTTTTTAGGTTTTTTTTTTGTTTTAGTTAGTTTGTTTTGTTTTATTCTGTTTTGTTCTATTTTGCCTTGGTTTGGGTTTTGTGGGGGAGTTTGTTTTCTTTGTGTGTGTGTGTGTGTGTGTGTGTGTGTGTGTGTGTGTGTGTGTGTGTGTAAAGATAAATAGAGAATAGAATAAGAAAAGTGACACAATACTTCTCTACAAACCATTTGCAGTTACAAGTGATTTAACCCTGACTGCAATCAGGAGTGAGGGGATGAGTAAAGAAGTAAGGTTTTATTTGAAGATTATTTTAGAAAATAAGCATAAGAACTTCTTTCTCATGCAGCTCCGGTCTGAGTTGAAAATAGGCCTTTACATTTTATGCTAAAAAGAAGTAGACATAGATATAGTTAAAGTTTCTTGAAGAATTTTAACAGATTAAAAGAAACCTAAACAAACACTCTCAAAAACACTCAGTCCACATTTTAATCTTTCACAGAACGTGTGAGTCACTGTTTTAATCAACCATATTAAAAAAATGCTTTTTGTAAAAACACCTGTGGGAAATAAAACTGCAGCTAAAAGGAGAAAGCATTTAATAATGGAAAAAATCACCTCTTGAAAAAATGAAGAAACCAATATGATGAACAGGTAAAAAGTCCACAGAGTAATAGTATGAAGATTTAATCTCATATCACAATGTAACAAGGATAACTTTGATTATAATAAAAATGAGTTTGAAAAATGTAATATAGAGATACTAACTAATCAAGAATGTGGTCTATGCATTTTAGCAGGCATATATTTTACCAATGAAGTAAAAAATTGGGGGTGTTTTGAGATCTGAATCATAAAAAAAAAGCTGGCTGGGAAATGATAGGACTAATCTAAGAACCTAGCAGTGTTCATAACTATTTAATTGTAAGAAACAAAGTTTTCAGCCTTACCTAATAGTCAATATTGTATCTCGAGTGAAAAACAATAACTTGCAAAATAAAGGTTCTTTTTCCCAGTAAAGTAAATTAAGCAAGGTATAAATCCAACAATCCTTAAATAAAAATTCTAATCACAAGATTCCTTGTTTTGTTGCAAGGATCCCTTTCAGGCTCCAACACTACTGCTACTGGTCAGGGTGGATTTATTGGTACTTGTCATGCTTTCCCATTGTTAGAACTAGCCAATGAGGAATGGCAAGTCTTTTGTCATGTAAAAATAGAAATGTCATGCCACTTCAAGTCCTGCCACATATCATGTTTGCCTCCAGTCCAGATTATGCTGAAGACAACTAGATGCAGAAAGTAAGAACAGTGTTCCTTGATTCTGTGTTAGCTCCCCTTTTTTTCCCATTATTCAAAAAATGTAAAGACAAACACGTCTTAGATCAAGGAGAAAGAAAACAAAAATGTAAATTACAGACTCATTTCTTGGCAAAGGAGACCCTCACCAATGCCTCATTTCTCTCAGCTAAGAACTTGGGACAGCAGCAACATGATCTAAATGCCCTCTCAAATTGAATCTAAAGATGTCTAGACATGAAAAACATGGTATAACATCAAAGAAATTGAGAGATAGTAGAAAGCTTGTATCAGTTGAACCTGTTTATAATTTGAACAATTGTTACTACTGCTATAACTAAACTAACAATATATCTTTGGTTAGAATGTTATGGTTTAATTCTAATTAAGATTTTAATTAGATCAGCAGCACATTCCTGACTTGGCAAATAAGGTGCAGTCCTCATGGTCCACATTAAAATTTTTGAGTGAACAGCTGACAAATATGACACAGCATTTATGGAATGTCCTGTTCCTTGAATACGTGGTGTTTCCCCACATTGTACTAAGCACTTTGGCATGGTTTAACTGATTTTGTACAAGAAACAGCATAATTTCTATGTCTTTCATGGTTTGTTTGTTTTTTTTTGTTTGTTTGTTTGTTTTTTTTTTGTTTGTTTGTTTTTTTTTTTTTTGTTTTTTTTTTTTTTGTTAGTAGCAATGATGCAGAGTAAAATCAATACTGTCACCAGGACAGTAGCTGAAGGATATGGAAAGCTGATCTTTAAATAAGATAATGGCTCACAACTTCTAGGCATTATTTCTATTTTTAGGATGGATTGGCAATTATGCTATGCAAGTACATTAGCACCAGACTGCAACCTTATTGACAAAGCTGCTGTACAGGATCTGAATAATAATCAAAATTAGGAAAAAATGTATGTGGAAATGAATGGACAAGATACTGGAGGAGCAAACTCCAGTAGTGTTCTGGAATCAGAAAGCCATTTGCTTCTGCATTTTTTCTTTTAAATACATGTTCATAACTCACACAACCATGAATAACCTTTACTGTCCTTTATTGTTCATTTGTCTTCAGTTTTAAAAGGATCTATAAGAGATTTAAGTACATTTCAGACAAAGCCATATTAGGAACTGGTTTGTTCTCAGTTTCTGTAGGGATAAAGTATGTAAGCAGTAATGTCTCATTTTATTTTACATTTATATATATATATATATATACACACACTCTCTCAATTATGTTTTACAATATAATATGAATAGAAAGGGCTTTTTCTTGCTTAGATTATCTACCATTTCTCTCAAATTACTACATGCAAAAAATCATTGTTTTTGTTTCTACC
This sequence comes from Oenanthe melanoleuca, assembly GCF_029582105.1. Lineage (NCBI taxonomy): Eukaryota > Metazoa > Chordata > Aves > Passeriformes > Muscicapidae > Oenanthe > Oenanthe melanoleuca. The sequence goes on along the minus strand of NC_079333.1, from coordinate 67,367,915 downwards.
AATAAACATAATTGCTTGTTCTGGTTTCCAGTCTTTTTTTTTTTTTCCCAGCTCACTCTTTGTGCCACAAAGAGATATCTCTTCATTCACAATTGGTTTAATGAGAATTGATTTTGGACAAATCTTAGCTTGGTACTTTCCTGGGGACCTTATACAGTGGAAGAATATTTTCTCCCCCCCACCCCCCCGCCTTTTGCAATTAATTAAAATATTCCTTTCATTCATTCCCAAAGCTGCCATTAAATGACTCATTAACTTCAGCAACTCGTTTGACTTATAGTATTCATTGACACTGTCCATTAGCCATTCCTTTTCAGCTGATCGTAATGAAATGTAAAGGACAATATTTAGACAAAATATTTAAAGAAAATATTTGTAGGAAAATGGTTCATGTTAGTGAATGGATATATATTTTTTTCCCTTATTAACAACTTATTTTGTTTTCTCCCTCCCTTAAGCTCTAAGTAGCAACTCAAAAAAACTGAAATAGGATACTAGGTCTGTGGACATATCTTTACTTCATCAATGATCAAAATGCCTTCTGCTGTCCTTCCTGCCATTGTTCAGTGCATATATACCAATAAAAGCATTGCCAACTAATCTTTCTTAGATCTGTAGGCAAAATGATGCCTGAATTTTCTACCTTCTGCTTATTCTATGTTTATTCTATTCTAAACTTTTTTGCTATTTCATTCTGAATCTAGACAACCTCTACCAATGATCACTTCAGAACCACCAACTTTCATAATGCCTGGAGGTTTCAGCAACTGTACAAAAAACCCCTTCTAAGTGCTCCAGGAAGTAGTTTTGTTAATCCAGTATTTGACAATTTATTCTAAATCAAGACTCAAATATTTCTTAGGGTGGCACTCCAGATTTTTCACATTGTAATTATTTTAAGTGTCAAGTAAAAACAAGCTGCAGAGAATTAACAGCCATTAATTTTCCAATAACACATTTTGCTATGACTTAGTCTTTTTTACTTAATAGATATAAATTAAATTGTTTGTCTTGATTTGTGTTTTTTTTAAGCAAAAGTTTTGTATAACTTCAAAAAGAAAAAATTTACTTTGAGTTCTAAATTGTTGGGACTGACTGTTTTGTAAAGAGTGTTAACATCTTTAAGCAACTAGTCATTTGCTTTCTACCTGACCGAAATTATGCCTTTAGCTTGCTAACAAACCACTCTTACTACAATACTTGAAAGATAAACTATACAGAATTATGAAATCACACCTGGAAAGCTGGTCCAAAATTCTGAAGTCAAATATGCATTTAAGACAGCCATTATCAAGGCTAGGTTGGATGAGGCTTTGAGCAACCTTGTCTAAGGAAAGGTGTCCCTGCTCATGAGAGGGGGCTGGAACTAAATTATTTTAAACCTTCTTTAAACTAGAGCCCTGCTATGATTCCGTGATTCTGTGATACATAGTGATAATCACTTCCCTGCTCAAACAGGCAAAAAAAGTCTCAGTTCACAAGCATTTGTGCTCCTTCCCCAAAATAACATGGCCAGATGCACAAAAAACTTTATTCCATTTCAAGCCCAGTTGTCATAACCAATTTGAGTTTAGTATAGGATAACATATATGAGTCACATATTTGCATGCATATTGCATGAAGCTATGCACAAGCAATAAAAAACTGTTTCAGGGAGATATGTAAAGTTTTCTAGAGATGAAATGTCAGATTAAGTTAGTTTACCTTCAGATACCATAACTGGAAGATGGTATCACATAGTGTTAACTCGTTTTGAGACCAGCCAAGGGTATGACTATGTCTATCTGTAAAACTAAAATGTAGAAGAGACCAGAAGGTCTTTTAACAATGACATTTTTTATCTATTTTTGGAAACACTTATCCTGAAATCATGTCTCTTCAGTTGCATTCTAATCCTAACTCCCAAGTCAATTCACTCAGAGCATGCTTGTCATAGATGACAAACATATACTTGTATTTTACTGATTTCAAAGATGTTTATAAATGGATCATCCACTAAAACTATTGAACAATTTTTGATGACACTATAAATCAAGGTGAAGGAACAATGACAAAAATGCTGAGATATTTAGTCGGATCAAATCAAGATTCAATTTTTTCCTTATTCTTCCATTTACTTCCCAGCTATCATATCAACTTTTGGTATATTCCTCCTGAAGTTGCTATTTCAACAATTTTCATTTATTTATTCAGACATCAGTCTTATTCTGCAGTTCTTACAATGTCAAAAAATAAAATATTTCTATATGTTTTTCTCCACAGAGTTTAAAACCAAACTGATATTGAATAGTAAGGTATTAAAAAAAACAACTAAACCTCATTGGCTTTCCATTTCTGCAATCACAGGAGTAATTTCTTGAAAGCAGCTCTCTGCATTTTTGCTGCAAACCTCAAATCACACTGCAGCATTGTTGTTTACATTTGGCATAGAGCAATTTGAAAGACTCGTCTTTTAAATGTCACACAGTGACAGGAAAGACCAGCAGAAGACTGATAGCCTTAGGAACAAGTTCCAAAAGTAAATCCATCTTCTCTGTACCCCTTCCTTTCTTTCTTTGTGTTAGCAGCACAGCTGCATTCTTGGCAAATTTGCATATCTCTAATTATTCTTTGTTTCCAAGAATGAAAAGATGTGAAACAAGTTATGGACTTTGTCCCCACTCAGCATGAACAATAAAGCTTAAAGATCTGTGTGATTTGACTGTTTTAATTTCTTGTTTGTTATATTTTATAAATGAAAAATTAGAGAATATGAAGAAAGAGAAAAGGTACTATTTTCAAGTAAAGAAAGCCAGAAGCAAGTGCGGGTAACTGGTTGTGGTTCTGCATGGCTGATTTAAGGAAAAATGTGAAAGTGGAAACAATTCAGCCTAATTTTTTATCCACTATCAAATGGAGTGCATCTGCTGAAACCACATGCACAATAATATCAATGCAGATTAAAACACAGAAACTGTAACTAGTAACTGTTTTCAGAATAAATTCCAGACTGGAATAGTTTTAAGGAAGAATTAGAAGTAGAAAATGAAGATTGGAACAGCACTATCCTGTAATTCTGGATTTTATGCTCTGGGTAATCACTTAACATTTAATAAAACAACAGCATTCCTATATGCTGTGCAGCCCAGTTTTACATCTGTCAAATCTCTGCATGTATTCATGAACTCTTTAAGATTAGTGAGCTATGAAAATGCAAATTTTGGAAGCAATAATTTCTGTAGGGCAGAAGGAGAAATAACAAAGCACATTTTGGAAACGAGTTCAGTATTAGAAGTCCAAGACTTCTTACTATCAGTGTGGTGGGGGAAAAAAAGAAAAAAAAAAGAAACCAAAACAAATCAAAACTGGAGCTAAAATGGAAGAAAAAATAAAAGTTGTAAAAACTGGGGCACAAAAATTGTGTAAAGTGATAGATCAAGTTCCCCTTGAACTCAAGATTAAAAGGCTAAATAGAACTTGAATTTCAGGGATAGATTGAAAGCATACTTCCAGCATCTCTCATTATGTGATTATTACATGTTATTATTTCTTAAAATTTTATTTGCATGTAATAGCCAATGGAAGCAGTGGAGTTTATGGTGATATGCATTTTTATGCATTGTGTGTTGGCTTCTTATGCTTGCCAATTTCCTTTTCTTCATGTTTATAAGTATACTAATTAAAACCACAAAACAAAATATCTCCCACCAAAACCCTCAGTTATTTCCTACACAGACAGAAAGAAATACTCTATGATGCTTGCTCAGTTTAGAATTCAGGATGTCTTGAAGTATTGCAGCTGAGGTACCAGGGCAGGAATGGCAATGGTGACTGGGGTCAGCTGGATGCCCAGCAATCACCAGGTAAATCCATCCAGGAGACCTGAAGACAAGCTGGGAATTCAAATCATCATGGCAGTGATGAAATCAAAAAATAAGGCTCAAACACAGCACACCTTTGAGGCAGCTCAGGCAAGGACTGAGCCTAAATGCAATGAGTAGATCAATAGGTAGAATTTGCACACACAGGGGCCCAGGTGAAGCATTTGACAGCTCTCTGGCAGTATATGACTTTCTACTTCTCATTTTTTTTCCGGAAATTTTTCTATATTTATAGATGTCTGGTACAAGGTCACACAACTGCACTATGTCATGGCTGGCTTTTGAAACAAGCTCCTCAATCTTGGGGAAAAATTTGCAAAGAATTGTGGAAAAAGACAGTTATAGGCTGATCAGGACAGCTAAAGCTTCTTGATGCACTCAGGACTGTGACAGAAAAATTCTTTATTATCCAAAACCAAAGGGTTGTCTATTTTTCCTCATGGCTTCATGTGGCTCCTTAGCCAAATATGCAAGAAAAAATCTACTGATGTTTTTATTTCATGAGTTACTTCAGAAAATTTTAGCCTTAAAAATCTAATTCAAATTTGATTATAGGATTACCTAGTTTCTCTAGAGTTGCCATTATTTTGGTAGCCAAACATTCAGCACCAGTATATTTATCCAGGAAGAAGACTTTTTTCATATCTTTCACCTGATTCTCAGGTTATTTCATTACTCCCATCTTGCTTTCTATGTCTCTTCATCTCTGCAATGCCTTTATCATTACTAAGGCTCAGAGATACACTCTCTTCTGAGTTTGTCATTCACTACACAGCCAATATACAATGTGCTTACACTAGAAATTTAACTCCTGGATTATTGAGGCAATCTCACTTAGCCTTCAGCAGAAGACTTGTGCAGAAGTCTCTTTAAGTTTTAGGATTTCCACAGAAAATTGTATTAAAGTCCTGTCTAAAATCAGGATTAGTCACATACTAGTTTTCTAAACTGAAATACTGTCAATGCAAAAAATTGCTTAGTGTCTGTCATCAAAACTGTCCAATACACAGGAAACAAGCATAAGTTTTGAATGCAATCAATCTCTGTGAACAGAATATATTGAACAATAAACTAAGCAAATTGCACAACAATAAGTATCAGATTCAAAAACTAGTACTGTTTGCATATGTACAGCTTGTGCTTGAAAACTGTTATAGACTGCAATTACACTCAGCTAAGCTCTGTGCATATCTGAAAGCTGAGGATAAAAGTCAGGATTTCTGTGGAGATCAAAGATGGCTCTAAGAGTCATGTTCCTGAAGAAATCAAGCCATGTTGGACTAACAGTCAAGCTGCTTGTTGTATTGCATAGCCTTAAGGGTTACATAATTTTATTCTGTAACTATTAGCAATAGTTCACTGAAAACTATTTTCAAGAAAGCTGTTTCTGTGGTCTGCTCCAGAGCTTCTCAAAGTCCTTGACCAACAAGCTGTTTACTGTAAATAAAGGAGTTATAACCCTTCTCTAGAATTCCCTCTGAGAGAAAATATAAGATTAAAAACATTGTAGAATACATATACCATTAATTAATTTTAGAAGGACAAGGGTTAATTTCAATGGAAGCTTTACATTGACATCTAAGTATATGAATTTGTTTCTTAATTAAAGCACCCAGAAAAAAAAAATATTCATCCCAAAAAAGTAATGTCTTCATACCTGGCTTTAATAGAGCACCTTTCATTTAAAAGATGAAAACACATACCATGAAGAAGGCAGGGTACCCCTGCTTTCATTTTTTTACCTCTCAGTGAAACACATAGGTCATTCATCAACCACTACATGCTTATCCTATTCCTAGAAGGACTCTCTTGTTGCTGTGAAGAGATGTAGCAAATACACATACATGCTTATATTTTGGGGTTTTTTCTAACTCATCTCTTTCATTTAATCATGACTGAAAAGTCCTGGGGGCAATAAGCCTGATTTCTCAGGATTCTCTCTGAAAGGACAAGTTTTGTGAAATGGCCATTTACAGCACTCTGTAGTCCTCTCAAAGAGTTCTTCAAGCAATGAACATCCCAAAGGGTATACACATACTCAAATATTTATCCTATATCTATAATATTCTCTGTCTTTTAAAATGATAGTCACACACACTACATACTGCATGCAAGGAGATGGGGGAAAGAAAAAAAAATAAGAAAAGTTATCGGTTTTTCTGTTTAAATAACAGTCATGAAAAAATGTGTGAATAAAATGAGACTGAATAAATGAAGTCTGAGTAATTAAAATGCCTCCTGACCATGGGTAATTAATATATTTTCAATGTACTAGTAACACCAAATAAATGAACCATATGCTAAAAGAAGCCATCTGTGTTGGTAAATACTCCAATATAAGATGTTAAATATAATTAGAAAATTTATCCTGTCTTTTTTTATTAGCAAAGGAAATTTGGGGAAGTAAATGATAGTATTTAGAAATTTAAAAGTCAAATATTGGAAATACAGCTGGTAGACTTTAATGAAGGAATGAAAAAAACTTTGTTGCTATCTACAGCTGTTGAAAAATCATATTTGCTATTCAGAGCGGTTTAATCTGCTGTGACTTACATCTCCTAAATTTTAATTTGAGATTCAGATGTGAACAGAAACCTCAGAAAAAAAAAATTAATTCAAGACCAGTTAGTTCAAGTGCATGAATTTTTGCATAGGTAAAACTGTTTAAAATTTAGAAGTCACAAAACATTTCTGCACTATGAAAGACTGACCTTAGCATTGTGTTGGATCTCGATGTACCCCCAGGGCAAGAAAGACTGATCCACACAGTGACAAATTAAGGAGAAGGCTGCTGGACTTCCTGGGACAATATCACTTGCTTTGTTAGGGGAGCCTGAGGGAACAGGACTTGGTTAGCCTAGAGAAGAGACAACTCTTGGGGGAACCTAACAGCAGGAAGTCATCCAAGAGACAGACAGGTCCTTCATAGCAGGGTGTGGTTGGAGAATGAGAGATAATTGGCCTAAGCAGGCACACAGCAGACTTGGATCTGAAAGCTTTTCCCATCTGAGCAGTGCCTAGTGGTGGAAGATGATGCCTTAGCAAGTTATGCTGTCTTTGTCCTTGGAGGTTTTCACCACTTGGACAAAGCCCTGAGTAACCTGTTCTGATCTCACATCTGCCCCTGTCTACAGCAAAGGTAGAAAAGTTGTGAGGTTCCTTACCACCTAAATTAGTCTACAGTCTTGTGGCTTCAAAACACTCCAGTTTCTCAGCAAATTTCTGTGCAAACCGAAAGATTTTAAATGTCTTTTGTGAGTACCTGACTCAGGTGGAGAATGATGTAATCTTTGGCAGGTAAACCAGTAGCCTAGACAGGAGCAGACTGTACATCTTAGCATGCTTCTATTTCAGCTTTTCAGGTCACTACATTAGGATAAACTGAACTGTAAAAAAAGGAATCCTGCCTATGGATTTCCAACAGCCTTATAGAAACCTTGGAGAACTAGCTCGGACATAATTACTTTAAGCAACATGTCAGTAAGGCCCCTAGCTAGTAAACATGTTAATATTCCAAGGAAAATTGATGGACTTAGAGAGGCCTCAAGTATAAATCCAGTGCTATATATTTAATGCAAGTATATGGCCAGGTAGAGAGCAGATAGTATCATTGATGGATTTATTCTGTCAAGTGTGTGCCTGTTGTCATCAAATCTCTCTACTACCACAAGATATTTTCTTCATGCTGATAACATCACTTCTCAATATAACCCTGATAATTCAATCAGTTCAAGAACACTAATCCAAAAAAACCTCAGCATTGTCAGTTGTGACATTCATGGAATGACTTTTCTGCCAGAACCTAGCTTTAATTTCGTGCTCAGAAGAGGCACTTCCCAAAAAATGAAATTGCTGTCAAGCTTCTAAAAGCTGAGCACATTATGATATTTTCTGAAAGTTTCTTTAGAAGAAAAAAAAAACAAAAAAACAAACTAAACCAACAGAAAATGAAGTTATTGTAAGTGAAATGACAAAAAGCAAATGTAAAAACAAAAAACAAACAAAAAAAAAAACAGAAAAAAAGAAAAAAAGCAAACCTCCCCCCCCCCCAAAAAAAAAAAACAAACCAAAAATAAACCCAAAAAAACCCCAGTACATTTTTTGTGGTATAGGCAATCGAATACTGTCATAAAGAATTGAATTTTATCCATATTTCTACCATAGACACCTACATAATTTCTTATGCTCAGAATCATTGCATGTGCAAAAGTGGAACACACTAGATTAGGGAAGGCAAAACTTCATAATTGATTAAAATTTTAGTAGTTGAATTGTTAAAATTAGTAGTTTTTTAATAACAAAGTTAAAACTCTTCTGTAGAAGAATATCTTCATGCCATCTACCCCCTTTCTGGTGTTATGCTCGAATTTCCAGCTTTCCTCGAGGTCATGGGGCTGTTGATTTCAGTCAGAGGGATAAAGTCAGTCATTAAAATCCTGTAGTTTTTGACAGGCTGTGTTCATGATAGGAGCTTCTTCTGCCTCTCCATCAGACAGAGATATTGGTTTCTTTCTCATCTGACTCCAGAATAAAATGTGTCATGGAAGAATGGAAATACAGGGAAAATATTATAATATTATCTGAAACCAGTACACACCATCTCATAGTTTCCAAATACATTTTTTACACTCTCATTTCTAGAATGAGTTTTACCCATGCAACACAAGTTGCACTTCTTTAGCCTGGGACCTTTGATACTTTCCCTGTATTTCCGTTCTTCCATGACACATTTTATTCTGGAGAAATAAAATGACAGAAAATAACTTGTTTTTTTAATAAACTAAATTAAACAAAAACAAATTTAACAGATATTTACCTGACTGCTAGAAATTTTTGACTTCAGCTAAAAAAAGCTCAAACCAGCTCATATCCAGGTACATCCAGACAATCCTGCCCCTGTACTGTAAAGTGAGTGCAAACACTGTGTCCTTTTACTGTGAACTATCTGCCCATTAAGTCTAGGCACATAGTTAATCCCACTACGCTAGGTGGAAGCCATAAAATGAGTAGATGCCATTTTCCAAACAATAAAATAAATACATGATTTTCAGTAGTATATGTACCCATAATCAAGATTAAATACGCCTCTCCTCTTCAACCAAAAAGCAGAAACCTAAATTCAGATATCTGGAAATGTTTGTCATCTGAAGTGGAACACACATTATTGACAGCAGATATTTTCTACTGCGTCCAAGTGGGATTAAATTAATTTTCTTTATAGAAACTGATATGGAGATGTGTTTTGGATGTGTGACTAAAACATGCACTAGTGTTGCTGAGCAGTGCTTACATAGCATGAAAAGTGTTATTTTTCCCCACTCTGCCCACAGTGAGTGGGCTGGGGACACACAGGGAGTTGGGAGGAAACCCAGCTGGGACAGCAGACCCAGCTAACCAAAGAGATGCTCCATACCACAGGACATCATGCTGAGCAGTAAAACCGGGTGTGTAATGGGTGTTGTGATCCAAGCTAGCTGTTGCTGGGAGACTGGCTGGGCATCAGTCTGCAGGTGGGAGGTGGTGAGGTTTTGTTTAATTTTTGAATCACTCGATGTTTTTTTCTAACCTTTCCCTTCACATATTAAACTGTTTATCTCAAGAACAGGTGTTCTCACTTTTGTCCTGATTCCGTCTCCCATTCCACTGAGGGTGGGGGACTGAGCAATTGAGCAGTAAATTATCTTCCATATAGGAACAACTCAGCACTGAATGTTTTGTTTGCTTTTTTTAATACAGTTTTGTGTGTGAGAGTCAATGTGTGCTTCTGAGTGCATTTACATAATAACACAACTATAAATCACCAAACATTATTGCCACTAAATTGTAGGGCTTGACATTAATATGTTATCCAATTGATTAAGTGACTCAATTTAATAGGTCTCCACAATGTATTGTCTGAAGACAAAAAAAATGGTGATTTCATTTCCTCATCGTTGTTCACTGGTTTTTTTACTAAAAACTTCCATTTTATTTACATGAAGCAGCCTTAATTTAATCAAACTGAAAACTAATTTTGTGAGTAATTCCATTGCAGTGTCTGTTAGTTGTAACTGTATTTACATGGTATCATACTAATTCTCCTGTGAAATGTGTAATGGACGTCCCCAGTACAAACTAGCTTGACCAAGCTTCTACAGATGTATTCATCTCCTAAGACTCTCCTCAAGGGAAATTTTCCATTTTGCCATTGTTAAGATCCAGTTATTAAAATTATTAGAAGAGTGTTTCTGCCCAAACTAAGATACAAATAAGACCATATATCAAAGTCAATATTTATTTAACAGAAAATGTGAGGTAAAGAGAGATAGAAATAAATAGGAAAAAATTCCAGATGGAATAAGCAGAAAGATATACAGTTGCCACCCATTGGATCCCATGACAAGACTTGTCTTTTGGAATTTCAGTGTCTGTTGATGAATGCGATAGTTACAGTCTCGATATATCAAAGGTGGAAGAAATCCACAAAACCTAAGTTCCATGCTCTACATGCTCCCAGTTCCAGGTGGGAACACCCAGGTAACTCCCCTGAGGCAGGGAACTTCACATTGAATGGTGGAATGATGTGGATGACAAAGCTGCCACTCATCTCAGCACAGCTGAGTCAACTCTGCCCCAACAGAAGGGGTGAATACCTTCATACCACCTGTGACTGTCCCAGTACTTTTGAGGAGGTTTTGACTGCTGAGCCATTGTGTAAGGGAGGATGCTGGCAGGATAAAAGAAAAAGTCCCAGAATTTGTCTCCCATCTGCCTCTTCCCTTATCCTCTTCAACACCCAGCTTTAGCTTCCTGTGATGGGTGTAAACACTCTCTGCACCTGGGCACTTAAGTAATTCTTTGAGTCATTAATCAGTCCAGTCTCTCACAGCCACCTAAAATTATTTTTCCTGTCATACAAAATAAAATTGTGAGGCATCTATAACACTACTATTGTAAACAAAAGGAAACCAGCAAAGAGTTCAAAAGCTTTCCCTTTCAGGAAAATAAAAAAGTCAAACTGATCTCACTCTTTCTCTATTATGGGGCACACTTAGAGGTTTAAGCAACTCTATTCTGAACACAAATTGCACTTCCACTTTATAAAATTATCCAGTGCTAAAAAGAGCATGCAAAGAATATTTAAGAGGCCTGTGGTACACTTGCATTAGGATTCAAAATAAGCAATATCATCAGGGTTTGCCGAGAAATTAGTCTTGATAATGTTTAGATTAGATAAAGGAAATATATTTATTGATTTATTTGCTTCTTTATGTGCTTAAGAGAGAGAAGATACGATTCGTGTCTCAGTCTATAAGTCTCAGAAATAAAGCTTTGAAATATAATAGATAGGAAACTTATATGATTTCTTCTGATATTGATGTAAAGAGAAGAAAAAATTACATATAACTAAATTTAGAAATGTGTCTAATTTATTTATTTCTAAACCAAATTTTTATTATAAAATTTTCACAACTCTTGAGGTTTAGTGAAAATAAGAAGTATCCCATAGATGCAAAAAGAAGGAACATCACATAATTAGAGAGTCTTTTCTGCATTTGTGACTATTTCCTTTTGTTAAAAGCTGTTATCACTTTTCTGCTCTGTGACACTGAAAAATATATTTACCTATAATTTAATGTAATTTTTTCTTTCACTCTTGTAGTGTGGTTTCTTTGGTAAAACTCGTATAAACCTTGTTATGTTTCTGTGTTGTGATTTTTTAACCTTTATTTTTCTTTTTTACAAGATACATGATGAGACTTTTTACTAAGATCTGTAGTGTCATCACAAGGGTCAACAATTTTATACCAAGAGAGGGTAGATTTAGATTAGATATTAGGAAGAAATTCTTCCTTATGATGGTGGCAAGATCCTCAAAAACGTTGCCTTGAGAAATTGTAGATGCCCCCTCCCTGGAACTGGTTAAGGTCGGGTTGGATGGATCTTTGGGCAACATGTTCTAGTTAAAGATGTCTCTGGTTGTCACGGGGAAAATGGACTAGATAGTGTCTAAATTAACAACTCCTTGTTTCACTGAAATAGTCCAAGTTATATAAAAATAAGGAGACATATTTTATTATTATAGTTACAACTTAAAACCACTATAATATACAAGTTCCAGCCATCTTGTTTACTATTACTCCAGCGACTCTCAGGAAGTGCTGTCAGATCTGTCAACAACGTTCACTCAGTAGAACAAGAATATATAAATATACACATATGTCCCTGAAGGCTTCAACTCTCCATTTGCTGATTGTAGGCATTATTTTAAAAAACAAGTGTGATTTCCCAAGACTAATAAGAAGTTATGTTTTGGAACAGGCTCCAAACAGTCTAGGGAGGTGAAAATGAAGGTTTGTTATGATTACATACACAGTGAAATATATATGAAAGAAATAAGTGCATCAATGTTTCACTGATAGAAAAACACTTTGGGCAATCATCTCTTTCATCCATGTAAACCAGATTGCAGCCCATAAAGAAGACTGAAAAAAAATAATGTCATGTACAGTCATAGATGGTTGCACAGGTAGCCATCAAAATAAAACCACTGTATCTTGTCACTGCAAGGGTAAAAGTGTGGATGAGAACAAAACAAAAAATCCTACCCTGAAAAACACCAGAAGAACTGAGTACTTCAGGCAAGGTGAGCATGAGTCTAGTATATGAATCATTCTTCCCAAAACTTGAATTGCAGAACAACAGAGGAAACTAAAAACCAGCAAATAAATCACCATCTTTTCAGTTTGCTTCTGTGATGCTATTACTTTCTGCAGTTGATGTGGAGTAGAATTTTATTAGTCTGCCTAGATTTCTACAAACAAACATGGGAGGAGGCAAAAAGGGGAGAAGTACTGGTGGTGGGGATAAAACATTCATAGATTAAGTAAAGCCACAATCCACTTCAGATATATTTTGAAAATCTTATTCATATTGAACATTTACATTCATTAAGGTTGGCCAAATTAGGTCCAGAAAAATGTTTAAAGTCCTATCCCATTAATTTAGAGACACAGCTGGATACTCATTATCTCTATGTATTTGCAAATCCAAGGTGCACAAAATAAATGCCTTATCAAGGATGTTTGGATAATTTTTACTGAGTCCATACTCTCTTTTCTGGAGATCACATTCTATGATGATTCCTTGAATTAATGCGTGCGAAGGAAATTAAAAACAAACAAACAAGCAAGAGAATGTTCACTAAAAGAACAGAAGATAAGTTTAGGAAGTAAGGAAGGCAGTAGAGATAAGAAGCATAGGATTCATGAGTGCAAGCAACTCATGTTAGAGAGAAACTTAAATTTAGAGTCAAAAGTATGTTGGCATTAATGAGGTGGTGGGAAAAAACCTTATTTTGATTTCGGTAAGCTTGCTATCAAGCTCACCTTGCAAACACAATTATATTTTAGAATAGATGGAGAAGGAGAGAGATTTCCAAGACTAGAATGGTTCTAGTTCAGTTGTTTAATAACTCTCAAAACAAAAAGGAAAATTGCAGAAACTGGTCAGCTCTCTAGACTCTAGACTATCCCCTGACAAGCGCAGAACAAGCAGAGGAAAAATGTGTCTTATGTTCCTCCCCGTGCCAGGGGACAGGGATAGAGTTAAAGGATCTTGAAGGTCCCTTCCAAGCCAAACTATTCTATGATTCTGTGTTTACTACGATTAATAGTCAAACCCTCAGTCAGTGACAAGAACAGTATAAGCATTTCAAAGCTCATTCACAATGAAAATTATTAGAAGAGTTGGAGTTACCAATTTCTTCTACATTAAACAACTACTGATTGTCTTTTTCTGAGGAAATTTAACGGAAATTACTTGATTATAGTTGGATTTCTACAGGCTTCAGGTTCATTATGAATTGCCATTCCATTAAAGCAAATGTGGCAAAAGGTAGGAGAAACATGATATAATGAGCTATGTGCCTGTCAATCCTCTGAAAGACACACAAAATTCTTCAAACTGATGCTGAGGTGTTTCTGACTCTTGTGCTATGTCTGACAATGCAGGCTCTTCTGTTGAAGTTCATTTTAATCCTTTTCACAGAAAAGGAATATCTTTTTTTAACAAAAACACTAGAACAAAAATTTTGTTTAGGACCAGTTGACTTGTTTATTTGGAGAAATTAGGATGGTAGGTGAGGAAGAAACTTTTAAGTTGGAATAGGCAAAAATTTCTAGGTAATCGCACTAGAAATAGCAGAAAAACAAGAAAAAAGTGAAGCAGTGTTAGATAGAAACAACAGAAATGTAAAACTGGAATATAGTTATTTAATAGGAAATCTTAGGATGAAAAAATCATAATTTGAGAATCGTTGCATGAAACATGTCAGGACAGGAAAAGAAAACTGAATATTGTAAAAAAATAGAAAAGCCCTATAAAATATGCTTTTAATGCTATAAAATGTTGTTTTATCTATGAAAGACTGGTGATTTGATCAGAGTTTTTTACATTTCTTAAGAAATTCATTATTATTTAATAATTCCATTTTAAAAGGCACATTAGAATTTTTTTCTTCTGTTTTTGTTACAGGAAAACAGAGAGAAATCTGCTGCTGTGTTTTTACAAGCATTTGTCTGTATTCTCAGAGTAATATTTCCACTCCAAAAAAAGTACATAAAGAAATTTCCCTCAGTCTCTCAACTGTCAACCTTATTTCATCCTTTAGACCTCTCAGTACACAAACTAATTGAAAACCATGCTCCAGTTCTTCATCAGTAAAATGGGATAATGCTTTATAATGCTTTCCCACTTGAACTACTTGGTTTAGGCGGTTTTTTGATTCCCTCTCCACCCAATCTTCAGCTTTGAGGGGAAGGGATTATCTCTTATCATTTCAGATGTGTGAACTAAGGAATTTTATCTTTTCTAACAAGTATTTACAGTGGGAAAAATATTTTGCTTTTGATAGAAAAAAAGACTTTCACTCAGACATCTTTCATCTTCTAAGTAATAAAAAATTGAATCAAAATGAAAACTATAAAACCATTTTGTTGGGAATATATAAATGAAACACCAATTTTCCATGGCTGTTTTAAATGAAACATTTTTTAAGTAAATGCATTCAGACATTATAATATATAGTATTTAATCACTAATTACTTCAGTTGTTTAAGTATCTATGATGAAAGTTATCTATAAAATATGTCTCTGTTGCTGTTACTAGTTTATGTAACACCAGAATACTTTTAAAGAAAATAGAAGAACCTTTAAAATAACTTGCAGCTGTAGTGCTTACTTTTGAATATTTATGAGTGTACATATATCTTCATAGATACAGAGATATTCTGGGTTTTAATCCTCATCGAGATTTCCAAATACAGCTTAAAACCAGTGGAATGTACTGAAATCATAGTCAGACATTTTGGGAAAGGTTGGCCCTAGAAGGTGAAACGATCATTTTCCCACACTGAGAAAAATTTCAGGGGTAGGATTTTAATTATGGTGTGCCCTCTGTGAGTGCTCAAGCTCTCAATACAGTGGGTGTCCACAGGGCAGAAAACAAATCCCTAGAGCCCTAGAAATATGAGAGATTTTATTTTTTTAAGTAAATGTCAATGCTTTCATTGCATTTTTCTGGAAAAATAAGCTGGGACAGAAATAGGAGAAGTTGAGTGTTGCTGTCTATTTAGATACCATTTCCTAGTCTTATAGACAAAAGCAAAAAGACACAAATCAAAAGACAGGAGCCAGACTTAAAAAACTGTAGGTGAGCTTTTGAGCAGCAGGAGCAAAAACAATGTTGAGAGTTAAAAGGTTTAGCTATGACAACAACATCCTTTGGTTTGAAACAAGTATAAACAAGAGGTTTAGCTTTGTGTCCTAATTTAAAGTTTGACCCAGAAGCCACAGTAAACTACTTTCTTAAGTGCTATATAGAAATTAAAGTATAGACACATATATAAAAGTGCATATCAGTGTCAATAGATATTAGGAAAAACATCTATGTGTGGTAGTTGTGTTGGGGGTTGTTTTTGTACAAGAAAGAAACAACAAGAAGCCAGATTTCTGTAAAAGGAATAGAGTAGAAGCAAGCAATATTAGCCATGCTCAGAATCCCCCAGAAGACCAATTTTCAAATTATATGTCTTTGAAGACACAGAATTATTGCTTATTAAATGTTTGTTGATGAGCTAATTACCTCAAAATTAATATATGTGTATGCTTTATAGCCTATATTTACAAACAAAACACCAAGCAACCAAACATAAGCAACAAACAAGACCAAATATATTTCATGTGGAATTAAACCATAATCTGTGATTGATTGCCATTATCTTTTAACAGGGAGAGAGTGACTTAGGAGTTGGAGACATAACTAGCATAACTTTTATTGACTATCCAGGGGTTTGGGAGTGATTAATACCAGTAAAAAAAAAAATCCACCAACAATCAAATAACCTGCACTGGTCTATTGCTATAATGCTCGAAAATATTAAATATTAAAAAAATATATGTCTTGAGAACTTCCAAGTAGCTGTAACTCCTACAAAAACTATTGTGTTTGGAATATTTACCTGACTGAAAGATAAAAGCTTCATAGAGCAAGAACATATAGAAAAAGTCAAAACATAAAATGAAGCTGCCTAAGAACCAATTAAATAAGGCACCCTGTTGTTTGACAGCTTGTAATGCAAAGGAGTGATAAAAGTTCATGCAATACAAGCTATGAAAATACAGGAGAAAAAAGATAATGTTATTTTCAAGTATATTGTAATTTCAGAACTAATTGCTAAGTTACTCAAAAATTTTTGTTCCTATAAAAATATAAATTCAATATGTTAAAACCAAAAATATGTTTTCACTGAAAAAAAATTAATAGGAAAACCACCATGTGAAATATTAATTACAATACTAAGTTTCTCTTTTTTTTGTTATCTTCTTTGAGTAAAATTATTGAATATTTTAAAGGTTAAGTAGATAAAGACTGATTCTGGGTTATGTTCAAATTTATTTTAAAGGACTGCTTATAAGAACTCCATCAGATTACTAATGTCAGGCAGCAATTTTTTTCCTTATAAAAGAAGGTCACCTCACCTTAAAATTTCATAAAAGTGACACAGTAGTATTTTCAGAATGACCATAATAACTGAACAGCTTTAAAATTTGACTGTTTAATATTATTTCATTACTCTTTGCTAATTAATGAAACAAAAATGTGTTTAGAATATAAAATCCAGCTGTTATTTTCATTTATTTTGTCTAGTAAAATCCAATGGTCTGTGCTCCCTCTACTGGCAGTGACAAAAGCATTTCTGCAGAAAAAGAACTGTCAGCTAAAGAAAACTGAGGCACACAAATAATCAGACAAAGAAGAATTTACTTTTGCACTGATAAACCAGATTACATTCACAACACAGAAAAATCTTCTCTAGTTACAAATAAAAATATTAACCTGAAGATAAACAGGATTTCTTTCCAAATATTCTCAGGTGACAATTAAAAGGTATTTTCTTAAAACCAAGGAATTCTGAATTCCCTTCAGGTCATCTTGTGACCTGAAAACCCTTTCCCCCTGAATTCTCAAATACTGCACACATTTTGTAAAATATCTTATAGTTTCTACCTGTTAAAAATAAACATACAAATCCATGGGGGAGAGATATTTAGATAATTTTTAACAAAACATGATATGTAAAAAGATTTATTAAAGACGGAAGAATATCTTTGAATATAGCTTCTACTCCACTGACAAGCATTGGTTAAAATAATCTCTGGTGCCACTGGCTCAAAACTTGATGATTTAAGACCCACACGCTTTTATAATACTACTGTGAACTAAGAAAGAAATTAAACTAAATTAACCCTGATGACTGATATGTCATAGAGGCAAGAAGACAGCAAAGGAAGGTGAAAAAAAGAACTACTTGTAGGGCATTTTTGACTATCCATTCAATGAACAAATACAGAAAACAAGAATTCTCTGAAAAATTCAAGTAATCTTAAATCTGCTTCTTACTGAAAATTTGGAATAGATATCCTTTAATTTATTAATCTCAAAGTGTGGCTACAACTGATTGGTATAGCATAAATAGCTCACTCCTGGATGAGTACACAGCTAAGAAACTGGGACATCTAGAAGTCATCTACAGGACTGAAACAATCAATTTCTATGCTGCTGCAAACAAAACCCCTGCCACAAACCAAGCCAGTGATATAAGGTACAGCCATAAATCAGTGGCTATTCTCATGCTATATCCAAGTAGAACTGTCAGAAATTGGTGTTTTTTACACAAGTACTGTACTCCAAAATTAGTTTTGCAATTAGAATGCAGGCTCTGGAAGTTCTAGGCTTTTGCTCTACAAAAGATGAGACGAGACAGTAACAATTACCTCTTTACAGGCAGAATTGATGTTATGTAAGGATGCAGTTCTGACTCTGAAATGCTCATTTTAGGGTAGCAATTTACTGTGAACTCTATAGTCAACACAGATGTGAGCATAGGCAATTGCCCTCTAACCACCTGTCTCTCTACATGCATAAACTCTCCTCAGTAATCTATACTCTGCAATAAAACATGACTGGTAAGAGCTTTTCCTGGAACAGCACCCATCAGCATCCAAAAACTGCAACAGATACTAATGACAGTAATAAGCATGAACAAAGACACCTTTGCTATATTTTCAAATTTTCCATACTCTGATTCTCTGATTAGCTCAGTTTTCATGATTAGGTGAGAAAAGGGATAGTGCTAATATAAGGCATGAGTTATGCCCACAGCTCCTGGTTGTGTTCCAGAGATGTTTAATGCTGCAGAGGGAGGGAGGAAGATTTCTGTTACCCAGACAGCCTTTTGAGAAAGATTATTTGTTCACTTCTCTTCCTTCCTGCAAATTAATATTTAAATTATATTTATAGCTATTTCACATAATCCAGAAAGTTTTGCAGATGCATGGTTTTATTTAATTTTATCCTTCCCTCCTAAATATGAAGTGTCAACTCACCCTTTATTATATACTCAGTCAGCACAAGTCATTACTATTCTATGCATAGAATTTTCTATTTTTTTTTTTTTTTTTTGCATAGAGATCAAATATAGACTATAGCTAATAAGAAGCAGTAATGAAACTTAACAATTTTGGTATTCTAGTTGAAATCCTATTTATAATCTAATAGCATGGAAGACTTAAGATAGAAATTAAGCTGATTTTCAACTTAAGCATACAAACTGGTCACCTGCTTGGCTATTTTTTTTCCTTAATCATTAATTAAATTAGCCTAGTGATTTATTTTACTGACATTTTAATAAATGCAACTGAATAAAAAGGCATGACCTGCTTAATATATATTATGGATGTCATATGATTTTATGCTTATACAGATAAACTACTTCATGAGTTATTTGCAAATTTTTTAGCATTAAAAGTTCGCAGTAGACATGGTTACCTTTAGATCATTAGGTTCATTAACTCATCTATGGTATTAGTTTCCATTTTTATAAGTACTAAAATCCTTTCTCAGCTACCACAGGAATTTGTGACCCTCTTTAACTTCCATCACTATAATTTATGCATTACAATTGAATAGGATAGCAGTTGAAAAAAAAAAAAAATAAAAGGTCATAAGGTGAAATGAGAGAGGTTCTGACCTGATATTAGTAAAAAAAAAAAAATCCATAAAATAAATAGTTGAGGCATGGAGTAGGTTGCCTTGAGGAGTTGTAATTCTCTGTCCTGGGAAGTTTTGAAGTCCCTAAAGCAAGAAACCAGGCAACATTAATTCAGTAGTTTGTTCTGGTGTGAGCAGAATGCAGTACTACAGAAATTCAAAGGCCCTTTTCAAAATGAAGTATTTACTCAATCAGTGCTTTTTTTTTAAATAAAGACAATTTTGATTAAATTTCATTAGTTATTATGAATAACAGAAAATAATATACTGAATAAAATACACAGATATAGCAAAGCTGGATGAATGATGCAACATATTCTGCAATGAGAATGTTATTAATAAATCCGGGTTTTTTCTAATTTTTAATTAAGTATTAATATCTATTCTTAAAATATGACTTTCAACTATGAATTAGAATAAATTCTGAGACTTTATTCCCCCTTCAGAATCTTCAAGTTGCTCTTTTTACTTTTTCTTTATCCTTTTTTTGAGGTTTATCTAATGATAGCTGAACTTTTTAGATCTTTCAAATATAACTTTTTTGCTGTCACTGCATAATATGTAAGTTTAGTTTGTTGCAACAGCAGTTTTCAGCCTTGGGTAGATATGATTCTAGAGGTATGAGTTTTCAAAATACAGGTTACAGAAATATAAATTCATCAAGAGTTTGTTTCAGTTTGGAGGGCAAAATAGGTCCCCTGGGTATGCAGCAAAGCAAAGCTTTTTCAATATGGAATTACTGTGTCTTTCTCAGTACTCCTATGCCATATACAAGAGCAGGACTTGGGCAATCCACAGTCACGGATTGCATGGGGTTGTTGAGACCAAGTGCAGGACCACGTGCACCTCACCTTGTTGAACACCCTGCAGCTGATCTCAGCCCACTGATCCATCTGGTCTAGAGGGATCTAGGTTGGAATCATCTTGTCCAAATCATTGATAAAGGTATTAAACAGACTGGCCCCAGTACTGAGTTCTGGGGAGCACCTGTGACTGGTCACCAGCTGGATGTAACTCCTTTCACCATCGCTAGTTCAGCTTGGCCATCCAGCCACTTTTTGACCCAGTCAAGGGCACACCTGTCCAAACTCTGAGTAGCCAGTTCCTCCAGGAGGATGCTATGGGAAATGATGTCTAAGACTTTACAAAAGTTCAGGTTAGCAGCATTTACATTCTTTCCCTCATCCACAAAGCAGGTCAATTTTTCATAGAAGGAGATCAGGTTGATCAAGAACATGCCCTTCATAAATCCAACTGGGTTCAATTCCCTGCTTGTACAGCAAGTGCTGCAAAAGATAATCAGCTCCATGACCTTCCTAGCACCAAGGACAGGCTGTACAGGTTCTGTAGTTCCCTATATCTTTCTTGGTGGCATTAATGAGCACCACATTTACTAACTTCTAGTCACCTGGACCTTCCCATTTAGCTAAGACTGTTATTAAATGAATGAAAGCATTTAATTATTCTGGAAGTGTGGACTGGCTGAGTGGCCAGTGAGGTGGATTGTGAGCTGGCTGAACAGCAGATTCTAGAGGGTCATAATCACAGGGTCTGTTTCAAGGCCTGTCACAAATAGGATCCCTAAGACTTCAATACTGGGCCTAGTATTGTTTAACTTAGTTACTAGTGATTGGAAGAAGGGTTTAAATGCCTCTTTAGCAAGTTCGCTGATGACACAAAGCTGGGAGCAGTGGCCAATACTCCAGATGGCTCTGCAGCTCTTCAGAGGGACTTCAGCAGTTTGGAGAGATGAACAGTCTGAAATTCAACAAAGCCAAATGAAGGGTCCTGCACCTGGAGATGCTGAGCTGCATTAGGAAAAGCAGTGCCAGCAGATTGAGGGAGGTGATCCTGCCCCTCTACTACTGTTCAGCCTCATGAAGAGGGTACTGAGAGGGGATTTCATTAATGTCTATATGGATCTGAATGGAGGCTGCCAGGAAGACGGAGCCAGGCCCTTTTTGGTGGTGCCAAGCAATAGCACAGGAGACAATTGGCAGAGACTGATGCACAGGAAGTTCCATCTGAACGTGAGGAAGAATTCCTTCACTGTGTGAGTGACCACCCACTGGAACAGACTGATCAGAGAGATTGTGGAGTCTCCCTCACTGGAGAGGTTCAAGAACTGTCTGGATGCAATCCTGTGCCATGTGCTCTATGATGGGGAGGGCAAAGAGGTCAGACCAAATTACCTACTCTGGTACCTTCCAACTTGACCCATTCTGTGATTCTGTGACTGAAAAATAGGCTCTGTGAGCACTTCTGCCAGCTCCCTCAGTACCCTCAGGTGGATCCCTTCCAGTCCCATAGGCTTGTATGCCCCTAAGTGGCACAATGTGTAATTGACCACTTCTTCTTGGATTACAGGGGGCTGGGTACCCAGGGAAGAACTGATTTTACTACTAAAGACTGAGATAAAGGAGGCATTTAACACCTCAGCCTTTTCCTCATTCTTTGTCACTCTGCATCCACATATCTCACATATCCCCCCTGCATCCAACTTTTAAGGTAGGTAGGTTAATTTAAGCCATCATCTGTGGCCAAAAACTGCTACCTAAATCTATTAACTGACTCAAAAACAGATAGGATAGGTAAGTAGATTTGAAATACTGAAATAGTGAGCTGCAAGAAAGAAAAATGGAAAACCTATTCAAAATTAGGGAAATAGTGAGGATGTAAACATACAAATACAAACAAATAAACAAACCACTCCTTATGATAAAAAACTCAAACCCGAGGAAGTCATATGAAATGAAAGACTTTACCAAATCAAACATACCATTGGCTAAATCTTAATAAAAAATAAGATTTTGTGATTTGGAATGGTACTTAATTTCTTTGCATCTTTCAGTTCAGAAACTGCATCAGAGTCTAAAGCACTGAAGAGTGAAGAGTATTGGAAATCTAAGATTATCAAGAGGAAAGTATCTGACTGACAGACTGCCAGGTCAAGTGAGTGGGGGAAAAAAAGAACTTCAAGTGGTGCAGATTTACTTTTATTCACTAATGCTCAACATAATATTTCTAATTCATTATAACTATCTAGATGCAATCTTGTGGTATAGAGACATAGACTATTTACATTTCAACAGTGGTCCTAAAGACATGATTTTCCATTGTTCAGACCTGTTGTGTAATAAGGTTTTTTTTTTTTTTAAATGAAGAGCAGCACAGGAGCTGTTTTATGACTAAGAAATCACTATTTGCCAGTCACAACATCTTATCTGGAATACTGAAGGAAGACTAAAGAATCCTCTCGTAGACAGCATATCTTCTGCCAGTTCTCATATTTTTGCACCTGCAGCTACTCACTTTATCTCTATTAATATTATTCAGGAAGTCACAAAACTCCAAAACCACAAAAAAACCCCACCCTCTAAACCAAACTCTGAAACAAACAAAACTAAGTTTATCTTAAGAAGCATTAGGATGAAACAGAAAAAAAATCATTATTTTATCATAATATGCTGTAGTTCTGTAATGGTATAAGTACAATTTAATTTTATTTCCTGAAAAGCTGCTAACATGGTTAACCCAAAGGAACATAATCCTAGCTAAAACAGAATTTTATGAATGTTTGCAAATATCGGTTTGCTCTTTAGCTGTTTTTTTGTTTGTTTTCTTTACACAAACAGAAGCTGCAGAAGTACTCTCAGTACTGAATCGATTAAAGGGCTGCAGCTCTTGATCTGTGAAGAGAGAGTTAGGGATCAGGGTTTGTTCAGCCTGGAGAAGAGAATTTGATTTTGCAGAAAGGATGGCAGGTTGTGTCTTTGCTAGTAAATAAAGCTTTGTCAAGATTCAAGCTTGAGCACTGGCTCACAACTGCCCTTACCATTCACTAATTGACATGAACCTTATGGTTTCAGCCTGCAACAGCTAGTACTCTCCTAAACAAAACTCAAATACTGTTCAGGAAATAGCAGGACAGAACCTGGTAGACAACATGTATTCTGCCACTCTAGTTGAAGGGAGAGAGTTTTGCTATAAGGACATGAGCCATCCAACATCAGCAGTCTCCAGACAAAGAAGCCCCATTTGTGTATAAAGTTTATTTGCAGGGATACACCCATAGATCTATCTTCCTTCTTCGTGAGCTTTTTCTCTAATTTTTGATACCTCACTCTCTTAAGGAAATCCTAAATAAAACTATCTTATAACAGCAGTGTGTATTTAATATATATGTTCTCCTTGAAACATAAACTGGGTTTTGAAAGAGACTGCAACTCTTTCAATAGATCAAAGAATGATCTTATATGTTTATGAGTATTTTATTTCTCATCATAACCATGTAACTGGAATATAAGATGTTCAGGGACTCAAGTACTAGAAAATTATGAAATAGCCTGTCAAAACAAAAAAGTTTTCCCCGTAGATTGCTTTTTTTGCATCCATTAGTTAGTGTTTGTTCCAATTAACTTAGCTGTAGAAGACTTACTTACATCAAGTTCTTAAATATTTTGAATCTTGTCTCTTTTTTCTTGTCAGGTGGGTTCTGTGGACTGACTGTGGTTTGTGTGTCTCTATGTGGGCTCCCTGCCCTGTCTGTTAAGTAACTCTGTGGTCTCCTTGTTCATTCTTTGATCTATTGAAAGAGTTGAAGCCTCTTTCAAAACCCAGTTTATGCTTCAAGGATGATATTAACCTTTAAATGAACAACTTCTTTAAACAATTTCAAGTGGCACACATCAATTTGAGAGGCTCTACTTCTGTATAGAGGAAGCTCAGGAAAATAAGGATTCGGAATATAAGCGTCACTTTAGGAAATTTACCATTTCCAAAATATTAGCAATAGAGTTACTAATCATTTAAGAGTTCTAAAGACACTTGGTTATTGCTGTGCCTTCTCCAGCACCTTTGATATAGTGCTATGCTGGGTTGGCCAGCTGCTAGCCCCCACTTACCTGCTCTCTCACTCCCCCTCCCTGACAGGACACAGGGGAGAAAATGAGATGTAAATGCCCATGGGTTGAGACAGACAAGGAGACCACTTACCAACTATCACAGGCAAAACAGACTGGATTTGTAGACTTTTTTTCTTAATTGCCCATTAAAATAGATTAAAATAGTGAGAGTGAAGTTAAAATACATTAGGATAGTGAAATACTGACACTTTTTCTCAGGCTAGACTTTACTCCTTCATTCCTAACTCCTCCACCTTCCCTATTCCCAGGCAGCAGATGGAAACGGAGACTGGGGTTGGGGTCTGTAGTCAAGCCATAGCTATCCCTCCCTGCAGCTCTTTCCTCCACCTGTGCTGCAGCACTCATCAGGAAAATCTGCTCCAGCATGCATTCTCTGCGGGACAGAGTCCCCTCAGGAAACATTCACCTGCTCCATAATGCAAAACTTCACAGGCTGCAATGTGTTTATCTGCTCTGGTGTTGTCTTCCCTGAGGCTGCAAGGGAACCACACAGACATAAGCAGCGGTGGAGGTGCATACCAGGAACAGAGGCATTTAGTACCTGTGCTAGGCAAAACCATCTGGGGGCTTTGCTTGTACTCTAAAAAGCTCTTGACATTCTGGTGACTTAGTAGATACTGTGGGGATGGTGGCTGGATTTCCTTTTCAAGGTACAGAAAATGTTTATGAAAATCTTATTCCACACTGATTAAGATTCTAGCTAGTGTATAATCAAAGGTAGATGGGAAGACAGTTTGTGTAGAAGCTAGAAAAGGATGTGATGGTTTATTTGGATTTTTCTTCTCTATTTAACAGAGAGTGAATGAGGATGTTGCAGCATGGGGAAAAGGGACTAGCAATATAACATATCAGGAATAAAAATTATTGCTTAGAACTAGAGAGAATATGCATCAAAGTACTTGAATAATTGTTGCTATTTTATTACTATGGAATTGTGTTTATTCTCTGCAGCAGTTCTTTTATCAAACTGAACTTTTGTTTTATGCATTACTAAAAGAAAAACACAGAAAGGCTTGGGTTGGAAGGGACCATGAAAATCGCCTTCTTCCAAGCCCCCTGCCATGGGCAGGGATGCTACTCACTAGCACAGGTTACTCAGGGCCCTGTACAACGTGAACTTGAACATTTCCAGGGAGGGGCATCCACAATTTCTCTGTGCAATTTGTACCAGTGCCTCTCTACCCTCTAAATAAAGACCTTTTTCCTAGCACCTAATCTAAATCTCTTGAAATTGAAACCCCTTCCCCCTTATCCTTATCTGCCTGTGTAAAAAAAATGCTCCCCTCTTATTTATAGTCCCCTTTAAGTACCAGAAGGCTACAATTAAGTCTCTCTGGAATTTTTTCCCCAGGCTGAAAAAGTGCAGCTCTCTCAATCTGTCTCTCAGGAGAAGTGCTCCAGTGTACATATCATCTTTGTGGTCCTCTTCTGGAACTGCTCAAAGAGGTTCACGTTTTTCTCATGCTGAGGACCCCAGAGCTGGATGCAGCTTTTCAGGTGGGGTCTCACAAGGGCAAAATAGAGGAGGAGAATCGCTTCCCTTGACCTGCTGGCTTCCCCTCTTTCTATGGAGCCCAGGATCTGCTCAGCTCTCTGGGCTGCCAGCCTAGGCTGTGGGCTCATGCCCAGCTTTCTGTACCTGAGAACATCCAAGTCCTTCATTGCAAGGCTGCTCCCAATGAGCTCTTCTTGCAATCTGTACTCATGTCTGGGATTGCTTCCACCCAGGTGCAGCACCTTGCACTTGGACTTGCTGAACTTCATGAGAGGGTCCTCAGCACCCAGAGTCAGAGTTTACACAGAGTCAAGGCCTTTTCTGCTTGTACTGCTATGTTGCAAAGAAGTTGGGAGTGCTTGGGAAATTGGGAGGAGACATCCAGAACAGGTGACTCAAGCTGACCAAAGGGATATTCCAGACCATTTAACATCATGCTCAGTTTATAAAGGGGGCAGAAGAAGGGAAAAGTGGAGGATGTTTGAAGTGATGGCGTTTGTCTTCCTAATTAATTGTTACATGTTTGGTGCCCTGCTCTCCTGAAGATGGCTGATGCCTGCCCATGGAAAACAGTGAATTGGTTTATTGTTTTGCTTTGAATTTGTGCATGCCTCTTGCTTTCCCTATTAAACTGTCATCCCAACCCATGTGTTCTGTACCTTGTACCCTTCCAATGCTCTCACTGATCCACTGATGTGGAATGAGTGATTGTGTGGAACTTGGTTGTTGTTTGGTTAGGGAGTTTTCAGGTGAGAATGGAAAGTATTATCAAGAGAGCTTAGAGATGTTCACATTTCTGAATATTCAGGATAGATATGGAGGGTAAAGGGGGCTCAAACCAGAGTTCTTTGTGCAATCAGGGCAAACTAGAGCCAGCCTTTCTCACTGACCACTCTCACCTCCCTCCTTGCTCCAACAGGCAGTGGGAGGGAGATGCATGAAGAAGAGATTCTGTCAGCTAATAACTTCAGCAGTTAAGGTCAAGTCTTGCAATATGAATGAAATATTTTACTAATAATTATAGATGCTTGCTATTGATTTTATGAGTGTAAAATCGTCTTAAGTTTCAAGCTGAACTGAGATTTGGCATTGGGACATCCAGAGATGGAAAATCCTATTGTAAAAGAGCAATATGACTCTTCTTCTGAAGTGAAGAGAATGTAGTGTTCTTGATGCAGTCTTTGTTTTATGGAGGTAAGAAACCAATTGAATCTGTGGCCTAGTTGCAGAAAAGTTCATCAGCAAGGTTAAATTATAAATTCTAAAAACCTTTGTTAATGAGTAAAACAACAGCATGGACATATTAATGTGATGTATATGTGTGCATCATCATAAACCTTTTGAAACTGTAGACCTTTCCATTATGTTATTAGTATAATTTAGGAGAATCAACACAATTATTTTGGATTAGATAATGGAAATTGGCAAGGTAAATAAATGACAGAAAGCTCTTGGGGATATGAAACTGCATTATTAAATTAGAACTTCAGCTAAAATTATAAGGTCGGGTGATTACATTTTCATTAGTTGTACCTTCTGCTGTGTCACATAACAGCTTTGTTGATTTGTGCATAATTTACAATGCTTTCAAAATGCAACACAATTACATGTCTCTTTAAAATAATATTGTTGTGCTGGAAAATAAATTGATGGGGCTAAGCATAAGTTAAAAGACACCTGCAACTATGAGCATGAGTCTCATATTTTTTAAACCTGATCATTTAAGGGAATACAATTGTATTTTTTCTGTAGAGAATATAGTTTTGCAATGAAATAATATTTGACTTGATCACAAATTTAAAAATAAAAAATCTAGAAATCTAAAACTCTCAGATGAACTAAACCATACAAAGTTACAGAAAATTGTATTTTTTCTTTTTTTAAATGAAAGTGGTTTGGGTTCTTTTGTTGTTTTTTTTTTTGAAGGTGAATGAAAAGAGCAACATGGAGTCACCAGCAAGTGTTGTTACCAAACATAGGGCACTTCTATAAGTTTAATTATTTTAAAATTATTACTACAGTACAATTTTATTATTAAATATTAATTTAGTATTACATGTATATTGTAAACTATACTTTATAGCTGGTACATTACTATGACCAAAGGGATGAATATATAATAAGAATAAATATATTTAATCTTTATTGACATTTATTAATAAATTCCCTTTTTGCAATAAATTCAAATTAAATACTGAGAAATAACTTTTGTAAGTACCTGATTCATCCCAGAGTACATGATTCTACCACTATAGTCAACCTCAAGTCATGCGTCTGTTCTGATTTTTATTTTTCTTTGAACCTTTTGCTTCACATACTTCTGTTTTTGTGATCACCTATGCTTATTTAAGAAAATTGGGAAAATTTGCATCAGACATAGAAGTTGTGATTTGAACACTGCTATTATATATTTGTTATTTGGTCCAGATGATTAACAGTCTGTGACTGTGTGCCCCAAAGTTTGTGGTTGCTTACAAACCATAAAAAATCCTGACCAAAATAAAAAGGAAGACAGTGCCTGGTCCAAGTGGGGATCTGTGACTCCATGGGACCCTGGTGCTGGGAAGCAAGGGATCCTGCATTGTGCTCACTGGGACAGAAGGAGCAGGCAGGGGCCATCACACTCCCTCAGCCAGAAGCAGGGACACCAGGGCACCAGGACACCCAGCCCAGGCACTGAGAGCCTCCCTGAGGATGGACAAGGGCCAGGGCCTGGAACAAGCCCTGTAAATACAAAGAGAAAAATAGATCAGTTTTCTTTAATTATAAGTAATACCTTTATATCAATACAGAAAACCAGAGTGGTTGATTTTGCATAGTGGATTCTGAAGAAAAGCGCTTCAGCATCTCAGTTGTGTCAGTTTTATACACATCACATGCAGGCAACCCATTCTCCCCATGTTCAAATTTTGTGATTTTTATGTAATGGTTAATTGGTTTTCCCACTGAAGGTCTGGTTTTGTGGGGTTATTTTTTCTTCAGCTTGTTGATACACCCATTCTATGAATCATCATGAAAATACACTTTCTCGGCCTGGATCCCTTCGGCAGCATAGCTTGTTATCTTTATAGCGGCATTAGGATGCAGTATCTTAAAGAAAACTGAAGAAAGTTTTTCTTCTTATAGTTCAAAATAATCTTAATACATTCTTTGTTATGGCATATTGTTAATTCTCAGAGCTCCCAGAAATCTGAGTCATAGTGAAAGATTCATGTGTGAATATGTGTTTGTTTACTCAGTAACCTTACAGGTCTTTTCAACCTAAATGATTCCATGCTTTTTGTGTTTTTATGTACAAATAATACATACATACATAAATGTACTGTAGTTTCCTAATCCCTTGTCAATCATGAAACTGTTATCAAAATGCATGAAAAAACTCCTAGGCTTCTTAAATTGCATAGAACTTAGGGCTACTGATAAACCCTGTCTGAATGCTGTGCTCTGAGCTGGTCTGTTGAAAAAGAACCCAGCAATGTCAAGACTCATGCTGCTAGAATTTATTATCATTGTATAATATCTTATGATAGTGCAAGGAAGTCAAATCTGTCCTGATAATAATGGTGATAGGTGTTAGCCCCCACACCAGGTTTGCTGTCCTTCTTGATGCTGCCAGCAGCTCCACTTCAAACCAGAATTACTACCTGTGCTAGAAAAAGTCCTGGGATCTAGCCCTGATCCACAGATGGCAACAGATGGTAATGACATTTGGACTGGAATCAATGTATGGTTCCCAGAAGGCCCTTCCCTTCCCTTCCGTTTCCCTTCCCTTCCGTTTCCCTTCCCTTCCCTTCCCTTCCCTTCCCTTCCCTTCCCTTCCCTTCCCTTCCCTTCCCTTCCCTTCCCTTCCCTTCCCTTCCCTTCCCTTCCCTTCCCTTCCCTTCCCTTCCCTTCCCTTCCCTTCCCTTCCCTTCCCTTCCCTTCCCTTCCCTTCCCTTCCCTTCCCTTCCCTTCCCTTCCCTTCCCTTCCCTTCCCTTCCCTTCCCTGAAACTTCCCTTCCCTTCCCTGAAACTTCCCTGAAACTTCCCTTCCCTTCCCTTCCCTTCCCTTCCCTTCCCTTCCCTTCCCTTCCCTTCCCTTCCCTTCCCTTCCCTTCCCTTCCCTTCCCTTCCCTTCCCTTCCCTTCCCTTCCCTTCCCTTCCCTTCCCTTCCCTTCCCTTCCCTTCCCTTCCCTTCCCTTCCCTTCCCTTCCCTTCCCTTCCCTTCCCTTCCCTTCCCTTCCCTTCCCTTCCCTTCCCTTCCCTTCCCTTCCCTTCCCTTCCCTTCCCTTCCCTTCCCTTCCCTTCCCTTCAAATTCTGAAGATAATGATTTTTAAAATATTAATGCAATCTAATGAGGTAGTGAAACATTTCCCTTCATATTTCCATTTCATTTTTTCTCTAGTAAACACTTATTTACAGGATTTTAATTGGTGAATATTGAAACTGTAGTATCCCTCACCCCTCATGTACCCCATGTTGGTTCAATATTTTCAGCTAGTGCTCATAACAGAAAAATTCTACCAAATAACTGAATTTGCATAATCAAAAGAAATGGCTGCAGTGAAATAATTTATCATGAAGGCTGAATATTTTATATTTACAGCACCATATGGAAGTTGAATAATCTTCTAAGAATTTTAAATTAAAAAATATATTTATAAATATCAAAGAAAAGAGAGTTAAAACCATGTTATCTCGTTCCACAATGAAAGCAGGAATGTTCTCCTACAATGGTATCAAAAGGGTTACAACAACTTTTTCTTGGCCTGGGAAACTTTTGGCAGAGAAACAAAGAATGTAAATACTATTCCTCCAGCAAAAAGGTGGGAAGATAAGAGGACATCATGATATACAAAACAAAGGACTGAATCTCTGGGAGCTTGGGGTGGGGTTTATGGTAATGGTAAACAGTACAATGTTCAGAGCAATTCTATATAAGCAACTCACTTGTAGCAGTATCCCCTATGTGACCTCAGGCCTGAATAAATGATGCCCTTTTAGACACAATTTGAGTGTTAAGGAGCCTTATTTGGATGTTTTGTGGTGGTAAATCTTTCTGACTTCTGAGAATAAAAGCAAATGCTGAGGGCAGCCTCCCAATAAGGTCTCATAAGAATCAGAGGAAATAAACATTAAACTCTCAGTCTAGCTGTTAAAGGAATAAACTAGAATCACTAAACAGAACTACCCATTTCTTCCATACCTGTAAATTCAGTATTTGTGGTCTACATCTTTAGAAAAGGTGTTTAAAACTACCCCCACTCCTTCTGCATCCAGCTTTCTTCACTTGGGGAGGAACACACACTGCATATTGATGTTCTAAATTGTTCACAGAGGGAATATTATACTGGGTCCAGTTCTCCAGTTTTCTATTGTCTAACTTATGTGAAAGCAAAGTTTGGGTAAACAGTAATATTTCCATGTTTGGTGTACCTTACTGCTGAATTTTGAGGCTTTGTTAAATGTACTGAATTTTTCATTGGCAGATGAGAATGGATTTATTTAATTGCCCATAGCACAAAATAAACCAAGGAAGACAGACTGAGTTCTGTTAATCATGTTACTATTGCTTCATTAACAACCTTTTTATTTATATAAATATGTTTTTTTTTTAAAAAGGGAACTATAATAAAATAAGAACAGCTAAAGCTTACTGTATCTAATTTTCCATTATTGTATTCTGAAGCACTGAGATTTTAATCTACATTTAAAAAATTAAATATTGTGCAAAGAAAAGATATGTATATTCCCAGAACACTAACCTGTCCCCTTCTGCAAAACATTCCAAAACATTTGCTACCCATTTATTTTAATAGCTTTAAAACGTGCTTAAATGCAATGGACCTAGAGGTTTAAACAAATCAGTGGATTTAAAGTAAATTCATCAGCTGCATCTACTCTTGCCAGACAGACTCCTGAGCCATTCTCATAACAACAGCAAGTGCCAAAAGCACTTAAAGGAAGATTTCAGCTTTGTGAGTTACTATTAGATCTTCCAGATTTAAGGTGAGAAGCCTTGTGCTCCAGCTTCTTGCAATAAAATGAAGCTTCTTGGTGTGACCCAAATAAATTTATTTAGACCCAGGAAATACATATTGTATTAACTTGAATTAAATTTATGATGTGGCTGAAGTAATTGCATTTCTTTGTGGTAAGACTAAATGATCAAAATAGAAGCCATAAAAGTCTAAAACTATTGGGATTACAAGCTGAAATTTTATATAAAATGTCCATCTTTAATTCATTTTTTTCTTCTATATCAATAGGAATTTAAATAGTCACATGCAAAAAGTCTTTCTTCAAGCTTAACTGAGCTCAGAAAAAATATTATGAAAGTTTTACAGTTGCTTTGTTTTGTTTTCAAGCAGGATAGAAGGGAGAGAGGATATTAAAATTTCATTTTAACCAAGTATCATTTTCTGGAACAGAAAGTTCTGATTCCACTCTTTGCTAGAACCATATTGAAAATTTCATCTCTTAGTAGTAGTGTATAGTGTTACTTACTGAAGAGAGCTCAGTAATAATTACACAAAAAATAGGCAATGTGGCACTCAAGACTGAGAAAATGCTGGTGCAACCAGAGTGGATAGAAGTGCGAGCAAACAGAGACTCAAGGGAGGAAGATTATAGTAGCAAGATTTTTTTTTCTTTTATCATCTGATTGTATCAGGAGAAAAGGTAATTTCCAGATTTTGATGCAGTCTAGATACAAAACTATTGAAACAAGTGTTGTGATACATTTTCTGTCTCCTTGCAATGTTCATAGGATATAAAGCTCCAGTTCTAGCTGGCGTGTTTGCCTACAGCAATTCATTTATCTTCCTGTCTTGAAACTTTGTCCTCTACTGTCCTGATTTGTTGATGATGTTTCCCTAAAGGGAAAGCTAAAACACTGTTTTCACAGAAAAGAAAAATCTTTAAAAAAGGCTTTTTTTTTTTTCTTAGAGTTTGTAAAGTCTGTGCAAATTTGAAATTTCTTTGAATTCATTCTTCCATTTCAAAGTTTTTCAGCCAAAGACTGAATTTGACATCTGATTTTTTTCTGAATTTTTACTAATGAAATCTCTTTCCAGAATTATGTGCTTTATTCTATTTAGAAAAAGATAAATTAAGACACATTAATCAAAGTGAATGCTGTTTAATTGAATATTTATTAACAAAACCATAATTTATAATAATTGAAAATATTTTAATTAAAGAACTACTGTGCTAATTATTCAACATATTATTATCTTCAAAGATAAGTAAATGAACTTTTTCATCTGCTGATATAATATTAGCTGTGTAAGAAATGGGAAAAGTGAATGCTGCTCATTTAATTTGTTTTATAAAAATGTCCAATTAAAAATACAAATAAATATGAAACATATGACAGAAAGCCAGTAAGTGAACTTCTCTCCATATAACCTAAACCAAGCATGCTGGTTGGTATTGTGCATATTTAGATGCAAAATCTTTTGAACAATAAATGCAATGAAACTGAGTGAAAGAAAACTAAAAATAAGTAAAGGGAGTATAAAGTGCAGTAGGTCCTTTAGTCTAATCTCCATGGATTGGAGAATAAATTGTATTACAGTACATTGTAGTACAATGAATTGCTACTGGGCAAGGGAAGAAAGAAAAATTAAATGTATTTGGGTATGGGATTTTTAAAATTCAAATTATTCCACTATAATCTAGTTTTCTTTTAATGATTATTTGGAAGAAAACAATAAAGGTTTATAAGACATCTTAGTTGCAAGTCAGTAGCTGGTAGTGTTTTTTTTTGTTTCTTTGATTGAATTTTATGTTATACTAAGATATAAATAAATTGAGATAAATTAATCTGTTAGCAAAAATCAGTGTTTATATAAATTACATTTATACAAAACTGATTTTTTAAACTCTTGTTAATTTTGAATTTTGCTGGACAGTTACATTGGATCTTTGGTTAAGACAATGATCTCTCATTTGTTATCTAAAATCTGGACCTCGTAAAGAAATTTTGTTTTTTAAAGAAATGTAAAGGTTTCTGTGTTGGTAAGTTTATTTTTACATCAGTTACTTGTTTTTAACTTACACAGCTTCCTTTCAGTTTGTAATACCTGGATTTAGTTTTTTTCATTTAAGAGGGATTGCATCCTTTCTCTTAGTCTTGTCTTCTTCTCATGATATAACACATGAAATTATATTTAAAAAAATAAATTAAAAACTTCTCAAAAATCCCAAAGAAAGAACCTCCAAATTCTCAACAGGAGTTGTGGGAGAAATCAGTCCTCGTTCCATGACCAGACATAGTAGAGTTTCACTGATTTTTGAGGTTTAAGACAGACACACACCCCGCCCACTCTGAAACTCCGTGTCAGTATTCAACACAGATCAACAATAGGTTTACAGCTTAGGCCCTGCAGTTATCATAGCTGTTTCCAAAATAGAAACAGCAGTAGCAAACTTATTTTCAATAGGAAATATAACATATAATTTCAGTTAATATTGACAAATTTCATAAAGTTATAGGGATAATATAGGAGGAAGTAAATAGCAGTCTCGTGGATTTCGTTCACAGCTCTGTGTTGATGGCTTTGCTTTTGTTTAAAATACACTGCTTAAAAAATCATGCACTTGACCCCTACACAGGAATGATATTATCATATATTCCTCTTTGTTATTCCTAGCAATATTCTCACTAATTTTATTGGCTGCTGGACCATGAAAGAAGGGTCAGCTTAGTCTTCCACTACAGTGCAGCTGATGGAGAGCCAGCCTGCTTTCATGGTTCAGGTTTTGGTACACTTCACTCATTTTAAAGAGACACCAGAGAACAATACTGTTATTTTAATACCAGCACATCTTTGCAAGAGTTGATAAATACCAGACACTAATATACTGCTGACTCTGCCTTTTTCCAATATTGCTTCCCATCTTCATTTCCCTCAGTAATTTCACTAAGCAATTTTTTAAAATGCACTCCAAGCAAACGTCATGCTTAACTTGCTAAAAGAGGAATGAAAATGTAATTAACATACTCCTGCAATATTGGAAAAGTGTGGCTTTATCATTATTTTTTCCAAAGGAAGTAAATGAAAGTACGAAAGAAGTAATTTTTTTCTTGCCATAATGTATCAAAATTATCTGTATTTTAAAGTACTTCTCTGGCCTAGAAAACTGGTTTTG
This sequence comes from Oenanthe melanoleuca, assembly GCF_029582105.1. Classification (NCBI taxonomy): domain Eukaryota; kingdom Metazoa; phylum Chordata; class Aves; order Passeriformes; family Muscicapidae; genus Oenanthe; species Oenanthe melanoleuca. The sequence goes on along the minus strand of NC_079333.1, from coordinate 67,332,907 downwards.
TAAGAAATACTCCTGAAGGACTTATTGGGTTATGTTAGATTCCTGTAAATTCTTATGATATTGTTAAATTCTGACAGAATGCATTTTCTTCACATCATGCAAGACAGAAAAAAAATCTGGTAAAGATAAAAATGTTGAAATAAAAATTCAAGCTTTCAATTAAAAAAACCCACCAAAACAAAAAAAAACACAACAAGAAAATAAAAAACTGAAAACAGAATACTGAAATGAAAACGTGAAAACAGAATTCTAATGAAAGGGGGAATTATTTTGGAGCAGCAGCAGCAGCAGTAGAGATTATCTCCATTTCAAGAAGACACTCAATTTCTACCACCTGAGCCATGACTGCCAAGCTCGTAAAGATTCATTGGGTGCCATACTGGAAATGGCACATTAACATATTAATGCTTAGCATAAGGAAATGTTTTTCCCAGTTATCTCTGTGTGTGTCTGTACATAAGAAATTATTTTGCACTTTGAAGCTGTGTTTATCCTGCCTCAGAATGTCTTCACGGATGGTAAAAGTTGCCCAAACTATTAGAAGCAGAAGAAAGGTTATACTGGGAAAAGTGAAGAAGGCTGATGTAGCATCCAGAAAAAATTAGGGAAAGAGATTTTTGGATAAAGGCTTGCTTAGATTGGTGCCTCTGGCAAGCAGGGTGGAGTGGAGGCACTGATGGTATCACTTGATGTTCCCAACAGGTCTCTGTATTTCCAAACACTGAAACTCCTCTTTCAGCAGTGGCAATCAGAACAAGCTCTGTCACTGAACCCCGAGCAAAAGAGGTGGCAGTAGGAGTTTTGTTGAATTCAATGAACTCTTTTCATAGAATATCTCATGCACATTTTGCCTATAATTAATGGTATCTGCACATACAGATAGATTTATAGTATCTTAGGGTCATTGCAGGATCACAGTCTATGTCAGCAGTAAATAACCTAATTTTGTGAAAATAATCGTTTATTAATCTCTCTGTAAAGATAAAGGTTTTGTTGTTTTTACTGTTAAAAGAATTGGATATGTATTCCACATGAAGGATTTATCATTGGCTTAATGGAGTAGTTTCATTTCTAGATCCAGAATGAAATGTGGAGAGATAAGGGGCAATGCCTTTTAACATTACCTAGAGTTTATCTCTCTCAAGTTTAACAAGGAAAAGATTACTATCAAAAGAGAGAACAGCTTATGTAGAGAATAGCTATAAGGGAATGTGTCAAGGAAACAGAAAAGGAATACCTCTGAGGAAACATGCAGTTGGGTTTTTGGAAAACAAAAACAAAGCAGCCAACTAAACACTGAAATTGCAGTAATTTTTTTTTAACACACTCATACCTTGCCTCTCTTAGAGAAAAAAAAAATGTTTCAAGTAATTTTTAAATTTTTTACTTAATTTTTAATATCTCCATCAAAAATCAGGAGCTTTTAGCTGCCAAAAATCTGAAAAGTGTTTATGAAAAAATATGATATGAAAAAAACATATTATCTTTGAAGAAAAGTATTTTTGTATAGAAATAGTTTGATTGTTTCTGTCATGTTTTGTGATATGCATACTAACAGATATATTTCCCTCAACAAAGTTGCATGAAGTATAGTAAATTTTAATTCAATTACAATTTTTCTTATATTAATTCCATAACATCATTACTGTGGTATGATGAGGTGATTGTTGTTGATTTGGACTTGTATTCTTATTTCCAATTCAGAGAAATACAAAAAATAAGCCCCTTACATTACTATGAATAGCACTCCAATTAGAGTGGGAAAAATAAGAATAATTTTACTTATTTTACTTAATTCACTAATGGTCACACTGAGATGTACTACCAAAATGTAGTGTAATTAAGGCTCCTTTTTTAATAATAAGGGAAAAGGAATTCTCTCTTTTATAATAAAAGTACAGGAAGAAAAGGCTCTATATGAGCTAAAGGAGTTGAAGGGGTTTTTTTGTTTGGTTTTTTTTTTTTCCAACCTGTCTGGACTGCATAAGAGAAACAGATGGTCTGAGAACTGTCCTGGTATTACTCATTCCTGTGTTCTGAAAGATTCAGAAAAAGAAAAATAATAATTTTCCTTGAATCGCTTATCAATACACAGAGATAATACTTCATCTGCTCAAGAAGTTTCTTAGAGTAGAAAAGATTGCCTTTAGTAAATAAACTACATAGTAGGGTGGTTTGTTTTGGTTTTTTTTAATATCAAGATATCTATATGCTCAGATATTATGTATTAATCTTCTATAGGTATGAGCGTAGAACTGAAAAAAAAATTAGAAGGTGCTTAGAACAACTTATCTTCTTATTCTTGATTTTGATATCTCAGTAGAGATGATGGACCTCTAGAAATCTCATAATTTTATGTCTGAAATGTCAGTAAATTTTGTTTGTGTATACATCAGTAAGTCTGAAAAATCCTTCAAATCTTTCTGTGGTGAGAAGGGAATTAGGGAATTATAGAGACAATTAAAACTGCAATCGTAGAAAACTTTTTCATCAACTAATGCTGGAGACTTTGAAGCTCTTATTTCAGTGAATATATATCACATTTTGACTGACATTTAATCAATATACAGCACATTTAAAAATAAGGTTAAAATGTGTTCTGCAAACAAGCTGAATGAATATTAAAGTTATATTAATGGAAAATCTGTGAATAAACTTAAGTCACCAATAATACCACTCTATACCTACCCAATACCCAGGTAGTAGCAGATAGTCTTCTCACTTTTCAACATATTGAGCAACACTGATAGCAGAAAAGTCCACAAAAAATAGGAGTAATGGAAATAAAAAATAAATTATAACACTCTATATATCAGAAAACTGAAAATGTAGATGTTTACGTTTGCAAATGCAGAAGAAAATGCTGCAGCTATTTTTTCATAGAAACTACTTTTCAAATAAAGGACTTTCATGACTTATAATTCAATAGTATTTAAAGACTCATTGAAGCTGATGTCAGAAACCCAGCACAAGTAGAAATTCTTGTCAATTATTATTTTATTACACATTGAAGTGTATAGTCTTGTAAACATATAGTAGTAGGAGTTCCTATTTTTCTCCACCCCACCTCCTGTTTCTTTTAAAATCCTCTGAAAAGAATGCATTGAAGAATCAGAAATATCCATCTAATCATTAATATAAAAATAAATAACAGAAACTGATGCAGCAAGACATTTTATTTGAAGTAGAAAGATCTTAATGGTTTCATTGTCACAAACCTTTTATAAAACTAAATAAATTTTGGGGTTTTTTTTTGCTACTCCAAAGTGCCTATTTTAATTTTACAATTTAAAATTAGAACATTAGAAGACATATGTGTCAAGACTGAAAAAGTCAGAGGTGGTGTGTTGTAGTCTTGCTATTTAATTAAAAGAGATTCAGAGATCAGACAGTCCAAACATCCTGAAGAGATGTCAGCTGAGCTACTGAACCATGACTGCATGTTAGGAGAGTGTCAGACTTAAGCTACAGAGTCCTGTCCAGTGTTGTCTCAAGAACTGAAAATATTTTTGCTTCTGTACATAACATGAGCACTTCTCCACACTGTATTTCACTAAGGAGTAGAGACTTTTGCTAAGTTGTTTGAATGTCTAAATGTTTACAAGGTCAGCACCAAACACACATTAAAACTTATTCCTTATTATGTGTGCACTTGGCACTAGATCTTGATCTTCATGAAATGTTTTTATCTATCTAGTACTACACTGAATTCACTGGGAAATATTCACACTACAGATGAGTCAGTATTCTGCATGCAGTACTCTATTGAGAGAATCAGCAGTATATTAGTAAGAACAGCTTTTAAAATGCTTGGTACCAGAGTAGCCTTTATCCAAATAGTATCATAAAAAACCCCACTTTTGCAATTAGCAGTGTTCCTTTGTGGCTGAAATTAAAAACAAACAAAACAAAACAAAACTTAAAACAAAACAAAACAAATTAAAACAAAAACAAAAACAAAAACAAAAACAAAACAAAAAAAAAAAAAAAAAAAAAAAAAACAAAAAAACAAACCACAAGACACAAAGCAAAAAAATTGGGATTTTTTGATGCAAATATTTCCAACAGGATCAATTTGAATTAAAGTACATTCCAATCTTCATCTGTAGATAATCTAAAATTCCAAACATATTTATAGCCAGAAGTTACCCTGAAGATACATGGATGATGGGTGTCCAGTTCTCTGAAAGGATGAATATTCTTTCCATTTTATGGGATTGTTCAGCTACATTTTCTCATAAAATCAGTACCAATTGACAACTTGAAGCAACTTGTGTTGCTGATCTTAAAGCTGGACATAAAATAAAAAACTTAATTAATCAAGTTAAATAAGAGCAGGTCTCATGATAAGATCCTAGCTTAGGTGACTATAACAGCATGTTGTGATGTTGAGGCTAAGGAACCTGAACCCTAAATAACAAGTATAGACTTATTTGGGTGTGTTCATGTTAGGTAATGTTAGATTTAAAAAAAAAAAAAATCACTTAAAGAATATGTAAACTTTCTTGCAGGATCTCTGTAGTAGTAAAAGCTAAATCTACTATTAATAAGGAATAAGAAACTTTACAGAAAAATGTCTTCATAATTATGAGTATATTTCTTTACATATATTTTAATCTATCAGGAACAGTTCTGCCCTTTAATTGTAGTAGCTATTTATATTCTTTTACATAAAACTTTACTTATAGATAGAAATGTTTTGCCTTTTTTAAAAATTTAAATGTTCTTTGAAGGAATTCATTTTCATCATATATAGCACTTTAATTTTTTTCATTGATTTTTTTCTTTTCTGTGTGATAGGATTGGTGCAGGAATTACTTTGTGTAACATTCAGAAAATGGTAACTTTAAATTCCATTTTTTTAACTGATTTTTAATAATGGACATGACCTTATATGCTAAATTATTTACAATTCATCCATTAATCTGGTTCTTTATATTTAGTAATAGTCTGAGGAGGCTCTAAATTTTAACATTCTTTTTCCTAAATATGTTCTTGAAAAGAAACTTGGAAGGTAACTGAGGCCTCTGTGTCTTAACCACCAAACCATTGAAGTTTGCATAAATATGAATACACTTCAATGTATCTTTCAGATTTATTTAAAAGCAACCTGAAAACCTCTTCATAGCACAATGTTAGCATAACATCCAGTAATCTTTACAAGAGGCACACACCTCCTGGTAGAAACTCAAAAGTGGCCACTGTCCCTGAAGTGGTAAGGCATGGAACCAATATCATTGTCAGGCACAGGCAGCTCCTGGAAACTTCAAACCATTTTGCAAGACCAGTTTGAAAATGGTATTAAGGAGACAGCAGCAAATACAGTTATATTTAGATGCAGGTTGCTAAAAAAGGTACTGATATATCAGCACCAAAGGATCAAAGAGTATCTGGATATTCCAATATTAAATCTTATTGTGGCTGTTATTTTTTGTGAGTTTGGACTCAAAATTCAGAACACGACTCATCTCTCCTGATGTTAGCTAACATTTGATTACCATTTAGGACCTTGCAAGAGTAAAGGGAAAATTATTTCCAGGGAATATTTACTGTATTTTTCTTCAACATATTTTACAATTAAGAATCAACCAGTTCTTAGAAATGAATTTCACTGACTATTAATATAATAAAATTATATCTGATATATAATATAATAAGTTTATATTACATGCTCAGCTTTGAGATACCTAATTCCATTTATGGCAGATGAATCAATTTTCCATTACGTAAAATAAATACTAGATCTTGTTAAAAAATAATTTTGATTTTCTTTTGTGTTAAAAATATATTTAGTGTGCTTTTTCTTTTTAATTTAAGGTAAGCGAACTGGGCATCTTAAGTCAAATATTGCCCCTTGGGTGAATAAGTAACTGTAGCAAAATTTTAAAGGGATTTGCTATATAAAATATTCATTAAAAAACAAACAAACAAAAAAGCACATCAAAACCATTAATCTCTATTCTTCTTGGAATTGTAACCTGACTGCTAATTAATGAGTTTGGTAAAGAGTCCCTTTTCACGATTGTGGGTGCTATTGAAATACAGAAAATTTAAAGAGAAGCAGCTGGGCAGAATCCTCCGTCTTTGACTCAGGGGATTTGCTCAAGTGTAACATAACACTTGATGTAGTTTTCACTCAGGCCATGAGTTCAAAAGGCTTATTCATGCTTGAAAGCTTTGGACTATCTGCCAGAGACACCTGCACACAGTCTTCTTATTTTTGAGAGGAATGCTTTTCATGCTGTCACCACAACCAACCTCAGTTCAGGAGGATTTTCAAAATGCAATCATTGCATGAACAGTGGCTGACCTCAACAGTGGCCAGTGTCTTTTAGCAATGAATGCTTATAAAAGCAGACAACTGCTAGAATTACTGCCATCTTTCCAATTCTACCTCCAGCACACCTAAAGAGATAGAATATGAAAGACGAAACCAGCCCATTTTAGTAGCACTAAATACAAGGACAGCTAAATTTGGATGTATTTTCTAAAGGTTTTGATGACTGTGGAAGTCCTCTCTGAAAAGCTTCTTGCTGAAAAAGTCTCTTAAGGGTGCTTCAGTGGTTGTCTTTTCAGTTCTCAGCTATTTCTCTCCTTGCACAGTGCTCTTAACACACAAACCCATTAAAAGTAACTTCAGAACTTTTCAAAACCAAGTGTTGGAACTTAGTAGATGTACAAATTATCATGTCTCATCTGTGATTTTGCCTGAAAAGAAAGAAAGATCACCACATATGGCTGCTCATAGCCTGCAACTAGTACTCAGAAGATATACAGCTCTCAAAAAGTACTAGAAGAGCATAAATATATCAAGGATTAAAGGGAAGTGCTAATATGTTTTTGGTAAAGAGTGTAACAACTTAGCATCAGTGGAGAGCTCACAACTCTTTTAAGACATTTTTTCTGAGAATGACAGAGCACTCAATCCTCATGTGCAAGAAATCAGGCAAGGGAGGCCTGAGGCAAGCATGGCTGTTTGTGTGGGCTTGGGCTGGGATGGAGTTTCTTCACAGTTGCCAGTACAGGGCTACATTTGGGTTTTGTACTGAAAACAGGGCTGGTTTCTGCTTTTCACTGCATAACACCAGTGAGGAGGCTGGGGCTACATTAGAGGCTGAGAAGGGACACAGCCTGAACACATGACCTCAACTGACCAAAGGGATATTCCATACCATATGGCATCATGCTCAGCACATAAATTTGGGGGAACAAAAGAGGAGACATTTCAGAGAGATGCCATTTGTCTTCCCAAGGAACTGCTGACCGTGACAGAGCCCTGGTCTCCTGGAGATGGCTGAGCACCTGCCTGCCAATGGGAAATGGTGAATTAATTCCTTGTTTTGCTTTGGCTGCCTCTGCTGCTTCTGCTTTATCTCTCAAACTCTCTTAATCTCGACCCACAACTTTTCTCACTTTTACTCTTCCAATTCTCTCCCCCATTCCACTTGGGGAGAGTGAATGAGCAGCTGTGTGGTGCTTAATTGCCATTTGGATTTAACTCAGAAGTCTGACAGGGTATGATTATGTCAACACAAGCTTAGTTATGACAGGTTATGATACCTAGTGAAGCTTCTATTTTGAGGGAAAGCAAGGAACATGGTGTGTTTGCAATTTGAGTTATAATGATTTTACTATTTTTGTAGGCAGAATCTACCCCTTTTTTAAGGTCTGGTGAAAGTATCACCTCTTTCTGGTCAAAATAAAGTGTGGGAAGGAAGTGCACAGGCAGTGCAACTAGAGTCTTATACCCTGAGAAGAACAGAGAAATTCTGTGTAGGCAGAGGATGAGAAATGCTAAGGTGGAGCTGAAGATGAATTTGGCAAGTGTGAAGAACAGTAACAGGGACTTCTACAGATACATGGATAATAAAGGGAAGATAAAAAAAAAAAGTGCCCCCTATAGATAAGATAGCCTGGAGAATATAAGGCTCCAGAGTGGAAGTCCAAGGTCAGGTTGGATGGGGCCGTGTGCAGCCTGATCAAGTGGGTGAAATCCCTTCCTGTGTTATCACTGCCCATAACAGAGTGCTGGAACTAGATATCTTTATGGTTCCTTCCAACCAAGCCTTTCTATGATTAAGTTTCCCATGTGGAAGACCTTTCAAGCTTGGCAACTTTACTCTGGATAAATAAAATCCTCAAGGATTCAAAGCCAATTTACAGCCATCAGCTCCATGGTACTGTACACCCATGGTCCACGGAGTACAGAAATTCTAAGGGCTAACAACTTTAAATGAACAATGATCATGACTGATAATGAGTAAGAACTACTAACATAAAGTACATTGTCAATAAATGTGATAGTAGTAAGATTTTTTTAAGTTTAAAAATGGCCTGATTCATGTCATTTAAACACTTCCATCATGCTGATTGGTAATTGTTTCTAATCTCTCTAATCCTCATAGACATATTTATCACTTACATGACAAGATGAAATAAACCACTTGAATGCACCTTGGATACCAATAAATGCCAATGTAGGTGCAGTTTATTCATTCTTTATTTGAGATATTCAATAGTTTCCATTTATTGTTTGGTGGTATTCATGTGTGCTTATGTGTAGACACACTTATTGAGGTTTCAGAATCCAGAGCTGGGTCACACTTGAGTCATATTCCTAAATCACAGGTGTGCAGTGCCCACTGGGATGCCAGGGAATGACCACCGGCTCATAAAGATAGCTAACTCCTTTGTCATATTTGTCATTCAAATATTATCTTTTTGGCTATTTGAGGCAGTCTCAGATGGCATAAATTGGCTGTGTAGAGACATCTCAGTCATAGACTCTATGTCCTTTGAGCTAGTCACTCTTGTCTCTCTAAAAATGTGGAAAGAAATCAGCACCTCTAGGGAGCAATTTACATAAGAAGAATCTAAATTACATACTTTCTCTCTGGAAGAACCTGTTTTTCTCCATGGCCTCTATTCTCCTGTAATTATTTAGATGTATTTAGGCAAAAAAATACCATTCTGTGAAATCAAAATTTTAAAAAATAATTCTGTAAAAGTGCTATCAAGGATACTTTGAATCACCATGTTCTGACAGAAAACTTTTATATTCTCTTTTGCTTGTTGAGAGTCATAACTTGTTGAAAAGTTTTCAGAAATTTTCTCTGTCCTTATTATTTGCCTTTGGAAAGGCAAGATTTTTGTATATATGTAAATAGAATAGCAACATAACTGAACTGTGAGCCATGATTCTACACATATGATGCAGAGGGAGACATCATAAGTAATTAGTGTAATTTTTTTAAAAAAAGATGCCAAAACTGGAAGAGAGAAAGCATCCTTTCCTGTTTTACATTTTAAAAAGTGTGAAAATAAAAGCAAGCAGCAAATAAAAGTTATTCTATGACAGTAGTTTTCTTTTTCTAGAGGATGTGTCAGTTTCCCCATGCCTTTAAAAAAGAGTAGACTCATCCCACAAAAATTGAAAAACTATTTAACCCTAGCTGCAAACACAACATGATCCTTGCCTTCCCTCAAAATAGAGGCTTCATTAGGCAGTATAACCTGTCATGAGTAAGTTTGCATTAAAGGCTGACTGCCTGTCAGTCCTTTGGCTGCCCAAACAAATTGATTGTATCACAATGACTGTTGTGGGTTAACCCCAGGTGGTAACTAAGCACCACAAAACTGCTCACTCTCTCTCCCTGGGTGGAACACAGGAGAGAATTAGAAGAGTGAAAGAGAGAAAACTCATGGGTTGAGATAAAAATACTTCAAAAGATAAAGCAAAGGAGTTCATGCAGCACTTCCCATTGGCAGGCAGGTGTTCAGCCGTCTCCAGGAGAGCAGAGTTCCATCAGGTGTGACAGTGACCTGGGGAGACAAATGGTATCCCTCTGAACATGCTGCTTCTCCCTTCTTTGCCCAGCTTTACGTGCTGAGCATGGTGCTGCATTCGTGTGAACTATCCTGTGGCCAGCTGGAGTCAGCTGTCCCAGCTGGGTCACCTCCCAGGTACACCCAGCCACCTTGCTGAGAGGCTGCAGTGAGAAACAGAAAACTCAATTCTGCATAAGCTTTGCTCTGAAAAAATATAACATAGGTGTGCTATTTTCACTGCTTTCATCACGAATCCAAAATATTTCACCAGGCAAGCTGCTATGAAGAAAACTAATTCCATTCATGCAAATATGGTGCAACAGTATATGGGATCAGAAAGAAAGTTGTGATTCTTTTCACTAGTGACTATTAAAAAATTATGTTATGCTGTGATTCAACATAAGGCTTTGAAGTGGAATTCAGTTCAATTTCAATACACTTGCATTTAGGTGTTAATATTGGTGATTAGTTCAAGTTCTTCTTACAGACAGTAGAAATCTGGGCTCAATTATAAGGTAGGAATATTATACCGTTCTTTCTTTCTTAAGTTACTAACATACCAACAGTCCCAGCTCAGGGATCCAGATTATGAATAATGTACAATTTATAGAATTCAAAGACTGTTCATATGATATGAAAGAAATAACATTGTAAGCAAAGTTGACTTACAGTTTATGAACCTAATAACCATATCTCAATAATTGCTTTCTTAATGCATTTTATTTTTATTAGCTATACAGGATTTTTCTATCTTCATGTACTCCATTAAAAATCTACCATGATTTTTAGTTATGATTTATAACTTTGTCACGAAAAATTATCATGCCATTTATACTGAAATTATGCCATACCTTAATATGAACAGCAAAACCTTGAATTAATGTAACTATTTTGTTAAAAAAAAAAAAAAGAATAAAAGACACCACCACCCCCTCGTTACCTCCACTCCACAGGATTTAATCCATAGTGCACTACCACTGACCCATTTAGTGTAGAGAAGACACAATAAATCAATGTTTGTTAACATATGCTTAAGTAGAAAAGCAATTTCACAGGTCAGGCAACATAGTCATGAAATGTCTGTGAAGCAGTGGTGCACTGACTGTTGAGAAGGACACAGCCAAAATGAAAAAAAAATTCTTTGACTTTTGTGTGCACTCTGATTTCCTTTTTGTTATTATTTTGATCAAACATTTGCTTCCCTGTCAATAGCAGAGATTAGCAATATATCCATAAAACCTCAAATTAGTGTTTCAAATATTTAATGTAGTATTTTTTTTTAAGTGATTGGAGTGGGGAAGAAAGGAAACAAAATCAGTAGCATAAAATAAAATGCAGTGCCAAGAAAGTATAGTTCCAGGCCTGGATTTGAACCTTCAGTATTTCCAAAAGCTAGATTTCTTTCAAAGTCAGAGGAGATGATGACAGAAAATGTCACCATTATGCCAAATTTGAGGCCAACACTCAGCTGGTGAAATAGATGGCAGAGACTGAAACACCATACATATTCAGATTAGTGCCACTAAATTTGCCTACAAGATGCATGCATTCCTAAAGGAAAGAATCCATTATAAAATCTGAACTGTCCCCTGTGAACCAGGAACTACACAAGAAATATATCTGTGTCTTTAAAACTGTCTGTTCCCTACTATCTTAACTTTATTCAAGTCCAAAGCTGCTCTGAAATTTTTCCAGCACTCTTTCTAATAAGGCTCAGCTGACTACCTAATGCATAATAGAACTTTCTTCAGCTAAAAATATTAAACTTTTATCATCCTACCTTGACCTCCAAATTAGCATGTAAGGAATATGACAGTGAAAGTAGATGCTGAATTTTTATTAGACACTCTGGTATCTTCAGTTCTGTTAATTTAGGGTGAAATGAAAATGTCAAAAAGTTGCCTTTCTTGTGTTGCATAGGAAGAATCATTTATGCATTATTAAAATACAGCATATCCTGGCAGAATTTTACAAAAGAGAAAAAATCCTAGGCATGTATGCTCTTTAATGATCTACCTTTAAAAATAGTTTAATATATCCTTCTAGTCAAAAAAGCTAGCTGGGTCTTCCTTTATGAGTATAGCTTACTTTGTTTTGTCTCAGTGATTTTGAAAACATTTAATTGATATTTAAAATTATAATGCATAAGGTTTGGTGTCCTAAATTCTCATTCATATAAAATTGCTAATTTTGTCAAAGTAATAAGACAGAAGGTTGACCAGATTTTAGTTTTGACTTTAAATATTAACTAATATTTCAATTAGTCTCTTCATAATATATTTACATTTACTGTTAAAGTGTGTTTGTATTTGAATGGTATTTTCAAATGAGCATTTAATTTTTTTATGTATTTCTATAGCACTGTTCATAGAAAAGAACATTACTATTGTGAAACAGATCTTCAGTGTATAAAGATTAGTTAAGTAGCACACCTGTCTGTTAAGATGATTGGTAGTGTCTCCATTAATGCCATGTCCAAATGATTGATAGTTATGTGTACACTGGAGGGAAGGGATGCCATCCAGAGGGACTTTGACAGACTTGAGGGGTGGGGATGTGTAAACATCTTAGTGTTCAACAGGTCCAAGTGCAAGGTCCTGCACTGGGCTGGGGCAATCCCAAGCACAGCTACAGGCTGTGAAGAGAATGGATTGAGAACAGCTCTGTGGAGAAGGACTTGAGATTGTTGGTGGATGGAACCTTGGCATGAGCTAGCAATGTGCACTGTCAATCCAGAGAGCCAATCGTATCTCGGGCTGCATCCAAGGAAGAGTGGCCAGCAGGTGGAGGGAGGTGATTCTCCCCCTTTCTTTCACTCTTGTGACATCCTGCCTGGAGTACTGCACCCAGCTATGGGGCCTGTAACACAAGAAGGACATGACCTGCTGAAACAAGTCTGAAGGAGGATCACCAAAATGATCAGAGGGCTGGAGCAAAGGCTGGACCACCTCTGCTGTGAAGACTGGTGGATGGAGTTGGGGTTGCTCAGCCTGGAGAAGAGAATACTCAGGGGAGATGTTATAGCACTGTCCAGTACCTAAAGGGGGACACCAAGAAATATTTACTGGGACTTTTTACAGCCTGGTGCAGCTTTCAGACAATGAGTTACAAATTCCACTCACTTCTGCAAAAATATGATTAGGTTTGTATTTTTGGTTCATTTCATAGAAATCCAGAAGGTAGGAACAGAAATGTGGTAAGGGAAATGTATTAACTTCATTATGGAATATTTGCTAAAGTCAGCAAATATGTCAGCTGAACTCTAAAATTCCTAAAAGAAAAAGAAAGTATTCTATTCTCTTATTAGGCATATTTTTATTTTTGGAATATTCTATGTAACAAAAATAGTGAGAGACATTAACGATTAAATGCTTTCTGAGACTGAATGTTTTCATTTACAGAGTTATTTAGTGGAAACAATCAATTTGTTTGACCAATACATAGGTTTTCAAGAGACCTTTTTAAGAACATCATGTTTTATGAATTTTACTTTTCTATGTGTGAAGAATGGTACATCTTTTTTGTCCACTGTTCATTTGCCTGCTGTTTCTATGGCATGTTCAATTAAAGAATTCACTAGGTCATAATGAATAGGAAGGCTTTCTTCTGTCTGGTCAAAACCAGGCAGAAAACTCTGGAATGAGAAAGACAGCAAATTCTGAAGATACCTGAATAGCCCAGATGGAAAACAGATATTCAGTTTTCCACAAGCTTTAGATTAGGTACACATTCTCTTCAAGAATGTGGTGCCCCTTCTCCAGAGTTACTAAAAGTTGCTAGTTTAAGAAAAACTAGAGGTGTCATATTGCAGTGGTTCAGTGGAATTTTTAGCATGCCCTTCATACTACAGTCTTGACTACATCTAATTTACAGTATCAAAAGAGAATTAAAAAGACCGTAGGATGTTACTATCCCTGTGAAAGAGGGGATTTATTTAATTTCATTTTCGTATAAATTACAATTTTACAAGCCCTTCCACCTTATGTGCTTACTTAAGACAGGGGAACGAGGCATATCCGGAGGAAAGATCTAGATGAATTGCAGCCCCATTACAAAACTCATGTATCTGTGATTAACAGCTGTAGAAAAATTAGCACTGTGGTTTTAGCAGATATCATGATTGTAGGAGCATATGTGGTGTGTTCCAGGCATAACAAAAATGGCTTGAAGCAGCATGCAGGAAAAAAGTTGAGTTGAATAGTTATGGAAATTTTAAACTGTGTAAACTGTGTAACAACTCTATTTATGCTGGACCAAAATTTTATATAAGCAAGATTTTGTTATGCTGCTGTTTCTAAATTTTGCAAAGCATTTATGGAAGCTGGAAGCCAAATCAGAGACTACAAAAAAAGAACCTTGGGTGTTTGATAATTACAAAGCATTCATGGCCAGCTGGAAGTCAGAGCAATGTGTACTTAACTGCTTTGAATAGTCTGTGTTTTGCATGTAGTAATCTGTGTGCATTTGCTCTGATTGCTCAAGGGGAAATAATTACTGTTTATGAAAGATTGTCCATTATTCGCCAATTAAAGAGAAAAAAATTTCTATAACAGGGAAAATCTGGCTATTCTGTAGATTTTGTGAGAAACCCTTCCTTACTGTTGCAGTACTCCATAAAAAAATCACAGTTGTTAGTCATCCAGGGTTCTACATAAGCAAGGAGTCAAAATCCCATGGACTTTAAAATACATTTTGAATTGCTATGAATTTACTACAACATTTTAATTGAACATGAGGCAGCGTATGAACTCTAAGGAATTCATGCTCAGTTGTGATTTTCTTTCTGCCTTCATAAGCTAGGGTTAGAAAAGACAGGGACATAGAAAAAGAAAAAAAAAAAAAAGTACAAGAAAAAAATGCAGTTTACTTTTCAGTTTCTGGCCTAGAAACAGAGTAGACAAGGTTTCAGCTTTTCCTTTCCCATCGAATTTTTGTCTTGGGGGGCATATAGAACACAGTGTCCATGTTGCACATGTACTAATGTCTGCATGGGTCCAGCTGTAGTGCTATTTGCAGTCCCAGTAAGCCAAAGAGTCAATTTCTTCTATTCATACTTTAATTGCTTAATTATGAGGTTTCTATTAAAATTTAGTTTACATAGTAGCATACACAGATTTGGAGTAAGGGAATTCAATAATATGTGAAATCTCTTGCTCCAAGGAATATTTAACAGAAAATATTTCTCAGTGATAATAAAAAAATAATAAACAATCAAGATTTCCATACTATCATCCAGAGGCAATGCTGCAAAAGTCTATTCTGAGCTGCATTTAAAGATGAAAGATGCCCCCTAGTTTTTATTATGGATGTGTCCTAAAAGGAAGAGTATTTCTGGGTCTGAGAGCGGTATTGATTTTTATTTTCCTGATGTTCATCCTTCATTATCTTAGACTAATATTATAACTCAAGGTTTAACTCTCTGTAATTCTGTCTGTGCTGTTCACACTGAAGTTGTTCTTGTGGTCTGTATAAACAAGCATATTTTTTTCTTGACAAAACAACAAGAGCATTATTTCAAGTATCAACTATCAATTTTACATTTCCAACCATTGCTCTGTTCTCATGAGAAACATTACTTGGTTTTACCCAATTTCAGAAGACTTTTCTGTTGGAATAAAGCTATGACCTAACTCAGAGAGCCAAAATTGCTTCTCATTTTTCCACGCTAACTTCAGATTTGCTTCGGATTTGGAGTGAGGCAAAAATGGGCCAAGATCAGCACCTTATTTTCTACTGAAAAGGAGCTGGTGTATAAAAGTATGTAAGTTGGATCAGTCTCAGAGTGCTGAAACCAGCCAGCTGGAAGCCTTCACATGCACTGACAAGTCTATTTAGTTACATTTTGAAAGTCTTTCAGTAAGCAAAACCCAACCCATGTTAAAAAAAAACCCTAAAACCAGAAACCAAACATATTTTCAAGAAAGATTTTGAGATTAACTTAAACAGAGAGATCTCCTGTCAGTTGAATAGCTGTGGAGACAACCAGATGCCTCCAAGCACATATGATTAAATAAATTTCCATTAAGATTTCCCTTAAGGAAAAAGCAAATAAGTGTAAATGTTTAAGGGGATAAGGAGAGGATTTTAAACAACTACAGGAAAAAAAAAATACAAAAAAAATACCCAAAAAAAAACCCCCAAACAAACATCTCATACAAGTTCAGTGATAATCTGTTGTGTATTGATCTAGTTGCATACAGCTTCTCAAGGGGAGAGAAGATTTAGGTGTCAGCCTCAGGTTCCTCAGGCTTGTGAAATTGTATATCTCTCTATCTAAATTATTTTTACAAGAATTAGTATGCATTTTATTTTTTACATAAAAGATATGCTATCCAGATATGGAACTGAAGAAGGAATTTCTTTTCCTTTATAATTGTATTCTGCTTATCTGAAGAATAAAACATGCATTATCTTCATGCATTATCATCAGGCTATTTTATTATCCAGAAATAATTATTCAGGGGACCTTCCTGTCTTGTTCTGTGAAGACTTTAGGACTTACCAGGATGTCTTGTTATATCAGACACCAATTGACTAAGGCTTTTTAATGCATCTGTGCAAATCATCTGCATATGATCCCCAAAGAGGCAGGAATGTCATACATCACATCATACATACATTACACAGCATCATCTTCATAAGAAGAGATAACTGTTCCTGGGGTGTTACACCACTGTATCATAATTTTTAGCTCCAGTGCACCTGCACATGCAATATGGTGTTTACTGTGTTATCAATGTAAGAAAGATCCTACTTTTAAAATAAATGTCAAATTTTAGTGCATTAACAATCAAATTAATGCTAATAGACATATAGACATATTTGTTCATATATGCATGCAAAAATTTGAAGAATTAAAGTAAATTCCTCATATTCAATATTCTACATTTCTCTCTGTGAGTTACTAGACCCTCATAAAAAGGAAGTGAGCTTAAGTTTTATAAAAAGATTTTTTAAATTGTTAAGGAAAAAAAAGTAAAGCTCTATGGTAATGATAAAAAAAAAATCAAGTTAAAAGAATGAAGGAAGAACAGACTGCTGGATACAGATCTGAACTATTCAGGGTCATGAAATCTATGCTCTTTGGCTGAAAGCACAGCACATTACTTCAGTACTAATTCTCAGTCTATTAAAAATCCAACCATGAAAGAAGGTCAAATGAGAGCTGACAAAATGACTTAGATGCTCCATGTGATGTTGCTGTTGTTTCTTTAGTTCAACTATTATTTTTTATTACCTTGGTTTCATGGTTTGATTCTTTTGAAAACAGTTATAGAAAATAATACATATATCAGAATAGAAGGATAATTTTGTAAACTCAGTGTAGGCTTAGTCTGCTGCATTATTAAAAAGATTTTTTTTTAAATAATTTAACTGAAAACAGGACAAGATCTCAGTTCCCTGAATTTTGGGTGCCTGAAGACTGAAATGGCTAAAAGCAGAGCTCAGGCAGTCCTGGAAAAGCACTTTTTGTTAAGAACATGGACTCCGTATCATTCCACTCCTCCTGTAATATCTGTAGTATTCATATTGCATCCAATCCTGCAGTAGTTACACATTCTCCAGGTTTCTGCAGGCCATGATGTATGGATGTTGGAGCCTTCCTTATGTGCAGCTTCACAAAAGTCTACAATTGCCTCTTCTATGTTCTCTCAAGACAGGAATCAACTTCCTTTCCAGACAGCTTCCTGAGGCAGTCTGCCCCAGATTCTGCCAAAAAATATACAGGATGTCAATTTTAGAAAAGACAAGAGATTCTAGTTGCAATAACTTTTTGGATCCTTGCTGCACAGAGATAAAGACAGTTATGCTGACTGTCAAGGCCAATTGGTTTTTTCTGTTTTTCTCATGTTTCTTTGCTTGGGAGGGAAATACATAACCATGTGACAGTCAGACTGACTCTCTGAAAAGTGAATACTTGCATTACTATTTTATGATTACGTTAATTATTCTGAGGTCCTTTTCCTATACAGCGTTATATTGTGTGCAAATTTTCTTTTTTAACACTAAGCTAAAGCATCTGGATTTTGATAAACAAAATCATAAGCAAAAATAACTGGTGACAGACAATATTATGAAAGCTCTTGCACTTCCCCTCAGAATCTGTAGTTTAGCTGAGCTAGATTTGCCTCCCAAGCTGTCTTTCTCCTGGCCCTGCAAACATGCTGAGCTCCTGAGCTTGCCCAGGTTTCACTCTGACCCCTGGCCTGTCTGTGGCTCAGATCTCTTCAGATCTAGGAGCTACAAAGCTCTTCCAACACCAGAGTTCAGCCATGGACATGGACTCGAGCAGGTGGTTGAGATTTTTTCAGGTTTGAACATTCTTCTGACACAGTGTTATTTTAGTGTTTAGGATATTCTGGTATCCCTTTTCTCGCTTCTAAAGCCATCTTCACGGATCCAAGAAGAAAACTGACATGGATTCTACGATCCTGTAAGTGAAAGTAAAAAAAATCACCAAAATCACAATTGTTTTACTATCTAGTAAAAAGATATGATTCAAGTGTTACCATGACAGGTCTCCTGGGAAGGTATATTTTGTTTGAGACACTAAGTGCCTTGACCATGGCAGGAGTCTGAGGAGTACTTTGGAGAGGTGTCACTGGCTGAAGCCATTTTTCTCAGAATCATCAAATATTTTGATTTTTTGAGGCTTAAACATCATGTCTATTGCTCAGATAAGACAACCTCTAGGGGAAATATGTATTAAGTTGAATCAACCCCTTGGAGATGTCTCTTTTTGTAAGATAAGTAGTGAGTTATGGATCCTAATGGGTTATTAGGTCCTTAATTTCCCCTCCCCTGCTCCTCTTCCCCATGCCCTGTGTCACCATGGCCATGGCAGGGAAAAGGCAGGTCTCTCTCAGGGGGCTAGGCTGGCCTTGATGAGTTGGAGTCAGCCTGGCCCTGCTCTTGTGACTGTTCCTGTTGTGGATTAATGTACTCATAGGTGAGAAATGAGAAGCTGGTGAAATCTGAATGCTGAATAGCAGATAGAACCAGAACACTAGTGAACAAAAGTGTCAAAAAAATTCCTATTCTTATGGATTAAGAATGTAAAAAAAGGGTAAGGAAGTAAATGCAATTACATGAAAAGAGAGGGAAGAAGGAATTCTTCATTCTAAGACCGTTGTTACTAAACTTAAGGAGCAAAGAAGTAATTTCTTTCTGAAAATATGAAGTGGTGAGAAATCACCACCATTTCATGAACTTTAGAGACAACTTCTTCTGTCTTCTCTACCTGAGAACTAGTCTGTTCCAGTTCTCCACTGCTCAGTCTTTCTTCCATTTCTGAGAAATATAGAAAAAAAAAAAAAAGAGAGGAAAAGGAAAGGGAAAGGGAAAGGGAAAGGGAAAGGGAAAGGGAAAGGGAAAGGGAAAGGGAAAGGGAAAGGGAAAGGGAAATATATTATTATTATTATTATTAATGGAGCATTTCTTTAAACGAAACAAAACACCCACCAAAATAAAAATAACAAAAATCTCCCTGCATTTGAAGAAACACCTGGCTCTCCTTTTGTGCTAAACTGAGGAAGCTTTCCTCATGTAAAAGTAAGATAAATTATGTAGACTAGTTATTGGTTACTAAATTTTCTTTCTTAATTTGTGGTTATAAAGCACAGAACACAGTAACTTTTTCAATACTTTTCAGAAATTGTGAGTCTAAAACTCAAAGTTGCTATATTTACATGTTGCCTGTTTGCTGGGTGAATTGCTCTGACTTGTGATCAAGAGAGAGCTATGTGCTATTATGGTATTATGGTATCTCATACCAAGGAGACAAGCAATTTATATTGCAATAAAACCATCCTTTTCAATCTTTTTCAAAATAAACCTTCCTACTAGGACATAAACTAAATGTTCCCAGTCCATAAAATATTAACTAGCTTTATACTAAAAATTATTTTGGGGATAATACACTTTTTCACAAAATGTTAGCATGACATTAATACTTTTATTTAAAGGTACCATTAACGTTCTCTTGCTCTGTCTTTCCTCAAAGTAATTGCTTATCTTTGGACAATCAAAGACCCTCACCCATAATATTAGCTAGGTATCTTCTAGGATCTATTTAAACAGTAAATAAAAAGACAGATATTTTCCAGGGAATTTTGAAACTGATTTGTTGTGTACTGTGATGCTCTTATTGCAGCAAGGATTCTCTAGTCCTCATGTACCGGATAACAACAGATTTACCCATATACAAATGTTTGAGTGGCAATGAAAAGGTGACAGGATTCCTCCTTCACATTTATTGTTTTGGTCTCATTAATTTGCTGAGAAAATCTGTTGCAAGTTTTTATACACTGGGAAACTGAATTTTACAGTCTGAGACATTTACACACCTTTTGTTACACAGTATTAAAATAATTTCTGAAATTCAACTTATATCAAAGAACCACTTACACAGTAAAACCTTTTATGAGAACAAGCTAATCCAATAAGAAATTGTGCCTTTGAATATCTTTGTTTTCAACATTTCAAAAGTGCAATTAACTGTATCAAGTGATACACTGTATTCAACTTATGTACTTCAGATTGGCAATGTAAACACTTTATCTTAAAAGGGTATTGCTCTCCTTCCTGGATTCAACATCATTCTAACAAATCTTATTTTTCTCCAAACCATTGTTTATTTTTCTCTTTTGACTTAGTCAAATCAATAAACTATGGAATAGAACAATCAACATAGCTGTACACAGTGATTATGATTGAATTATTTAGAATTTGTCCCTGCAGAAAAATCATCTTACTGGGAAAATTTTTGAGTATTGATGCAACTATGCTGCAATACAATATCTAGAAATTGGAACTGTATCTTAGAAACAAAGTAATTTTGCTCATTATGTGTACTAACCATCTATAATTATTTTCTAAATAGGAGGGAGTAATTTTTTAAAGTATTTAAAAGTGTTCTCGCTTAATGTTCTTACAGCTGTAGAGTTATGGTCTATCTTTGTTTCATCATGAAAGTAAGTCAGAATCTGATGTCTGAATATCAATCTGAGCGCAGTCCAAGAGTCACACAAAATCAGAGCATATGCTCTTACATTACCTCATTGTATGAGCCACACATTCGTTCCACTCAGCACTTTAGCCTGGTAAAGTCTTATTCTAATTTACTTTTATTTATTGGACCACAAATTGGAGAAAATTGAGTCTGGATGTCAGTGAAGTCAGTGCTAACCACATCATCTTTGTTTCCTCTAACTCACACAGCCAGGGAGAGTGGTAGAGTGAGATTTAAATAGGCAAGGTGGAGTCCTTTGGGTTTGGTCCCCCCAGTTTGCTCTCATTTAGCCCTTGCAGCCTGGAGAGAGAGAATGGAAGTGTGAGAGGTCATTTGCATCTAACTTCTGTGATAGGCACCCACAACTATTCCCATGAACAATTATGTAGAAAAGCACCAAGGTATCTGGGACTTACCAAAGGAGAACTGCTGAAAAACAGAATTGCCTTTCTGCTGTCTTCACCAGCCACAGGTAAAAGTGATTCTACCTATGATTCCCTAAAATGAAAACATGAAGAAACTCAATAAAATGTCCATGAAAACAAAATTAAATAGGTGTAGACACCATCTGACATTCAAGAACACAAATTACTTAATTCTGACCTTTTTTAGTATATATAGAACCTCTCTCTTTGTTCTGCTATTTTTTCAGGTTAAAATGTGTCTAATAGGAGCCTCTTCCTGTGTAAGGCATCCTAAAGGAAATAAAAATAAAAATAGCCACAATACATGTGTCAGCAACACCTTTAGGCAGCAAACTGCATAGAAAGCCAGTTATGTTTATCTGCAATTTAGATTTTGTATTGGAGAAGCACCTAAGTAAACAACTGAATTTTAAGGGGCAAAATGTTTTTGGGCCATAACAGGATACAGTGAGGCACTTTCAGTACTGTATACATTGCTAATAAATATTGGAGGACAAAGTAAAGGCCTTGAGATTTTACAGAAAATTAAGTAAAAAACCATAGATTAATCATATTTCATTTTGATAATAACTTCCACAGAGAAAGGAACTGCAAAGACCATTCATTAGAAAAAGCCAATAACGAGTGGAGCTAGCACTGTGTAATCATTAGTTGATGGAAAAGGGGAAAAAAAAAAGGAAAAAAACGGGGGAAAAGCAAGAAAGTGTGATTCATTATGATGCTCAGAGAAACATGGCTTGTGTAAAATGAGCGTTTTAAAAAACAGGAATGATGTGAGCAGGATAGATTTAAATTATTTCATATCAAGAGATGATATTCAAAATCAGCTTGGTTTATATTTTTTACTCTTTAAACCATGGTTTAGGCAATATTTAAATTTTGGAGGAAATAATATTCTGTCATTCTAGTTTAAATCTTGGCTAGTTTAATCGTTGCTACAGAAATGTGCCTAGAATATCCAAAGCCCTCTCTAGTCTTCTTCCTTAGCAGTTACAGACTTTCTGAGTTTTGATTTATTCACAGTATCTTTTTAGAGGAAGGCAACAGCTTCTTTACTTAAAATTCCCAGAACAGTATTTGCATATTCCAAACTGCCTGTAATCTAAGAGTGAAATGGGGCAGAGCTGGGTGATGCTACTACCTTAAAGTGATGCTATACCAACTAGAGCTTTTGTAAAGTTTCCACTGAGGAGATGTAGGGACAGAGAGAAAAGGAGACAACAAAATCTCTTGAGCTTACTAACTGCACAAGACTGAGCACTCTTTTCTTTACTCTACTATGTTTGTAATACAGAATATGGATTTTTTTCACCTCTATTTTGATTAAATGTTAAATGGGGGCGGAAGGAGGCCAATTTAGCAATTGTCTTTTAATTACACAGCTTCTCTCAGCAGAACTTTCTTCTTTTCAAGGTCTTTCTTAAAATGCAGTGGATTCTATACCTTTTTGTCTAGATAGTTTTCATTTCTAACACTTGTTTTCTTTCATTTTTATGTGTGGATAAATTTTATTTTATTAGAGTCTTCCATATAATTTCATCATTCATTATTGTTATCAAATTGATAAAATTTGTTCTTAAAGTTCAAGTCTTAAAAGACATATATTTCTGATTTTATATATTTAGAGTTGATTTCTTATAGTCTCTTTTCTTCTGTTCTCAGCCTAAAATCTATTATTAAACATCTATTTGATTTTTTTTCTGTAGTTATAAAAGCCTTAGCATTAATAATTACAAATGCTTAATTTGTTCATATTATTCTTACCTTTTTATATATTTCCCTACAAAAATTATTTTTAAAATGTTAGATTAATATTCATATTTCTTGATATGAAAAATGTGAGATAAATAAATGTAGGGAATGAAAAAAATTAGCTGTCCTAGTTGAAATAAATTATTGTTTACTTTTCAGTTTGAAGAGCAATACAGGAAAATAAAATTAAAAAAATTAATCATTTCTTCAATGATTACATAAAAACCAGAATTATAATGCACAAGTCAGTTGTTTAAAAATATATTAACAATCCTAGTTATCATGTTTATTCCAAAGATTTACATTCAGTTCAGGCTGGAATAGAACTGCACACAAATTAAAGAAACAAAATACACTTAATGATTGTATATAATTAATTTCTTCTTAAATATAAATAATTTGAATTTGTTGATAAATCTGGTCCACAAGTTCTCAAAAATTAATATCTCTTTTTTTCCAGATTTAGTCTTGGCTTTCACTAGAGGAATTTGGGGTTTTTTCAGGCTCTTATTTTTCTTTATTTTAATTCACTTGATAGCTAAAGCTTATGTTATTTTAGCAGCCTAGTTTTCCATCTCTTATTTACAGTTTATTTAGTGGAACTTTAAGATTTGAATTTTTCTATCTGAGGTGTTTTACATGAACATTCATTGTCCTTAAAAAATACTGAAAAATAACAAACAAACAAACAAGCCAAAAGAAAAAAAAATAAATCAGCTGTTTAAGTATAGTAAAATAAAATT
The DNA here is from genome assembly GCF_029582105.1 of Oenanthe melanoleuca. Lineage (NCBI taxonomy): Eukaryota > Metazoa > Chordata > Aves > Passeriformes > Muscicapidae > Oenanthe > Oenanthe melanoleuca. The sequence goes on along the minus strand of NC_079333.1, from coordinate 67,309,148 downwards.
AACAAAAAATAAATTAATAATATGACATTGTCTAAGTATCCAAAAAAAGTGCAGCTTTATTATCTTTTCCTATCAGACTTTTCCAGCTATTTGATCCCTATTTTCTTCTCCAAATATTTAACACCCATCAACCCTCTTTATTATTGAATCAGAAAAAAAAAAAAATCTTTTTGCACCATTATATGGAAAGATTGTTTTATTCTTACATTGAGCATGTGAGTCTGCAGAGTCCAAAGTATATTTTACAATATTTATTAATAATTTTTTTCAACATTTTAGCAGTATAAATTTTTAAAAGAGTTAGTCATTGACCTAACATCACTGCAATTTCTAATGTCAATTGAAAGGCAATACAAATGGCTAAGCAATGAGATTAAATTTTCCTTAACACATCAGAGGCATAATTTCAGCCAGCATCCTTCCCACTGACTAGCTCCTGCAAATCCAGAAACACATTTAATGAGTAAAATAATGATATCGAAAAATTTTGCTCTTAGTTAGTCTTTTGTTTTTTAATGATGGGAAATATTGATCTCACAGTACCTCTACTCATGACTGAACTTTATTAGCATAAGAATTTCTATTAAGATGTGTATAACCCACTGTCATATATTAAAGTTATACTATTTATTTGACTGATAGATACTATCAAGTTCAGCCTCACTACCTTTATCACATTAAATAATATGTATATTCATATTTTTTGGGAATCTCAAATATAAGATACAGTTCATAGCATCCCAGAGTTAAATTGAGTCACAAATGAAGAGAAAAAGCTCAATATTCATTGTATATTATCTTTGATAGCATTCAAATTATTTCTGCGTCATTAAACATATTTCTAATTTCAACTGCTCTTTATTATTTAGGGAAAAAAAAAAAAAAAAAAAAGAAAGAAAAAAAAAAAAAAGGAGCTAATGTCCAAACAGTTTTCCATTTCACTCAGCATAATTTTACTTTTTTTATCCATGATGCATTGGCACCTCAAGCATGAAATTATGAAGCTAAATGTGCAGGAAACTTTCTTTATGTTGGATATATCTCCCCCAGCATAAACTGCCCTTTATATACTTCTTTTTGTTTGGTTATTTGGTATGAGATTTTTACACTTTTTTATACAGTAGAATGAATAGGTCACCAACTGTACACTGACTTCTCCAAAATACTGTGGATTCACACAAGATTAAATTTATTCACATTTTCACACTATTACTTTGAAAAGACAACTAGATTTACTTACCCAGTGAGTGCTTGCTACAGAAGTCCTTTATAAATCTGTTAAAAAAGCTATTCCTATGCAGAAGTAGGTAATCTTAATAAAATTATTTAAATGCTACAACTTTCCAATACCTTTAAAAAAAATCTAGAGCTTATTCAACTACATTTCACTATATGTTTTCTCTAATTTCTGAGTTGGTTTGGTTTATTTTATCCTTTAGTCTCTTAAACGTGCACAAACAGAAAAAAAGTCTGAGCAAATTGATGTGGGTTTTTCTGTCATTGAGTACTCTTTAGAGCCTTTTGTGTTCGAGTTACAATACCATGATTTAATTTCACAGCCCTCTTCTACATTTGGGGCTTCACTTTTTCTTTTATATATGTAATATTAGATAATAGTGTTACAAAATGTCACTGCTGGACTATTATACAGATATCCTAGGCTTCTGCAAAGTGGCTGGACCAACTTGGATCTAGCTGCTTTTGAAGTAAAAAATAAAAAAAATCCAAACCTGGATCTATCTATCTATCTATCTATCTATCTATCTATCTATCTATCTATCTATCTATCCATTTTTCAGTCTCATTTTTATCTGCAGTTTCCTTGAACTGAGACTTAAGAATAAATGGATAACATCATGCCATTCCCCCCTTACAGCAGAGGGGAAGTACCCAGGGAAGTAGGACTGAAATATGATCACCATGATTGATTTTATTATTTGCCTGAGGCCTTGTCATTGTCTGGTGGTAACAGATTTAGGCTCTCACTTCAGCTGCATAACAATACATTAGCTCAAAGACAAGAAGCCAGGCATCATTTTGGATTTGTTTCTTATTGCTTGCTTTTGTTTTCCCCCCAAGGAGACTCTTACTAAAACAGAAGGTTTTCTGTTACCTCTAAAACAGCCTAATTCCACAAAAAGATATACAATGGGCTAAAATCCAAGTGACAAGATAAAATCAAACTAAGCAAACCAAATATCCTGCTAATGTATTTGAAAGCATACATATGAAACTAAGTCTAAAGGAGCATTTGGTCATCAGTTAATTATAAATTTAATTTTTAGAAAGGATCAATAATATTTTAGCGGAAAAGAAGATTTTCCTCTGGGTATATGACACCTATCATCACATCTCTTACTTACACATCAAAAACAAAAAGTAGACCCTCTGAACTAATGATGAGAAACTGAAAGGATGGTTATTATTACCTAAAAGAGACAGACATAAAATTGAACCTGTACTGAGCTTATTCTGTTTAGTGTTATCCATATTTTTGCTTTGATCAGATTTCTGAACAACAATAGCTAAGTTCATGAAAAACACTTTGGTTACATGACAGGTGTTTTACATGACAGTTTATGTAACATTAGTAAAATAAATATCACCTTGCAGCATGTAAAAATATTTATGTGGAGGAAACTAGATTTGTTCTTTCTAAAAGTCAAACTTGGTGGAGAATGAACAGAATCAAACAATAAAGAGAATGAATGAAATCAATCTTAACAACTGAAGAATGGTTACTCTAATAATTTATAACAAGCAGGAAAATATTTCCTCTTTTAAGAATTTCAAACATTAGATAAATAATTCAAAAATATACTGAGTTTTGGTTTGGTTTTGTTTAGGCTTTTTTGAGAAACAAAAGGAACAAAATAAGGAAAAAAAAAATGAGTTTATGGTCAAGATTTGGGCTAGGATTATAATTTCTAGGGGAAAATGCACCAGAATATATCTCATTATGTTTGATGCTTGAAATGATGTGTGGATTAAGGAAAGCTGAGGACACTGGGACCCATGCTAAAGAAACCTAGGTGAATTTTGTCTCCTATGAAATTTCCCAATGCTCTGATGCTCAACACAAGGCTGTTGCTCCCAGGTGTTTCAGCTTGCCCTGATGCTCTTGGTTAGAGCCTGTGTTGGTACTCTCGAAGATGATAGATTTGAGAAGTTAGGTGCAAGACAAGTGGCATGAATGGTGCTACCTTCAGCACCAGCAAGAAAAAAAACCATGGCCAAAGATGAGGACTGACTGATCTGTAGGCTTTCTGGGGCTGTAGCTGAGGAGGAGGATCAGCAGATGCCTTGAAGCATGTTGGCAGCTGGTTAAGTTCCTTAACAAAAGATCAAGACAATTTGTGGTGAATGGCTCTAAATTATGGCAAAACAGAAACTTACTCTGGAGGCAAAGGCATCTGAGAAGGGCTGAGACATCTGAGGGTAATCACAAAAGACCAACAGTGCTATGGATCAAATAATTTGAGATACGGGAATATGTTTCAGTCTTTGAAAAGATAGACATTTTAGACATTAGAAAAAAATCCTTCACTGAAAAAATAATTGTGTGCTGGAATCATGTGACCAGGGCAGTGGTGGAGTCACCATCCCTGGATGTGTTTAAAAGAAGACTGAGCGTAGCACTCATTGCCATGGTTTAGTTCATGAGGAGGGGTTAGACCATTGATTGGACTTTCTGATCTTAAAGGTCTTTTCCAACCTAGTTCATTCTATGATTCTGTGATAATTTCAGGAGAAGAAGGGTAAACTGAAACTCTCAGTACTGGTTTAGGGCAGCAGAAGTTGTTGATTCTGGGACCAAAATGGGGTAAAACCGGCATGACTCAAAACTTTGTTCTTTACATGGTTTCATTGCAAGTAGTGTTGGAACAGTTAGCAGTCTTCACAGTTCAAGTAGTTCTCGTTTTAAATAAAGCATCCACAAGAACTAATGATGATGGATTTGAACCAATCTAAGTAATTATGTCTGGTATCAATGGGCTTTTTGTATGGAAGAAACATGGTAAACAAGAAAAGTCATCATTTCAAAGTCAAAACAAAGACAAAAAGTTTAGTTGGGCTACCAAAGTATTCAAGAGACAACTGCATTAAATTGCACTGAAAAGTCTCATGGGAGAATTTTTCACAGCCAAGAGAAACTAGAACATGATTTGGAATAAGCTGAGGTACTGAGGAGAAAACATGGATGTGCAGAATTGTTGTTAAAACTCCTGAGTTTGAAAGGAAATTCATATTCATTTTTAAATCATCACTTAATACTGGAAAAAGGATTTTACATGTCTGGATTTTTTTCACAAATTTAGGTGCTTTCTGGACTAAAGTTACACCTAAAAATATGAAAGGTCAGGATCGATGTTCTGAATTTTTTTTAAAGGTATAGTAACAGACCTTTAAAATATATTGTAAAATGTACATAGCTTTTTCTTGGAGAAATACCAGTATTCCTACAGACCCAAAGCAGGACTGTGTTGTCAAAAAGTTAAGATGGTATTTAATTCTGCTTTCTACATATTGGTGACCTGTCTGTACTTAAATTTAGGGTGGAAATTCCTGTTTCTCTTATGGTTATATCCTCATTAAAGATGAAGTCCATATCTAATTTTAATGCATAACATTCACATGACCTAGAATCTAAGGTGCAGGAAGACGTGTCCAAAAGTTCATGGATTTATTGACAACTGCTACATGTTAAATACATCTGGCTGCAATTAATGCCAGGGTTTGTGTTATAAAGGCAAAAACGAAGAAAGCAGTTTATTAAGTCTGTGTCAGACTCTAGGGCTAAATTGGAGACATTGCTTTTAAAGACTAGCAATTTATATTGATCTGCACTTCTGCCAGAAGGCACTTGGTGACAGTAAAGTAAGGTGACTGTAGAGTTAGGAACAGTGCTATGCCTTACAAAAAATAAATAATTTTTTTGAGCGTGAATACAATCAAAGTTATTTTTTAATTGACTTTAGGCTTCATTTTGCTTAAATAAAAGGGATGTATGATAAATTATTTCTTCTTTCCCTTTCTTCCTATATCAATATCCAGAGCTGCAAATCTAATCAAACCAATATTTACCATGCTATACAGAGAATCTTGTCATGCATAAAGAAAAGAAACCCACTAGACTTCTGGAAAACTATACCTGGAATATATTACTCTTACAGGAGTCTCCTTCCTTTGTCAGAGATCTGGTACTCTTTAGTGATGCAAAAATCACACAGAAACAAACTGTGATCAGTTATTTCAGTAAAAAGTTACATCAGAAGAAACTATCACAACCCATGGCAAAAAAATTATAAATAACTGCTTCCTGAGAAAAATATCTAACACTTCATGAGATTGGAAGCACAAAAGATCAGGAACAAGAGGATAAAAGGAATTGGAATCAAAACTGAAATACACTTCAGTGAAGTGAAACTGAAGTTCTACAAGAAAAGGGTGGCTGTGAGGTCTCTGAGTAGTGTATTGGTGTTTTATTCTACAACACTCCTTAGAATTGCTATGTGTGTTGCTTTGACTGTAACTCCTGTGCCACATTTTACAGTAGATTTATTAATCATTTTCTGTACTTCAAGTTCAGTCAAAAAATTACACTATTTTCTGCCTCAGTTTTTATTACTATAATTTGTACCATAGCTTTAGAAAAACAGAAATATTTTCACATCACGCAGTTCTGACATTGCAATGGTGGGAAAACGTCTCTGGGCATGAAGAAACACTGTGAGTGGCCATTGCCTATTTTAAAAATTGTGTTCTTCTTCCAAATATGTTTTCTGGCTTTACTCCTATGCATGTCAAAATTCAGATGAAAGCTAAATAAAAAGTTTGCAGTTTGTTTTATTAGTCATCAGTATTGATGTGGCAAGAATTCAAATGAAAAAACCTGAATTTTTACAGTAACTGTGGTTTAAAAAGCTGAGACTTCAGTTCTATTCAACTTCAGCTTATATGAAAAAAACAAATACTGGATTCAGTAATGTGAGATTCATTCAAGCAAAATGAAGCATAATTGTTTTCATTATTAATGTATAGAGCATAATTCCCATGGTCCATGTCCTCTCACAATAGTCATACTAATTAATCAGTAAATAATGTATGAGACCACAATATTCAAAGCTTTCTGAGACTGTGGAATGAATTATTAGATATAATAACACCCACACTTTATAGTAAAATAAGTTTATCTGGAGTGACCTCACTTATGTGATTTTAAAAGGTGATATCTTGTTCAAAAGCAAAGTCTGTAGGACCCTGCTAAAGATGAAATTGAAGTATTTAACAGATATTAATGTAACAGCTTTGTTTGAGCCAATATTTTTCTTTGACACACAATTTAAAGAAGCAAGCAAAGACTGAATATTTCTGATAAATTAGTATATAAAGGGCTATTTAATTTTGTTTTCCAGTTGCTTACTAAGGCCTGTCTGGAGGTGAATTTCAATGCAGTTAACTATTTTGAAGAAATAAATATTTGCCTTATACCTATGAGTATATAGAAAACCATTTTTATAGACTTGGAGGGAATTAGAACAGATTCTTCCCTTCTTCCATTTCTACCGTATACTTTCTACTTAATTCTTTCTATTCCCCAGAATTATCTAAGGAGAATTCTTTGTGATGTAGTGTTTTTGATTTGTCTCTGCATCCTGTTCTTTTAGTTATTGTGCATGTCATTGTCTACCTCTGAACTAAGGGAAACTTTCTGACAGAGGAATTTTTCTACTTTCTTCCATTCTGAGACATTCATTTGCACTAGTGCAAATGGGTCTTCTCTTTAATTTATAAATATTAAGAATTTTGAGAAGAGGATTCACAGGTCTGTCGTTTAAGGAAAATCAACTCAACTAGTCAGAATGTCAAACTTTTCCTTTTTCCTTCTCCACAAATTAAATAATTCTGAATTATTTTGTCTATGCAGGATTACAGTTTCTTTAAGGTAAATGGAAAATTTCTACTTCCTAACTTGACCTAACTTTTAAGGATGAAGTACTATTACAAGAAGAAAACATGTTGTCCAATGACTCTCAAGACAAAAAAACACTCGCTAGAGTCTGGTTACATTTTGGCAATTTACCTAGGCAGTACTTCTTCAACCAAGCCTGAATTAACACGCGAATGTTTTTCTTCTCTTCACACCTGTTTGAAAAGAGTCAGCATACCTCTGAAACAAAGGATATCATTAGATAAATAGTCAATACTCTGGTTGCGTGACAGGCTAAAACAGATCTGCCACACATAGGTCAATTGTCAATATTTGTCTTAGGGTAGTGGTCCTCATGAGCTAGTCTGGTCAGAAGAAACTTTATTCTTCCAAATGAAGAGTATCTCATGTGAGGGTCTAGTGGATATTTTTTTAATAAAACTTGTCATATACATCTTGAACATATTCTTTTACCCTTGAACAGCAATCAATGAACAAATAACGATTAATACATATTGGTGTTTATCAAGATGACATATTAATGAAAATGTTTGGAGAAGAGAGAACATTCCTATCTATCTTTCTTCTACTTTTGCAGATAAAAAAATTTTAGCTTCCTAAAATTATGCCAATATACACATTTATTTTGCTGAGTAACTTAAATTGGCTCTGGTAAGAAAATGACTGTCATCTGAATATTTTTAGGAACATGTATCATGATATGAAATTCATTTTTACCCATATGTTGCAAAGAAACCTATGTTTTTATGCTCAACAGCTGTTCTGTCACTTTCTCTCTAGCATTATGGATACATTATTAGTTTTGTCAGTAACCTAGCACAGCTGACAAGGACAAAAAAGGGATATTTCTTCCTGTCACATAAAACACGACCAATTTATTAGCTGTCAACCGCTCCTCAAGTTCACATCAAACACTACTGGCGCAGAAGAGGCAATTCTTTACCAAAAGGGTGGCCAGACACTGGAACAGACTTCCTAGAGAGGTGGTCAATGCCCCAAACCTCTCAGCATTTAAGGTGTGTTTTGACACTGCTCTTAACAATGTGCTTTGGGTCTTGGCTGCTCTGAAGAGGTCAGACAGTTGGACTGGACAATGGCTTTATGCTTCTCCTGACTGAAATAGTCTGTTCTATTGATCCTGATTTAACAATTTAAGGGATTTTCTTTTTGTCAAATGTAAAGAATTTGTAACTTTTTAAAAATAATTCACTTTCTCCAAGGAAATATGTTTTTCTCTATTATTTAATTCACGTTAGAAAAATATTAACCTATTTTATGCTACATTTATTATTATTGCTATTGTTGTGTTGTGGGAATCAATGGAATACTTCGTTTTCAAATATTATATTATTTTGACTGCTTTAATAATGTAATGAAAATAATTTTTAATGACTGAGAATATGAAATAGTGTATTATCATCATGATGCTTAAAAGCATGCAAGGCAAGTATTCAGGTCATAATATATTTTAAGCAAGCACTTTACATATTTTACTGGTCAATTTTACTACAGGTTAGTTTTGAATTAGTAACTGAGAGATGAAAGGCTCCCAACATTATGAAATTCCCCCACCTTCCATCTGTAATTCAGAGTGGTCTTTACATCTTCAAAAGGAAGATGCTTCAGCTGCTCAGTTTTCAGAATCTTTAAAACTGCTTGGTTTTGCTGCTTTTCTCAAAATTAAAGCATTAATAAAACATTAAAATTCCTTTATATAAATTTTTCTAGACTCTATCAGTTAGGAGTCTATAGGTTATTCATGTTCAATATTCCAACTACAATGAGAAGGATAAATGGCTGCCATAATATTATTTCAAAGAAAAAATCCCACAAAGGGGAGGACAAATCATTGATCCTCAATTAAAGTACCTCTCAGCTTCTGCAGTGCAGCACAGGCAATTCAAGAGGGAACTGTGTGGATGTGGAACAACTACTACACTCAAAATAAGTTTCAAAGCAGATGAAAAAGAGAGATTAAAAAAAAAATTGAAGTATATAGTACATCTAAAAGATACAAAGACAATACTGTTGTTGGAGTAGGTATTCAGATAAGTTTTCATTCAAAGCAGTGTATTTTAACTGTTCCCCAAGAGTTTACCTGGTTATAAGATTAAGGCATTATTGTCTTTCTATATGTTGGGCTTCAATTTTATGGAAAAAAGTAGATTCAGAACTTAAATCAAATAAAGAAACCACATCTTCAAACACTATGCATTAAGAAATATCTCTCTGACTTAGAAAGTGGCATCCATGTTATAACTCCAGAGGAGTAAAAGACAAATTGCTATACTCATTTACAAAAAGCAAGGCTCTGTGAAGACTTACTTAGGAGAGCTTTTTAAGGAAATTCTATTTGGAAATCTCAGACTTCTTTTTAACATTGGAGCACCTGGCTCATATATAAAGACTAAGAGTTTTTTTCCTTTCTGGAAGTCCTTATGGTTATTCATTAGGAAAACAGCATGAAATTTTTCAATTTAAAAAGTAATGCTGATAGTTACCCGTCAGAATTATGCTCATAGCCTTTCCTATATTTTCCCCTCAGAATGATAATATTTTAAATAATCGTTAGCCAAAATACAAAAGGAAACACCTGAGTAGAAATATTGCAGTCAGGGGTCCTTTCTTTTCTCCTATATTTTGTAACTATGTGGTAGCCATAGTTTCTCTCACTTGATCTGTCTCCAGCTTTTGGAAATTTTATGTTCTTTTTCTACAATACATTTGACCTTTATCAGGATAGTTGAAAAACAATTGTGGACCATGAACATAAGTTTTTTATAAAAGTTTTTAAATGAAAAACAATACACACTTGCTGTCTACACAGAAAGACAAAAATATCAACTAACCAAATACATTAATATAATACACTCTCACTAAATTCTTTTAGACATTCCTCATGAAGGGAATTTAACAGATAATATCAAATTTACTTTTTTGAAGTAATTGATGTTATATAACATTTTGATTCAGCAGAGCAATACAACAATGAACATAAGTCACAATACAAGTACAGACTGTGTGTAACAGAGCATATTAACTGCAGTACATATTTAGTTTACAATATAAATGGGATTATTATTGCCCTTCTCTATAATGTACTCATTATCAACATGCTGGGTATCCCCAAAATCTGGAAAGAAATATAAGTACTTAAACCAGCTTAAGTCCATTGTTGTCCTTTAATATTTTTTGATTATTTATTTGCTATATAATTTATACAATAACCTCACGCCTACAATAATCTAACTGACTCAGGAAGATATTTATCATCTTTTGGCTAAATCAAGGACAAACAGTAACAGCTGGTTGATTCACTGAGCTGGTGTAACTGCTTGATTAGGTCAGCTAATGTAACTGGTTGATCCAGTCAGTGGTTGTAGTCACTTAGCTAAAATAAGAGCCATGCCGGTTTCCCTTTGTGCTGACATAATTTTGGCTTTATTTCCAGCAGTTGCAGAAACATGGTTTTCCTTCCCCACAATTTCCCCTGAGATTAAAGAGCATATTGTCCTTGTCTATATTTCTTCCACTGTAGTGATTTATTGATCAATCACACCAAAAAAGCAGAGTTTATTGGGAGCTGCTAACTTTGCTGAAACTCCTGAAACAGGAGGTTGCCCATTTGAGGTCAGCTATTCTAACAGATAATTCTTCCTGTTTTTAAAACAAAGAACTTATAAATACTTCTACTTTTCATTGCCATCATATTGCTTTCCGGGCATTTACTTGAAATATCTCAAAACATTTTCTTGGAAAGAAACTAGGAAAATGCCTGGCCTAAATACCTCTAAAATGAATTCTATGATGATTCCAGGTGAAGTTACATAATTTATTTCTTTTGTGGATGTTTATTTCATATATTGGTGTAGAAGCACAGTTGCTACCTTGAATTCTGCACAACATTTCCTTTGCTATTCATAATTTCCATTTTTACAAGCAGTTCAAAAGTTCTTAGCACCTTCATAAAAAAAAGTCAACTAAGTCACATTTCCTAAAACTTACATAAAGGAAAATGGTTTGCCCTGTAGCTTTTGATTTTATGATTCCTTCACTGTTGTTTTAGTGTTCTAGAACCCCAGATATAGAAAGAATTTATGTAAAAGTGCCAAAGCTATTTTTCAATAGACTTCACCATCTTTCCAAATTATATTTCTGAAGCTCTTGTTTTTAAACTGTAGTTGAGCTAGCAGGGATTAGTTAAAATCCAATGTTCTCAATATCAAGACATGTGTAAATGATTTTGAACAACATCAGTAGTTTAATATTAAGGTTTCTTCATTATTACTACTAGTAAACCCAGGTTTCTCTATTTGAAGTAAATGGAAGTATTGGGGGTATCACCACATACTAGTTGATTCAACTGATGAAAAGGAACATGGGAATAAAAACTTCAGATAATAAATCACTGAGAATCTGACATCTTGGGGGAAAAAAAGTCTTCATAAAATGTCATACTATTGTACCTAGAGGCAGTATTTGCTCTGTGTTATAGAAAAGATCTATTCCCATTTATTCTCTGACAGGAGATTTGAGGTAAGCAATCAGCCAAGCATGGCATGTGCTCTCTCAGAGGGAAAGGAATTTTAGGTGGGTGACACAGTTTTGACATCCTATCTTCTTACATCACAATGTTATTTGGAAAAGATTCCTGCACCAAGGACTCAGCCTCACACTCATTTATGTACAGGAGTGTACACACAGGCAAAAATATTTTCTTTTTCTAGAATCTCTTTATGCCAAAAAAAATCTATATCAAGCAAAAGCAAAATCAGACTAAAAATCTAAAAACTAAATCTTTCCTTCAGAAAATACTGACAGGATAGCTGACTAAGAAAGTGAATCCATTTGACAAAGAGGATGGCAATATCTGACACAGCCACTCACTCTCCCAGTGGGATGTGGGGAGAGGCAGAAGGGTAAAAATGAGAAAACTCAGGAGCTGAGATAAAAAGAATGCTGGCTCTCCAGGACCATCTGTAAAAATTTTATAGTCAGCCTTGTAGCTGGTGGTGGGACATCCAGAAAGAGCAGGAACACACTATCCAGCTGAAGATTATATTGGTCATTGCAATATAGACTTCTGTCATCCTCCAGCCATCAGCTGATTACTCTGAGAATGTTGGTACCCTGTGCAAAGGTCCCTATCAAATCTCCCCTTCAGTATCTGTGATCTAATCCATCTTTTTCTGGTTCTCTTTTCTTGAAAATAGCCTGGCTGTTGTCTGGAATCAACAGTTCTTTAGTTTTAGTATGTCTTTCATAGTACAAAGCATTCAAAAATTTTATTCTTACAGAAAACAGTGATTTGTCAGGATCCTTGAAAATGTCCTAATGTCCTCTACCCATGATGTGTATTTATTGTGTGACAGGCCAGCTGACTGCAATCATAAACCCACTCTATTTTATATGACAAACCTTCTGGCATATCCCAGTTATTCATGATTAACATGGTCCATAAAAGGTATGAGATGTTTTGTTGCAGAGAAGATCTCACAGCTGTACATTTTAAATTAATGAAATGACATACTTGTGTATAAGTATATTCAGTATGCACAAGGCTAACAATTTATTAAAATTAAACATATTTAACAATGAGGCCTAAGAAACTGTTCTCTCCAAAGTCTTATCAGAGAGTTCAGGCTATGCAAAGATGTCACTATGCTTGTAAAAACATATTGTATTCTTGCTGCTGCTGCTAGGAGTGCATACTCTGGCTGTTTCTACACTTCACAGGAATCATAAGTCTCTCCAATTGCTGTTTCATCCTCCTTCTCCAATATAAAGGTTCAACCAGGGAGTGCATCTCATTGAAAGGTTTTTTCTTTACCCTGACAAAAAATTAGTTTAGTGGAGTGATATGGGAGATACTTAGAAATGAGCAGCCATATTGACAATGTCAAAGATTTTTAAAATCCTTTAACAATCATAAATTTAGATTAGTCTGTTACAAATACACTAAAATCCAATGCTGAGTTAAATCATTAATACCCTCTAGGTGTGAGTGTTCAGTGAAGGAATAAAGACAGAAAGTTAATATTTTGATATTAAAATATTAACAATCTCCTACTCATACTTTCTCCTAGTGAAAAAAAGAGAGGGATAGGAACTGTACCGTCCAATCAAACATTAATTGCAATTAGTGAAAGAGCAGTAGATGTATAGGCACTCAAGGTAAGCACAGTGACAGAAGAGATCTCTTCATATATCTACAACAAAGATCATTCTGGGTTTGCATGGCAAAGTTTTGGGAGCAGAGGAGCTACAAGGGTGTCTTTTGTGATGAGCTCTGAGATGGACCTGCCCTTGGCCAAGGATGAGCCCACCAGGGATGGTAGTAGTGCCAGTGAATGATAGCAAATTTTAGAAGGAGTTATTGCAGAGCAGTAAATGCAGCCAGAGAGGATAGGAGAGAGTCTATGTGTGAGAATGGACCCTGCAGACACGAAGGTCAGAGCAGTACCCCAGGTGCCAGAGCAGAGATTGCCCTGGAGCCCGTGGTGCAGACCATGGCAAGGCAGCTGTGCCCCAGCAGCCCATGGAGCTCCATGGTGGAGCAGCCTGTGGAGGACCCTCAGGCTCCTAAACATCATCATTATCATAATCATCATCACCATTATGACTGCCACTACTGCTACTGCTATTTCTACTACTAATTCCTATTCTTATTCTTATTAATATTAATATTATGGATGTTATGAATGTTATTTTCCCCATCTTCCTTTCAGCTAATTTCTTTTTGTTCTGCCTCTTAAAGTTTCTGATTTAAGAGCTTAACCTCATAAATATGCTAACTGTAGACTGTTGAGGGCATTAAAGACTGTTTTCTGACTTCAGCCTTTCAAATTCATATTTTCTGCCTGTATAAATTTAACAACATATTCTTTTTGTAAAGAAAACCGGTTTAATTTTTCTTCTAATCATAATTGCTTAGCAATCTATAAAACAGTTACAGATATCTTCTAAATCTTGTGAACCATCTCATCTCAGATAATCCATTTAAATTTGAACCAGCTGAGGATTAAGATCAAATTCTGTTAAGATCTGTTTTCATGACTTTTCAAGGTCTCTGAAAACCTTAATTATTTAGCAGCTGTATGTAAAAACACATGCACACAAAAATACACATCTATCTATTTACATTAATATGTGTGTATATGTGTATATTTACACCCACACATTCACATGTGTATCCATGTATTTTTCCAAACTGCTACTTATTAATATTTTCACACATATCTAATTATGACAAAGATAATGGCAGTAATGTAATTTATTTACTTTAATCTCTTTCTCTTTAGACTCTACCATGACTCTTATCATCAGCAGTTTCAATGTCTGTTTTGAGAAGCTGGGAGTTCAGATATATAGATTGCCTTGAAAAATATCTGAGATGCTGATTCCTGCAGAATTCAAATTATATGTCTAGAAGTGACAAAATGGTGCAGCAGTCCAAAGAGCATAAAGAAGCATGATTGTAGAGTCTGAGCACTTCTAAACTGAGGCTGAGATCACAGAACATATTAACATTCTGAGGCAGCTATCCAAATGGAGTATTATTAAACAACAAAAAGAATTTTAATTAGAAATCTAAATATAATCAGTATATTTAGTGGAAGTTATACAAAGGAGTACTTTGTAATATAAAGGTTACAGCTGAACATGTAATAATTTTTGAATATTACTTCTCAAAGTAGACGCTAATTCAAACTGTAATATTTACTTTAAAAAATCGTATGTCTCCTTGGAAAAACAAGAAAACATTGTTTGAAAATACTAAAAGTTATACTTAATCATAAAAAATATTGCACCTATATGCTTGACATTCACATAGCACTCTAACAGTGCTATTTGTAATACTGAAATTGCACAGATCAGCAGAGATATTTCCTGTCTGGAAGCCCTTGCAGTCCACTTAAAATGGAGATTCAACAATCACACTCTGAAAAGTAATAGATGCATTAAAGAACACCTTTATGTGACTATGTGAGCTAGTTATATGCACTGGATGATGACTCTGGATGGTTTGTTTCTTCTGCTTCCTCTCATGATTTAAAATCTCTTTGTTTATGTGCATATATTCCAATTGGAATTTACAGTAAAATTTGAACTGACCTAGATTTAGAAATAACTGAGGCCTAATCAAAATCTGAGCTTTCAGATAAAAGTTTAGTAATAATAAAAAAGTATCAGCTCTTTTCTGAGCAGTAAAGTCTAGTCCCCTGATTACTACTTAGATGAAGTGAATTGCTATGGAGTTCTAAAACACATTCTAAAACTGTGTGGTATCACCTTATTTTTTGAGCTTTGTAAAACTGCCCTTTATTTTCAATCATACTAGGCAAAAATTGCATCAGCAAAAAGCATCACTTTCATTCTTTACTCTTCCTAACATATGAATGTATTCAAATTTATTAATATTAATACCCATAATGATGTTTTAATACTAAACTGTAAAACCACATTTATATTTTCATCCTGTTTTAGATTAGCAAAGAAATACTGGGAAAAAAAGAGAGCTGATAATGTGATAAAGTCTACAATAAGAAAAGTTGATCTTAGATTCGTATATAACAAAACCTTCTTTTATGGTTGAACACTTATATTTATATCATGTTTATATTGTAAGACTACCATTAAAGGGAGGGGTTTAATTTTGCTAGATATTGCAGTTAAACAGAAAAAAAAATCCTTTTCCACAAAAAGAAAAAAAAAAAAGCAAGTCAAATAGAGAAGATTAAAAAAAATGTGAATAAAGGTAAATAACTTTTGAAATAGGCCTAGGTGAAGAAATGTTAGTAGTATTTTTCAGTTCCAGATCAGCAAAGTGTGGTAGAGCTAAAATGAAGTGAAGAACAATCTGAATTCACTTAACTTTATCAGAATGGAATAATTGCTCAGTAGCTGTCTTTGAGCTGTCTTTGAGAATAAATATTTCCATATCCATACTTAATAACAATCTGTAAAAGGCTTTTACGATTAGTTAATTTCTAATGATGACTCAAAATGCCCCTTGCAAGCTTTCCATACCCAATATTTAAAGGTATGATAAAGCATAAGCATTTTATTAGCAACATGTTTTCTGAAAATCTTAACTGTTCCAGTGAGACACATGGAAATGCACATAACTATTACATTGGGGAAAAAATGTATTTGCACCTAATTTTCATGTCAATACATAGGAGCACTTAAGCCCTTTGCCAAAGAAAGAAAATGCATCCACCCACACAGATATTAGATCACAAAATCCAAGTGTGTCATTAGAACACAAAAAGATATACCAGAACTGCTACAATAAAGTTCCTTTGCCTCAGATTTGCTTCACTATATCTGCTATGAACTTTTTTAAACCTCAGTACAGATCTTGTAATAGGCAACACATAGTGACCTATGTTAGTGTTAACATCAATTTCCCTCTATTTCAGGACAGAGAATTCCATGGTGGAGTGCACATTTAAAGGTCATAAGCAAAAGCTGAATAACTCTCTTCATCCCAGCTGCTGGTCTCAGCTGAACTAACCTAGAGTATTCTCACCAACACTCTAGAGAAATAAAAAGTTGCCAAATACCTGAAGCAAACCATGTAAGAATGTAATTTTCTCACTTCATGAGTTTAGTAAATGGAAATACTGAACAACACTATACTTAAGTAACTTAACATTCAGCAATTTGTTGATTCTGCCAACTAATGAAGACTGAATAAGTTTGGAACCAAAACCAAAAACCGATTAATTTTGTTGCCTTTGGTATATTTTCACTTGGGGGAAAAATTCAGATATTGTAATAGTCTGTGTTAGTTTTAATTGGGATAGGGTTAATTTTCTTCAGAGTAGTTAGCATGGGGCTATATTTTGTATTTGTGCTGAGAGCTGTGTTTCTAATACAGACATGGAGTGGGGAGTTAATGCTGAGAAGTGCTTGCACAGCATAAAGGACTTTTGTGTTTCTCATTTCATCCTGACAGCAATTGAGCTGAGGGGCTGCAAGAAGCTGGAAGGGGACATGGCAGGAACAGTTAAAGCCATCTGAAAAAAGATATATTCCATGGCATATGGAATCAGAATCTTAGAAATTAATCATACTACATAGCCTAATGGCAGGAATGTGTCTTAAAAATGAATGTTTCCTTCAAAGAAAAAAATAGTCTAGAGTCAAAAGATAAAAATCTTCTAAGGTATTAGTATCTTTTTTTTTTGTTGTTGTTCAAGTATGGGCTATTCTGTTGCATGTAGAATAATACAATATTATTACATGAAAAGTAAATTGATTTCAACAGTAAAATTAAGTCTTCATGAGGAAGTCATGGTAAATTCAATTTGAGTCCTTGTCATAAACATGGGTGGATGGGTCAAAATGGAAGAAATAGACAAAATTGCTTCTCTTTCAGCTCAAGAAGCCTGGTAGTGTAAGATTTTTAAAATTATGCTTATACTACATAAATTATGTATCTTGAAATAAAACACCTCTTTTATATATATTGTTCCATGTCTGGCGCAAAATCAACTCTCATGGTGGTTTTCTCCCTGTTGTTTTTTTAGAGAAAGATGCTGCACCTAAAATAACCTGTCTTGAATATTTTTTCTGACTTCCATTGTTTAAGTGTATTTCCTGGTATGGATTTGCTGTTAGGATCAGTTTTAAAATTCCTTGGCTCGGTGTTTTAATTCTTATCCTCTTCCTGTTCCTCACACATATCTAATCACTCTCCCTCAAAGCTACAAAAGTGGCTACTCGTCTGTCCTCCTTCTATCCTTTCACCATGTCCCACACAGCTCTGTGTTCTCAACCATATTCCAACACGTAAGTACACAGGACTAGGCTCCACTTTATAATCCTGACATCAAGACATGTGGCCCCTATACTTAGATTATTTTTTCCTAAAAAGTCAAAGTGGTTTTATCAATATTTTACCATCCATTTTATCCCCTGAAGTGTGACTAGTTGCTGTGTAGGATTACTGCAACTCTGCTGCAATGATTACTGATCCAGCACTAGTAGGCAAACTAATAAGTAATGGACTCACCAGTGCCTAAGCTGTGTCTTGTCTATGTTAATTTTGCCAGGCTAATCACAGCCTGAAGCTGTAAAACTATTACTGAGTAGTGCAGAGTCTAAGTGACATGTGACTGTCCTTCTCACTGCCCAGGACTGCCTTACCCTGGGACAGATACCTCTGGTAGAGAATGAGCTGGACTGGTCTGGAAAGTCAGTGGGTTAATTCTTAATTCCAATTATGGTAAATCAGTGATCCACCTCTTGAGTGCACTCTGGGCTCTCTTTTTATTTTGGCAATACCATTTGGACCCTCTTATCTAGGGATACATGGCTAAGAAAAAAAACAGCCTTAAATGAAAACATATTTCCCTTTAAGGGTTAGTAGTAGAAAACAAATTGATATCAATGGATGTTAAGTCTTGTTTTCTAGAAATACTCAGAAGTCTAAATAGTGAAAGAATGCAACAAATAAAACATTTTCTGAAAATGCTAATGGCTTTTAAGTCACGGAATTGGGAAAGACTGAAGAAAAGTAGGACTCCAGATAAGACTTTCCTCTACAGCAATGTATAGACAGGAAGCAGAGTTCATTCCACTTAATGTTTGAGAAAACAGTAATGTTTGAGAAAAGGAAAAATCATAATGCTCAAACTGCAATTTAAACAGATGATTAACCTTAATATCTCTCATCTTATGAAAAGGAGCAGAAAATTGGTTTTAACTAAGTCTTATTAGATAAAACTTAATGAAATATTTGTCTTTTTTTTTTTTTTTATCCTCATCCACTTGGATTTTAAGATTCCTAGGTAGAAAGAGACATTATATTTCGTCTTCTTTTATTTACCTCAGTTTTAACCCATTTTAATGGAATTGCATACAGATAGAAGAGTGCAAAATAAAAAAAACTTGGATGGTGCGGCTTTCCCCACTGCAATTTTAAAAATAACTTCAAAATTTGTAAAGGCTTTCTGAGAGACAAAGAAATGTAAAAAGGGGACATAAATTACATTATTTCAATTCACTCAAAGTTTTAGGACCTTTCTGATTGTTCAGTAAACTATTTGACAGAAATTGAGGGTGATGGTAAAGCAATTCCCAAAATAAACTTCCATGCAGTCTGAACACTAATAGAATGAAACCGCTATAACCCAAAAGAAACTGCATATTTTTAAAGTCTTTTAGAAAATAATATAATTTCAAAGACAAAATTAATTTGCTGGATGTGACAAGACTCTTGAGATAAGGTTATTCTTTGCTGGTTAAGGAACATCATGCCAAGGATGAAAAAATTCAAAGAAAATAACTTTGCAATTTAGTCAAACTCCTAAGTATAAAGTATGAATCAGGAACTCAAAGAAGTTTAGCATTTTTCTTTTCTGATTTTGATGATAACTCCCTGAACTGTAAAGATATCAAATATTATTAGAATATCCATTTGTTATCACAGCCCTTTTTTTGCTCACATGATCAGAAGGCAATCACTCATGCTGCTTTTTTCTTAATAACCACAATTTCAGTAATCAGTTCTTCCAGATGTTAGTTCCTTCAAAATGAACTTAAGGCTAGAGAAGATGAACATCATGTATCTTAGGGCATTACTCTGATATCAGTCTCAAGCCATGAATTCCAAAGGTTGGTCAGTTGAATGATTTGTCCATTCTGAGTGCTGTGAACTAACTGTACAGAAATGAAGTGAATCCCTGGCACCTGGATATGTCACCTTAATATATTTTACCCAAAATATGTGTACCTGCTCAAAATTTTGCTTTCTAATATTGATTATTGAGAAAGCTTTTCTGACTTTTTTTAGCAGACTGATGCTTTGCTTTCCAAAGCCAAAATTTATAGCATTTTTGAATATTACTACTTTGAGTTGAGTCTGAAAAAGTTTTTAAAAATAATTAAGAATCTCCTTTATTTAGAGCTCTGGAGGACTTCTCCTAAGAATTTTAATTGTATTAATTTTCTTCTCTGGGATCACATTTAGTGCAATTAATCCAAGACAAGAAACCACTGAATTTTAAAAGCCTCAGATTTATTTAGGACTTGATACAGCATCAGATAACAATGAGGTTGGAAAAGGCCTTTGCAAATATTGAGTCCAATCTATGACTGAACTTCCCCATATCAAACAGACCATGATACTTAGTGCTACATCCAGTCTTTTTTTAAACACCTCCAGACATGGTGACTCCACCACCTCCCTGGGCAGGCCATTCCCATGTTTAATTACCCTTTCTGTGAAGAAGTTTCTCCTAATGTCCAGCCTGAACCTCCCTTGGCACATCTTGAGGGTGATGTCTCCTTGTCCTGCCATTAGTTGCCTGGGAAAAAGGGTCAACCCCCAAATTCCAGGTAGTTGTAGAGAGTGATAAGATTCCCCTGAGTCTTCTCCAGGCTAAACAATCCCACCTCCTTCAGCTGTACTTTATAGCACTTACTCTCCAGACCAGCTTTGTTGCCCTTCTCTGGACTGTGCACTTCTCACCTGAGTTGAGGGGCCCAGAACTGGACACAGAATTTAAGGTGTGGCCTCACCAGTGCTGAGCACACGGGTGATTGTTACCCCAGCTCCCTCAGCCTGATGCAGCACATCTTCTTTGCTAGGATCTGTATATATACAGAAAACCTTTGCTACAAGGGGTGTGAGGGCCCTTGAGAATCCAGATAGTATTTTCTCAGAATCCATTTTAGATTAGGCTTAAAATATGTCTTGTATAACACTTGATGAAGATACTGGGTTTGTCTTTGCAACAAAAGGACTTGCATTTTTAACTTACCAGGAAAAAAATTCAAGTACCTTGCTCACCCAGGTCTAGTAACAGAAAATGAATTTTAATCTGAACCAAGAGTAGCTTCCAGATAGTGTAAGGAAGGGATCAACCTGTCTGTGGCTTTGAACAAGAGATAAGATAGCGATTCCCTACACAGTTCTCCTAAATACAAATCAGTGTTGGCAACAATGATGACTTACAATTTTATACAGGTAGGTTCCTCAACAGGAAGACAGGCAGGCATGTTATACTTCATTTTCCAATGTGCTGGAATTCCAATGTTGTTGCCACGAGAGGTGACACTGCATGGACTGCACGTGCAGTTCATGCTTACTGCAAGAGGGAAATAAGACTTGGGAAAATTTCACTGGAACCCTAAATTAAGGTGGGCGTGGGAAGGGCTGCCTATAAGTCTGCCATTTGCAGATCCTTGACACAGCAGCAAAGCTGCAACTGTGGCTGCAACTCTAGCTGAGGAAAGACAGTATTTATCCTGGAAATTGTGGATGAACCCGTCCAAATCTTTTGCTTAACAGAGGAAGTGCTGCAGCACTTTGTTCCTTGTGGAAATTACTTTTCCTGAGCAGATATGCAGCAGCAACTGGGAAGGAAGCCAGGGCATAAGGTGTCCTGCAGTGTTCTTGGATTAGAGTGAGTAGGAAGTTTTACTAGATAAATATGACTGTAGGTGCACTGAGACTAAAAGCTAAAGTCCTGGCAGACTTCTTTTTTTGGCAGTGATGTTTAATGACACTCTAGCTCTGACTCTCAGTGGTGTACTCTGCCTGCAATGTAAAACATGAGTGAGAGCACAGGTGTTTGTCACATACCTAATAAGCAACATCAATAACACAATGTCTTCTCATTTTTTATGGTGAGAAGGTGTTCAGAATAGTTGGTTTTTTGTGACTTTTTCTTTCCCCCACTGGCACATTTGCATGTGCAGTCTTTCCTCTTCAATGCCGAGTCCTGTGATGGCAGGAAAAAAAAATCATGATTAAACATATCTCAAACAGAGATTCAACAGGAATAGCTTACTTTAAACCCCCTATACCCTTTTAAGGCCAAGTAGTTCTCCACTCTTTATTTTCCATCACTAGAAATTACTGGAGGATATCTAAAAAATGGCTGGTTTTCTGCAATTTCTACTTAATTATATGTGACATTTTAAGGCTTGTTTATAGCCACAGAACTATTAATCATCTACCTAAAATTTGTCATCAGAAGATAAACAGGTCCTCTAGTAATTTGCAAGAATCAGTCCCAGTGCCCTAGGAGCACTTTTTTTGAAGGCATGTGCATTTATTTCTTTACTGATACTTAATACCTTTTCTACAGTAGATGCACTGTGCATTCAACATCTTTTAGTTTATTTTTTACCCTTTGGCACAGAACTGTATGGAAAAGATTTATTATTCAGTGGTTAAAGGCAGACATCTTGCTACAAAGTTGAAACAACAGGTCATGTTTCTTGCTGTGCAAGCAAAAACACAAACAAAGAAAATAGAAACCTATTTTCCTCACTGCTTACATTTCCAGCATTACTTATCTTCTATCTATGTGTATCTCAGAAATTGCATTTCTTCATATGTGCTCTGTACTTCCCTCAGCACTCACTGACTACTATGGATTTTTAAAGCAGTCTCAGCACAAAGAGTTGGTAACACACCCTTTGGAATCTGGATCTCATCCTACTCTGTCTGTGGTTCCTGTAGAGGAGTTTGAAGTCTGGTAGCTTCATTATCAACACTAAAATCCCACAGGAGCATCCCTAATCCCAGTGCATTTTCCTCTCTCATTTCTCTCCAGTTGATTTTTTTGTTTCAACTGGCAGGTAGAAATTTGAGTTATCACCCATGGTATTCATACTCCTTTGTACTTACTTCCACCCCAGGTGGAATACTTAAAAAAACCAGAGGTCCTTCAGATTTACAAATAACAAACACTTAAGCAAAGTAACTGTTATTACCTCTTGAGAAAGTCTTTGACACTTTTTACTTTTTAGAGGCACAATATCTTATCAAGGCAGGTGACAGATACCATGATAGAGTTGTACATCAAGCTTGTTTCTCCATAATAGTGGTAGTTTTGAGTTTTCTTATGCCACAGAATTACATCTACAATGTAGGATCACAAACCCCTGCAACACTGGGGATTTTAAGAGGAATTTTTTTTTTTTCTTTCTAAGGTGTTAGCATACGTATTAGAGATTTCTATTCATTTCTATCTTGTTGCTTGCATTCCCAATTGCTAACACATCACATCAGGGAATTAAATCTGAAGTCTACTAATAGCATTATGTCAATAAAGGATTAAGTTTAGGGAAATGCTTCTCACAATATCATTTGAGATACATTTGCTCTTTGCTGCTTTGTGATGGTAGGAATTGTGACATTTGCTCGTGGAAGATTCTTTTCCATACAGTCTGTCTAATAGATATATAGTCATAGGGTCTTAGAAAAAATGGAGAATGGATTGTTTAATTTTCCTTAGAATGCAGCTATCTGCTCTGTCTGAGCACCAAATATTTTTTCTGTTGGTGAAAGTTATTTTTTTTTTTATTAAAGTAGGTGCTGAAGATGGTGTTGAATGCACCCAAGGTCTTTGTAGAAGTAACTGGAACTGTGGCCATAATAAACTATTTTTTCAAATTGTTTTTATATACATTCTTATGTATTTTAACTGCAATTTATAGTAACAGCCAAGCCTAATAACCTCTCAGAAACTTCATCAATCAAGCTGAAAATAGTTCTCTTTCATTTTAAAGTTCTTAAACTTCCAAGTAGCTATCTTTAAATTGGTCCAGACCTATAATAGATAGTATTCATGTTCATGTCTTTAGACATTCATTAATTTTCTATTCTAAGCAGTGTCTTTTTGAACTTTAAAATGTCAAGACTGTTCATTAGAATTAATTCTCTAATAGTGTTTACCACAAGGTCAGAGCCATAAGCTGTTTTTGTGTCATTTACTTTGAATATTTAAAGAACAAATATGAAAAACAAAAGGAATCATTGTATTACTTGTAAGATCTTAAATATTCTGCATTGCAGTCTAAACTAACATTAAAAATAGCTATAAAAAACTTACAGAGAATGAAATAGGAAAGGAGTAAAACTAAATGAAGTGCATTATTTCACTCCAAGTCCACAATGTGTCTGCAAGTTAAGTATCATGTTCAGTTATTTTTGCTCTTTTCTCAAATAATATTTAACAGACAGAGAAGACAGCGAAAGTTGTTGAGAGCACAAGAAGAATGCAGAATTATTTCTACTCAAGGACAAATTAACAGATTTGTCTCTTCAGTCAGGAAAAAAAGACTAATTACTGGAAAGATGATAAGTTTTTCAGTTGACAGTTACTTGGTGTGAGTGGTTGAGGAAAGTTCATTTATTATTTGCAGTACAGGAATATGAATGAATCAGGGAGTGATGGGTTAGAACAAAACAGAGAAGGCATTCCTTTACATAATGGTCTGCAGATACCTGCTTCCCACAGGGGATAGCTTTCCAGAAGTTGCTTTGGATATAAAAATTTTACCTGGGTTCAAAAGTTTATTGAAGGTAATCCCATAAGAAAGTGCAGTATTTGGCTTCTGCTCCTTCTGAGCCACAGAAAGCTGTTCTAAATCTGTCAGGCTGCACAGATATGGAAATCATTGCCTGCCTAGATCTGACACTCCTCAGGCATCACTGCTAATCCAACTCAGAAATGGGACACGGACCTTGATTTCTTACACTATTTGGTAAAAAAAATAAAATTAATATTCATATGTATTGTGTAATAGGAACATATAGAAGACATGTTACTGTTTCTTTGCTAACAATGTGATCAAAATCTAAGCTTGTTATATATAAACTATTTTCTTCCCTCATTTGGCTAAGAACTGTATAAAACATTAAACTTATTTACTGAACATATTGGATCCTACTTTTTCAGATCTCATTTTTAAACATGCAATATAAACCACACCCTTTTCCCTCTCTTCTTTTGTCTCTGTGATTTGCACTGATTTGTCAATGACATAAACTGCATATTAATTTCTTATTAAAATTTTAGCTGTTTCATTATTCCACTTTTTTCAATGAAATTGTGTTATTCTCTGGAGATGAGTAAAAATAAATCACTGAAACTCTTTTACTAGTAAAATCTGATTTATTTTATTTTCTTCAAATGCATAGTTCTGTGAGTAATTCACACCCAGATAGTCAGAGACAAAATCTGAAAATAACCTTTCTCTAAAAACGCTTAGGATGCCATGGATTGAAACAGTTATGAAACCTGATCCAGAGGGGAAAAAAAAAAATCCTTCTCATAAATTAATGTTCAGTTTTGCCGATGTTTATGGTCTGAAGTACTTATACAAGAGAAACAATTTAAGCTTTTGCATAATTAGAATTATAGTATATCCTCCTCCATAAGCATCTTTTAAATGGCTAAGAAAAATAAAGCAGTTTAAAAAATTGCAGGAAAGGAAACAGTCTTCCATTTATATATGAACATCTATATATATGAACATTATGAGAAATGAATGCAACTGAAAAACCCTGGATGATTATTATAGAGTGATATAAGATGTCATTATGCAAAATCATTCACTTTCCAGTTCTTATTGATGCTTGTCTGAATACACAAAAGCAAATTCTAAAAAGCAGCAAAATATTTGGTGAAAAGGACAGACAGAAATGGGAATAAATAAAAGTATTCTCCTCTTTATTCTGTTGTGGAATAAATAGTGCTGTTGAATCGATGTGATCCTGCCAGAACATATTTGAATCATTTCAGTGAATATATAGTTACATCAGATAACATCACAGTAGTTTTCATACTCATCAATTCTATAAAGTTATATTCCTGGCTTCTGCAGAGGAAGATCCATTTAATTGCAAATTTTTTCTTGTGGTTAGATTTATTTGAATTCTTTTTATGTATCTTTTTTTAACCAAGAACAGAATAAATGCATCAATGAAATTGCCGGTTTAAATCACAAATGCTGGCAGAGTCAAAAACTTTGTGGTGAAGAAAATACACTAAAATCAGAGGACGTGGAGAGCAGGGTAGGAAGATGGGCTTTATAAAAATACCTTTATAAACTTTGTTATTCCTTGTCTATGTTCTAATTGTTCCTCAAGTGATCCTTATATTTGTAATTATGTATCCTTTTCTGCTAGATAGTTTTGTGCATTTGCTATTCTTCAGGTGAAAAGGTACTTTTTGACATCTATTCTGTATTGTTTTTCTTTCATTTCCACTTGTGCTTACCGAGCTTGTCATCTGAAATCATCTGGAAATAGTTTCTTTTGCAGCTATTAACCACTCCATTTAACAATGTGAGCACTTTAACACGGCCTTACTCTTTTCGAGTCATCTTTTCCTTTCTTTGGTATGAACAGGAAATTACTTTTAAAATCTCTGCAATCACTATTTTCAGGAGGGCAATATTACTGTGAAATTTTTATCTTATCTACACAAATACTATACTGCAACTTCTCAAATATATGAAAGTATAGAAGTCCTGTGATGACAAATTACTCTGATTAATCAAAGATATAATTAACATACTCTCACATATTAAAGCACTCATCCTTAGCAGGTAATCTAATCAATGAAACAAGGGGTTTTTTCTGATTAATTGGAATTATTTCCCCCATATTAGTAGTATCTAAATTAATGATTGAATTAATAAATAGTTTCAGTTTTTATCTGAAGATAAAAGTTTTACTTCAAAGACTGAGAAATGTTTAAAACATTTAAAACATTTATTGTTTTCTGTTTATAGTTGGAAGGCATGCAATTTTATTTGAATGTAAAGGACTAAATTATTAAAAGAACAGACTTCTGCTTATAAATATTAAGGGAAGAAAAAGTAAAATCAGAGGAGATTTAAAACAAAAATTAATCACAGAAATGCAAGAATGCTGAAGATGCAAGGACAAGAAACAATAGGGCTGTGAGCTGTGTAAAGACAGACCTCAAGAAAATATGTTAACCAAGACAGAAGAAATATGTAGGCTTAATAATGAAGCTTTATCATTGTTTTAAGCTATTGCAAGTAAGCATTGTTCAAAGCAAAATGTAACTGTAGCTTTACTAATTGTCCTGAGCAAATTCTTGTCAGCTTTTAATATTATGCTATTAGCTAGAAAGTTGTTAAAAGATTCTGTAACAAACAGAACATCATCTGCTGTTGACAGCAGCTGAAGCTGTTCTATCTCCCTTACTTGGTTCTGTAAAATGAGACTGATAATTGTGATGGAATAAAGCTTTGAAACAGCTGCTCCAGCATTCCCACCCTTTTGTTTGTGTACATAGATATATGTAAATGTAAGATAAAAGATAAAAAATATATCCCAGGAAAAACCAGCACTGCCCAACTTCCCATCTTGTCCATGTCTCTCCGGATGACAGCACAGCTGTCTGCTGTGCCAGCCACTCCTCCCAGTTTTGTGGCAACAAAAAACCCAAAAAAGTTGTGCCCTGGTGCATTTGTTCCAACTGCTCTTCCTTTTCTGAGGAATAACTATGAAGAGATGAACTATGAGCAGGATAGAGATGAGAATTTGGCTATTACCAGTGGGTTGCTGTGGGTGAAGGGAATCTCAAGAGGGGATAAAATTACTACTATTATCAACAAAGTGAGATTAAAATTTGTAGATGGCATTTCATGTGAATTGGAACACCTAAGGATTAAATAAGAAGGTTTGTAACTAGTAGAAGGAGAGGAGTGAAAAAACCCCCAACATTCTTCTGGAAAATATTTAATTAAATTGTATTTGAAATTATTCCCTTCTCTGCAGTCCTGAATGGTGGAAGGATATGGTTTACCATAACTGCTAAAACTTAAAGCAAAATATATTTCTGTCAGATGGTTCAAAACTGCTGATAAAATTTTCAAATTAAAAATTAAGTTTTAGTTTCTAGACACACCATACTCTGTGCTCTATGAAGCATCAATTTACTTCACACATTTGGTAAGAGTACCATAATGAATGTTTAATTTGGAATAATGTTTAAAGTCACTAGAATAAGAACACAGTTGCAAATTTGTATTCTGTTCTTAATTGCAATGACTCTAAAATTAAAATTCAAATTAGGACTAATTAAAAAAAAAGTAATTATTTTCAAAATATGAAAAAAATCCACACTGACATCTATTAGTATTGTCTGCAATTCCTTTTCAGGAAGTGAAAGAGGAAGGATAAATTGAAGAGGGAGGCAAAGGGGAAGCAATATTTAATAAGACTTGCAAACCCTGTAATTTCTGTTTTGCTCAATTCATCTCAAATCTAAGCAAAAAATTCAAAGTATTTGTTTACATTTTTTTTATGATGGAGGATAAGTCTAGTTTTAATGATTCAATCTCTCTTATGCCTTGGGGTATGCTAGCTTATGGGTTTCATACTTAATGGTTATTGCCTGCATAGCCTCGTTTGACAAACAATACCAAAATGTTCAATGGAAAAAATTTGCAACTGATTACTGAAAACATGATAATTTAGCATTTCTAACTATAATACATTTTATACATGGTCTTATTTTGCATTATTTAACTGCATTTTTATTCATGTTGTATTAGTATTTGACTTAAGAGTTAATAAGTATTTAATAACAATTTAAGGATTCCTTTTCAAAATCAATAATACCCTTGTCTCATTCCAATCTATTTACTAACTACTTCATGTTCATTTATTTATTCAATCACTAGAAAGATTTTTCAGGCTGTGTGGCTCTTCAGACAAGGAACTTTACTGCTTGTGTCATTATAAAAAGCAGTTGATAAAAAACATGTAATAATTTTATTAAATATTCTTCATGAAAGAGAATTAATGAAGCAAAAGTGGAAGGGAAAAGGGGGGAGAAAATCTTTGCAAAAGTAGAAGGAACAAATGAGCAAAATATTGGAAAGTAGTATCATAGCTGTTCAGACCACAGGATGAGTCACAAAGTAAATCCCTGGCTCATATTAGAAGGTGGAAAGAGGCTGGTCCACGTTATGTTATACCATGGACAGGTGTTTTTTAATAGTTCATTCAGGCAGGAATGCTATTAGTCAGAGTTAATTTACTTGTTAATAAGAACTTTGATGAATCTAAAATATTAAGTATGCATGCATCTCATCCATGATATGGAATAGACAAATAAAAAATTGTTTTTTCAGTTCTTCCACCTGCAGATATGGAAAGGAAGAAACTTTAGCCTCCTTAAACTCAGCTACAAAATATCTTATTGAACAATATAGAATAATATCATCTATTTTTGCTAAAATTTTGTAGCCTAGATTATAACTTTTTAATTTTCCAAAGTTTTTGGGTTTATTTGTTTGTTTATGCTTGTCATTTTAGTGGCCAGGATTGCAGCACTTCCCTGAAGCACATATACAGATATGTTTTTCCTAGGCTGGTGAGTACTGCCCTGCAGCCTGAGGAGTAGCAAAGGGGGGAAAAAAAGAAGGAAATATGGAGCTGTCTTAAATAAATTTTACCAAGAGAAAAAAAATTACCAGTGAGATCCTAACCTGTCTCTGTTGAAATTTTTCATTACGTTGTGAGTTCAGTTAAACCTTGGAGTTATCCAGGTGGATTGCAATTAAACTACATCTGGAGTAATTCCTTCTCAAGCAACAATTGTTCTACATTGCAGCTTCCTACTAATGTTACTGTATTTTTAGGACATTATAAATGAACAGTATATACACATAAATTTGTCATACCACATAAATTTGTGCTACTACTACCCTGAGCAAAGCTTAGCAAAGGGGTCCAGCTTAAAGTGAAACTAAGTAATACTGTCTTATTTGAAAACAATTAAACTCCAGTGTTCTTATTTTTAATGTCTTGGCATCTTACTTCCCTGGAAAACTCAGGTTCTTTTATGCTGAGGGTTCTTCTCTACATATGCACAGTGAGCGACTGACTGAAAAAAGAAACTTTAAATTTATCATTGAAGAGTATGTGCCTTAAACCATCTAGGCATAAAGTGTCACTCTGACCTGAGGTAAAGGTAATGGAGAGAAAATTTGAAACTTTTTTCATATTATTAAAGTCAGGATTTAGTTAAAGTGCCTGAAATCCATAGAATGTTCTGATTTTAACATTTATGCAAAATCTGTAGTGCAATGAATTTGGGTTTTTTGTGGCTGTTTGGTTTTTGGGTGCTTTTTTGTTTGTTTGGCTTGGCTTAGTTTTTAATTTAAATAATTACTCATTATTTAAAAAGACATTCTAGTATCTTCTGTAACTGAAATGTTTGGTTAAAGACAGATTATATTGCACTGGGCAGCTGAAGAGGGCTCCAAAAAATGAAAAATGCTAAAAGGATTGGAAGGAGTATGTATGCCTGACAACAGAAATACGATGCTGTCTTTACTGTATATCTGTGAAGATGGGGGTCTAACAAGTGTCCTTTGTCTTTTCCAGATGTTTGTCGTTGCCTTTCAAGGAGTTTGTGGCTGATTACCTGTTTATCACACAAACTGGCCTAATCTCTAGACTGTGACATGAACAGTAGTATTTCTTATGTGACAGTATTGTGCCGAGGAGAGAACACAGAATTTCCAAAGAGCTGCTGGAATCACTTCTTTTAGTGGATCAATACAAGAGCAAATTAATTGCTTTGGATAAAAACAGGAGGTTGAGCTACTTGCAATATATTGCTTGAAGATTGCTGGGTTCTATGACATGAAATATGGTTGGTAAAAATGCTGAAAGTGCTAGCATATTTTAAAGGGGGTGAACAGCTCTTAGACACAAACCTCTGAAGATTCCTCAGCATCTGTAATAGAGTATGAGTTGCAGACTGGTCATATTCTGTACCAAATGAAAAATGGATAATGGAAGTGGAAGATTATAATTTAACAGGCTTTGTCATAAACAATTTGGAAACAGATGTGCTGTGGAGAAGCCCAAGTTGTACAATCCAAATCAGTTTTCTTTCAGGCACTGAGAAAAGTTACACTCCACTTCACTTGGACTTATATAGTACAGATGTCTGAATATGAGGCATAGATATTCCTGGATAGGGATGCTTTTTTAGATTCAATGCATCTTAGGTATTTTAGTATTTACGTTACAAAACAATAAATGTTTAATTATATTAATTGTGTTTAATTATGCTAAATGATATTAATTATATTAATATAATTCTATTTTTACATGAGAAGAGCTTACAGATAAGTAAGTGCTATAATAGATAGGTGAGTCATATATACCTACACCAGAGATTTTTTTTAAGTTGCCTTCTGTGTGTTAAGTTGCTAGTCAAGAACTTAGAAGCACCCTCTCCTCCTCCAGCAGCCTGTTCCAGCAGAAATAAAATGAGTGAAGGAATTATACCTGGAAAACAAAGACTGGGAAACAAAGTAGTGCAAAGACGATCATAATTATTTAAAAGAAAACCAAACAACAACAAAACAAACAAACCAAACCAAAAATAAAACAAAACCAAAATCAGAAAAACAAACCAAAACAAAAGCACAAAGAACCCCAAAACTGTACTGAAAAATTGAATGGCAGTTACATTTTACAGTGTCAAGAGCACCACGGTAAAACTGAAGGAGACAGGGCCATCTGCTATGTACAACAGATCCAACCATGGTACTGCTGAGAGAGCTAATATTAGCACTGTTGGCATGAGTAAGACCCTGACATTTCATCCAGAGAAAATTAATTACTTTTAGGGCTCCTTTTATTGACTAGCAAAGACTGCCACACAGGCATTTTCTAGGATGCAGTCAATACAGTGACGATAGATTTTTCCCTGTATATGAAAAAGAAAATCAAAAAAATCCATAAATGAATGAACCTGAAGCAGCAAAGAATCCAGTGTTCAGCGCACAAAGCTTGACTTCACATGCGAAAAAAGAATAAAGAAAAAAGAAGGGGAGGAATGACACTACACATGGGTTTTTACACTTAAGATTGTCTTAGAGGGTTGACCTTGGGTGAATGTCAGGTGCTCACCAAGCTGCTGAATCACTCCTTTTCCTAGTGGGACAGAGGGGAGAAAATAAGATAGGAAATAATTCATAGGTTAAGGTAGTTTACTAAAGCAGAAATGTCTGTGTTTGACAGACAGGTGTCTGCTAAGGAAGGCAGGAACCTCCCTTGGAATGGAAAATGTAAACCCCCTCCCTCTAAATTATTATAATTTTGAAATTAGGGGGCTCTCAGGCAAAGATATGAGAACAGGAATAACATTTCTTTACTAGTTTGTATAAATAAGAATAAACCAAATTACAATTTAATAGGAAAATTAAAATAAAATGCAGCAGTACAAAAAGACTGACAGAGTCAGAATACAACCTGACACGTCGTTGGTCAGGGTGCTGGTAGCAGTCCAATTGAATGATGGCTGCAGTCCTCCTGCAGTGACAGATGTGGTTCTGTTGAAGCAGTGCTCCTGTAGAAGGTGCAGCTTCCCTCTGAAAGTCCAGTGGTGGGGTAGATGGGTCTGATGTTCTGTGGAGAGCTAGGCTGAAAGGATAGTGCAGGAGGGAACCTTTCCCAATGACTCGCAGCTGTACTGATTACCAAGGAGTGGAAACAAGGAATGTCTTCCCAATCAGTTTAGGGGACATGCAGGAGGGTTTAGCTGGCCACAGTTACAGGCACTTGTAATTGAGCCCAAGAGTCTGCTGCAGTAAGTGATGGAGGCTGCTGGCTGTGCTGTGAGGAGGTGGGGGATATGCAGTTGTGCAAGGGGAAGGTATGGTGAGAAGATGTCATGTGAGGGACAGTCAGGGTTAGGTGGCTGGGAAAGATCAGCTTGGGGTTTAGCCAGCCATGCAGAATGGAAGGAGTCAGTGTTTTATGGAGCTACCTATATGAATCAGTACTGTGTGAAGCTGCCTATAAGAAAAGGAGTTAGAGCTACCAGAAAGAGATCTAGGAGAGAAGTATTTAGGGTTGTGAGGAAAAAAGTTTGACAAGAGAAGGGTTTGCAAATAAAGGACAGGTGGAGTTGCCAGTTGAAGGGCTGGTGGTGATACCAGCTGTGTCCGTCTTGACAAAACTGCAACAAAGTTCTTCTGGGAGTCCAGTGGGAAAAGGCTGCCCTGATATTCCAAATCTCAGTTTTTATCTAGGTATCCCTCTGGTTGAAAGTATCTCACAATGGGGTGATGGAGTTTTATCAGTCATGTGGTGAGACTCAGTGGCCCATTAACAGAAGATACTTCCTTGGAGAGAGGATGGGTCATGAAAAAGGAACACTGTCCCACCTGGCTCCAACAGATGGTAATAGAATACGTACTTCTGGGTACATTATGCATTGCAACCTAAGACATGAAGGAAGGAAATTTTACATATATATAATAAAATAAAAAAATAAAGTCTATTCTGTACTTCCCATCAGTGAATGCTCTTCAGCCTGGCAAGCCTCAGCACATCACAGTTTCCCAGGAAGGCAAACATTGTAAATCACAAATGCCCCACCCTGTTCCTCCTCCTCTCCTTAGTTTTTATATCCCAACTGACATCATATAGTATGGAATACCTCTGTTTAAACGGAGTCAGCTGGCCTAGCTGTGTCCCTTCTCAGCATCTTGCCCACCCCCCTAACCCCTGATGAGGGCTGGGAGGAAATGTTAGAGAGCTGGTGCTGATGCTGTGCCAGCCCTGCTCAGCAGTACACAAAGCACTGGGCTGCTATCAACACCTTTCCTGCCACCAGTGCAACGCACAGCACTAAGAGGGCTGTAAAGGAGCTCTAACTCAGCCAGACCCAACCCAGAAGTAAAGGAGACTATTTGGCAGATGTAAAGAATATTTTAGGTTGAATTATTAGTTCAACAGCATGGGAACTGTTACAGTGAAAAAAATACAGACATGAGATGATAGCAAGTTATTTACAGTGTTTCTTAAGGAGCAGTGGAGACAGCTTCAGAATAAAATCAATTGATGTTTGACAAAGCTGCTGGAAACTACCATCTCCAAAGTGTTCAGGACCCAGGTGAGTTCTGTATCAGCAGTCTGGCTGCTGCATTCCCTTCATGCAGACAGTAGACAGCTTATTCCCGTGGGCTGTGTCCTCGAGTGCTCCAAGAATCAGCCAATTCTGTGTCCTCAGTTCACTGAGCAAGTCACTGCTCTACCTGTTATTGTCTCTCTGACTCTGACCAGGTCTTTGTTTAGTGTAATTATCATGTTATCAGATAACTTTACAAAGGTTATAGAACACTTATTCAACACAAGCCAACACAATCATGCAAACTAAGGTGGTGGCAAAATCAGAAGGTTAATAAATATTGTTAACAAGATCCACACAAGTTTATTGCAGAGCTGATAGCTATGACTCTTGCTGCTACAGAGAAGGAGAGGAAAAGAGAAACCACAGGCAGGAAAGGATGAGGACATAGAAAATACATATACAAACTGAAAATACGCTAAAAATTGAACATCTATAATAATATGTGGTGATGTCATCTTGAGCTAGATAACAAAAACTTATATTCTAAAACATGCTAAGGATCAAAAGAAAAGTACATAGAATTTAAGGATTTTGGGGCACATCACAGGACTAATGATGCTAATGGCAATAAGTTCATGTTTTTAAGAGTGTTTTCTTCTTCCTATAGCAGGAGGTAAAGAGCTGCTAATGTTTAGGTGAACCATTCCTCAATATATTCTCTGATTAATGAGGTGGAAGAGAAGGCAGACACCATTTTTTCTTGCATATATTTTCAGAAAAACTAGGCAAACAGATAAATATTTGATAACCTTTGCATATTACAAATTTTAAAGCCAAAGGACATAAACTGAGGAATAATATGCTTATTATACAGTGCTGCTTTATGGTACTGATTCTGTTTCCTTTTTTTTCCTCCCTTCACATGATGAATTGTATTTTTGTCTTCCCAGAGAGATGCTTAGGTCATTTTGATGATGATAGAATTTAAAAATAAAATTAAATATATGGTTTTGGGCTCTTAGAATACACTAAAATAGAACTGGTGCCTGTGGATACCACAATTTTATTATTGTCTTTGTGGTTTTTTTATTTTGTTTTTGTTTTCCTTTCCTTCTTTTCCATCACGTAAACAAAATACTTTTAAGTGAAGCATAAAGAAATATAAGTATCATATTAAGAATACAGGTAACCATGTTAGAATTTATGATCTTTGCTGAGGGAATTCCAGGAAATGATTTACAATATCTTAAGGAGAGGACCTTGTATATATGAAATGTCAAAAATATTTTAATACAGAAAAAAATTTTGGTTAACAGGATGCTAATGTTAGTTCATAAATATTATTCTCAT
This sequence comes from Oenanthe melanoleuca, assembly GCF_029582105.1. NCBI lineage: Eukaryota > Metazoa > Chordata > Aves > Passeriformes > Muscicapidae > Oenanthe > Oenanthe melanoleuca. Next base: position 67,274,171 of record NC_079333.1, on the reverse strand, counting down.
ATTTTCCAGATTTTACAGAAATTATATCATAACTCTCTCATTATATTCAGAAATCCATCTAATGAAAAAGTTTGTGCAAAAAAGAAAAGCACTTTGTTTGGTGCGTAGGACATGAAAGCTAAAAAATCAATAATCTGCTTAGAAAAAAGGGTTTTTTTTAATGAGCCATGCAAAATGGTTAAAATAAAAGGAAGGTTTTCTGCTTCAGCAAATTACTTCTAATAAGCATTACATTACATGAAAAACAAGAAGACTAATAACCTTTTAGTAGTTCTACTACTTAGAAAAGATTTTGAAGTCCATAAAGTGTGTAATAATGAGCCTAGGCAAAATTAATTATTTTTATCTGCTCAGTGTCTTGATTGCTAATCAAGTTTAATGCTCAATAACATGTTAAACAAACAAAAAAAAAAAAAAAAAGAAATTATGCACAGTCATTACTTTCTACTGTAGGTGCAGAAAATTAATGATTAGAAATTGAGTTTTCAGAATAATGTCTTATGCACACCATTGTAAATTTCTTTAGAAAATTCTTCTAAAATTGTGATTGTTAAATTTCAAATAATTTTATATGGGAAAAATTGAAAATTATACAACACAAAAATGTCATATTTTAATGTGTTAAGCCAAATACTGGGATGAGAGGTGCATACTTTTTCTTTCGTAATCGTACTTACTGTGGTGTCTAAATTTGCAAGTGCTGGCAGATAAAAATGTTGCTGTGCCAGGAAACCAATAAATTTTCTTTATCTTTCTGAGTTATAATAATTTGACTCTTGATTTTGACTAAACTCCTGATTTTTCTTTGGCTACAAGTTAGAGGACTAATGATAAACTATTTCATAAAGTCAAATTGAAAAGATTCATTAAAATAATAAAAAAAAAAAACCTGATGCCTTGTTTTTACACTATCAAACCAAACGTGGTGATTTTTCAGACACTCTTATTCTGCAGTTTTCAGCATCAAAGGTGTTTTCAAAGCCCACTAAAAGCTGAGCATGATTGCTGTTCCAAAGTACTGAAAACTCACAGTCAAATGAGCACAGATACCTTGGACCATTGCATCATAATAGTCTTGCAGTACTGAACCAGCAATTCCACAGAAGCCCATGTCAGTGTCATCCCAGGGAAGAGCTATTAAAATCAGGTATTCGGTAGCATATCAGAACTAGAAATAATAAACCTATATCACAATAAGACAGAGACAGAAAATAGGATTCTCTGCCTGACAAGTCATTAGTAGAGCAAAGGTAGTTAGTCTCCAGATGGCTATGGATTTGATATTAGCTAATCAAATTCTGATATGATGGTTGTTTGTGGGGATGCAAAAAGTACAGAAACAAGTGGCTGATCTCCTCACACAGACCTTCTCAACATTTATTTTATTTGCAGTGTTAACCCTGATTCCAGGCTTAAGACACCAGGCTTAAATCACACACCGTTCCTGAAACTGTCATTGAAGTCATGGATCTGTGAATTCCCTCACACCATCCATTCTCAAGTCACTTTGTTGTCCTTCACTTTCTCATCAATTTTTTTGCTTTTTTCTTCTACTGGTCAGGAAATCCGCAGAGTTAATCTTTAATCTTCATTATTTTGAGTACTTTCACATTTGCTCTGATTTTTATCCAGTCAGTTGAAAAACCTAACAGTTTGTAAAAAATGAAGGATGTACTTCTGTCAGGAGCCCTTTCAATGTACATTTCATATTCTCAAGTTTGGTTTTTTATTGACCATACTTCTTTACTCTCTATCCATTTCATTCATTTTTCTTTAATACCAACATATATTCATATAGCCTTTTATTACTTTTGACATAACTCTTAAATCCAGGCAGGTTTTTTCCAATATTTTCCTGATTTTAGAACATCATGCTACCCATTTTCTTTGATTTTTTTTCCAAAAACAACACTCAACACCTACCCTTCTCATTTCCCAAAACTTCTCACCTTTTATAAAGAGCTTCTCTGTTTTCTTTCTGTTATTTCTCCTTTGCATTTTTATGTGAATATGTTTTTAAACTATCCTCTATTTAATCAACCAAATATTTCCTTTTTTTTTTTTTTAATTTCATGTTTGTAACTATTTGTCTGGGGCCTGTCTTAATTATTTAGGGATCTGTTTTGCTTTTAAATAGAAAACTCTATAAATATTGGCTTTACCATGAAATCAGATGTTTATGCTCTTTTTTGATCCTTACTTTTCTTTTCTGCATTCTTTTTTTGACATATGAAGATATTTTCTATATTCCTCAAGAAATCTGGTTCCACAGGACTCATCAAAGACATTTCTCTGAGTCAAAGGAGTTGGGCACACTGATGGCTCATGCTCAGCTGGCTGCCAGTTAGAGCCTCCAGGTCCTTTTCTGCTGGCCACATTTCCAAGCACTCTGCCTGCAGCCTGTAGTGCTGCCTGGAATTGTTGTGACACAAGTGCTGCCTTAGTACTTTGCCTTATTGAAACTCACACCCTTGGCCTCAGCCCCCTGATCCAGCCTGTCCAGATTTCCCTGCAGACCCTTCCTACCTTTCAGCACAATGACACTCCCAGCTGGCTTAGTGTCTTCTGTGAAATTACTGAGGGTGCACTCAGTCCCCTCATCTAGATCATTTATAAAGGTATTTAACAGGACTGGCCCCAATACTGAGCCTTGGGGTATTTCAGCTGTGACCCTCCACCAACTGGATGTAGAACAATTCCCCACAATTCTTTGGCTGTCCATCCAGTTTTTACTCCAGTGTAGGGAGCACCTGTCCAAGCTGTGGGCTGCCAGGTTTTCCAGGGCAATGCTGTGGGAGAGAATGTCAAAGGCTTAACTGAAGTCTGGGTGGACAACACCATCTGGCCAGAAAAGTAGATTAGGTTGGTCAAGCAGGATCTGCCTTTTCTAAACCCATGCTGGCTGGGCCTGCTACCCTGCTTGTCCTGTACCTGCTCCAGGATTGTACTCAAGGTAATCTCTTCCATAGTCCTTCATAGGATCAAAGTCTGGCTGATAAACCTGGAATTCCCTGCACCCTCCTTCTAGCCCTTCTTGTGGGTGGTGCCACATTCACCAACTTCCAGTCTTCTTCCCAGCTAACCTTCCCAGCTAACCAGGACTGATAATAAATAATGGCTTGATGAGCTCTTCTACCCTCAGTATCCTCAGGTGAGTTCCACCCAGCCTCAAAGACCTTTCCAACCTTCTAAGTGCCACAGACTGCCTCCTCCTGCTTTACCAGGGGTCTCTTCTGCTCCATGTCCCTGTCTATCAGATCAGCCTTGGCCTGAGGATAACTGGTATTTCTCTTAAAGACTAAGTTAAAGAAAGCTCAGAAATACCTCAGCCCTCTCCTCAGCCTTGGTAATGATATTCCTCCCCTCATCCAATAAAAGAAAAGTGTAAGATGATGTGTCTCTTGGCTCTCATGTCTCATCCTCTTCAGAGTTATCCTAATCAAGTTCTTCACCACATCATCATCTTTCCTTTGATTTTCCTCCTGGCACACTAATTATCATCTATTACAAATGTAAATCAAGCTTGTAGCACTGAAGTATACTTAACATGTTGCATATACATGAATTTCAATATTTTATCAAGGATGCTCACTCCTAAAAATAATTTGTATGTAACATTTAAAACCTGCTCTTGGCATTTTAAGGACTCTTCTTCAGTAAACTCTGCATAACCCAGGGAGAAAATGGAACAACTAGGGGGGACAATAAGCCCCTCTCATCCTTTTTTAATGAGGCTATGCAGAATATTGTCATTTCTCTTCCTAGCAAGATGCCATGCTGAGAGCTAGAATAGAGCTGCTGTCTAAAAATGTTGTATTTCTTTACAGGAAGTTTTAAAAACCCTGTCAGTTTTTTCAAGCTCTTAATAAAAGAGCAATAGCTCAAGCCTTTATAATCACAACTGCAAAGCTTTCTATATCATGGATGGAAAATAATTTTTTCTACTCAATGCCTTTCAGGGGCTGTAAAATACATCCCTTGCCATTACTGCAGAGGTTCTACAATTTTGTCTACTGATTTCAAACTTAGCAGGATCATATTTCAAAAATAGTCAGGGATGTGTAATTAGGAACCAGTTGCTTATTTCACTACTCCAAATTTCATTTAATTGTATCTTGAAAAAATTCAATGTCCTTGAACATACTAAATAATGAACCTCCTTAAAGATGCATGAAATTACATTAAATTGCTATGTAATACAGGTTTGTATGTTTTTATCTTAATAGCTTGTATTTTGTTTCCTTTGGGATTTTAAGGGTATTTTATAGAACAGAAACATTTACTATGGCTTACTGAGAAATTCTTTCAAAGTCCAAAATAACTGAAATTTGTCTGCTCAAAAGATGACAGCATCTCACAATTTTGACATACAGAGAATAATTCACTTAAGGGGATTATTTTTTGTCAAAAATTAATGATGGTCCTAAGATCTGATTTTATTATCATGACCTGTCCCAGAGCTCATGTTTGGCCTTGGAGAAATCCCAATGAACTTCATGGTAGTGGCAGTCAAGCTTTGGCTTTGCTAAACCTGAGTTAACAACTGTTATTTTTTAAAAAGTTTTTATTTATCAGGGGAGTTTTTTCACGGTTGTACAGGCCACAGTCTGATTTATCTCAAATTATTTCTCAGATAGATTTTCACCATCTAACCAGTAAATCACACTGTCTTAGGTGAAGAGTCTATTAGACCAGCCTATCTGATCAAAATTCAGAGAAATGTAAAACCTTCTGTAGTGCCAGATGGAAGGTTAGGTAATTCACTGGCCAGTATATCCACTGCTTGGATAGGAATTTCAAAAATCTGGCTGATTTCCTAAGCTCTAGACTATCTGAAATTTCAGGATGTCATGCTCCTCTATCCTCACTTTTGTAAACTACTGCTTTGAAGTCTCAAATCAGGGGACCTGGGAATTTGGCCATTCTTAGCAGGGTGTTTTCAAACCACCTGTGGTTTGAGAAACCACCTGGCTTTTTGAGAGAACCCCATATTCATCTGGCTGGGGGGAATTCAGACCAGAGAGATGCCCCAGTTACCCTGTTGAGGTGCCTATGTACAAGACTCAGGTGGTCAGGCACAGGAGGAGAGATTTTTTTCTGCATAACATGGGATGGGAAACACAGTGGAGGTTTTCAGGTGCCTTATACATTTTACCCTCACATTTTATAAAATAAAATGCACAAGAAAATAGAGGATTAAGAGAACTGTTGTTCTCTTTGAGGAAATATTTTATCCTTGGAACAGGAAATAAAAAAACCTCAAACTTCTTTATATAGTCCATCACTGGTAAACATTAATTTCATTAAAACTGAGGGTTTTTTCTTTGAGGAGACAGTCATGGTTGTTGGTAGATTCTTCCTCAAGTATTCACCACATATCATGTGGGTGCAAGTTTTGAAGAGAATAGTCAGCTCTATTAATTAAAATTCAGTACTGTGGATATGCTTAATTTAAAATCCCTTAGAAAATTATGCACAGTTGGTTCATGTCCACAGATTTCTAAGAACTTCTTTGTTACACAGCTGCTGCAATTTTTATTTCTAGTCAATGATTTCTTTCATAATAAACTCAAGCTTTTAAAGCAATTTAGTAAAACTGTAAAATGTAAAAGGACTGTAGCCCTCATAAAAAAGCAGCGATAATACAGAAAATTGCTGTGAATGATGTTCTGTCACGTAGGTGATAAAAAGGAATTAGAAGCAAGTGCTTCATTGATTGCTAATATAATCACAGAATCACCACTCTGCACTCTGGAAAGTAAGCAGCTGGCAGTCTGGTTAAATCATTATCATTATACATTTAGTATTTTGCAGCTTTAAATGTGAAGCAAACACAACTCTAATCTAAGGCATAGAGAAGTGGATTCCAAAAAGGATTGTGGAAGGATCCTACAGAAGAACTTGAGGTCCTACATCATAAATGGCTGTTTTACCTTGCAGGGGTTTTCCCTTTGGCATTAACCCCCCAGAACCCTTCAGCATTTATGAGTCTTGGGGTGTCTTCTGAAAGGAGCCTGACATGTCTGTATGGACAGTCCTGGAAGAGCTTCAAGCTCCTAAATCCTGGTGAATGCACTGTCTTGACTTTGTATGGCATGCATGCCAGGCATGCAGCAATCCTGCCTCCCAGTGTGGTGTCACAGGATGGGAATTGCAAAATCCTTATGGTGCCCTGCAGTCAGGGTCCAGGATAGAGCCCAAAAGTTCTGAACTGTGCCTGCAGTGGACTTTTTTGTTGATCAGCAGTTTCCTTGTCTCCCATCTTACTTTCTTGTCAGAGCGGTATAAGCTTCCCAGGAACCTGTGAAATATTTTATGGAGAGAAATGGAGAATTTTGCATGTGATTTACAGTTGTTTTGTAAAAATTGCTGGAAAACATATCATAGATAGTCCAAGATAAGAATTTTGCAAGAGATTGCTCTAGTCATTACAACATGTCTTTCCTGTCTCTTACCTCCAGGATTCTGAGAAATGAGACTAATATGAATAACATTTTGCTTCTCTAACTCTACAAATACCTGAAATCTACCATGTTCTTTGCTGAAGCTTTATCTTCCCCTAGAGAATATTTTAGATGCCATTATTTTCCAATAATATTAGATATTTTTTTCTTATTTCATGAGGGAAATAACTCAATTTTTTAAGTATAGAAAGAATTTTGCAAACCTTCCTTCCAGAATATCCATGGTAATCTACTCAATATCATTACTAAGGACACCATTGCTTAGAGACACATCCTTTTCAGATTTAAAGAATCTGCAAATGTAATGTGATATTTTAAAAATACAGCACAGCTTGGATTTTCTTAATACATTTTGTTTTACAAAAATAACCACTCAGTTTTCACTGTCATTTCTCTCCTATCAAATAAATTGTGATCAGCAAAACAGCTTTCATTACACTGAGAAACCACATACACTGTATTTTTAGCTACTGAAGTATGTATTTTACTGGAATGGCAAATGTAATGTAAGCCAGAATCTCTTTAGCCATGGGCTTACTAAAATTGCTGCTTTATAGGCTTCTACTCTTCTAAAATGGGGGGGTTTTCCTTACTATACTTTTTCATTCTAGTTTTTTCAATTGCATTAAAAAGAAATGCAATTCATGCTCCTTCTTAATTTGTCTGGCAAATGACAAAGCAAAAAGACATCAGGTGAAGATAATGGTCATTATTGATATTAATTTGAGTAAATCTCACTGTTTCTTAAGTATGTGGTGTGTGTCTGAAGTGGCCATATTAGAAGGGAGCAAGAGAAAAGGCAAATATTCTAAAAGGAAATGGACTAGTAATACCTTGTCAAACTTCTGGCATTTCTATCTTTTCTACCATAATACAAGCCTGGAAAATAAATTGCTGAATAAATTAGTGAAACCATTCCAAATCTTTACATTGAATGTGATTGCTTGACAGGAAAGTGAGAATACAGCGAAGATTCATAATCTTAGAAATAATACTGTTCTGATTTTGAAAGAAGAAACATTTTCAAAACAGGTCAAATAGCTTCATAGTGCATTTTGTGAACATAATAAGTCCTGCAGATGTGGAGAAGTATTACTTAGGATATACCTCCTACTACTTTAGAATCACCCTGTATACCCCTATGAGGACTGGACAATCAGTGACATAAAAGAGATAAGTTTGAGTTTACATTAAAAAGATAATGCATAGAGTAAAATCCCATAATTTCTATAGAAAAGGAATTAATTCAATATGAAATGTTGTCTTTTAAGAAAAAAAAACTGACTGGAATTTTAATTTAATTTTGACTCTACAAACCAAACCAAGCCTTAAAAGCAAAGTGTGCTGTGTCCTTACATTACAATAAACAGCTCAGTAGGGATAAGAAAAAGAACATCTTGTTCATTCTTCTCCCTGATTTTCATGTTTTGTTGATATGAACTGCTTATTATATGGAAAATATTGCATTCTTTGTTGAATATATAACTGTACTCACCTTGCCCTTGACAAGACAAAGTAAAGTCCTTTCCTTCATCTAAGCATTCTGGATAGAAATAGATATGGTGTTGACCTCAAATGTCTCTAAGTAGAAGGTTATTCTAAAAACAAATCAGGGAGTATACTTTGATATCAGGAGGTTAAGTTGTTCTTCATGCTCTCTGGAGAAATTTTATTATGATTGTCTTTTCTTTCAGACCCAGTTTGGGATGTGTATTAATGAAAACTTATTAACTCTTCACGACCTCTTAAGATGTCTGTGACAGCAGCTACCAGTAAAAGCTCATTTTATAACAGCAGGATATTCACACCCTACTAAACACTAATTGAACACTTGTTGACAGTCTGAACAAACACAGAGACCACATTTCCTTCCCACCATCAGTGGTTTTATCCTAGGCCTAAAGCACAGAAACAGGTAATGTCAATTGTGTAAAGCCACTGTAGTTTTTATGCTTTTGATACAAATAATTGGCAGCAGGGTGGTGGAAAAAGTGGAAGGTATCTTTTGGAGATATTAAAATTTACTTTACAAAGGCAATCATTAATTAATTATATTAATTATTCACTATTTTCCCAGCAAGACATAACTGTTGTAATGATTTATAACAGTTTAAGCACTTTTTATTGTGTGCAATAACTTTCTTGAAGGACTTGATGCCATACATCAGTGAGGAAGTCAAAGCTCTACTATGTCTTCTACCAGAAGTCTAGTTCTCTGATTCCCAAGTCCAAAACTGAAATTCTTAGAGTGTAGTCTAGTAAAAGGGAGCAGCTCATGCTTTTGTATTTGTTTTTGAATTTTTGGGTTTTTTTTCCAAAGGGTATAGTGGTGTTTACTTCTGACTATCACAGTTCTTAGTGTACTGGAAGGTCTTATTCTGAGTAACTGAGTACTCACAGTGTTAAAAACTTATGTTTGTAATCTTCAAATTATTTGTGTCCTTCTCACATGTCTACTACAAATTCATTACTGCTAAAATATTTAATTTTTCATGAAAACTACTAAATCTTTATAGCAAGAAAGTAGCATATTCCCCTTATCACCACTAAACTAGAAGACAGGGCATTGTTGATCTAGTCAGTCTTCATCATATTTATTTCTGGTTATGGAAAACTATGTTACAAAAGATTGCACCACATTAAAGATTTTCTGGTTGTGAGCAGTGTACGTACCTCCTGTCTCTTTATGCCTAGAGCATCCGTTAATAGGAATATTATCAACTCCAGCTGCCTAAAGGCAGATTGTAAGAAATGCATTTGCAAAGCAATCTGGTGCATAAAATGTGTAGAAGTTTCTGTGCTGCATCAAATCATATTTCTTCAGTTTCATTTCAAATTAATTTTCCAGTGACTACAGATAATGCAACAGTCTGAATGCATGATATTACAGAGTCAAGAAATAATACTTGGAGTAGAAATGTATTCACTATCTTAAATATTTTAGTTATCTTTTTCTTTTTGTCCCCAAAAATTCCCATTCTGTAAACAAGAATGTTAAGATCAGAAAAACTTTGATTTTTTTTTTTTTAAATGAAGATGACAATGAGTTTGTCCAGGGATGGAATCCGTCAATACAGTGGAGGTCAGCATATCCAGAGGGATGTTGACAGACTGGAGAAATGGGCTGAGAAAAACCTCATGAAGTACAGCATGGCAAAATGCAGAGCCCTGCCACATGTAGGGAAAAGCCCCTGGCAGTGCTAGACTGGGCAGTGACAAAGGACAATCTCTGGCAAAGAAACCCTGAGGGCCCTGGGGGACATGGAGCTGAGCATGAGCCAGCAATGTGCTCTGACAGCAAAGACAGCCAGCAGAATTAATGGAAGCACAGTCAGCAGGTCCAGGGAAGTGATTATTCTTACCTTTGCTCAGAGCTGATTACACAGATTCCAATTTCTCTGTCCTGTACAGGAGACATGGATAAACCACCAGGGCAGTTGGGGCTGGATCTCTTGCCTTATGAGCTGAGGCTTAGAGATCAGGGATTGTTCAGCCTGGAGAAGAGATGCCTGTGGGATTCTTAACAAAAGGATATATTTGCTTGTGGGGAGGTCAGAAAGGACACAGAGCCAGGTCCTTCGATATAGAATCACAGAACCATGTAGGTTGGAAAAAAAACTTTAATAAAATTGAATCCAGAAGTTAACATAAGCACTGCTGAGCCCACCACTAAGCCATGCAGCACAGTGGGTGGATGAGAGCAGAGGGCATAATTTGAAACAGCATTTTCTGGGTGTGAAGAGAAACCTTTTCCCAATGAGACCACCCAGTCAACAGAGAAAGTTGGTCAGACAGATTCCCCTGTCTCTGTCTTTGGACACTTTCAGGACACCTGCACAGAGCACTAAAAACTTGTCTTTGTTTCGATCAAGCAGCAGGTCAAGCCCCTGCTTTGACCAAGAGGTTGGACTACAGGGCTTGGTGAAGTATTCTCACACCTGAGTTGTCCTTTGATCCTATAAATAGGCTACAGTGCTACATTTTCAAAGGTATCTTTGCTTATGTATCCAGTTGAGAGCATTTGGAAGACTATTTGACTAGTGTAATTTAGCTACCCTATATAGCATATTTCTGTGAAAAGTTCGTGGTAAATTTCAGACTTTATAAAAATTTTAACAATTTTGAATAATCATTAAATGGTTATTTTACTTTTCCTAACATATTATATCAAAATCAGAATAATTCTAAAGGGTTTATATGTTAACTATTTGTATTAAATTTCAGAGACAGTGATAGACACAATTAGTTCTATCAGTAAGACAGGCATAGGCCAGTTAAACCACCTAATATAGGTAATCTGATCAATTTTATATTAGTAATCAAACAAGGCATCTTTATTGTGTTGAAGTGGCAACAGAACTGCACAGAAAAAACTGCTTTCCTCTCTTTGATATGAACAAAGCTGTGTGTATTCAAGACATTCTAGAAAAGAAAGCCAGAAAGCTTGATGCAAAATGAAATCTGGAACAATTGCATATTTCCCTTCAAGATTTATCCAAGGGGAAAGTTATTCAGACCATCTGTTTTGCATAACCTGTCTCTTTTAATAATATCAGGGCTACAATGAATGGCTTAGATAAGATGCACATAGTTGTGACCTAGACACTAAGAATTAAATTTCATTACACAAAAAATGGCATCAATAACTTTCTTAATGGTACTGTGTACTTTTAAAACATGAAGAGTTACAGAATTGTGATTCCTGAGAATGAAGAAGGAAAAAAAGCCAAACCAAAAAACCCCCAGGATTTACTCAAGACCTTCCTCTGTACAAGCCCTCAACATCAACAAATATCAATATTTCGCCAAGTTCCTCTGGGTCCACTCCAACAAGTCCATGCCTTTCCTAGATGGAGGGGACACATCTGGACAGCTGAAATGAGCTAACCAAAATATTCCTTACCATATGTCATCATACTCAGCAGTAAAAATTGGGGTGAACATGTCATGCTCAGCAGTAAAATCTGGGGCGAAGAGGAAGGAGTATGTCTGGAGTTGTGGCATTTGTCTTCCCAACTAGCTCTGCTGTGGCTACTTGAAGGACTGCTTTCCTAGGTATGCCTAAATACTTGCCTAAACATGGGAAGCAGTCAATGAGTTCCTTCTCTTACTTTGCCTGTACACAGTTTTTGTTCTCCTATAAAACTGTCTATATCTCAATTCGTTAGTTTTCTCACTTTTAGCTTTTTGATTCTATACCCCAACAAGCAAAGGGCTGTGTGGGGCTTGTGTGCATATCAGAGTTAAACCACAACAGCTGCTTGCAACACTCTGCTTTCTCCGATGGAAACAAAAAATCCTGGAGGATTTTAAGTGTTTTCTGAATTGTGCAAGCATCTGAAGATGTGGAAGATGTGAAACCTGCAGAGAGGTGTAAGAAAGTTCTAAGATGCACCCATTTCATTCAAAGATCATCCATTCCAGAGAAGAGAAAAGCAAGAAAGATACATCAATCAATTTTCTTTGACTTCTATTAATCTGGTTTTTGGTCTTTCTAACTTAGCACTTCCTAGATGAACTAAGTTTTCTAGGAGATACCTGTATGTATGTTAAAAATTTTCTAGTGGCCAAAAACTCCTAGTTAAGTCATGTGAAAAAAAAAAAAAAAAAAAAAAAAAAAAGAAGAAAATTGTTACTAGCAATAATGAATTTAGACCAATACTCTGTAGCTGAAACAGTAATTACCAGCATGTTATTCTTCTTCAGCCATAATGTTCTCTTTGATCATGGTGCCAACTGCCTGAACAATTCAGGGCTGACCCAAAGCTAATGCAAGAAGTTAAGGGCATTGTCCAATTGTCTCTTAAACATTGACAGGCTTAGGGTATCAAATACATCCCCAGAAATACAGTTTTGGTTTCTTGGTAAAGAAATGCTTCCTAATGCCAACTCTGAATGTCTTCTGATGCAGCTTTGAACCATTCTCATCCTGTAACTAAATACCAAGAAGATGAGATCAACACCTCCCTCTTCACTTTTCAAAGAATTCTTTGGAAGAATTATAAAACTGCTTCTCTCATAAGTTAAAAATTAAATTATTACTACAGTGCTGTGTGGTGGAAATATAAAATCATTATATTATTTATCAGTTCTAATCTTCAACTGTGATATTAACCACAGACCAAACATCTTGAAGCTTTATTTTTTTCCAGTTTTGAAGACAGTATTTTGCATGATCTTAAATGTCAGGGAATGATGAGATCAAGAAGAAAGGTGGGAGCTAAGAGTGAGAGAGGACAGCAGAGGAGAAACTCATCAAGAGGCACAGTCCTACAGCATCTAATCAGGAGAAAAGGACTAGGACAGGCATTGTGAACAAGGTGTCCAATGCTCAGACAAGATTTCAGAGACAAGGCAAACAAACCCAAGCCTATGGGGTAAGTCTGTGCCCACAGATCAAGGCCAGGATCAGGGCCAAGATGGCAACCTAACTCCAGATATGACCCAAAGTGCCTGCATAGAAATTCTGCTCCCACATGAAGAAAGGAGAGTGCCAGATAGGTTTGCTCCATCTCCATCCCATCCAGCTCTTCTCAATCACCTGGTAATGGTTGTGCAGCTGCACTGCATCCAGCCTTGAGCAGAGACTAACAAGCACTTAGGGAACATGGTGTTTTCAATGGCCCAAACTGGGATTTTACTCTTAGCATTGTCTAGTTTTAGAAAGAAGCTAAGATTTAGTGTAAACACATTTCTTTGCTAGAATATTACATTGTACAGAATAATATGATGTGGCACAGCTACATGACAAGGTGCCAGTTCCCTGCCAAAACACATTTGACAAAAAGCTTTTTGCAGCTTAGGAAAGCTTCCATCAATTCATACATTCAAACTGAAGGTATCATGGGAAACTCATTGGTATACAAATGCCTTGCACCTGTTCTTTTAACAGATACAGATGAGAACAGTGGGAAGCTGGCTCTTTCAATGCAGAGCAGAAGGTATTTACCTTACCTGGCACAAATAACAAGTTATAGGATTTGTTGTAAGATTTAATGTACAATTTAAGATAAAAAACCAAACAAGCAAAATTTTAACAGTATCATAAAATATTTCCTTTAAGGAAAACACATGTTTTAAGTCAGTGAACATGCTTCCATTTCCCCACCTTCCAGAAAGCACAGTAAATCACTTGTCACACCATGATAATAATGAGTGATATACTGAAAGGTATCTCCCACGAAAGAGAGCACAGCAACCAGTGACAGGTACAAGTGAGAAACAAGAAAGTGTGTGTACAAGAGCAGTAAACTATATGACAGCCATAAAGATGAATCAAGGATAGTTGTTTCCCTGGTTATATTACTATGTAGAATTGGTATTTAAGTATTTATGTTATCTTTTCTTTGTTTTTTCCTACCTAGGGTAGCAGATAGTCTTCATTATATCTCCATTTCACAAATAAGTAATTCATTATAACTTCTCTATTTTACTTTCTAGAGTTTTACAGAAGTCACCAATGAGTCTTTTACCTCTATTAAATGGGAGCTTTTCTTGGTACAAGAGAGATGTGGAGCTCCTGGATCAGGTCCAGCAGAGGGCAACAAAGATGATGAAGGGATTTGAGCATCTCACTTGCAAGGAAAGGCTGAGGGAGCTGGGCATGTTCAGCCTTGAGAAGAAACAGCTGAGAGGAGACCTAACCAATAGTATATATAAAAAATAATAAGTGTCTGAAGGGAGGGTGCCAAGAGGATGGCCCCAGGATTTTCTCAGTGGTGCTGAGCAATAGGACAAAGGGACAACAGGCAGAAACAGATGCACAGGAAGTTCCACCTGCATCTGAGGAAGAACTTTACTTTGCAGGTGACCACGCACTGGAAAAGTCTGCCCAGAGGGGTTATGGAGTCTCCCTCACCAGGGAGATTCAAGAACCATCTGATGCAAACCTGTTCAGTGTGCTCTGGGATGACCCTGCCTGAGCAGCAAGGTTGGATCGGATGACCCACTGTGATCCCTTCCAACCTGTCTCATTCTGTGATTCACTTTGGAAAATCAGAGGAATTTTTATTTGAAATTAAATGTATCTGAGATGCCACTTAATCATAACTTTTAAGAAATCATATATTAAGGAAAAATAGACACGTGTCTTTGGTTGCTCAGTGAGCTAGAAGTGTAACAAGAAGCCCTGAAGTACTATCTGAATTGTGCCAACCATGTTTTGAACAGAAGCTTCAATTCTAGACAGCTCCTGGGTTCCTTTCAAATTTGATTGATTTATAAATTCAAAAATAATTTTTATCACAATTGCTATTTATCTGGAGTCCATTATCTGGATTGATTAATTAATTAATTATATCTGTGATATTTTTAAGGTTAATAAACCTTTCTTTAAAATGGATGGGCTGATTTGTTTTTTGTGTAAAGAGAGTAAACTATAAAGAGGGAGACAATTACCAAATTGTTGCTATTACAGGTGTTTTTCAGGCTGTTCTGAAACTTCTGAAATCTTACTTATAGGTATAAGTTTACATCTGTATTTTTTTTGTGCACTGAACTTATTTTGAAATGGACATACACAATATATTTAAAAGATAGATTTTCTATACAAGGCAAAATGGCATCCTAAATATGTATTTATTTAGACCTCTAATTTGAATCGTAGTTTATTTTTCATTAAGCCATTATCATTATGAATTAGGTACAGTTGAAAAAAACTTTTCACACACAATGCCATACAATTGATTATTTAAATTGTTTCTGTTTCTGTTGACAGAGTTTGTTATGAAGTTCTTCTTTTCTAATATGTTTTACTCTATTTGACTAGCAGTTGGCATGAAAGAGAAAAACAAAACACAAGGCAAACACCTTCTACTTAACTATTCCTTTTAGGTGTTCTGTATTCAAGACCTGATGTTCCATCTGTGTTATACATTTTTTCCACCTGAAATGCATATATGTCATTAAATGATCCCAGTTATACTTTTGGCATTTGCCTGAACACTGATTGAAAAAAGTCTGTTTCAAAAATATTTTCTAAAAAATCAGAAGAGTCTGCAAAGCCAGTCAAAATGAACATACAGTAAATCTAATTGTATTGAGGCCTGGAAAAGTTATAGTATAATGGAAGATAGGTGTCTCTGTGGAATTCTCAAAACCTGAATATGGGAGAGGCTTTGGAGCAGGAATCTGCTTCGGCTCTATATGATTTGTATATAATTATTCCACTGTTTAACAGAGACCAATAAATAACCATGGAGGATAGCTGGGAAATTTAGAGACATGTGGAGGCAGAATAAGGAAAGACTTGCACAATAGCCTAGTTCAGAAGCCAATGTATAGTGAAGACAATCACACCTTGTCGTGTAAACTCCACACTTGGTCTTTCAGCTGTACCCTGAAGATGAAGCCCAAAGTGGAAAAGCTAAATGTTGAGACTGGGACTCAGTTGCCCTCAGTGGTCAAAAGTGTCTTGCTGCCCTGGATCCGTGGTGCAGGTCCAACTTGGACCAGAGGGACTGGAGAGGCACAGGACGTGAGGCAGGGGCTGTTTTTGAAAGAGAGAGGCTTGTGTTTATGTGTTAGAATTGAAATCTAAACTAGAAATCATTCTCTACTCTCCACCCACCCTGCTTATTTACTAAATGTTAGATTAAGTACCACAGTTCTTGCAGACCTCCCAAAATTTCCTTGTGACATGAGGAATGCATTTGGGGGATGGTTAAATATGGAGCTTTTAGGTGACATATAGTACATAATAGAGTGGAACACTATGCCCTAGTGGTGGAAAAACATTCCAAGAGGGTAATATCCCATTAAACTCTTTCCCTTTATCCTTTACCATAAATATTACAGGCACAGAACCTATTGATCAGGCAATTTCAACCATCTGCAGAATTAAATGAGACATTCTGAGGTGAAAAAACCCATGAAATCAACCAAAATCCTTGATGTTTAAAGGAATAGGTAGAAACAGATGGAAAGAATAAATGAATAAGGAAATTGTCTGATGAAGTCAAAATACCATCTTGTACAGCACTGGGAACTGCAAATCAATCACATCACAGGGAATTTTAAAGAAATGAAGGTAATAACAAAAAAAAATCTTTTAATTTGGAAAGAGAAAAAAAAATCTGACCAAAAAAATCACAAAATTTAATTAACACTTCCTGGTGCTTAATAAAGGATGTCTGAATGCTCATTAGCTCTACATATGGGAAATTTTAGTTTTGACATGGTTTTCTCTATAAAGTGAAAGAAATTAAGAGATTGTGTTACAACTTTCATTTTTAACTCACTATATGAGAAACTGATGATAAATGAATAACATTAATCTAGCCACAGATATGGGAACACCTGGAAATAGGAATAACTTATGGCAAATAAATTTCTAAATATGAAATGGTAATTTGAAAGGTACTCATCTTAAAGTAACTACAATTTGGATATTGTTGGTGAAAAACAACATTCAAAATGTGTTATTACTGGCTACTAGATGATTTTTCTCCCTTGATATTTTAATAGCAGTTTTTTATTGTCATAAACAGATTTTATGTGTAAAAAATGCACAATTTTTTCATTTGAGAAAGTGGCTTGGTGTTTCTCTTAAAGGTATATATTTAAAACATGCAACAGAGAAAGTATTATAAGACACAGAGAGTTTTGTTTTGAAGCTCCCTAAACAAACAATTGGCATCCAACTTGGTTTTAAATGATTATGCATATATTTCTTCATTAAAGGTGAAAGCAGAAAAATAAAAAAAAATTCCTTACAAACCTGTTATGAGTAAAATGTTGATTCATGATAGTGATGGACAAGACAAATTGAAAAGTTTGACAGGGGCCTGTTCTGGCAGAAGGTTTCTCAGCAGGGAAATATGGGCATATTGGAAGAAGAAAGTCTGCTCCATCTGGTCAGGATCCAGATTTGTGTCATTCCAGCCTAACAAGAGCTGTCCCTGGCTCCCCTGAGGTAGGGGGCCAATTACAGCTGGCCATTTCTTCAGCTGCATAAGCGATCTCTTGGTAAACATAGCTAATTAATAGGCTGACTCAGTAAATATCTACTCCTTGTAATGACAGACAAATATTTTCCCCCCTTTTTTGTTCAATAGAACTTAAATTGCATCTTTTTACTTGAAACATTTTGTTATGATTACCATTTTCCTGGTTGCCCTTGCCAGGGGAACCACTTAATTGCTCCTCCAAAGATTTTCCAGCCTTTTCAAACAGATAGCTTTAAGGTAACTAGCTACTACAAATCCAAGTTGTATTGGACTACAAATATATATATATATAAAAACCTTTTCCAGCAATAAAATCAGATGAAGAACTTTCTTTAAACCTGTTTTCTGAGTTTTTGGGTTGCTTTCTTTATTTTAGTTTGTGTTTTTTACTTTTTTTTTGGTGGGGGTATTTGTTAATGTTGTTGCAGCTCCAAATGAGCCAATTCAAGACATTGAATTATATAACTCACATCTTTTTCAGTTCATTTCTACAGTCACTTAAATAGAATATATTAACAATGTTATTAATGCTAGCAAAGGTTATGGGATTACTATGTAAGTAGTTTCAGAACTAATATTATCTGTGTTCAAGGGAATCCTAGCCACAGAAATATTTAACTGTAATTGTTTATATGTATATCCACAAAAAATATATTGAAATGTATTATCTATATATACACTATATATGTAATCAATATATCTACACATGCATGTGTATGTAACTATGTATTTGCTCATATTAGGCTATTTGAACCAGACACTGGAAGGATAAGTTTATGTCTGGACCCCCGAGGGAGAGAAAAATTGCCAGCATGATTACACAAGATTGAGTTCCAACAGTGAGACACATGTAACAAGTGCTGGAACAAACCACCTGCACCACTACTTATGTGCTGAGTAGAAAAACAGAACAACATAACCCTAGCAAATAGACTTTTTAACCACTTGCCAGGGGATTTTAAGTTTTTTTTGTGTAGCCATAAAGAGTTATTGCTTTGGCTTGCTGTCTCCTAGGTCTTATATGAATGTACACTGCCAAGAAGGTTCTTTGCTGCTGTCCACCACATTTGAAGTTTAGCTATTTTCACACATTGGCTCTCACTGCCTTGTCTCCTTAATGTCTTCTCATCTGTCCCCAGACTGTCCTCAGGGTGAGTCCTAGAGTTTAGAATGATTAGTTTTCACAGGAGGCATTCAATTTTGCAATAGTTTAATTGTTTATTTAAAGGTGGGTACAAGCCTAACACTTCTCTGCATTTATGAGTTAATGGATTTGAACCTTTCTTTAACTCTTGTACCTACTTTTTATTTACTTTTGAGGTCTTAGTCTGTATTTAGTAAAATTCTATATCAAAGTGTTTTAACAAGTATAATGCTGTAATTTAAACAAAAATGCAAGTGCAATATTGAAATACCAATCATAAGCTAAGAAAATGTATGTCCAGAGAACTATATTTAAAAGCACATATTTATTGTAAATAATCAGACACAATACTTATTCTATACCTAAATTTCTATCAGCATTCCTCAGAAGACTGAATCCCTGCTTCTGAACATACTTAACAAATGTCATAAAACTGAGCAGTTAAAGGTTTAGCTGGCACCTATATGAAATTTGGATCCAAAAGCTTGATCTTTCTTTCACATGTGAGAATCTATTTATTTTCCTAAACTCTCCCATCCCCCTGAAGCAATAATTTTGGTGAACTGTGATATAAAACATTATTCCTCTTAAAGATAAGAAGGCAGGCAGGCAAAATGAGTCACAGATGAGCTAGTATTTGGAAACAGGGGAGAAGTTAAAGTGTGGAATTTTACTGACTTTTTTGTAGTTGCTTGAAACATTTCAGACTACTTCATGATTAAGAAAGGTATAAAAGTACATATTATTACAGTAAAAAAATATTGAAATGTCTTAGTGATTCAATACTAAGTTGTATATTATATGAAAATTATATGTATGCTAATGGAATTTCCCACAATATTCCAAGGAAGGCATTGGTTTGGTGGAGATCAGTTTATGTGGCTAAAATGCATTGATATAATTTTGTGCTGTAGTCTAGATTTTGTTCACAGTGCTTGCATCAATCCCCAGACAAGACTTAATCTTGCCTAATGGATATGACAAATGAAAAAACATTGTAGAAGTATCATGCTATACAGAAAAATGGGCACCTAATATTATTCAGGAGAACGCTGAGAACAATTCTTTAAATAAAGCAATTGGTGCTCATTATTGAATTTCAATTTTTTCCCACATAGATCTCTGCTTAGTAGCATATAAAGATATTTATGAAATATGCCTTGAACATATATATTTTTTGTGAACTTCCAGTGTAATGAAACACACTTGAACTAGTGGATGTATACATAACTGAGAAAAGAACAAAATATTTAAACCTCTACTTTTTTACAAGCCTATGACTATCTGTCTGGTTTGAAAGAAGTACCATATGAATATGAGTTTATTTAGTATAATTGATCTCACTATATAAGAAAAACATGCAGAGATATGAAGCCATTTCCTTTGAGTAGTGCTGGTATTCAAATCTCTCTTACTTTACATTCAGGGGTCACTGTACCATTATACCATCCTAACCTTGCTATATGAGAAGGATTGTATACCTAATAAAAACAAGTGACTGGATAATAAGATTAGATGTTTTGGGATGCACTAGAATGCTGTATGCAGTAACTATTACATTTAATTTTTTATGCATTTTCCCATAGCTTAAAATACGATGTTCTTTGTAATGCAAAGTTTTCATAAGCAAAGTCAGGGGTTGTTCTGTAAAATTAGTGATGGCCATGCTAAATCTTATATTTGCTGGGAGAAAAATTCTCCAATGACCACTGCTAGGTATAAAAGTGCTCAGATTCTGATAAGAAATCACATTTCTTTACAGCAGACATCTGCTGTAAAATTGTACAATCCAACTGATAAAACAGCATGGATGTCATGGAGAAATTCCTCAATTGGTAAAGGATGGGGCAAATCTGCCAGGAGGTTCCCACCCACAGAAAATGAACAGGGCTCTTGAAACAAGTTCAATGACTTAGTCAAAAAGAAAGATAATTCTGCCTTTGATCTTTCAGTCTATATTTTCTATTACACTAGCTATGAAATTGTGATTAACTAAACATGCCAAGAGCTCTTCTTCTGCTAGCATGATTATTCTAATTGCTCTTTGTCATTTCAATTTCACACAAAAAAAGGAAACTTCCCTGATGAGTAGAAGGAAATAAGGAAGTGTCTGAGAATAAAACCTTATCTGAATATGAGTAATTATACTATTTCTCTTTGGAAATTAATATGAACAGAGTTTATTATAGTGCCCTCTTGATTATGAAGGGCTTACATGTCAAAACGTTGAAACACTAATAGCTTTTTCTTTTCAACTATATTTGGAATGTGTAAAGCAATTTAAATATTTTTTTTGTTCTTTCTTTTATTTACATATATTTCTGGGTATAGTTCTTTTTTCCCTTTTAGATATGAACAGTCTGCTAGATCAAAATAATTTGAAAGGATTTGCTATAGGTGCTAATTTTTATTGTAAGAAAATATTCTGTGATTAATGTGTAGAAGTTTTATAAAGAGCATTCTGTGTTTTTTTTTTTTTAGAATATAATACTACACGTTTCTTGTATGATTTTAAACTTTACTATAATTTTCAAAATATAAGATGAATTTGAACAGTCAGTCTTGCCTATGAAGAATTTATCATTGTCTTCTGCAGATAAATACTTCTGTAGAAGTAATGATATTAAGGAAAACCTTTAGCCTGGTGAAGACTTTAAGAAAAAGATTTCAAGTAAACTATGCATTCTACTAGGACAACAAGGCAAAACACAGAGACATACATAAGATCTGAATAATCATTTCAGTTGTTTCAACTACACCAGAAAGTCATTGTGATTTCTAGTAGGCACTTATTCTAAATTCTATTATGTGGATTGTGGGTTCCATTCAATCTTCCAAATAAAAATAAAAATATTAATAAGCTTCTTAATTGTTTCAGCTTACTAAACTAATAAAAATAAATGTGAAGGTTTAATTACCTTAAAACTTGTCCTTAATATGTAATTGTGGTTTGCCAGATATCCACCTCACAATTTTAGAGAGCTTGTTTTATCTAGCTTGGTGGGTAAGATTTACCAATCACATCTACTGTGCAGCAGTAGAGGTTAATTATGAAAAGCAGAACTATTTTTAAGTGCTTTACTTCACGATTGTTCACAGTGACTTACCAGTGTCACCATTCCTTCATACAAACAAAAAAATCTGATAGTGCCAATAGGAATTCACTTTAACAAAGCATTTTTCCAGTTAATCTGTAAGATTCCACATCTGTGGCATATAATGAGGATTTTGTACAAGAGGAAAAGAGAGTTAATATGTTTTGGAGGAGTATTTGTAAAAATGAACTGGGTTTGGTAAAGATATTTTTATGTTAAAAAATAATCAAATAGATGAGGGGATGATGCACATAGAACTTTTCCAAATAGTTTCTCCAGGTACTAGAAATATATAATAGGAATTATTTTGACTTGGGAGTGGGGTTTTTTTACATTTAAAAATATTTATATGTCAGAATGTAACTACCGAAGAATAAAATTGTGGAAATTTGACTTGACACAAAAGTTAAGAGTTAAATATAAAAGGAATTTTTAAAGCTTTCAAGGGACAGATAGACTTTTGTAAGAGGATTTTTGTTTGATAAATGAAGAAGTAATTCATCCCTATAACATCAAGAAGCTGTGAGATAAAATAGCATTAATGTAAACAAATGATCAGAAAAAATGTTAATGCAGCTCAGTGCAGAGGTTCTCACACTGTGCTTCCCAGTCACTGGAGGCATCTCTGATCAAATTTGCCAACTTGGCTCTTTCCTTTCTCCAGATTGCATTAAAATGTCATATCACAATGAATAACATACACATGTCATTTTAACACATGTGAATGGCTGAGGGACACCAGTTGCAAAGTTTGGTAGCTCCAGGAACTAAAGCTTTCAGATTTTTTTTTTATTTTAGTGAAGTCTAGTAGAAAACTGATTAGGTAGACATGTTCCTTTTGATGAGAAATTAGCTTTTTTTTGCAAGCCACTACAAGATAGCTTATTACAAGATAGAAACCTCATTGAGGAAGTTTTTCTTATAAGAGAAGGTATGTTTTAAATATATTTCTATTAATATTTTATAAATATACATATTATTCTTGATATTACTTAATATTTAGAAATAAATATGTTATTTAACTACATTAAAGGATTTCCTTCTAAAGTTTGTTTATTTATCATCCATTATTAGAATAATGTATATATTGCTATGTTTCAAACCATAATATGTACCACAAATGACATAGTAGTTCAAGAGATTGATCCTCTGGATCTACCTACTTTTTTTTTCCTGCTCAGCTGCTCAAGAGTATTTCTTCTTGAACTTAAAAAGAATGCTTCATTATATAAACTTATGGAATTTTCCTTCCTTTAGGGAACTGTCCTCATAATAATTTTGTCCAAGAAAAGATATGTCTGCTTCACATCCAGTAACAAATTAAATATTTACTGACATCTTTGAAAAAGGTTAGTGGGCCCAGTCCTGAGCCTGACACTGGCACAAGAAGAGTATTTACATTATAAGAGTAATGGAAATAGATCCTTGCAGGGGTACATAGTTCCTTGAACTACCTAGGAAATCAGTTGTTGTAGTAGGCCCTCTCCATCCCTGCCGTGCTCAAGTACTTACAAATGAGTAAACATATCCATCTGGTGTGTTGTCACCTGAGAATACTTGGAAATACAGGGCAGATATTCTTCCAACCCTGATTTCCCCTGTTTCTGAGAACAAAATCAGAGAAGACATGCAGATATCTAGATACACTATGAGTATCCTGACAGGTTCAGAATAAACCCTCATGGTCTTTAGAAGATCAGAAAAATGTAAAATAATTTAGACTGGAAGGCATCTCTGGAGGTCCCATTCTGCCATTCCTTACTTAAAGCAAGTACAATCCTTCTCAGTTAAGCTTTGGATGTCTTGGATGTTGTATGTGTCACCACCTCCTTTAAAGCTCACAATTTCTTTATACTGACAGTTTATTCCTGATTCAGATAGACAAATTCAGGTGTACAAATCAGTAAGAGGGACATCTGATGCCATTTGATATGACCTAGACATGATATCTGTCTCTGCCTGCCAGAAAACCATGGGTCTTTCACAGGTCTCACAATGTCCTGTGTGGATGGCCTGAGTGGCATTGGGGTGAATTCCAGCCTAGTCAGTGTCAAGAAGTCAAGAAGTCATTTTATTCAGACTAATTCATCAGTTTAGGTCTGAAGTATTTAGAGCTAGACATCTGAGGAATTAAAACATTATGTTCACAAAAAAATGATTTTTTTTCTTTTCTTGAATACCTGTGTCAGGATGGGTAAATCATTCCTTCATTAATAAGAGTGATCTCATTACACTGCCTAACTCCCAGGTGGCTGGAATAGGTAAACTAAATCCCATCTTGTATGACCTACATATGTCAGGAGCATTAGCTTAACTCTTACACACTGGCTTTGAAAAATCTTCCTGAGAAATGATGCTAGAATATAATTTAATTTGTGTTATGGATGTATTTATATTGACAATTTTTGCCTTGATCCAAAAAGGTGACCAAAGTTTATTTATTGACTGATGAACAAAGATAACATAC
The DNA here is from genome assembly GCF_029582105.1 of Oenanthe melanoleuca. Lineage (NCBI taxonomy): Eukaryota > Metazoa > Chordata > Aves > Passeriformes > Muscicapidae > Oenanthe > Oenanthe melanoleuca. Next base: position 67,250,055 of record NC_079333.1, on the reverse strand, counting down.
TCTCTGATAAGCTTTTGTGTTTTAATTATTATTATGTACAAACAATAACCTTCCTTAGAAATGCCATACAAAAACTCAATAAAATATATGAATACTTGCTCTCATTGCATGCTGTATAAGATTCATATGCATCTCATTATAAGCAGGTTGAGTGCATTTATGTGATTTTTATTTAATGGGAGATGCAAACTATTTCTACTTCAATTTTTGATTTCAACTTTTGCCATTCTTGGCCCTTTTTTTGCACAATTATATGTATTTAAAAGGCACTTGTACATCTTGGATGTACCATTCTGATTAAGTGGGCTACTTGAAAATATTTTAAGCATTGGGCAGTTCAATTTTAATAATGCAAGGTACAAAGGTGTGATCTTTAGGAGTAAAGGTGTACTTTTTAGAATCCATTAGAAATGTGACATAGTTCAAGAGCTCCCTCTTCTGACACCAAATGCTATGAGAATATTTAGTCTGAAAGAAAATCTCCTATCTGGGAAGGTAATTTAATGCCTCTGTGACTCTTTTTTTTTTAATGGCTCTGGGACCCAAAAAAAGTTTACTTTTTTTTACCGCTATTTTTTTCATGTTCAGGTCAAGCCTACAAGTTTGATAATTTAAAAAAAGCAATGTAAACGCTGACTTGCACCTAGCTATTTTTAGTAAATCATTAATTTTTAATGGGGAGATTTTTTCCAAAGTAGTAGTAGCTGTTCATAATTTTATTATATATATCATTAAACTAGGCAATAAAATATTATGTATAATATATGTATGTTTGTATATATATACATATGTATGGTGGGACAGGACCACTGAAGTGTAGCGGAGAACAATCACAAGCATCTCTTTACTGAATGCAAAAATTAGATGAGATTTTAAACTCTGTGTACAAATTTATTTCCTTAGGTGATAGAATAATATAGATGTTAAGCATGTATAAATATGCAAGAAATGACGAATTCTGCAGTATAGTTTTCCCCTGTCTAGAATCCAGAATCCAAGATTAGAACTTAGACTTCTGTTGCAAAGCACATGGAGACACGATTTCAATATCTTAACCAGGACAATAGGATAATCAGCAACAGCTGCCAACAGCCAGCATTCTTATTGAGGGTCCATTCTCAGATAGAAACTGGGGAAGCATGGAGAAATCTCCCTTTAAGTCTCCACGTGTTATTTACTTGGAGATGCTTCACTTGAGATACAGTGCTCTGAAAACAGAAACTAGTTCTAAATCAAGCAAAAATAGAGGGCTCTTCTTCCCTCTGCAAATTATGTTATTTTCTTGTTCTCAAGTTCAGTTTTCTTTTTAATGTATTAAATATTTCTCTAGTATGTAAGAGAGCAAGGTGCCATTTTTTCCTTTCTGTAAGTCCTGAAGCAGGAAAAAATAAAGAGAAGTTATGCATACTCTATATGGCTTAGGTACTAAATCCAGGAAGAAATTCCACTCCCTGAAATCTGACCATAAAAAAAAGCATTTGATTCTTAGAGAGATTTCATATGTCTCTTTCTCCCTGTTCAGCTGTTTTAACATTTAATCTTTGGAGTATCTGATGCTGAAGGCCAGATTGGATATTTTATCATTCTCTGGACACCAAATTAAGTTTTACACTTGGAAACAGTCCTGTATTAAGTACATTGGTACTTAATGGTGACAACTAGAAGTAGACAGGCTGTAAGAATAAATTTTTTCATGTCAGCATCTGCACAGTTGAAAACAATTACATGGACATTAGAATTTTCAGGGAAAATTCTAATTAGAATTCTAAATTAGAATTTTCTGGACAGGGAATGAAGTCTACCACACTGAATCCATTCAGTCAAAATAATTACAAAAATGCTTACTTCTGAATGTGCAAACATGATGTATGTGTCACAATATTCAGCCACACCAGGATTGACACATTTTTACATTTGTCCAAAAAGGGCTCCCTCATTACACTATTAATTTAAATAAAGAAAACTAGAAATCTATCAGATCAAACAAACTCAAGTTGAACAACATAAAAAAAAAAAAAAAAAAAAGAAAAAGTTACGGTTTTAGATTCTAAATTAGGCTTGAAACACTGCTTTTCTTAAAAGCATTAGCAAACTCATGTTGTCCATGTGACAGGATTGAGCAAGGCTGGGTAAAGAATTTGTTTCACTTTGTTAACACAGTGTAACAGTGTTATACATCAGGAAACAAACTGTAATAAATAATTTGATCTGTAGAAAGATTTACAAGTTCTTCTGCAGTCAGAATCATAGTCTTAGAGAATTTGTGGATACATACATGTTTTCTTACAGAGTAATTTTCTTCCTAAATAGTTTTCTGCTCTTTAATATTCCTGAACATTTCCTTATCTGATCCTCAGCCTGGAGACTCTACTATTTCTTTACTTTATTTTCAAGGATTCTGACATCTTCTTGTTTTATATATATAAAACAAAAATATGTTTTTGTGGAAGTTTTCACGATTGTAGGATTCCCCTAAAGACTTTATCTTTGGTGTGCTATTAGTTTCCTCAGTTCTAAAGATAATTCTTATAACTTAAACCTCATACTTTAAATCTTATTGAGTTCAGATATTGATCAATCAAAAAAGCTCAGCTATTAATTGCAGTCTTAACAGTGTTTTGAGACCTAGTTTCATCATTACTCTATTATTAGGCTCTAGTCCATCTCTTGAAATATCTGGTTTTGAAAAACCTCTGAGACAATGTCAAAGGAGTGACAGCCCACCTCAGTGAGCATGAACTCCTTTTGATACACACTGTATCATTCAGAGCCTTAGAGAAACTCCAGCAAATAACAGATAAAAGGCAATAAGAGTCTGCTTTTAATCCACCTTTTGGTGTAATTTTCTGTCTCAAATGTCCTCCAGCCCAATGCACACACAAATTTACTTACACTGTCACCACTCTTCTGAGATTTAATCTTAGATATCTTGTGGGAAAAAGAAGAAAGTGAAAGAAAGAAAACATAAATAGGCAGACAAAAGCAACATGGTAAACTATTAAAAAATAAACACACAAGCATGAATTAAATATAGAATAACTGAGAAATTACCAAAAAAAAAAAAAAAAAAAAAAAAAAAAAAGGAAAAAATAGAAGTAGGTGTATTTCCTAAAATAAACTCTTTTAGTAGTTTAAAATAAATACTGTTATCCACTGAATGATCAGTATTACAATCTTGAGCATACTGGTTTAGTGACCTCACACCAAAACCTCTGTATCTTGACATGAAAATTAATGAGTTTGGAGTCTGAAGCCATAAAATTTCAAAACAATGATTTTATAGGAGTGTTTTTATTAAGAGTAAATGATTACTGACAACACATGCTTTATAGGGAGAACTGTTCTGAGCTAAGGAAAGCCATTTACTTCATTGTGTTACTGATTATGTTCTCCTTTACAGTTTTCAGCAACAGAAACCACTTTTATAAATTGTTGCCGCAAGGAATTTAATTTTGTAAGGTATTTTAGCAAGGTTTGGTAAGAGCTGCTACTTTTCTTAAAGTGACAATGACTCCTTTGGGGCACTGCATAAATTTATTATGGAACAACGTAATGAATAATAAAACTATATTATTGGACTAAAAATTATTAGGGAACATTCATCACCTTCTTCTGCCCCAAAATCATATAGAAAATTGCAACATCAATGTAAAATCTTGAGGATGAAGGATGCTTTGAATTAGAATGCATCACTCTATGATTTCCATTATAACTGGAATAAATGCCAAAGTAGATAGTGGTCTTTGTGATTGCCTCTCCTAGCAAATCCTGAAGTACAGAGAAATTTAATTCTTAAGCAATGCCCTTTCTCAGTCTTTTACAACATTTTGGTTTTACATAAAATCCTTGCACAAGTGAAGACACATGATAGATACCTTAACTCTATTCTGGAAAAAATATGTTGGTTTTCAAATGACAAATGCTTCTGCATATCAACACTTTGAGTTGAGAATAGTACAAATATCTCTTTTTGAACCTCCTCCATTTTACTCTAACTCTGATGTTGAAGTTTCACCACAATCAATTAGAAAACTGATGATGCGAGGAAAACTCCTTTGAGATTTCCTTCTCCTCCCAGTTTAAATTTAGAAATTCTGTTAATCTTGTGGTTTAGGGCAGCAGAGCACAATCTCTCTGCCAAGCCTCATTGTTTCACATCACAGAGAAACTCCAGCCTGACATTGGCAGAATTTGTCTCCTCAGTGGTAAATATAGTAATTTCTGCAGTCTTGTAATATAAACAACCCATGTCCCAGTGCAGTGGCAGACTTCCCCTGGTCTCATCCTAACTGAACTACCCAATAAACTACAACCACATACTAAAAGGAAACCCCTTCTGGTCAAAAACCAACTTTGTACCCTGTTGAAGAGTTTCTCAAGCCCATGTAAAGGAATGAAAAATTAAGTGCTTAACAGCACTGGTCCCAGAGGTATGTATGAACCAATATATTTGAAGCACTCCTGGCATCCCTGGCATAGGTAGAGGAACTGTATGTTGTAACCAGAATAAGCCAAAACCCAGGAGGATGTGTGCCCTCCATATAGCAGCTCCACATATTGGCTTATACCATGGAAACCCAGGTACTGGAGCTCAACAGGAACTTTCTAATATGTACAATGAGTTTCACTACATGCTAAGAACCACATCCACTGCTGGTATTGGAGATCATAATTTATAGTAGACTAACCAATTAATCAACTTCATGCCAAAAGCATCTTGCTCCTACGTTTTTCTTCCTGGACATTTTATGTAGCCAACTTCTTGTATCACAGGATGCCATCAAAATGTTTGAAGGAGTGTTTCCTTTCTCTTAGTATCTCTGTTGTTGACCTTCTTTACACATGCTTAGCATTTTCATCCATCTGCCTTTGGCAGTAGTACTTGCACAGTGGTGGGTCATGAAAATGTTCTAAAGCAGCCTACCTGTCAATCTGGTAGATAAGAATATGTTCTCTGTTTGCCATATTTTTTAATTTATCTCATTTTGAAAAAAAAAACCCAAAACCTCTTCTCTTGATACTGTTTCTTTCTTATTCTTCCATCCTACTGAATATGTGTTTTGTTATTATTCTATTCCTCAAAACCATATTTTTTTATGTCATTATCATATATATCATACATTATTTTAAAGATTCCAACTCCTATTCATGTAGAACAAAAGGCAGACTTGATATTTGGAAATGTCACTTAATGCAGTGTTTATGAGTTTTAAAGAATTTTATGCAGTGTGATAAAGTTAAAATGTTATTTTATTAATAATTGGAGGGGTTGGGAAATCTCACTTTCTCTTTATCTTTTCAAGAAAATAATAGAAAATAATTTTGCATTTTGTTAAACAAAAAACCAAAAAAGTATTTCAGGATTTCACCAGGATCATGATTTTTCCAGAAAACTTGGATATCACATGGATGCTTTTTTTTTGTACTGTGCATCATAGTATTGTGCTAACTATGATTTGTCAAAGAGATTTTGTTATTACAATACAGCTATTTTTTATGGAATAAAATATATGGAATATATTTTAATTTCTTGCATGTGTTTGAAAATATATACATATATAAAGTATATACATATTTTTGAAAATCAAGTCATGCCATAATCTGACTAGTTTATGGAATTCAATGATGAGCCTGGCTTTACCACTTAGGCTTGTTTAGAGGTAAGAACTGTTAGACTTTATTAGTGTGGGACTTCTATTGTAAATGAGCAATAACATTATGGACTCATTAGAAACTATTCAAGAAATTTAAACTGGAATCTCAGTGTTTCTTTGAACTATGAAATTATAATTGTAAAATATATTATGATAATATATCACCTTTATTTTCAGGGAGACTGCTTTTATATCCTAGTTTCTGTATTCAAATCTTCCCTCAAGCCATATTTTAGAAATAAAATTTAATTATAGTAAAAAAGACAGGTTCAGCACAGGTTGGGGGAGGAAAAAAGGTAGATTCTTTCAAGAAAAAATTCCTTTAAAATGGTTTGGAAAGAGGAAAGATTATATTTGTAGCACCTCAGTTTGACAAGGTAAAACACTTTTTAAATAGGTTCTTAAAGAAATTATTTATCACAAAAAATTATACAGTTTTGTCTTTCTTGCATATTCCCTGCATAAACTGTACAACCATTAATTTTAGTCTTCAGTGCTACCTGAATTTCTCCCTTTCAGAAAAGTAAATGCAGATTTCCTGTGACAAGGAACAGACTGGCAGCTTTTCCAATAACTGTTCCCTAAACTTCACATAAATGGTAAGGGAAGTTAAATAATCTTGAAAAACTGTCAGAAGGTATCATCCAATGTGGACAGTGCTTGTCAGTTTTATTTTACAACTGATTTGCCAATTGCAAAGCAAAAGTTTTGTTGATACTAAGCAAAAAGTGTTTTGCATTACTAATTGACTCCAACCATTCTGTTTCCAAAAGGATGCAGGGCCTAGAAGAGTTTAAATGTTTATGTGACATTAGAATGTGGATAGCTCCTAAATTTTTGGATTTGTTTTCCTCTGGTGTGACTGAAGGTTGTATTTATTCTGTGTCCATACTGATTCAAACTCTAGAAACTTCATCATAATAAATTATTAAAAAAATCATTTTCGCCATTATTAAGTCAAAATACTTCTGATGGTTTTCTATATTTCATTGCAAACACTGACCCTTGTTTCAGCTCTGAATACATTAAAGCACTGTAAAACAAAGCTTCTAATCTCTTTACCTGTTTGCTGTAGCTCAGACACAACACAACATCCAACAGGGATTGTGAACTTGGTGCTCACAAGCTGGTGAGCACTCTTCTTTCTGACTGAAGTCAATACTTTCTTATTTTTACATCAGCTCCTTGGGCTTTTATAACCTTTTAGAAAGATGTTAATGACTATGCAAAAAATAAAATTATTTCTTTTTTAATCAAAATAGATCAGGAGTATTCAAGTAGTGACTTACTGCGATCCACTCATGGTCAAAACACTAGTTAATGAGGAATCCTAGAATTTTAGTGCAATCAAATAGTAGTGTAGACATTTAATTGCCTATGTCTTGATCCTTAGTAGTCCAGGATAAATCAGTCCCTCTGCTCTGTAAGCTAGACAGCTCAGTTAAGAAACTCAGATTTCACACTATTAATTGTGCCTAAATATGTACATATATATAATACTTACATGCATAAGTTTAAACACATATACTTCTAATAATCTTAAACAAATAGAAAATAACAATTTTCTTCCTACTGAGAAGCACATAGAGCTTTCTAGGAGTGTAAGTACAAGCCAGCAGATATGTTCTTTTGACTTTGTATCAAAAGACATATTTCCAATTGCATAATTTCATCATTCACTAATATGAATAAATATAGGGAAATTCATAGTCAATTAGAACTAGCACCCTAGCCAAATGAGGTAAAATTTGAGATGGCCCTTTGTACCTTAAAGCATTCTCCTGTTAACAGTTTGACACCCATGAAAAGAATGCAGCAGGATATATATATATATATATATATATATATATATGTGTGTGTGTGTGTGTGTGTGTGTCTGAAAACTTACTCCATGATACAAGTAATGCTTCCTAGATGTTCCCTGAATCTTGCATAGCTTTTTTTCTAATTGCAGGCTAAGTTCCATTTTAAATCAGTTCTAAGATGGAACAATAATTCTTCTTTTCCTAAACTTCAGGAAATTCACACAAAACAAACAAACAAGCTTTGTATTCTGCATGAAAGATACTTATGATACTGGGACTGGTAGTGCTTCTAAATTTCCAGATAAAGGAATATATTGTGACTACATCTTTATTTGCTGTGAGAATGCAGCCACAGCTCAGAACATAACAGAACATGATTTCCTTTTACACCCTTTGACAGAGAGAGAGAGAGAAAGAGAGAGAAGGGAAGGAAGGAAGGAAGGAAGGAAGGAAGGAAGGAAGGAAGGAAGGAAGGAAGGAAGGAAGGAAGGAAGGAAGGAAGGAAGGAAGGAAGGAAGGAAGGAAGGAAGGAAGGAAGGAAGGAAGGAAGGAGAAAAAAAGAAAAGAAAAAAGAAAGAAAAGAAAAGAAAAAAGAAAAGAAAAGAAAAGAAAAGAAAAGAAAAGAAAAGAAAAGAAAAGAAAAGAAAAGAAAAGAAAAGAAAAGAAAAGAAAAGAAAAGAAAAGAAAAGAAAAGAAAAGAAAAGAAAAGAAAAGAAAAGAAAAGAAAAGAAAAGAAAAGAAAAGAAAAGAAAAGAAAAGAAAAGAAAAGAAAAGAAAAAAAGAAAAGAAAAGAAAAGAAAAGAAAAGAAAAGAAAAGAAAAGAAAAGAAAAGAAAAGAAAAGAAAAGAAAAGAAAGGTAAATATAGGTGGTCTAGAGAAGTGTAGTCTCATCAATCAGGTTCCGAGGTCAGTGGCTCAAAACTACTCTGTGCAATCTGGCACAAAAAACAGATGTAAATAAGGAGACTAAATATCTACCACACTGTATGGATATTCTCATGCTAATACTATTTAATTTCATGTGAAGTGTTTCACAGAAATGGTTTCAGTTGTAAATATTTTTATGCAGGAGTATCCACTCACCCAAATGTTTATTCATGCAGTATGCATGTGTTGGGAATTTCTCATCATCTCTGATATCCTTTTCTGAAAGCAGAAGAGGCAAAAAGCAAAGATTTTCTCCTAGAGAAAAGGAATAACAGTTACGGGTGTTTCTATCTGACTTATCTATCATAGAATTCCTTTCTAACATCAGTTTTTTTCTGTAGATTGACTAAAAAAATTTCTGAGTATTTACATGGTTGCATCTGGAAGTGGTCAGGTAAATGGCACCATAGATGTCTTTGTCAGAAACAAAGCATGTATTAGCATATGTTTAAAAATATTATTTATGAGTATGAGAACACAGTAATTAGGAAAAAAAAAGTGAAAATAGAAGAGGAAGATAAATGACAGAAGGATGTCATGACTGTAGAGCCAAAGAGCAGAACTTTTATTTGGGGAAAAAAATGAAAGTTGCAGGCAACAGTTCAAAGTAGTGGAATATTGCCTTAAAAAGGGAAAAGAGAAGATGAAAGTTGAAGTATAAAAGGTAGGAAAGAAAGGATGAAACAAAGACCTGAGGTGACAGGAGAAGGATAATAGGGTAGGAGAGCAGCAGTCAAACCATATTACATAATGTTAGAAGAAAAGATGATAGGACAAGAAGGAAAAAGTTAAATATAAATAAAATTTCCAAACCCAAACATGTTTATTGTTTATGATGACAACAGAAAGGAATATATTACATGATAAAAAAAAAAAAAAAAAAAAAAAAAAAAGAAGAGTGGAAAAAGGAGAACATACTGCTTAGCATAGGAAAAAAAATTATTCAGGAGAATCTTCTGTAGAAACCAATTCTCTAGGTGCTAAAATCAGCTCCAATGTGCTATTTCACAAAAAGGAAAAATGTGACACTTCTTTTAATGATAAATATGTTTTATATAATATGCTTGCTAATTATGATGCTTTTGTTTCACTGCATTGACATAGAGGAATGAAAGTGTTTAAAATTTGAGTGGTTCATACATTGTCATACAGAATTCTAGTGTCCAAAAGAGAAGAAAAGAGAATAAATTAAAAAAAAAAAAAGCATAAACACTTTCAAGATTATGTGAAAAATATTTTCAAGGCCAAAAATCATACAAAGCATGTATTTATTAGTTTTGATTTGTGGAACAAAGTAGTCCTGTCATATAAAGTCAACTCTACTGCATTAAAAGGTAAGATAGAATAGAATTAATTTTAAATAAAAATGTGATCAAATTGTTCATTTATTGTTATTTTTCTTGTTTGATTGCTTAATAAAATAGTTTACAATTTTTATCCATTTCTGCTCTGTTTTTTTTCTCTTCTTTTTTTTATTGATAGATGTTTAAAAAACATGATTATGCATTGTCTTAATGACACAGAATAGCACTACTGTACAATCTCATCTGGTTTTGTACCTGTGGCCTAGTGGATTTATTTTGGAAACCGAAATAAAGTTTAGAGTACTCAGACTGACCTTGTGAAATTACCTTAATGGCTTAAATAATTTAAAAATTAAACATCAAATGTTATAGATGTCAACTTTGCTGTGCTATCCTTTTTAATTCCACAGAGATTTATTACCAGGAAAAACAATGCATGAGTATAAAGAATGGACTGAATACTCTTTTGTTGTTCAATTAATGTGATATCCTAGTGCTCTACTAATTGTACTGCCTGTAGCAGTAAAATGAGGAACTTCCAAGCATGTTAGATGTTTTATTGAAGAGCACCGAACAAAAAAATAATGAATAATGTGTATTTAAGTATTGTAATCCAATAAGGAAGCAAAGAGGCAGATTAATTTCTCATATGTCAAATTTCTCTGTCAAATCCAAGCTTGATGTCCACCTGGGAGGCAGGGAGAGAGCAATCAGTGAAAGTGTATTTCCTGAGAAGAGACAAAATAAATGCATGAAATAGTCTGCTGTTAGAGGAAGGAGAATCAAGTCAACCTGGAAGTCTGTCATCCTTCTGGCTCTTGCCTAGGCAATATCTGGTTCCAGTGTGCCATTCTATATTCAAGCCTAAATCTCCTTAGGGAGGTATCTAGGTTTATCTTTATCTTCTTGCTCACTCCAATCTGTATGTGCGGAAAGAAGCATCAGACGTCATCAGAGCAGAACAATACAAGGTATAGGAAATAAGAAGATGTCCTGAAACAACAGTAAAATGTGACAAAACATCAGTGGAAATGAAGGCTGTGTGTAAGATCCTACACTGTGTTCATGCAGTAACATCTTCATGACATCATTACTCTTGCTACTCTGAATGCAAATCCTTTTCCCCAAAGCCTAAAGGAGATAAGAATGACTTTGTGCTTTGCAAGAGTTCTGTCGAGGTTTTTTGTTCTGTGTGTTTGATACACTTTCTGCAGCGTTGCAAAGCGTATCTGACTCGCCCAAAATCAAAAGTGCAGTGAGAATCTCAAGTGGCATACAATTTATGTCAGATTTTCAAAGCAAGAGGTTCAGATAAGCTGTGGCCAAGCATCCTAACTTTGATTAAATATCTAAACTTGTTAGATGAGCAGGATGAACTCAAAATAATTCAGACAAAAGGCAGAATGAGGACTCAAGAGAAAAAATAAGTGTCTGCATGTCTCATCTCTTCAAATAGAGCTAGACGCTTTGTAGTTAAGAAAACACATCTGCACATTTATCAGAGTTGTACCAAAGCTTATTTTCCTCCAGAGTGGTAGAGATATAAAGACTTGATTTTTAATTGCAGTACTGCAATATACATTTGGGCAGCATGAGGTAGGAAAACTTCAGCGATAAATATTTTGAAATAGATTCTTTTTCATTTATCTCTGAATTAGAAAAGAGATAAATGTAACAGCAAATAACTTTTGGCAATAATATATCTGCAAGGAAGACCTATTCACCTGTTCACTGAAAAAAAAGCCCAAACCAACAAAACCAACCAAAGAAACCAAACCACCAAGCAAAAACTGTAGACTATTAGGGAGAAGAAATTATTACTTTTCCAGCTTTAAGGATGAAATTCGGAAGTTCCAGAGGAACTGAAAAAGCATATTAAAGTGAAATGTTGAAACCAAGGTACTGTAGGTGTTTACAACAGAGTGAGAAGACACATTCCTTCTGGGGAAAGGTTTTTATATTAGCATGTCATGGAAAATGTAGAAAGTAGTTGAGGAGAAGTTAATGGAAGAAAAGGCAACATTTTGACCTGAAAAAATCTTATGGAGGCATAATATATTAAATAAGTGTAATTTTGGAAAGGGAAAATTGTTCATAAATTCCACTTAAGATAACATTTTGCAATCTTTCATCTTATTAACCTAAATTTTAACCAAAGTACAATTAAAAATAAAAAATAAAAACAAACAAACAAACAAAACCAAAACCAAACAAAAAAACCCCACCCCCTCACCTCAAAATCCACCCTTGTTATAATCAGAAGGGCAAAGCTTTTTTTCCTGCTAACTTCACTTTGAGCAAAAGATTCATTGTGATGACTGTTACGTTGTTAATGAAGTGTTCACTCACACTTATCATTGAAATAAAGTGCAATAAAAGGAAACATTCAGCTTAAGATGGCATTATGCTACGTACAGCACAGTTCATTTTATGTTTGAGGTTTTTCTGTTTATTATAGGGGTTTTTTTTCCCCAAGGTTAACTGACTCAAAGGCAAGGACAAACAATTAAAGATACAATGGAACATAAATAAGAAATGGGAAGTCAAGTAGAAAAAATATCCATATGAAAAAATTGCCAGTTTGTGTGTTAGCAGGTCCATTTGTTAAATACAAATTTAATCTTTGATAACCTAAAATAATAGGTCTGGATTAAGATATAATAATTATTTAAATGACTTTAGAATAAAAAAACTGTCTCTAATTAAAAAAAAAAAAAAAAAAAGACATATTAATCTCTTAGAACAAGTCTTGAGTGTACGTGTGGAAAGTCTGCCTGAATAAATTGTCTTTTTTTCAAAAGTCACAAAATCCCTTACTACAATTTGGAAGTTTAAAACAATCTGTCAACATAAACAAGTAAATCACTAGTTCCAAAATTACCACTCTTCACCCATAGTCTGTACCATCATGATACACCTAGCCATTCTCATTTACCTAAAATGAAATTTTCTCACCTGGCCTTCCAGTAGTAATAGTAGAAATATTTGTCTCCCTTCTTGTCTAGCCTGTCATCATCAGCTGTTACTCTGCAAAAAAGAGAAAAACACTTCATCCAAGAAAAGATTGCAGCAACCAATAGACAAAGATAGAGGGAAATCAGGGGACAGGAAGATGATCTTTGCTGCCAGATTGATATCAAAGCCAGTCACACCCTGACACCATGTGCAGCATTACCACAACAAAGGCAATGTCACACAAGCATTCAGCAGAGTGGTTGCAGCAACACTGCCCCCAAACTTGGGAAGAAGAGGTGCTGATAATAGAGGAATAGTGATTTACTCCATAGGTCACTATTTAGATTGCAATTTACTGCTCAAAATGCCCTCTTTTGTACTTGTGAAACATACTTGAACAGTGTGTCTGGAATGCTGATGCTGAGCAGCTGAAGGCACTGAACATTTAAAGCTGCCCTCACAGAGTTTGCCCAAATCACAAACTGAATCAAAACTATCCTGTTAAGATGCCAAGTCAGCAATAGAATTCTGTGCAGGAAGCATTGCAATTATTTGATTAATTAATTTCTTATGACTGCAAACACATGTTTATATCGAATTAAGTAACTTGTGCAGAGATGGAGTTCTTACATTATGAAACAGGTTTTGAGTATTTCAATTTATTTAACATTTAAATTTTTTTAGCTTAAAGTTAAAATTTTTATACTGCTCTAGAGTTCTGGGATACAGAATAGAAACTGGAATTTTGGTGGCTTCATCAGGTTGTATTCCTTAGGTCAAGGATTTCCATACTTTCACAAACTGAACTATGGTACACTGTACTCTGTTTACCTCATATATATCACAGGCAATAATTTCTATAAGTAGAATTGAAAGTGTTAGTCTTGTTTTGGGGTTTTTTCCATAATAATATAAAAAGGAATAAAATTAGGGAACATGCACCTGATTGACATAGTTCTTTATAAAGAATCTTTATAAATTACTTTTGGTAGTAAAAAAACAGTACTGGGTGTCATGCTAAAGGCTGTGTCAGATTTCCATATGGTGAAGCTCCTGCTTTGCACAGTGTTTTTGCAGGCATTTATAGTCAGTGGTTTTTCCTCCTTCTGATGCTTTGACCATTTCTAACAGTTGATTAGAGAGTAGTCAATTTTAGTTCATTTTTTATAAAAACCAGTACACATTCTAAAAAAATAAAATATTTTAAAAATATTAGTTCCTCATATTCAAGCCTTCTCCCTATGATTACATGCTTAATTTCATCCCAAAATATTTTGCTGGTACCTTTCCCCTGACTTTTAAATATACTTTAATTGTTAACAATTACCAAGTAAATGCAGTCTCTCAACTAATGTGCTGGTTATTAGCAGACAATTTAGCTTTTTAAATAATATTGTACTGGTGAAGGAGAGTCAAAGAGCAGGCTACCTATGGTCTAATATCCTGAAATGGTACAGGAAAGACATAATCTCATGCAGTTAATTTTGTTGGTTTATAGTAAATAAGTTGAGGTCTGACCTAATCTCTGTACTAGTTTGAGAAAGATTCTGCATTTTATTTGTTTACTTTTGCAAAGTCAGCATTTCTTTGCTCTGCTGTGAGCTCAGTTGTATGTTCTCTTGCTACCTTCTTTAGTGAGCCATGACTATTATTTCTTTTTATACTGCAGTAGCTGGCTGCTGCCCAGCAGCCCCTGACCTCTCTGATTCCCTCTGCTTTTCAAGGCATAAGACTGGAAGCTGACATTGCTACAACTTTCACAAGCTAAATGAACCTGAAAGGCTAAGAAAACCTCATTAAAAGCCTCAGAAGCAGGTTATACATATATATAAATATATATGTATAATCAGAAATGTACCACAGAGTCTTTGATCAACCAATGCCCTAAGACAGCAATCAACTATGAAAGAACTAAGCAAAAACCAGCAATAACATAGTGCAAAAGTTATCACACTTTTTTTTATGCATGGAAACCTAAAGCTAACAAAAGTCCAGAAGCTGTGAGGAGACAAAAAACTGGATATCTTGAAATTTCTATATAATGTATCATCCTTAGATTATTACGTAATTTCTATATTTGGAGAAGAAAGTCATAAAAATAATTATAGATGGGATTTTTTGGGTCCAATTACATAAGCTGTTGCTACATTAATGGTCGAATTTCTTCCCATAACCACATTGATTTTTTAGCAAAAAGGCAACAGACACTTTTTAATGATTTTTTATCATTTGTTGGAAGTGAAGTACAAAGCTGGGACATTTTGTATATATATATCTGTCTAGAGCCTGTCATGAAAGACTTACTGCTAGTGGTTTTGGCTTCATCTGGGGATACAGATTAAAACAAGCAGATTTAGGACTCTCTATGCCAGTCTCTACAGTGCATTACAGCTTGAAATTCCCTGTATAGGCAATGAAGGACAAGCAGTCATTAAGATGGACATATTTCTATACTGATACCAATTGACTTGGTCATGGTATTCAAATATGACATTCCTAAAATTGTTGAGATAAATATTTTAATATAAAACCTTCAATAGTTGTTTTTTTCCAGTACTTTATGCCTGCGTTTCTGTGCACAAAATAAAGCCCAGAGATTAGTTGAAACTGCTGTTTGCCTTCTGTCTTACTGGTGGCTGTCAGAGTATTCTTGTATCAGTAGTGAATGGAAAGAATTCAAATAATTTCCTCTTGTTAATTTGTTAATGTTATTAGAAAGAACATAAAATAGTTCAAAATTTCCCCCAAAAAAATTATTCATTAAAGCCTCACAAATATTTGGATTTGTTCCACAGAGCTTAAGTCATTACATCCAAACTTCCAAGGACAGTTGTCATATTTGTCTATATATAATATATCACATCTTAGAATGAAGTGCACACTGATTTGAACATTTTTGCCATGAATCAAATTTCCTGATCTACAGATATTTCCATTAGACTGATTAGAATAAAACTCATAGTACTCCTGTAATGTTCCACATCCATTTTTGGTATGAGAAATCACGACCTTGTCTTGTCATAGGAATTGTAAAATAGAACTTTTGCATTTATTCAAACCCTGATGCCAATACTAGTAAGTGTTTATGCCATGTTCACAGTTTTTAACAGATCTACTTTAGCAGATTTCCCCAAATTTTGGTAGTCAGAAAAAACTCAAGTCCATTGACCAAAAGCTGTAGAAGTTAAAGCTGTATTGTTCTTTAGTAGACCATATTCCAATACCAGGCAGAGTTCTTTCATAAGTGCTCAGGAATATAAAACTTCAATCTATTGCAATTTATTTTCTTCAAATTAACAAGAAAATTATATTAATTTTGGCCTTTTGCGATGTTTTATAGTTTATTTAACATAAAAACCATTGCTCAAAAATATCAGAGAGAAATTAACTTTTCTAAAAAATATATTTAATTTTAGGAAATTATGTATAAACTCTTATTCTCTGTCTATTATATATCCAGAACACTGGGAATATTTTATTTTAATTCCAAGATTCATTACAAATTTTAAATTCCAAAGGTATTCTTTTAAAACATATTATTTTTTGTTCAAGTATTTTTTAAAGAAAACATCTTCCATATAAGTAAAACTCTCTTGTCTTCAGCTTTTGCTAGACTTTTACACATACTGTAATTTATGATATTGACTTGTTATCTGTATGGATGCTTAAATTTAATTAAGTTCATTAAACAAAGAACAAGGAATTTTCTCCCTAGGAAAAAAATGCTACTGGAAAAAAAAACACTAGCACTGAACAAGGATTTAAGTTTTGTTACAAATTACCATGAGACTCAGCAACAAGAGAACAAACAGAAAACTCCCCCCAAAAGTCACAGAATTTATCACATTCTTGTGGGAATCTTTCAAGTAATTTAAGGAATTTAGTCTTCCCTCAGTTCATAGTCATTATGTACAAGACTATGCACATAATGAATCTATGTTGACTTTGTTTAATTAAAAAGAAGAACTTGAAAAGTAATGGTGGGCTTTGCTCGATTTTTCACAGCTATAATTTCCTCCTTGAAATTTAAGCAGGTGCTTGTGCTTAGACCATTTACATTTTAGCATGGTTTTCACACATACTTGATTGCTGATTTAGATATATTTATTATTGTTACCCCTTTTACTTTTTATTCATTTTACTAATGATGCCAACATATATGCTTATCATGCACTTTTACATTTTCTTTTTTTAAATTCTTATAAAACAATATCAGAGCAGGAAAAGTAGGCACACATCATCTTAGTGAAGTACACCAGGGTGGGCTGAAATCTTAATAACCTTCAGCTATAGCATATTTGTGTGCATCTCTTTCAGACTTTAGTTGCATTCCTTAAGGAATTGTATTTAATTTTTTTTTTTCTTTACAAATTCTAATTAACAGCCCTGACTTCAAACACCAGTAAAAAGAACAGGAGAGAATAAAATAATGAAGGCTGTGTCTCAAAAAAAAAAAAAAACAACTCATATGGCATTAACAATATATAGTTGAAGCTGATAATTTTATTTTGAAAACTGGTAAGAATTCAAACATACTCTTAGACAAATGTCTATGTAATCCAATATATTTGTATGAAGCATATCTTATTGAAAATAACAGCTGATTTTTCCTCACAGTACACTGAATATATCAGTTCATTATGCAATTTTCTTTCTTTTTGCCTTATCCTCAAACCTTCCAAGAAGAAAACAAATAAACAAACAAAAATCCAAAAACTCATATCTTGATATCTTGAAGATAGCTTTTAAAAATTTATAATGTTCAGTTTATTATGGCACAGTATTTCAAGATTGTTTGTCTTAGTGCTGCTATCCTTGCCCAAGAAATATATATCTATTAAATATCTATATCTATATCTATATCTAGATCTAGATCTAGATCTAGATCTAGATATAGATATAGATATAAATTTAGATATAGATATCTAATATATATATCTATATATCCAAGTTATCTAAATTGATTTAATTAATTATCTAAATTAATTAAAGTAATGGATTTGATAACTTCCTTGTAAATTAAATGAATATTTTAATTTCTGTATTATTTATTTTGTTATCTATAAAGTTACTTGGTTACTTTAAAAAAAAGTAACAATAATGAGGACTACAGGGTGCTCATTGCACTAACAAAGGAAGTACAAAATTTACAGGGTACATTTAGAAATATTTAAGTATCTTTTCTTTTTCTAAATAATTGATAATTATAATAAATTTACTGGTAGATAAACCAGTATAAAAACCACCACATTTTGTGAAATGATGTAATAACTATCTACCAATGTTGCTTTTTTCGGTAGGGGAGGGGAGAAGAGTGTCTTTTTTGTGCAACAATCAAGGTCTCAACTCCATGACTGCTAATTTTTGTGTTTTCTTCTCATGCTTCTTCTGAAAGCAAGACAGCCATGCATCCTGTAATTCTTACCTCGCTTTTTAATCATCAAATACCTCCTGAAACCTGAAGAAAATACAAAGTGATATCCCTTTGAAGTTGTATTTTTGTGATAGAACGTTTCTTCTTACAATTTCTAGTTTCAACATACTCTTCATACTACCTTGCTACTGGCTGTTAAATTCTTACTATATTTGACACAAAAATCTGTGTTTATGTCTAGTAAACACTTCAGATTATGCAGAATTTACCTGTCTGAGGTACAGAGTCTAACAATTGTTAATTAATGTCCAATCTCCTTAGGAATGTAAATGAATTGCAAATGTGTATTTAAAAGCCAGAAATAGTTGTATTGACTGAATTAATTATTGCTCTGAAAGATATTTTTGTTGACACATATTGAATGAGCGCTTGTGTTAGAAGCCTGCAGACATATTTCAGCATGTATTTCTTATCTACAGCAACCCAAACAGCTGGGAATCAAAATATTTCTTTCAAGAGCTAGGAATTAGCTGCAAAAAATCTGAAAAATATTCAGGAAATAATTGACTGTGCTAAGATGGCACCTAGCATGGTAAGTCAGCTGTTTGCTACCCACACCCATAAGGTCCCCCCGCTCATGCTCAGCCTATATACTTTTTTTTTTTAAGTTATCATGGTCTCAAGTAGCAAATACAGCACAAATAAGTCATATCATAACTCTAAATAGAGAAAAGGCAGGAAGAAGGGGTTTTAGCAAAAGGCCTGCATGTCTGTCAATTAAACATACTTTGTGCCTGTGTGCCAGACCCAGACATAAAGAGTTGAATAGTCTTGCCTGTTATGTCCCCAATTCTGATCACAGTTCATACAGCCAGTTTGATATTTATTGCCTGCCTGCCAGGTACTTTTTCTCACCTTATCATCTTCCTTATAGCATTAAATCACTGTCCCCTTTCCACTCTAGGTTGTAGTTTTTCAGCAGGTTGCATATCTACTGATCAATTGCTGAAACAAACAAACAAACAAAAAGAACAGCTAAGAAGAAACAATGCAGTCAAAACAATAAAGTCATGGGAGCTTTCTGCAGTCAGGAGCCACATTCTGAAAGGCAAATTCTTCACCAGAGCTCCAAAAACTGGGTCCTTACTGGTATGCAATCCCACACATTCGTCCTGACAACCTTCAAGCACATGACAGGTGGTCAGATGATGGCCCAAACCATGAGCTTTATGAAATGAGACAAACCTGAAGACAGCTTCATGAATTTGCAGTGCAGGGAGAGGAGTCAGAAAATGCAAACATCCATGCCAGAAGGATCCAGGCAGGTAAGACAGGCAGTCATTACAGATGGGTCTGGGCTCACAGCATGAGGTAGCTTGTGGCAGACATTTACTTATATGAGAGAGATAAAAGCCTTCAGAACTTGAGGAAACTCCCCAAGTTATTTTCATGGCACAAAGCAGAAACAAAATATTACTACATCATTTTTTCCCTTAGAATCATGCTTCATATAATTTCCTCCTACTTATTCTGAGGTGAATTTGTCACAAGAACAAAAGAAGATAGCAAGAGTATATCCCTCCATTTGACTTGCATGGATCTAAAAGGAAGATCTAGAGCTCTCTAATCTATCACCTGAAGCACAGGATTAAAAAAAAAAAAAAAAAAAAAAAAAAAGTGAAAATATGCAAAATATATTTTAAAGGAGCAGATAAGGTTAGATAAGATAAAAACATGTTGGGTAGAAGGGGAAACAGGAAGAAATAATTGGTTGTTCAATCTCAGCAGAACACAAGCCACCACCCCTAGGCAGGGTGCCACTGTCATCTGCTCTAGATGATACAGCAACTCCCCACTCCTGCTGGTTTTCTGCAAGCAATATGGAATTCCCAAGCTTGTGCTGCAGCAAGCTATCCCTGATCATGGTATTGGCAGATGGTTAGTGCAGCTGGGGTCATAAAGATTTCTGACAATAACTCTCAAGCAAGTTCAAACACTCAGTGTTGTGCATAACACCATTTTTAATGAAAATACTTTGCTATGGTACTGTTCAAAATAGAAAAGTGAGTCAGAAGACAGATCTTCAACGTAAGAAGTGTTATTTTTATCAAAATGTTAGTTTAGAATCTTTGTCTCCACATTTTTTTCTCATATGATTTCTTTATTAGGTACAAAGCCTTCTGTACTCTTTTGATTCTTGATTTCAACTGATTACACAAAAAAATTAAGCAAAGGGAAAGTAACTGTATGTCTTATTGCTTTTGCTTTTTTTTTTTTTTTAGTTGGCCATATGTTAATTCTAGTATATTAGAATATACTGACTGTATATTCTGTAAACAGTGGTGAAAATCACTTGTGAAAAACATTGAGGAAGAATCAAACAGCACTGCTTAAAAGGTGATTATTCATATATAATCAATCCTTTAAATGAGAAGACAGGTTAATTCAGTAGTGATATTCCCCATGAGCTCTATATTTACTGAATTGAACTGAACATAGCATAAAGATGTATTTGCAGTACAGTATCTAAATTTTGCTGTCCAAATTTTACTATTGACGAGATAATTCACACCATTAATCTAATCACCCCACTGATGTTTTCAATTACTTTATTAAGAATATCATAAGCTTTATGCCAAAAGATTCTGTTAAAGTTCTTCAAAAAAAAAGATCTGTAGGGACAAAAAGTGTTCATTTGAAATTCATTATTCTAGACTTTAACAAAGTTTAAAAAAAAAGATAAAGATTTTTTTTCTTTTTTCCACAAAGGTGTGCTGACATCAGAACCATTGGAATAATCAAAAGCAAGCATGAGCTGTTTTCCTATGAATGAACCAATAAAAGCAAGATAAGACATTAAAAAAAAAAAAAAAAAAAAGACTGGTATTTTAATTAACAAGTTGGAATGTTTGACCTTTTGGGAAATCAGTAGAACAGCAAAAAAAAAAGAAACAAGAAACTCTATCTGACACTATGTTATAACCCAGATTCTACTAAAATTTTAATATTATGTATGATAATTACACAGTGTTGGAGAAATGTATTCAAAGCATCACTAGAGTAAGTCCTAAGTGCCATTTCCCTCAGATATGAATAAATGACATCTGAGTCTCAATGTACCACCATCAGACAGTGAAGTGTCTCTTCCCATGATTCACAGCCTCCCTCCTTCCCTCTCTGTGAGACAAGCACTCCCTCCTCAGCCCTGAAGGGATGGGGTGGGCAGAGGTGTCTGTGACTGCCTTGTGCTTAAAGTATTGCAGGAAGACAAGTCCTCAGGAAAATGCATATTCTTTTTTCCCCCCCTTGAGGGTGTCACTTCATAACTTCATCCCATAATCAGCCAGGGCAGAAGGGTCAGGAGCTGCTCAGAGAGACAGGCTGATAATAATTTTAGAAGGAACATATTCCTGGCTTCCAGAATAGCCTAGGAAAAATGAAGTTAGGAATTTATTTGCCACAATCTCTCCCAAAGAACCCAAGTGACTGAGATACAGGTTAGAGTGTGTCTTTTCCTCTTACTTTTGAATTAACAAATTACCAGTTTGTGAGTTTGTTTTGCATCCATTATACTAGATCAAAGGGAATTTCTTTCTCATTGCTCCTATGGGCCCTAAGGTCAGTGATTTGGAAGGCTAACTGACAGTGGCTCCTTAAAAGTAAATTCACATTCTTTGGAATGTCTGCATAATAAAATAAAGGAACAAAAGTGTTGTCCTATTTTACTCTTGGCTTGGCTTGGTTTATGAAAGGTTTAGGGGTTTTTTAGTCTTCATTGTATTCAGCAGAAAGGTATCTGTAGCTTTAATGCAGAAAGAATTTGTCCTAGTCTTGTTAAGGACAACAGAAAAATTTCTATTCCTCTGTAAGTTATACATTAATTTATAAGCCTACATTCAAATTTTGCTGCTCATTCTTTAGTAGCATTTGTGGTTATTTGGACTTGTAGCATTATGTCATGTAATAAATGCCCAAATTTGAATGGTAGAACATTCATAAATTTAGACGAATATGGCAGATATATAGTCAGCAGTTCTATTGATTATTCCCTTTTTAGTTTAAGATTATGAATTTTTAGCACTTGTCTTGTTTTATAATTAATGATCTTATTAAAACAAAACTGCAGGTATCCAACAGCTGGTACATTTAGTTTACAGGATAGCAGATTTTTCCAAAATAAATGGTTCAGTACTAATGTAAATCTCATTTTGCTAATACTGAAATTATAACATGCCTAGAACTAAATATTACCCTTGAAAAAAATTGCATTTAAAATTATTTAAAATTGTAAACCTCTTGTAAAATCTCTCCATTTTAAAACTCAGCTGCAGTTTTATTTCACAAGTAGCACTGCTTCCATGAACCAAATAATTTGGGCATTGTTAAGAGGTGTTCTTTGCCCAAGGTAATTGCTACTTGGCTAATGATCTATTTGGAAGCTATTGTAAGTTGAGCAAAAAAAGTAATTGGCACAATGAAGAAAATCATTTTCTTGCAAATCAGACATCACAAATGGTAGCCTAGGGCCCTAGACCTGGAAACTCTCATTTATGTATGTGCTTAATTTACACATGAGTAATCCAGCTCTGAAGGCAAGGCTATCTGCTTTTTTTTTGTTTATTTTGCTTTTTCTACTACTTAGTACTTGCTCCTCCTTTGTAATAAATACTGGTAACTTCCAGGTCCTTAGTGGATTTTCAAGATGAGGGTGTACTCTGTTTTCAGAAAATGTACATGTGCTAGAGTCATGATCATGCTGTGGGTTTGGTTTTTTGTCTTTTTTTTTTTTTTTTTTTTTTAACCTATAAATAGATTGGTCTGCAGTTTTGGACATTTGGGGGAAATTTGTAGGCTGTGACTGTTGCTCTGATTAGAGTGAAACAACTTCTTCAAAGCAGGGAGGTTTTAGTGTTTCCCAGATGTAGTCAAAGCCTACTATACTTTAATCTCCTTTGGAAATTATTTCTGAAGCTGGACCTTCTGGCTGATATTTTTTAAAATCACTCCCATTGTTATTTTTATATTCAATAATCCTAATATTTGTAATTTATACACACTGGCATGTACTCACAGACACACAGGCACAAACACGTCCAAGCTATCAGATATCCAATAATTAAATGTCTGTGTGAATAAAACATATTGATTGAAGAATTAATGAATATCAGGAATTAAACACTGCTGCCAAGATTAGCAATGAAAGAGTATAATGAATTTAATTTTGAAGATGAACACTGATTACATGGAAAGAAAAAAAAGGATTTAAGTGTTTCTCAAAAGTCAGGAAGCTTGATTAAAATCTGTATGTCTTTCTCTTTCAAGTGCCCATGAGTGGGTACTTGCAACAACCTACAATCTATATATTTTAGGAATAAAAAAAAAAAATAAAATATTTATTCCTGACAATGATCAAGAACGTTTTTGATGTCTTTGGAAAATTAACCTTTTCTTAAATCAGTTGTTTCTGCTAGAAGCTGGTGGTGGTGCCAAATGGGGATGACTTAGATAGTGTGGGACCTGATCATGAAAGAATCAGTGTGGAATAAAGGGCAAAGATTGTACAGGCTTTGGCTGCCATAGAGTTAAACTTTCTCATAGCAGCTTTTATGGTGTTGTGCTTTGAGCATGTACTGGAAACAGTGTAGAAAACAGATATTTTCAAGATTGCTGAGCAGTGCTTACACGGGGTCAAGGCCTTTTGTGCTCCTCACCTCACCACAGCCGCAAGGAGGCTGAAAACCACAAGAAGCTGGAAGGGAGCACAGCTGGTACAGCTGGCCCAAAGTGACCAAAGGGATCCCAGACCATGTTGTGTCATGATCAGCACAACATCAAAGGGAAGAAGAATGAAAGATCTGCAGGGGGAATACAGAACATTTTACAAGCATACTTACTAGACCCACCTTGTAAAAGTAGCCAAAGCAGGACAAAAAAATTGTAGCTGAGAAGCAAGGTAATAATGTTTCCTCTCTGTCTACGAAGGTAGTCTGGCATTTAGAGCCAGTACCTTCTTCTAGTAAACAAACAATACTCTACAATGTTAATAGATACTCTAAATAGTTACAAATCTCTGCAGTAAAACTTACTTTCACACAAATGAATGTGTAGAAGTGGCTATATGGTGCATAACCTGAAGTATTAAAAGTAACTTATGTATTGCTAACAACACTTTCTTAAAAAAATCAATCTATATAAGAATCATGAACTTGAAGAATTTAATATAAGAAAAAATATTTGGTGCTACTACTTGATATAATGTAATTGAACTTGTATAATACTGACTATTTTGTATATATTGACTTCATGCTATCTCTTGCCTAGTAAGAGGCAAAATATTTGTTAAAGAGTGAAAAGCTTAGTAAAAGTGCCATCAGGAGATAGTATTTGGACATTAAAGATCTAGTCCATCGTGAATTCCAAAGCAGAGCAGGGAAAGTAATGGTACATTATTAAATAAAGCATTTTAATACGATCACAGTGTCTGATATTCACATGCAGTTTCATCTCCCCCTAGTGGAAGGAGCTCTGTGGGATGAAACACCTGATTTCTTCCATATTCCCTTCCTTCTGCATAACATTGTGAAACTGAATTTGGTTTCTATACAACAGAAGTTCAGGCTCATTGGATCAGATATAATTGCTCACAGTAGTGCATACCATTATCTTTCCCTCGGTGAGAACTTTACTGAATAGTAATAAAGTTACACAGAATTTTTTTTTTCCTTCCAGATAATTAGCAGTTTAAGTGGCTGCAGGAAAGGAGGAAATTCTCACATCTTGAGCCAGTTTATTTGTATGATTTCAAACTTCTTTTTAAACATTATTTTTAAATATTTGTCTTTCAGAATAATGGGGCAACATGTATATTTTTATGTTAGGTTATTAAAATATTAAAAGGGACTTAATCTCTAATTCTATGCTCTACAAGATCACTTTTTCTCTTTGTTTTTTTTCTCTCCAAAAGAAAAAAATCTTCTAGAAGTTAACTTGAAATTCTCTCATAAACTATTAAACAGTCTGTATAAGGGATTAAGATGCAAATTTTAACTTCAAAAATCAGAGTAGTTGGGTTTGGTTGAAAAAGCTCTAAACTTTTTGACTGTAAATTTTAGAATACTTTTGAATAATTCTTACAGGGACTAAGTGAAGAATAACAGAGCATTAGACTGAGCAAGCTAGATATACTAGACAATTCACTAAAAGGAGGATCTAAGAAAAATTTCCTTTAGAAAACTGTCTGAAAAGTTATTTAATTACATAGTTGGTAAGAAAAAAAATTGTGGGACTACATTTCAAGTGTTTTAAGCATAAATTAGTTAGGTCTATTGTT
This sequence comes from Oenanthe melanoleuca, assembly GCF_029582105.1. Lineage (NCBI taxonomy): Eukaryota > Metazoa > Chordata > Aves > Passeriformes > Muscicapidae > Oenanthe > Oenanthe melanoleuca. Next base: position 67,224,706 of record NC_079333.1, on the reverse strand, counting down.
GAAAAAGTTATTGAGTGGACAGTTTGTCATAGCTAATCAACCACATAGGAATTTTCAGGCAATATTATGAGACAGTTTTTACATATATTTTGAAAGGTTTCAGAAATTTATTCTGTCTCATAACCAGTTCTCCCCAGCTCACATACTGAGCATGACTTTCTGCAGCATAGAATATCCCTTTGGCCAGTTCAAGTCAGCTGTCCAGGCTGTGCAGACTGCTTCTGACAGCCAGAGCTTGGGAAACAGAAAAGTCCTCAACTTAGGGTGAGCACAGCTCAGTAACAACTAAAACATTGTATTATCAACATTATTCTCATACTGCATCCAAAACCACAGCACTGTATCAGAAACTAAGAAAATTAACTCTGTCCTAGACAAAACCAGATGATCCCCACTTCTCCCTTCTGAGACAGGAATCTCCAATTGAATTTCTCATTTATTTGTTTCTGTATTTGTATAAGTTCAACTAGAAGATGAACTGAATAAATACAGAACAGAAAACATGTTGAGGTAGATGTTAGTTGGTCTCAGAGGAGAGGAACTAAAGAGTGGAAAATCTAAGGAAAAAGTTATTTTCCTCCTTCAGGGCTCCAATGCCTGGCAATACAGAAAATTGAGTTAAATTTTTACAGCAGTACAGAGCAAAACAACAGAAGGTGGGGGTGTCTGACTCGGTGTTGCTGTGCCAGCAGCCAAAAGAAAATTATTCTGGACCTGCTGCCATTTTTGATGGTCAGGTTGCATAGTTTGGCTGTTCATTTTCTATATTCAAGGTTCATTCTGTCATTCATAACTAGAGGCTGGTCATCTACTGACTACTTATAGAAACAGCTGATAAATATGTTGGGCTTATGGTAGGAGTTATGTTAACTCAGCCTAACTTATCCTACTAACTTATCCTAACTACCACAGCATTTAATATGCATTACTAAAAAAGGCAGCTCTCTGTGAGTCTTCTGTAAATGTGCTCTAAACACTCTGTGTCCTTATAAGGTGAAAATGTTGATAAATTCCTCATGGAGTAATTATTTCAACCATTTATTGTTGAATGTCTACAATGCCTCAGCTGAATTGCAAATTACTTGAACTATACTAATATATGGATTATTCTATTTGTACTTGTGTGACCTATTAAGATATATTAATTTGGGGAATTAAAAATCTCTATTTGCCTAAACCTCCTAAAAAAAAACCAAAAAGGGGAAATGCAAAGAAAATAGCCCATTTATTTTTATGTGTTTTAAAAAAGTATGAAATTAAACTGGTGTCTATAGACTGTGAATTGCTCAGAAAGATGTTCTGGCCAGGAGACAAATCCTCCTGACACATATTTGCCTGTTTGTTCTCTGCCTCTTCTCTGTGTCCTCTCCACCTGACTGTGCTGGACAGATGTCTTGGTGGGCCTGAATGGTAAGTTAACAAATTGCATCTCAAACTGCAGTGTGAGAAATCTTGTTAAGTTATGTAGGTAATTTTCCCTCTATTTCTGATCTCAGCATCCCATATCATACTACATAATAAAAAATGTAGTAGCCACATTTCTATTGCAAAGTTATACATAAACAGGGAAATACCTTGGTACTAGAATTCAATCAACTATACTGTTAAATTACTGCAATGATCTTTTGAACAATTCAGCCTGGTAAATCTGGTTTTCTCTCAGAAAATTCCAGATCATTATTTACATTACATTAGCATTAAAAGTGGTAACTAATTCTAGATATTTCCATGCTTTGAAAAAAAAGATAATTCAATTTTACAAACATTTTTTTTCTGTCTTTTGGAGGTTTTGTGAGTTTTATCATTTTGTATCTTTTTACCTTATGACCCAAACTCAATTAATTTATTAACAGTGTTGTAATCTATATCTGAGGATGAGACATGAAAAAATGTGGCAGGATGGTGACATGTGAATATCCAATACATATTATGGGGTAAAAGGCTATGCCCATGAGGTGAGGATACCCTGCACTGCATCCTTCATTTCTGGCACAAAATATATTTTGCTTCAGTCTCAGCTCCATGTTGAGGGGAACTGTGCTAGCTCACCACACCACTGCACATGCAAATTTCCTTCCAGAGGGAGGAAATAAAAAAATATGTTCTAGCAGGTCTCTTCATGGAGATAATTGAAGCATATTTTCCTTGCAAATGAAATGAGGCCAACGAGTCCAATCTGCCTAGAGCAGGATGTACTGAAATGCAGATCCAGCCGCAGGGTGTGCTAGAGATTTCTGGATGTTACACTGTGAAAAATAATTGAAGGATTTTTATGAGGTGTATAAAAGCCTTAAAGCACCCATATTTCTTCACTAAGATTTATATAATGAAAAATTAAAGAGAAATATTCAAATTAGTTAGCAGAACGGATGATAAGGAAAATACAGGAATGCATTTGTATAAATCATCCAGACACAAGAAAAATATAATAAACAACATTCAGCTAGATTCAGTTTTTGCTGACAAAAAGAGAGACAGAAACCCCAAGAATACTGTGATTACCTCTGAATTCCTAGGTCAAGACTTTAAATAATTTAAAGCTGGTGAATATTTGCTTAATACCTGCAATAACTATTTGAATCTGTTCACAAACATGGCACAGCCACCACCCATTAACTGGCTGAGGCACAAGTGCTGAATAGAAGTGATCTTGTAGATCAGAAATGAAGTGTGGTGGCAAAGCTGCATGTGAAAAATACACCAATATATTCCACATAATGGTTAATTTTATGCCAGAGTTATTAATCTCATACTTCCAGAAACATTTACATTTGTTCTCAGCTATTATATTTTTAATTATATTCCAGTTTAAAACCCTATTGTAGAAAAAGAAAAAAAACCCTAAAATTTTCTATAATTAATCAAGTAGATAGTATATACTGAGAACTTCATTATCCTTACCAAGTGTAAAACCCTTGTTCAGGTTAGTTATTTTAGCAGTGGATTTTATTTTCCTTTGAGATCATATGCTGTTCCAAATGTCTTTCAAGGCCTTATAATTATCATATTCAGCATTCCTCCTTTTTGAAAGTTAGTGATAATTTCAAAAAAGTTTAACTACATTAACCAGTTTCACACTGAAGTATTGTGATTAATGTATATAAATGTGTTTGGATTCTTTATGATATTAGGAATGTGAGAATATCAGCATTTATGTGCATAATGTGGTATTAAATAGTGAAAGCTGATGAAATTGTAACATAACATTTATATGACCTCTTAAATACAGTTAAGTATAGTTCTAAGCTAGACACCCACATATGCATTTGCATTTCCCTGGGTCTGGAGACTAAGCAGAACAGAACTAATCCAGCTCTATTATGCAAAAGAACAGAATTTCAGTGGCGTGTTTATGAGAGGCACTCTTTCTGTATATGTGTAACATATGTTGAAGAAATATTTGTTACTGACAGAGAATAAAAAATATTCATAAATTCGTTTGTTTCTCGCTTAATCACTGAATTTATATGGAGATTTACTCAAAACATTAAGTGGGATTATACAGTCTAACTGCTCAGTGGTTTTTTTTAAAGAAAACACTGTTTTCTGTCCTTTAGTAGCTTCCTCATTGCATTATTTTTAACATGAATCAATAGGAAAGAAAAGAGTATAAGTATTATATCAGTTTATTTTTTCTGTAATGTTGCTTCAACTACTAGTCACCCAGAATACTAAAAGCCTAAAACTTCTTCAATGTCAAATGTAGCTATTGATTCAAAAATTATCCATACTACAGAATTCTTTCAAGGTTTTAGTACATTAATAAATTCAAAGAAAGTGATGGGAGGACAATATTCAATATTATTGTGCTACAAAGTCACATAATAAATGGCCACTAATTTAAATTTAGGTCACCTCAAATTCCAATTCATAAAACTAATGCATCATGTATTTGAGTTAAAAGTAAAATCCTAAGAATTTGTGAATAAATAAAATAAGTGACCTATTGTCAGGAATTTCTTGAAAAAATGTATTCTGATCATATAAAAAAATATATTTTTAAAATGTATAACATAATGCATAATTTATAATATAAGCATAATGAAGACTACAGGAGGATTTATGTTGCTGAAATATAAAGTATAGAGTTAGTACACAGTTTATGAGTGAAGATAATCATAATTTGATGTCATAGTAAGTCAGGTTAGCACTAGAAGAACACAGATAAAATTAGCATTTTTTAATGAGATATTGGGGAGTTTTGTACAATTCATTCTAAAGAAAATAAATTGTTCTGCTGGGAACTTTTATTCAGCTGTGTTTTGCTATATTCATATTATAGATCTGAATTTTTTAAATGCATTGTCAAAATTTACTGTCCAAAATAAAACATGGAATTTCTGAAAGGTTACTTAGGACACCTGAAACGTAGCTACATTAACATTCTATATATTCTTACCATTACCAATATTATCATATTGTATTAAAGTCAATTTTTTTGACAGTAGTTCCTGTGACACCACACTAATTTAAAAAAAGCAGAAAAGTCATTATGCTAAGCAAGTAATCACACAGTAAGAGAGAAAACTATCAAGGGTAGTTAATGCTTCAGGGCAAATCTGTTGCAAAAATTATGCTGGGAAAGAAAAACACAGACAGAAGCCAAATACATGATGTGCATTAAACTAAATACTAAAGTGGGAGACATGAGATGTGGATATATTTTCCCTGAAGAAAATTTTCTGCTACCCTTTGGGTTGATGGAGATATCTCTTCCTGTCTCTTGAATGCACTGAAATGGCTCTTTCTAACTCAAATTCAACAAAATGACTCCACAAACTCTGCTTGTGAAATTTAGTACTCCATTTTAACATCTGCACATCTGTGTGGTCTTATAGTAATTTCACAACCTGCTTACTATTTATTCCTTTTAATAATTCTGATTTTAGAAAACAAAAAAAGGATTTTTTTTTTTCTCTAATGGAGACAGGTTTGGTTTAGGTTTTATCTCCGTAAAGATCTTATTTATACATGACATAACAGGATTCTTTAGAGTATCTTCAGGATCAGACTGTATAAAAATTCTGCATTCATCATTTGATATTTCATATAGATGAAACTTAACTTTACAGGACTGCATAGCTAATTTAAATAAAATAAAATTTTAGTAGTCATTAAAAGGTTATTGCCGTACAAACTTTTGTCATGCTTCATCTTCTGTACAACACATAGGAAAACACATAATTGAGATACAAATTGTTCCACATGAAAGGGATTACTTTGGGGATTATTTGATTTTTTTTGTTGTTTAATTTACCTAAAAATATTTGATATCTCTATTTTCAGCCTTGGGAATATCTCCTTTTGTAATTAAACTTTGATTGTTCTATTTCCATTTCTCTTAACCAGTAGAAAATTCTAAATTACAACATTTCGTAGCAGCTTCCACTCAAGTTAGCTGAAAAGGGGAACCTTTGTCTTTTTGTGTTGTGGACTGTAATGCTACTTCTGACTTTCCAGCCATGTATCTGTGCAACTCAGCAGTGAAATAAGTGAGGATGTGTGCATGCTATGAAATATGTTGGGACTCATCAGGAGGATAAATTATAAAAATGTAAGTCACATTTTTTATTGAACTTTGTACTCTGAATCTTTCACATGAGAAACTCAAAACATTTTCTCACCATTCACTAAGAGACACATAGAATCACAGAATGGTTTGCATTGGAAAGGGCTTCCAATATCATCGAGCACCAACTCCCTTGCAGGCTAGGGACACCTTCCACTAGGTCAGGTTACTCAGGGCACCATCCAACCGGGGTTTGAACACTTCCAGGGATGGGGAATCCATGGTTTCACTGGACAGCCTGCTCCTGTACCTCATGTCCCTCACTGCAAAAAAATTATTCCTAATGTGCAATCTAAGTTTACCCTCTTTCAATGTAAAACTTGCCCCTTGTCTTCTCACTAGTGACACCTGTAAAAAATCTCTCCCCAGCTATCATTTCAGCTGTTAAGCATTGCTAAGATACAACTTTTGAAGTAAAATGGAAGTAGCTTTTAACAAAAATAAAAAATATTGGCTTACCCAAATACTTTAATCCTAACAAAGGTCTCTGAAAACAGTCTTTAAGATACTAATCTTGCTTTGATCTCATTTCTATCTGTCAGCTCAGTGTGGTTAATGTTAAAATGGACAATCTTGAATATCTGTCCTGAATCTGGCTCTTTGCATCTTCTTTTTTGTATCTCTGGGGGCTGGCACTTTGCTCATAGATGGGTGATTTTTTTTAAATAACAGCCTGTGTTCCTCATATTGTTTAAGGTAAGGAACTCCAGGCATTACTGCCAAGCTTATCAGACAAACTGCAGAAAACTCCCTTTCTAGTCTTTCATCATTAATGATAGACTTGAGCAACAGGGCCAATATACTTATCAACAATTCCCTAAACATACTGCTACTGCAAAGAACCACAGATATTTTCGTATTCTGAGTTTATTCTGAAAAAAAATTGAGTGCCTAGTATAATACCATCAATAACTATCTGGGTTATGCAGTCCAAGCAGGATGTGCAGAGGGAATCAAGTGCACTACAGACAATACCTGCCCCAAAGCAAATGCAGTCCCTTGGAGATCCTATGCTCCAACTTTACACAGAATGACCTTGACATGATTAGCCCAGTATGTCCCACAGCATGCATATCTTAATTTAACTTGAATTCTAATTCTGTTTGAAATGGTAATATTTTTATAATATAAAATGCCATTTACAAAAAAAAAAAAAAAAAGATGATCACTTCTGGGAAAATGTGCGCATTTTAACCTTTAACTTTTGTGATGATAAGAAATTCAGTTAAAACACTTTAAAACATTTTGAAAACAATTTGTTGCCATTTTTTTTTTCTAATTCTCCTGAAATTATGCTAGAAAATATATGTCTTCAGTAGGTGTGCGAGAAAAGCATTTATTCTCTTATGAACATGTCTTTCCATGGCTGTACTTAACAATGTACAGACATCCTTCTGACTTATTTGAATGGAAATCAATTGAATTGTTTAAAAACAAGTTAGAATAACAGGTTTTCAATAAAATGGCTACCCTCTAAAACATTATCTTTAGAAAGAACATAATCAACTTCTTAAGACTACACTTAAAAAAGAGTGAATACTGGTAACCAGCTGAGGGAGCTTATTTTTTCACTAAAAATTTTAGAAGAAATCAATGTACAAAAATGACTGAATCTAAATAATGTGGCATATATATATATTGTGTTTTTAAAAGCATCTACAGTTATGTCTAGTGTTATTTCTAAGAACTACTGCTTATCTATATGCTTGAAAAATATGTTATTATGTATAAATCAACCATATAAAAAACAAATTAACAAAACTTAAAAGGACAAAATATAAGTGAGTTGGAAATTACACTTCATAATGGAATGGGCTGCCCAGGGAGGGGATGGAGTCACTGTCCCTGGAGGAGTTTAAGGAAAGAATGGATGTTACATTTAGTGCCACATTGTCAGGGAGATGTTTGGCCATAAATTGAGCTCAGTGATGTCAGAGGTCTTTTCCAACCTAATTGATCCTGTGATTCTGTGATACAGAGAAGGAATAATGTAGAAACTATATCTAGGGAACTGAATGAGGCTGTCATTCTCCTATAAGATGTCACATCTCCTGTAGAATTTTATAGCACTTCTATCCTCTATTAAATTTGACAGGAGGCTAAAAAAAGCCCTCTAGAACAGGTAGTAAGTTATAAAATACTTTTCTCATAAAGGTTAGTAAGTCCCAGAGGCCTTCTTATAGGCACTGAAGCAAAACACACGATGCTGGTCTGATGAAAATCGCAAATTTTACACAGACAATTTCTGACTCAAGGATCAGTTTGTGTTTGATTCCCTAGATGGTGTGAATTACATTAGTCAGTGTTCATTTCTATTTGCCTAGTTGTAGTACAATGTTTTCAGTTATTTATATTTGTTGACTAAATGATGTTCTTTACCAGCTAAAGTCAAGATTTCTGGAGATCTAACTGCAAGATCAAGAACTATTAGATCTCTGTGTGCATATATGCCAACAGAAGAAATATGGCTTTGAATCCAAGGCCATAATTTATTTCTGATCTCATCTATGTATTATATGTGGAGTATAACTTCAAAAGAGAACAAAAGTAAACAACACTCTATAAAGTCATGCTTGAGTATATTCAAATCTACTTACCGAATCATAAAATAACAGAATGGTATGGTTTGAAGAAGATTGCAAAGACTATCTAGTTCTAACCCCCTCTACCATGGGCAAGGGCACCTTCCCCTAGACCAAGCTGATCAGGCCCCTGTCCAGCTTGGCCTGGAACACTTTAAGGAAGGGCACATCCATCACTGCTGTGGGCAAACTGTTCTAGTGCCTCACTTCCCTCACTTTTTAAGTTTTAGAGTCTCATGCACAGCACTAAGCCAGGTGGTATCCATCAGCTTGATGCAGGTGCACTCTATCCAAACAGTATTTACTACAATTTGTATAATTGTTAGTGTCTAACATTTAGGAATTCTTTTCTATGAAAAGAGTCTTTACAGTCAATTAAAGAGAGCCAAGATGATAGCAGATTTGAGTTTGATAAATGAATTATATGATAATTAATTAAAAATAATGATGGGATTCCACTGAATATATCTATTATATTAAATATATGAAAGTCAAAGGCAATCAGGGACCCTGAGGTGTAAAGATACAGCTTCTCATGTCTCCAAGGCTTTCAGATAGTTCCTTCTAAAGCAGATTTGTCTGGGAAAGAAGTAATTGGCTTGGACATAGCTAATGTGCTGGCTTCTGACAATATTATAAGAAAATGCTTTTTTCCTGTTAGGATTTGAAATTGTGACACTTGAGAAGAGGCAGATCAAAAACTCCCACTTGTGATGAATACTCTCGAGAGATTCTAAATTTTTTAAATCTTTCATAGTCTTTATTAATTTTTCTGAAGCACTATTTCCTTGGAATCCCATGAAAATTTATCTTTAAAAAAACTTTTCCTATAGTCATTCTCTTTAAAATATTCCCTGCAGGGTAGAGGAGTATAGTAACTGTCACTTACTTGTGGCTGAAAGGAAGCTTTTAAATAAGTCCTTTTGTCCTTGTCCCTAAAAAGAAATGATGGGGTATGAAGACCACAAGACAGTACTCCAAGCATGGGATTAGATTTACTATCACATAGAAGGTCTGCTATGGACATAACTCTACCCATTATAATTTACTCATTAGCTGTGTTTTTTAACACTGGTGCAGTGACAGAGTGGGGACACCATGCTACTGCACTTAGATTCACTACAAAATGCTACATATACCAAGTTACACAGACCAAAATTTATATACACACATGTGTATTTATATACCTATACCTACACATACATGAAGGATAAATCTGTAAAAAGAAAGGAGATTTAACTTGATAGCTAGGCACAAATGCAGCTAAAATTACACTCATCTGTTTGAAGTGTAATATTCAAACTGGATACTTGTGATTTCAGTGATTGCAAAATAGTCTTAAAAATACTTCATTTCTTTATGTATGTCTCATTGGTTTGTCATGGCATGTTACAGTAGAACCATTCAGGACAGTATGTGATGTGACACAATGTGACATATTCTGACTGAAAAACAACATGACTTCATACAGAATGTCAGAAATTTGCATTAAGCACACAATTTGTTTTGAACTACCAATATGAATTTCAACTACTAAGTATGACTTCTGTTTACATGAGAGCTAAAGATTCCAACACTGTGTGGCTTTACTGGAGAATTTAGAATATCTTAATTGATCAAAAGATTATAGAGAAGTTTAGCAATGAGTTATTGATGAAGCTTTATTTAAATCATATCTACAGATCCACCCAAAGTTAACTGAAAAAAAAATTACAAGGTTAAAAAACACTCAGGCATAATTACATTTAATGGTAAGTCAATACTTTCAACTTTCTTCATAGCCTCTAAAAACATTTTAAAAAATGCATTAGTTGTTAGTCCTTTTATATTCTGTTAATGGATTTTTTGCTGTCAGTGCTGTCTTCAGAGGACATCATCCTTAATTACTTTCACTTCTCATTTCAACAAAGACTTTAGGGACTGCTTTATTAACCACCAAACAATTTTGCTATAATTTCTGTCATAATTTTTAAAAAAAAGAAAAAATAAAAGAAAATCTTTATGCTGGTTATATTTTGCCCACTCTTATAATGTGTATTTTTATGACATTGCTGGTTTATGGCTACTTTATTAAAATTTCATTCATAAGAAAAAGGTAAAGGATGAAAAAATACTTTCAGAGAAATTTTCTTAGAAACTGATATACAGAAGTAAAGAAAGTTATTTTATACAAGATACTTCAGATACAAATTATTTCATAGCTCTTAATAAGAAGCATTTGGCCTAAGATGGAGACATTGTCTTTCATATATAATATTTGTCTCATTAAGTACAGCTAAATCTTAAAAGAATTTTGACTGTTTCCAATAAATCAAAGAGTCTAGAGGTAAAAAATCTGATACCATCCTCACAAAACCTTGTCTCTTAAACAGAGGCATGGATTTGACAGCTTTTGTGGTTTAAGTCCAGCTGGAAATGAAGCTCCACCCTGGCACTCACTCAACCCCCCTATCACCCTCCCCACCCTGGGAGAATGGGGAGGAGAATAACAGCAAAACTTGCATATTGAGATAAGAAGAGTTTAATTATTGAAAATAAGATAAAATAGAGTAATGGTAAATAATGCTGATAATGATACTATTAATGATACTAAAAAGGAAAATACAAGTGATTCACAAAGCAATTTCTCACCATCCCCAGACCAGTGCCAGACTCTCCTTCCCAACATATAACCCACGACTAGCTTTCATCCCCAGAAAGTCTTTCAAGCAGGAACCATGGTATGAGGTATGATTGTTGCATGTTGCACATTTGAGTCAGTTCTGATTCCAATATTGCTGTTCTTTTATTCAAGTTTGTTCTGTGACAATCAGATGGAAGACAGACTTAGATCCCCAGAATGCCACAATTAATGCCTCAATGAATGTCCCAATCTCAATTAATTGAGGTGGTTTACATTTTTTTCTTATTCCACCTTTTTTATTCATAATTTCTATTAATCTGCTACCTGTGTGGGTAGAATGACTGGATAAATATTTTTCTCTCTCTGAATTTGAAGATTTTTTTTTTTTTTTTTTAAATAGTACTTTTATCTTATTTCTGGCTTGAACTAAGAACATTACATTTTAGTTATAACTCAGACAAAACATTAAAGAATATTTTCACTTTGAGCTAAGTAATGTAAGTTTTAGATTATTTCATATTTTTTGAGATAGCAAATTAATTTAAAGAAGATTTTAAATATTTTTCATGCACATTTGAGTTGGTTTCATAGCTTCAGGTCTATCAAAGTTTTCTCAAACAAAAAGTGTGCTATGAATTTTTTATATTTTTGTTCTGCTTTACCTCTCTCAAAGCTGCAATGGGAATATTCGTTTTTGATTGATCTATACATGAAACAACTCAGATACAATTCTCTCAAAAAGTAACTAGGAGAGCAACTCAGCAACTCCCATCAGCAGCTCATGGTACTTGTCTGATTAAAGTGCACTGTGGTGTAACAGAAGGAACAGGATGAAATTTTGAGAAGAAAAATATTACTCATTAAATTTCATCTTCTTCATACTTCCCCTCCACACCTTCCAGTACTGAAATATTAATGTGCAAACCCCAAAACTCAACTAGTATTTCCAGAATATAAAAGATACTCTGAACCTGTAGTCAGATGATGCCTTGACAATTTAAAAATGGTTTTTAGAAACTGCTTAACTATCATCCAGGATATAATTACATAGTTTTTGTCTTGATTTTCAGCAGAAAGCATCATAATAGAAAGAAGTTCCCTAGAAATATCACAAAATCTTGCCTTGTTCTATATCATTATTATTAGTAGCAACACTATTAGTAATATTGTCATTAGTTTCACACTTCACCTATCCAGGTATATTATGAATTGACATGAGCCACGTTTTGTGGATTTTTTTTTCCTTTGGTTTTATTCCTTAATAGATTACCTCTCTGTTTACTCTTTCCATTCAGAGTACAGATATGGGAATTAGTCAATGCTTTGTTACCTTCTTTATATAGCGGTTTTCCAAAGAGTAATAAGGATTTAGCAATATTGCAACAATCTATCGAGATTGTACTTCAGAATTCAGTTGGGATTTTATGAAATTTATGCCCAAGTAGAGGACTTGAATATCAATATTTCTAAAAAATTTGCTTTGATCGTTTCAACAGCTCTTTCTTATGATGCACAGAAACATGAAAAATACCCAATAGTTTGTGAAAAGAAATCAGAAACATAAGATTGGTATAAACTTTTGTAGAGATGAGCAATGAAGTAGGAGTGGAATGTGAGAAAACGTTTTTTTTTTCCACACTTGCACATTATTTCACGCTATGCTGGTTGTGATAGAGAGAAAGAGAGAAAGAGAGAAGGAGAGAGAGAGAGAAAGAGAGAAAGGAAAGAAAGGAAAGAAAGAAAGAAAGAAAGAAAGAAAGAAAGAAAGAAAGAAAGAAAGAAAGAAAGAAAGAAAGAAAGAAAGAAAGAAAGAAAGAAAGAAAGAAAGAAAGAAAGAGAAAGAAAGAAAAGGAAAGAAAGAAAGAAAGAAAGAAAGAAAGAAAAGGAAAGAAAGAAAGAAAGAAAAGGAAGGAAAGGAAGGAAGGAAGGAAGGAAGGAAGGAAGGAAGGAAGGAAGAAAGAAAGAAAGAAAGAAAGAAAGAAAGAAAGAAAGAAAGAAAGAAAGAAAGAAAGGCAACTTTTGCTCTCCCTATAAAACTGCCTTCATCCCTATCCATGGGTTTTTCACTTTTAGTCTTCCAATTCTCTCCCCCGAGCCACTGTGAGGAATTACTGAGTGACTTAAGGAAGGGCAATAAAAATCTGGGAAGATCATGAAAAATCCCAAGATCTTTTATGTCTGTTCTGTTATCTGTGGTCTTTCACAAAAAAACAGTGACTCCATGCTCACTAAGACAGAATCCTGTACTCCTAACACATTTTTTCAAACTCTGTCTCAATGTGAAGAACTTGAACCAGATGCTAAACTTTAAGATATACAGACAATAATAATAAATGGGATCTCAGCACATTAAAGTAATAAGAACAGTAATAAGTAATGAGCTTAGCTTTATTGCCAAGCTTAATGAGAGTCATAAAGTAATATATTCATATATGAAAGTAAAATGTTCATGTTCACAGGCTTAAATGGGAAGTTGTCCACTTGCAATATGAGGGGATCCTTGCATCTTGCTTAGTCACCCTTCTTTTTCTGCCTTTTTGTGTTCACCCTGTGCAGTCAACACTGATGTCTTTAGTCCATGATGGTCATTAGCTGCTGAGGTAGAGGTGAAAAGGCTCAAAAACAGTTTGAGGAGGGAAGCTGGAATCAAGTGGTCCCTTCTTTCACTCCTGATTGTCCCTAACCATCAGCAGTGGTTTATGCTCACCATCTCTCTCCTCGAAATAAGGGGTGGTGATCTCATATGGCCTGACATATTTGATGGTTTTATGGGGAGCAGGAGTTACCTTGGTTTCACCAGGCAACTTGTCAGTTCTGGTTCCAACAGCCATCTTTCCTAGCTCTTCTACAACCTTCACTCTGATCTGACAGATGTTACTACTTGCACATTTTTCTGCATTCCTATTTGCACAGCTATATCACAAATTTCCATTTGCACCTTTGTGACTACACATTATATTTCGCTCTCTATGCTTTGCTTTCTCATAAAATATTAATACATTCCTGAGTAATAATTATGTTATTAGTACTGTTAGCATGTTACAAAATGATTATGCACTGCTTCCATTACATTATTTCAGTATGTCTGTGCCTGAGTTTAAAGTAAATATTTTACCTGCTTGCTTAATATTTGCACATTACTTTATAGTTGCACCAGGACTCTGCTTTGGCTACTTCATAAATTAATAAATAATAACTGTTCCAGAGAAGAACTACACTCATAAAAATTAGAGAAAAGATGATTCAATTGAAAACTTGGCCTAAACTGGAGAGTAAAGGATTTCAGTGAACAGGAAATAGCTACCAATTGAAAGCAGTAAATATAGCAAAATAGTAAATAAATATAATATAGAGAGGATCAAAATTTCATTAAGAAGAAAAAGGTTCTACATCAACAAGATAAAAAGACACTACTATATTTTCAGCAGACATTTCTAAAGAAATGTATCATCAGAATCAAATCAACATTCCAGATTTCTCTTTTTTTTTCTGTTTTCATCCTTTCTGTGATTTTTATGCAATACAAGCAGTACTAGTCCATATATGTATTGACTATAACTTTACTTAGTGTTAAATTTGAAAAATTGTCCCAGTTAATTGTTTTTAAATACAAAAATACAATAATGTATTATAATTTTTATAGTTTGCAGTTTTAAAAAAATAATATATTAGTATTTCAAATATGGATTTTACTGATTATACATTGAATCTCTTTAACCATTGAACAGTATAAATCACTAAAAGATTTAGCCAGGAAATATGTTTGAGCACCTAGTTTTACTGCATTGGATAATTTAATCTTGCATAAATGCTTTAATTACCATTTTATATGTTTTTCTTTATGACACACATATGAAAAATTTTCAGCTACAGTGAGATCTAATGCAGTAAATTACACTGGGGGTTTGTGTTTTTTTTTTTTTTCCTTGATCTGCAGATTGGAAGCAGTCCTGCCTAAAAAGTGAAATGTTAAGTAATAAATCTTCTGTATAATAATTTATGTGGACGATCATAAACTATCTTTTATAATTTACAGTCTGTTAACATTCTGTTAGGAAGTGACACTGAGAAAAACTCCTCTCTAATAGAAGGGATCTTATGAAGTCCTATGGTAGAAGGAAAGAGGCTCTGAAATGATGCATTGGGGGTATTAAAAGTCGGTCTGATTCCTCTTCTAAACAAGGCCCTTAATGAAAATCATTATTTAATCAGAATATTATTGTTTCTAAAGACCTAACCCTGTGTTCTGTGAGATTTCTCACTTTGTGATAAATTATGACCCTGAAGTTTGATGTTTTAGTTGGTACAAAGTAATTTTGTTTTGCTTTGATTGTGGTTAGGTTTTTATACCTTCATTGAAAAAATTGAGCCAGAGTTGTTTTTGTTTGTTTTTTTTTCTCAATGCATTTACATATGAATTGCAATAAATTTGAAAGGGCAGAAAAATGCCACCAATTCTCTAATCATTAGCAGAAGCAAAACCACTTCTAGTGTAATAATCATCTAAGCCAAGTATTTATTAATAATAGGACTGATCTAATTACTACTTTATTTCTTTCATATATTATCTCTCATCTACTCCAGCAGATATTTTTTATGAATTATAAATTGCTTACTGGAAGTGGACACACTCCAAAACCCAGCAGTTACACAACTGCGACTAGTGGTTAACCAGTTTTCAGGAAAGTAAATTACCATTTTGAATCCTTTTTCGTTTGTTTTCATTATGAATGCTCAGCTCACATCCTTTTAATGAGAATTACTCTATTTGGAAAAAAAAAAGAAAATATTTCTCATTTCTTATTATAGGCCAAGAGCCAAAGTGACCCATAAGTAGTCTAAAGAGAGATTATAGATAATTTGTAGGATTTGCTAAACTTTTCATTCTATCATGAATGTGCAGGCTTAGTAGCAAAGATACGGGTTTCTGAGAGAGCATTCCCCAGGGAAGTGTTCACAGCACTATCCTGCCTGAGCTCAAAAATGTTTGGGCATGGTGTGACTCATGGAGCTGGACTGGATGATACTGATAGGTCCTTTCCAACCTGGACATTCTATGATTCTGGGAGGGCTTCCACAGACCCCTTGGCACTGCTGGGTGCTGGGGATTTGCAGTACCTGTGAGACAGCAAACCAAGGATATTTAGCAATGCATGCTACCCACAGTGCAGTCTGAAACTCACAAAAACTCACAAAATCTTACAGCATTTATTTTTTCACACAAAAATCTCTCACTGTATTGTATTTATTTCCAAAGTGTGGTAATTTCATGATTGCAGCTACACATAGTTGACAATGTAGCTGCCACCAGAATTGTTAAAGAACTGATATTGAGACTCTCTGCTCTTGGGATCTGCAGAAATGATCTTATGATCCTCTTTTAAGTCAAAGAAGCTAAGTACTATTTAAGAAGGATGAGCAGCTATATGTCCTAAAGAAACATATTGACCAAAGTATTTTTTTAAAACATCATCAAAATTTTCACAGAAAGAGATAAGAAACAGGCTTTTGTCTCCCATCAGCACACTGAATCTATGTCAGATGTAAGTCAGGACTATACAGATACTCCAATGTTTCAATAGATACCTGGAATAAGAAAAATATAGTGAATATAAAGCAAGAAGGAAAGCAACTACTGACACTAAGGTGAAAGTATACATATCAGTTGTTGCCATTGTGTCTGCTAATCTTAAATAACTACCAAAAAATACACTTAAAATGGTTTTGTCCTCAATAATTCCAGAAATAGTTTTATTCTTCTATTTAAAAGAAAGGAGATGTTTACATTTTTTTTCAAATTTTTCTAATGGTGTTTTGAGTTTACTTCTTGTATTGGTCACAAAATTAATTATTACAATAGAAAATAATTTCTGCATATCCCACAGTGAAACAATCATGATTGTTTCTTAGAAATCTGTGTTATTGTCTTCATGATTCTCATATTTATCCTTACTGCACTGCTGAAATATTTTTATTCATATTTTCTCCCTTGAATAATACAAGCTTCACAGAAAACTCCTTATGTTCAATGTCATGAAATCAAGGAAGGAAGAGCCTGATGCAGATGTCTTTTAATTGTGCTTTTAATTTCTTTTTAAATTCAAAGCTATAAATAAAGATAAAACTATCTTAAGAACTAAAGATAAGCTAGAGTGAAAGTTGGGAAGGAAGATGTTTCCATCTTCTTGTGGAGCTCAAGAAATTTACAGGTCTGTCTTGTGTGATGGCATTAGCTCATGCAGAGAAAGGTGATTGCAAATCTCAAACATTAATTGGCTCCTTACACTTTTTTCTATTTTCTGGGGCTTCATATAAAGGTGAAAATATCTCTATATATCTCTCTATATATATCTCACATATTTGTATGCAGTCAACAGTACCAACACTAACATTGTTTTCTCTGTCTCAGGTCCATTTTCACTTTTTGGAACTTGATACTAGAAACTACAGGGCTTCTTTAAAGTGTTTTTTAAAGTTTTTCATGGACAAATAAAATGGAATGAAAAGCAGAATATATTTGTATTGAATTCATGTGGCAAGGTATTGGTAGTAAGGAGACTGCTTTAATTTATGGCCATCTAGGAATGACCATAAATTGCTTAAAGTTCTGTCTATTTTGTGAGCAAAATTTATCAGTTGCTGCTGAATTTTAACTATAATTTTTAGTTTTAACTTTCATTACTTGTATATAACGATACAAAAAAGAGATTTGAGGAGTAATTTTTTTCATATCAAAAGAAGTTTTATATTTATGGGCATTAAACATTATTGCAAGCAGAAAATGCAGAACAATGCTGAAATTCTGGTACAGCTTGTCAACGGCCAAGATATAATTAATGAGGACATCCTTTGACCCACTGCTGAAATTATTACTAGTGAAAAATTTCAAAAGCTGTAGAGGTCTTAAGTGGTTATGGACCACAATTGATTTACCATTCTGTGGATACTTTCTGTCTCTTTGCATAGTCTGTGCAACAAGCAGGGGTTGTCTTTTTTTTTTTTTTTTTTTTTTTTTTAATTTTAAGGTGCTATTGAAGACTATCTTGCACCAGCACTTTGTAGAAAGTTGAGCTCATATGGATTAAGAGGTGAGCTTTCATAGTCAACACCCAGGCATCTCTATCCATTGTTGCAGACCAACCCTCACTCTTGCCTTCTATGTTATTCTTTTTAATAGTAAGAATAACAATAATAATTAAAAATTAAATTTAAAATAATATGGGAATAGAAGGAGGAAATACATAAAAATTTAAGCAAAGATAAATATGAATAACAGCTCTTTAGATCTTTATTTGAGTAGCAAGTAAGATAAGCCAGAGCCATGGTCAAAATTTTTGCTTAAGCAAATAATTTGATAGGCAGCTTACCTATAACAATCTTGTGCAATGGTTGGTTAGATTCCAATATACACTGTTCTTCATGACATGCTTCTTTTGAAAATTTAACAGAACTTTGAAATCTTTAGCTATTTTAATAGGTTTTGATTATGGCTAGAGTCAAAAAGATTCCTTCTGATGCTTAAAATCAGAAACAGATATTAAAAATGTTTATAGTAAGATCCTTATTGGTCTGAGTAGAGCTTCACTATTTAGTTATTTCCTTCTTTTTTATTTTAATCAGTCAGTTTCCAGTTATTTAGTATGATTATGTTACTGAAAACAGTAAAATAATTTAAAGTTTAATTGGTCTTTTAAATATTTCTGTTTTGTGTTACTGACTGTTTCATTAAGAACCAAAATCATAAAAATAGGTCAAAAAATCCAGGACTGGATATAGTCACATGGAAAAGATCATTGAGAAAGTATTTTTGAATACTTATTCTTGTACGTTGTCTTCAATGTAATGTTTGGTTTTATGAAAACAAGTGAAAGAGAAAAGAAACAGTCTTACTCCCCATTGAATTTTCTTCCTTATTCCTTGGGCAAATGTCAGCATGACAGTTTAATATATCTTTTCTCATTGCAATTTGTCAAGGTTGTCAAAATCACCAGAAGTATAGGTGTTTTTTTGGGTTTTTTTTACAAGGTTTTCCATCTTCTTTTTTGTTTTTTTGAGGGGTTTTGTTTGCTTTTTGTTTGTTTTTTGTTTGTTTTTGTTTTGTTTGTTAATTATATTCAGTAGTAGACAGAGAAAAAATTAAGATCAAGATCACAATAAATGAAAATATATCAAGCCGTCATGGCACTATTGTGTATAAAATAGCTTTTCTTCACAGCCATAAAATAGTATATAGCCAACTTAAAACATATATTCTTTATGTGGAATTACATGAATGATTATGATTTGCTATTTATCTTTTTGAGTGAGAGGCACTTCAATTTACAAGGGGAACTGTTATGAAGAAATTATTAGTCACTTCACTATGAATGACAATAGGCTAGGCCTGTCATTGAATCACCATGGGTAAAATTCAGTCTGCTACAGAGTGCCAAAAGGCTTTCATGTATATCATTCAAGCTCCACTTCAGTCATATTCTCAGGGTTTTACTGGAGGTTAAATGGAGCATGGGTTTTGTTTTGCATTTCTGAATGGATTGCACTCCACTTGAGAATATCCAAACTGCATTCTCTGCAAAGTTTTATATGGCACTCATCTCCTCTGCATCTGAGCAGCAGTGCATTAAAGGCAGGAGTAACATCTGTGGAGAGCAAGTTCTGTCATTTTCTTCTCAGATATGTTTGAAACGCTGTTGTTTTGAGCTATTATTTGCAGAATTTTATTGGCAGACATGAGCTGTCATCTGTTTATTGTTGTACATAATGGAGATGCAATGTAAATTATGGAGAGAAAGTCAAAGGTAGCAAATTCAAACACATTGCAGAAAATAGTGTTATTTGGCACATTTCACCATTTCTCTGGAAAAATTCTCTCCAAACAAACTTCACCCATAACAAAAGCTGTTTTCTAGGAAGATAGACATAGTGTCCACTTCTTAGCCTTAATTTCCTAAGTGCTCTTTTCTCAGGACCTGGGACAAACATTTTTCTGGACTCTATGAAAATGGTGGTTATTCCCACTAACAGTAACAGTTCCTCTGTTTATTCAAAATAGCCCCTCTACCTCTACTTCTACCAGCTGATAATGGTCCTTGACACTTCTGCAGTGCCCCATTTGTACTGCCACATTCTGTTAACACTTTTCAGCTTCTCATGATTCTTACTGCTTCACTGAGCTACTTCCAACTCAGGATCCAAAAATCAGCTTGACCCTGCTGAAATATAGACAACATTCAGAACTGGACTGTTGCTGACAAAAATTCACATATCAGTGACAGATATTAGTGAACTCTGGAGATAGAAAGTCCTGATGCGCTTTTATTCAGTGCCAGAAAGATAAAATCACTTAGACCAAATAAGCCTTATGGAGGTCAGACTTAAAATTTACAGTCACAGAGAGGATTGTGAATCACCTGATGATCCAGAAGAAATAACTGCAGAGAAAGACCCTATGAAATGCAGGAGCAGGTCAGGTTTGCAGTAAGAAAAACACCTCCTGAAGATCAAGAAAGGTGTTTTGCTAGGCCTAGGTGCTTAATGAAACTCAAATTCAGCAGGAAGAAATGTTGTGAGAGTTTCAACAAAAGGAAGCCTGCCTCTCAGAATGCTTTTTTAGCTTGTAGCAATAATTGACACAAGAATAAACACACCTTTGCTTGAATTTTCTCAGTCAATACTCTTTTTTTTCTTGTATTCCCATCAAAACATTGACTCTTTCCAATATGGACAGTGCTTGTAAGTATGGGCTCTAAAGTGTATCGGAGGGGAGAATATAGTTGTTCTAGGTATTTGAAAGTGTTTTAGGACTACTCAAGTTTATTAATTTTTAAGAAGTAATATTAGAATAGAATCCTGTTTATGCAAGGGTGAACACAGGGAAAGAACCAATTCTCATTCTGTATAGAAAAGAAAAGTAGCACAAATAACAATGCCACTATTAGAAATAGCAATGGTTAACACTACACCAGTATTTTTGCTTTAGATCGTAGGTGAGAAGTTAAGAAAGTTCAGGACTCTATCATTTTACACAACTCAGTAAAGGAATCTACACATAATCTATATTAATTAAATTAGCTTTATCTAAATTTACACAGGATTAGTAACAGAGTGCTATACAGGATTAAGTGTAAAGGACCCTTGGATCCGGTTTAAATGTCAAGTATCTCTTTTTAAAAACTGAGAAAACACAGAATATCTCTTTTTACAACCCCTTTTTGAACAAATGGAAACATATGATGTGAATGGTTTGAAGGTGTGCTTGTACCAGCCTAGGCAGGTGCTGTCAGGCTGCCTGTCTGGAACTGCTTTTTTACTGCATGAATAGAGAATGATGGTGCTCAGCTACAGTGGCACAAAATTTGTAGGAATTCCACATCATTTATTCTTGTAGCCCTCTCACGAAATTTACCTGCAAGTAGTGGTTGTATGTGGACACCCAGAAAGGCATTCCCAGTTAGGGAAAATGAGAGGCCTCTCTCAACTGCCTTCTCTTGATACCAATCCTGTTTTTCCCACCCTAAGCAACTCCTGTTCTGTTCCCTGGGTCAGCTCGGTGCCCCTCTCCCTGTCCCTCAGTCTCTGGTCACTCCCACCCTGTTTCCCTGTTGGCCCTCTGCCCTAACCCCTCCCTTGGGCCACCCCCATGTCCCCTGGTAATTGGTCCCTGATGCTCCCTGCCCTGCTCATCCCATGTACAAAACCTGGACTCACAAAAAGTACCTGGCCTTTGTTCTCTGAACCATGGACAGTGCACATGCGTGGCTGAAATAAACATCTCTGGGAACCCCCTGCAAAAGCCCTTCCTGCTTCTTTACTTGCTATCACCCCAAACAACAACCAGATGCAACAGTTGTATTCACAAAGTCAGAGGATAATTATCTTAGAGGAAACTGTGCCCTGAGAAATCTGTACGAAGACTTTACTTATTCTAAATGTGCTGGAAACCTTTATGGTAAAATTATTAAAGTCTTCCTACTGCACTTAAAGCATTTTTCTTCTTGCATCATAAACACCATCAAATGTCTTCTACCCTTGGGTATTTATCCCAAAAATCACTGAAGAAGAAAAGAAAAATCTAATATGATTCTTATTTTGTCCTTGGGTAACTAAGTATAAAGACTGATAGATCATCTCGTTCTGGCAAGCAGTAAGATTTCCCTGCCTACCCCAGCAGCACCTAGGGACATTTTGCATGCTGCTACTAAATCATCACAAAATTACATTAGCATATTGTGTATTTATTTATTTTTCTGAATGTGCTGTTCATAATGGCCATAATGGGAGTAGCATTGTTGTGAGTAATCTGACTAAAAAGTCCAGCTGCAAACTATAAAGCAATACTTGATTTATCTGGCCACAGCAGGCACTGACTTCATTACATTACACAGCAGCCAGCAGAACTTAGCCATTACAATTATTCTGATGCTTTCCTGTGCTGCTGCTATTCATCAGAGTAAGTTTCACTTGTCATTTTCCTTCCAGTGGAAACTCTCCAGTAAAGCAAAATTTTAAGAATTTGTGCAGTACTATTATTGCTGATTAAAGTAAATTTTCAAGGAGAGCTCATGGTGTAAAAAGACCCACAATCATACACAATAAAATTAACTAGTCCCTGCCTTAAAGAGCTTACAGTCTAAAAGGCACTTATCTTTAGAGGTGAGAGAAAGGTCTCATTAAAGGAATTTTAAATGCATTGAAATGAATTATTTGGCAAGTTGGAGTAGAATAAGCAAGCTAATCAAAGTAATGGCAGACAAATGTTCTTCAGTCCCGTTTTTGGGGTAATACAAAAGTTTTACTTATTACCTGCAAACACTTGACTATAAAATGGCTTACATCTTCTTCCCACCTTGCCCAGCTCCTACAAGGATAATTGCTTCTGATCATCCCTTATATCTACCACATCCCCATAAAATTTGCCTGGCTCCTTCTGCCTTGGCATGAGCTGCAGCTGAGTGTTGGAGCAGCCAGGAGGCACAATTACTGCTCAGACCACACAGACCCTATGGGACTACAGCACAGACTTGAAGCTGGGCCTGTGTTTCCCCACAGGGACACAAAACTCCCACCCACAAATCCCATATGCCAGCTGTGGATGGCCATTGAGATAACCTGCAGAGTCAGATGGACAGCTCCAGGACTGAAGGGAAGGAGCAGTGCTGCTGCTCCTGTGAAAGGAGCACAAAAGAAAAGCATTAGTGAACAGACCCACAGGTTCTGTGGTCTCATAGATATCTAGAAGCAAGCTGAGTTTTCATAACTGAAGAATATAATACAAAATTACTTTTGTGAAGTAATTAAAAGCTTACAAAGAAAGTTTAAAGTCATAAATAAAATCATAAAAAAACCCACAACAATCTGTAAAAAAACTAGCTTGAAACCAGTGTTTAATAGGATTCTGATTTCTTACTTAATACTTTCTATTATTATGGAGGGTATATCTTAGAACATTCAAGGCACTTTGCTTACCATAACTATCTCAAAACAAAAAGTCAAACCATTTGGAAAGCTGTTTGTCCTGGAGGTTCCAGATGTTTCCAACACATTGTTCAAAAACTAATTTGAGTTCTCTCACAAGTATAATGAAATAAAAATTACAAAATGCAGCAAAATGTGTCCAGTATTTTCTAACCTGAAACTTCCCATCATTTTTTTTTCATTGGTACCTTTAAAATGAAGCCTTTCATACACTGACACAGTGAAAAACTTATGCTACTTTTTTGCAATTTCATTTGTCTCATCCCATTTTAGAAAACATTTTTATTAACAGCAATGTTTAAATGCCAGTACCTTGCTCAGGACTCAACTAAGCAACACAGAAGGGTATCACGATATATCACTTCATATAATCATGAAGGCGAAAAAAGCAATACAAATTACAGTGGGTATGTTTTTTTTATTTTTTGTATTTTGTTTGTTTGTTGGTTTTGTTTTGTTGTTGGGGGGTTTTTTAGTTTGGTTTTTTTTGTTGTTGTTGTTGTTGTTATTTTTTTCCCCTGGAAGGAATAAACATCAAATCTCTCATACTAAATGATAGAATGATTCATCAGAATCAGTCCAGTTTTGCATTTGAGACTGGATAAACCTAATGCAGGAAATAAGGCCTTGGGTACATCTGAGTGGTTTGATCCAGATTAGATTAGAGTTTTCTAGCTGTCTGAGAAATAATTCTGACATATTTTAGCTTATTATATTTGTCTGCTTCTCTCTGTAGTCTAGAGAGAAATGCTTTGTTTTTGAAATTTCAGTCTTGCACTGAATCTTGATCTTCTCAAGTGGACACTCCATTTTCTATTGCTAAATGAAAAAATTAATAAAACACGTTTGTACAAAAAATATTATATTTTCCTTTCTGTTCTATCTGTCAAAGCTTCTTGGTTAACCAGAAAAATAAAATAAAAAATATGAAGAAAAGCTGGAAATTAGTATAGTTTAAAACTAATGCATTCACTGTGGAGAGGATGACTTGATGTAATGTACTTGTTTAAGATGACACTGAAGAAAACAAAATAGCTTCTGCTTTGTGTCTCATAATAGGCATCAGATCAAGAGCCTTGTTACATTTCAAAAGGTAATAACAATATCCATTTAAAATTGAAATACCTCTCACAGTCAAGATTTCTATTTCAGTGAGGTCTTAGTAAAATAGCTCGGTTTTTAAAAGTGAAAAAAAACAGGGAAGGCACTCAAGATATTTAAGAACTGTAATAAAACACTTTTTAAAAAGAAGATTAGACATTTTTTCATCCAGTTTTCACTCAAGAAGAAACAAAATGTTTTTGATTTGGAATTAGTGGATATAAGTTTAAGGCTGTGATTATCAGAAAATCAAAATATTTACCAGTCAAACCTATTTATAAGAATCTATGGTTATGTTTTCTCAAGTTTTCTTTGTAATAGGAAAAATATATAAAGCATAGTTTTTTGGTTTACATTTTTAAATGTTATTTGTAACTTAGGCAAAAATATATTCACTGCTAAATTTCTTATATAAATGTCACAATTATGTAAGTAAAAAGACTCTCCTGAAGATATCAAGGACATTTAAGGTAGGCTTCATATGACAGTTGCCCAAATACAGGTATTTAGTGCTATAAGAGATTCCCTGTCTGGTATGTAGTTTTGTTTTCAGAAAGGCTTGAGTGTTTGTAGGTCTTACCTGTGAGCCCTAGGTTGATATCATGAATACTGTAGAAATTACCAGCTTCAGTAGATGTCTACTTTTAATCCACTTAGTAGTTACTTACTCTTCAGGGAGCACAAATAGGAATTTGGGTAAGTAGGACTCAGTCTGGCTGACTCTGCATGCATTACATTTAATTATCATTTACACAGGAGCCTTAAGTCATACAACCTTCAATGATGTCACTCTGTGTGACTTCCTATTTGATGATATCAATGACTCTATTTCCCAGTTACTTCTATTACATTTACATTACTAGCAAATATGCTAGCTAGATACCATAAATTATCAATATTTAGCTTCCAAACAATAATAGCAAAGTATAAAGAATTCTATATCTGTACTCCTCTCCATCTGTTGTGTCTGATTCTGAATCAATAAACTTAAGGACTTCTTTCTAGCTAGTATTCCCACTTTTGAAGTCTGTTGACTTCAGAGAAATGTGATTTTAAATGGCTTAGGATAAAAGGCAACAGTCCGGGAAAATGAGTTGGATGGAGTAAACTACTGAAATAGGCAGGAGCTAAACTGATAAATGAGGAAGACAAATTTTAATTAGATGTTAATACTGGTATTAAAGTTTTTGAAAGATAATGAATTTACATCAGTATTTCAGAAGTATTTCTTGTTTATTTAAAACCTTGAGAAGGATAGCATCTTCAGTCAAGGTATGTTTGTACAAGAACCACTGGTACTTTTAGAAATGTAACACTGTGTAATGT
Organism: Oenanthe melanoleuca; assembly: GCF_029582105.1. Taxonomy (NCBI): domain Eukaryota; kingdom Metazoa; phylum Chordata; class Aves; order Passeriformes; family Muscicapidae; genus Oenanthe; species Oenanthe melanoleuca. Next base: position 67,199,031 of record NC_079333.1, on the reverse strand, counting down.
CTTCTGGATTAAACCAATTATGTTATACTAGGAAAAGCTGGTATTAGCAGCCTGATAAACATAAGCATTATGTTTCCACATTAGCTTTCATTTTATATTATTCAAAACTTTTGATAATTATACTAAAGGCATATCATAGCTCTGATTTCTTGTGCATTGTCACCTCTGAACACTACATATTGAAAATGGAGATGAAAACATTGGAATAAAATGTTCTTAACATTTAGGTATTACTTATACAGAAAGCTTCAGGAGATTTTGAAATTATACATTTCTTCTTCAAATAGTGAATGAAATGGATGGGTGTGTTGGGTTGATGTGGCCAGAAATGTGTTTTCTATCACCATCTGTTAAAACCGGGTGGGGCAGTGATTTCCTCATCTCTGTGGCACATATTATCTGCTAATGGGCCATCTTTAAGATAAGATGGGGCAATCACCCTTTATCCTCTCCACAACCCATCCTCCCTCCAGGAAGGGCCATTTGCTGCTGGCCCATCAAGTCCCACTGTATGACTGATAAAATTACATCATCCCACTGGGAGATGTTCCAGCCAGGGGGAGGAGCCAAGCCTTTCCTACCTAGATAAAAACTGAGATTTTGGGCAGCAAGATATCATCTTTCCACTGGATTCCAGAGTAAAGCCAGACCTTTCCACATCATCCCTGGACCTTCAGAGGAAAACTGCACCTTCTACAGTAGCATTGCTCCAGCTGAACCACATCTGCCACTGCAGGAGGACTGTAGCCACAATTCAATGGGACTGCTACAACATCCTGACTGACTGACAGGGTGTCAGGTTATATTCTGACTCTGTCAGTGTTTTGGGATTGTTCTTTGTAATACTGTATTTCTATTTTAATTTTCCTAGTAAAGAACTCTTATTCCTAATTCCCATATCTTTGCCTGAGAGCCCCTTAATTTCAAAATTATAATAATTTGGAGGAAGGGGGTTTACATTCTCCATTTCAAAGAGAAGCTTCTGCCTTTATTGACAGATACCTGTCCTTCAAACCAGGACAATGGGAAAGAACACAAAAGAATTGTGCTTGTTGCAGAAGGTTTAATAAATTCTCACAGCTGCCTGTATTGCTAATAGCTATTTAATTTGTAAGTTAAGTATACATGTGTTTATTTATTATCTTCTTAATTAATTTGTTTCTAGCAATTCCTACTCCTGCTCCAGAAGGACACGAGGCATGACTACATAAATTTTCTATTGATTTCTTAAGCTGAGGTGGGATTCATCTCACCTACTTTTAGACAGGTATAATGTAGATGCCTATATCGACTAATCAAATATTATTTGTAGTCATTGAAAAGAAAATAAGTTTCTGAACCATTTGTTATGTAAGACTACTTTAAAGCAGATAAAATGTTATTAATCTTCCCATTGCTTTCAAAGGGAGCCTAAAGTGACCAATTTACAAAGAGAAGTATGTAGCTGAGGAGAGAAATCTAAACTTAAGTATGTGGTATAAATATATTTTTAAAAGTTTAAGAAGAAAAAATGCATTTGAAAAACTCTTGCAAACTCTGAGGTACAATCTTACAGATCATACTATAACATTTAGTAGCTTAGGACCCTGATTTTGTATGTGAAAATAATCTAAAATTTTTTATTGTTCCATATTTGAAATCCAAAATCCACTCAATGATCTAGGAGTGTTGTGTGGAGCTGAAACCTATTTAAACATTCTACAGATCTCTAATGTTGCAGGATGTAGTTGATGCCTTAATGTTGTTGCCTTTTTTGCCTTCTGGCAACACAGTAAGAATATGCTGATTGACTATATCAACAAAAATATGTTCAGATATTCAAAGAATTATTTACAATTGGTGAAGTGTCACACTTAAAGAAAGTAAATCTACAAAGCAGTGTATAGTTTCTATCTGGGGGAAAAAACCAAACAAAAAAAAACTTTGAAAGATTTATTATGATTTAATGGTTTGCTACCAGTGCCAATCCATGCAGTGAGATGTAATTACACAGCTGAAGACCTCATGCTGTCCAAGTTCCAGGAATCTAGAGGGTAACAAGTATGAGGAATACAAGTTAATTCTTGGATTAACTGAAGAATTATTTTATTCAGGTCTTGTTTCCTTCCTTCTCTGCTTCATTCTTCTTAAAAACAATTTTCCTTTCACCAGTATATTGCCATTAAAGCTGGGAAATTACAACAGCTGCGTAATATGTAAAGAATCTTTACAAATGGCCCAAAATGCTTTGCCAGATTTTCATTTCAAAGACTTTAGCTTTAACGCTGACTTGTCTGAATGGTGCATCATTACATTCTGAACATTAGGAATGCTTAACATGCTTTTCATAATTTTCTTAGTTTGAATTAAGCTACTTATGTTTTCATGCTCCAAATCAAAATGTTATGATTCATTAAATTATATTCAGGATTTTCCATTAAAACATGTACATATTTTAAAATTTCAGGCATCACTGTGCACAAAAGTAGAATAATTTACACAAATTCCATCTATTTACAAAATATTTTAGAACACTAACACTTAACTCTAGCAGTGTTTTGGGAAACATCAATGTATCTTGTTCAAAATCTTTGTCAAGTATGTAGTGAAGACACAGTTCACTTCTTATGAAGCTTTCTTTTGACTGTAAAGTGGAGTGACTAGGCAATATGAGGCTGGGGCCCCTGGCAGCCACAAAATAGTGGCAGACTGTAGGAGTAGGCCAACAGGAACATCGGGAAATTAGAGTGATACAGACAACCTGAGGGACAGCTTTGGGGAAAAAATCCCTGAGGGGAGTAAACTGGAGTCAGAAATATGTCCTGGCAGCAGAATAGCATACAGAATTGTGTTAACAGCAGCACAGAGAGCAGGTCCAAGGAAGTGATTATCATCCCATTTACTCCACACTTGTTAGGTCACCCCGATATTACTGCATCCAGTCTGGTGTTCCTCAGAATGGGACAGACATCAGTAAGGTGGAGTGAGCTCAGCAGAAGGCCATCAGGGCAGAATGGAGCACTTGCCTTGTGAGGGCAGCTGAGGGACCAGGGCTTGAGGTCTTGAAGACCACTGTACAGTGCACAAGGCTTCCCAGAGAGATTGTGCATTTGGAGTTCCAAGACCCAGCTAGACAGAAACACCTTTGGACCCCAGAGATGCCCTGTATCAAGAATGAAGACAGACTAGAGTCTTCCTATATTCTCTTCCCACTTGAGTTAGTCTATGTAGTGAAAGGAAAGCCTTTGCAGAAAAAGGAAACCAGATTCAATGGTGATGACAGTCTGGGATGAGGGAACTTCTGAGATTAAGACAAGAGAGATATTAAAGATAAGTGACTTTCTGAGGCCTATTTAGCCTCAAATTTATTATAAAAATGACAGTGATATTACCAGCTCTGTTTTATGTCTCTGCTCTGAACAAGTAGGGGATTACAGGCAGGTTAATTTAATTTATATTCTGATAGGCACAGCTAAACAATGTCTTTAGGTTCAAGGCTTATGGCACATTTTTGACTCTGACAATCTTAGGCTGCACTATTAAGTTTCACAGAAAGTGATCAAAACACGGTTGAGACACATTTAGGGATCTATTAACATCTGGATCAACTGCCTGCAAAATTCTTATACAGATCAGGCATGAATAAAGAGTCACATTTCTCACAAGTCAGTAAAAGAATTTAACATAAACACTAATATAGAAGAAAAATGTTCTGGCACAGTAGAGTTCTTCTTAGTTCAGTATTCAGAGCAGGTTTCAGCTTAAGAATGTAATTACAACTTTTAAATGCCTAAATAAAGATGCTTACTTCTGGCATATAGTATTGACAAATGGTAAAGTCAGATATGTGTAAGACCATTTTTGATGGCCAGTGTCACCAGTATGATTTCTAGAAAAGGTCTTGTGCCTTAAATCTTTTAATTTGACTAGATAGTTGAATTAAGCTCTGGGTCTTTATATCCCAGCTATGGTCAATGAGTATCCAGGATGAAATTCAGCTACTGAAACTTTAGGTGCATTTTGATATCTCACCAAACCTCCAAGTGTATGTTTATAAGTTTTAAATTAACCATCCAAAAACATTGTTGGGAAAAGATGCTTGTATGAATATTGCAGATTTAAGTATTAATAAACTTCCACAGGATTTCTGTGTAAAAGTTGTGCCATGAAGAGCACAGTCTCCTTTTCTTCTTTTTTCTGTGATAAAAGTCAGTATGGACTTGAAGTGTTGCCAAAGGATACCAGATGATTGCAGACCTGCTTTTCAGCTGTTAATGGCTAGGACTTGAAACATGCTACTTATTGTATACAGACAAATCCTCATCAGCAAAGTTAGCCAGGAAGAAACACATATTTATCTTCATAAAATGGAGTGAACCACAGGGTAGGATGTCAGCTTTAGCTAAGTTTGAAGTTTGAAATTTTCGTCCCTCAAAGATGTAGGTTTCATCATATTAATATTCATAACAACTTCCTCTTGTTTTTTTAGGTACTTAAACTCTTAACTCTGTTAAGTAAAGAAACAGGAAAGAAGGTACAGGAAAGAAACAGGTACAGGAAAGAATAATTAACAATTTAAGTGAATACATATTTATGCATCATATATTTTCTAACAATAGGCAAATATTTCCTCAATTTTTTATGAGATTAAACTTTCTATTTCTCAAAGCAAGGTAGCTATTTCCTGCATTGACCTAAGCACATTAAAAATTACAGAGCTTGCTGAAGAGTTACTAGGGAACTTCTTTGGTAACCCCAAATGTATACTGCTGATGTGAAGTGTCTAGTCTGTGTATTAAAAAATTGCCCTTCATGGAATGGCCATCTCTGAATATATAGAATTAGAAACTGCAGGTTATGGCTCTTGCTCTACTTAGCAAGTAAAATGAACTATCAGTCGCAATTACAAACAAACTGCAATCAGATTCCTGGCAGATTAAAAACAAAAAAAAAAAAAGAAAAAAAAAAAAGAGAGAAACAAAAAACAATTTATAAATGAAGGAGCTTAATGAGCAACATGCCAAAATGTAAAGAAAACTGTCTAAAACACTCTAAATAAGAATTATGTTTCTACAGGTGATTATTATTTTTCTTCACTATCTCAGGCTTCCAGCACCCAATGCTGAGTTAGAAATATCTATATAACTATGTGACTGATAAATAAAGGGAGAGGCAACTTAATGACTCATTCATTGGCATAGGGCTGAACAAAGTAGCCAAACTAAGAATGAAATCCATCCCTTACTGAAGTCAGATAATGAAACAATGGTCATAGGAATAATGACAACCCCTGAAATTATGCAAGTATTTTCCAAAATAAAATCTTAGGATGAAAACACAAGGAAAAGATGAAGGTAAAAAAAAAAAACCCACAGACAAACAAACACGAGCAGGGAAGAGATTAATAAATCTCTTCAAATCAAAGTTTAATTAACTAATAAAATCAGCTTATAATTTTCTCTCCTCTTATAGTATCTTAGTGCAGGAGTAACCCCTAAAAAGTTTAGTCATAGGAAGTTCTACAGGAAAGAAGTAGCAGGATTGAAGAAAAGGACTCAGAGGACCAGATGATGCTTTGGACTGTAAGCAGATGATGATAACAAGCCATTCAAGAAGAAAATGAATGGATCAGAATATTTTGGGGGAAAATTTCCCTAAACCTAGAATTATTTTGTCAAAATGTGGTGATGAAGAAAAGTTATTTATGTGTTTATGTTATGAAATTTGGATTATACCCTTTGCATGAAATGCATTGAAAAGTAGATAATAATATTGATATAAGGACTAAATATAGAAGATGGCACTCTGTCCAGATGCTAGGAGTAGAACTATAAATTATTCTAACAGGTTGGGTAGAGATTAATATAAAATATTACACAGTTGGAAGTATTGTGCACTGACTAATCTTTTAGAATTATGGACTATGTGAAAGAGACAAATAGGACTGGTATGCACCAGATAAAATAATAAAAAGGAAGACTATAAAGTATTACTGGATTTTACTGTCCTTGCTTCCATTAATTATGTGAGCTGGAGTGAGCAGGAATGGAAGCTATAAAATAAAGAACTAATTGAGGGAGAGTGTTTCACCATGACTTTCTTCTTCTGTTTTGCGGAACTGGCAATGAAAATTACATAAAAATTGAAAAAAATATTATAATCAGGCCTTAAATTGATTGACATGAATGGAATAATAATATTAAATATCTGTGCATGGAGACACAAAAAGAACATCATGTAACCTGGAAATTTGGTCCATCTTAATAAAATAGACCCTTAGAAAGTAACATTAAAGCACTGAACTTATTTTTTAATATGAGTGGTGCCTTGATATAAGACAGTAGGAAATAAATCCATTTATTCTTATAAACTCAAGTGAATAACAGTTGAACCAACCAACCTAATGAAAATGTATTTTAGCAAGAAGTAAATCCATAGGTTTTCTCCTGATTTGTTTAGGCTTTCTTTGGAGTTTTCTTTTTAACCCATTCTTCTTTGTTTTAATAGATATGTATTTATTTATGCTAGCTTATATAAACATAGAAAAGCTAGCTGTATGTTTTATTAATGCTTTTTATCTAAACCATGCTTTTGGATTTGTTGTGGATCATGACATCTTCATAACTAATCATTAGCTTGAGACCATGTGAATCTGTTGATCCATAAAATTTCATGTCTATGTTAATGCTGGTAATCTTGATCATAAAAACACCCACAAGTTTTCTCTGACACCAGTGTACCACTGATTTCACCAACATTTATAAGACTGATCTTTGCAAGCTTTTTTTGTTCTACTCAAATGGGTTAATTTCACTTGCAAGAGAAGATAGCAAACAACAACAAAAAAATTAGATTGTTTTGTTGCTGTTGAAATATTTGGACATTTTTCCACTGGCAGCAAAAGAGCTTGTATCTGATTATGTATGCCTACTCCAGTTAATGGAAGTAAATACAAATGGAAGGGAGACATCACATCCCGTCTCAAATCCACACCAAAAATTAATGTAAATCTAATATTATTATTAGTGGATCTTTGTTTATAAGATAATCTTTTTTTTTTTTTTTTAAATCATGCTCTGTTTTCCAACTATTGCCACATTGTAACATTTAAAAGTTGTACTAACAGGTAAGATTCAGTGACCTTTAGCCAGAATAAATTATTTATTTAGCAAAAACTGGAAAAAAAGTCACCTTTGCTCCAGAGCTTTATGCATATGTTCTCTAACAGTTATATACAAATACTGTACAAATGTCAGGGAGATAAGCTAGCTAAGCAGAAGCACTTCACACCTGTGTAAAGAGCTAGTACTAGACTAATACCCTGAGACAGATATTAATTTACTGAAAAGTCCTGTTGTGCTAGGATGAATAATAATTTTAACCAGATATTTTCAGTTTTGCATTGTAAGAATAACTTACATTTCAACAAAAGTATTTTTAAATCCTTCTCAAATTTTTCCTTCATGCTTAATGAAAATTGATGATCTTTTAAATTATACCCTAAGAATGGAGGAGACTAGCAAATTCATATGCAACAAGGAGATTGACTAATAAAAACCTAGTTAAAAGTAAGAGAAACAGAATCTTTTAAAGATAGAAAAGAGAATTTTACAATTAAACAGTAATCACTTGTGCCAATTTCATACAAGAGCAGGAATAAGGTTTTAACTGTTATAATACTAGCAAAGCTGTAAATATATTTCTGGCCCTATCACACCTGCATACCAACTTTTCTTCCTACCTTCATACCCACATTGCTCCATATGGCTTTAAGATTGTCAGCTCCTAAATACTCCATTTATTCATAAGAAAAATGGCATTCAAGCAAGCAAACCTAGCTGAGAAAAAAGAAACCATAACTTCTGTCACATATCCCTTTACTCACCTAAATAGTCTATAAATGGGAGGAGGAAAAAAAAACTGTGAAGGTTTCTGGCCCTGAGCTTTGGAAACTAGAACTACTTATATAGTCAGAAACAGCTGAAAGCTATTTTCAGAATCTGCTCATCACCACCTGTTAGTCATCAACTTTGTGGCATGCCAGCCAGAACTGGCACGCTTACTGTGCTTGAACTCTGTAAATTTTAAGAAAATTTAACTTATTAACCAGCATGTTGAAATTAATTTAGTATCAAAACTCATCAGTTTTACCATAACAGAAAATGCTTATTATGGTCAGATTAATTTCATTATCTGTAGTACTCTATCTTGAGAACATGGTCTTTTGATAATCAGTGATTTCTAATATGTATAGCTTTTACCTTTTTGTTTGTTTCAGTCTCAGTCCATACTCTCTCTGAACTTTCATTTCTATTCATTTTTCATTTAGTGGTCTTGGCAATATTAGGTTTATGGTTGAACTCTGTGATCTTAAGGGTCTTTTCCAATCCAAATTATTCTACAATTTGAGATTGTTCATATCAATGATAGGCATGGCATCAGCAAAACTAGGGAAGGCTGGATTATGCAAGTAAAATTCCCTATTTTGACATCAGGGGACAGTAAGTATTTGTTTCATCAAGGTGAGATGCTTCTAAAGTTGTAAAGAGTACCTTTGTTTAGCCATTCAAGAAACTTTTAACTCCATACATACACAGAAACTAAACAGCCAGCATTCCACAGAATAATATAGACCCAATATAGACCCAATATATTCCCAGTATAGACCACTGCTTCTAGTAATCACTCTAGCAATATGCATATCAGGTTAACTACAGCAGTGATACTTCAAGCTGGTGCTGCATCATCTCTAGAAAAGCCCCTTAGATAGGATGAGGAGGTGTATGTTGACTGTTCAGCTGCTCTATGGTTTCTCCAGCAGACATAAAACAGCATCATGCTCTCCCTGAGCTGAAATGGCACAGTGCTCCCTGCATATCTGATTTTCGTATTTTGTCATTTGTACTTTGCTATCAATTTCATGTGTTCCTTTCAGCTTCTCTCACTGTTTCTGTAATTTAATTTTGCCACCTTATGATCAAATTTTTAAGCAGCAGGGATCCATTCTCACTGTGGAATAATTATCACAAAACCATGTTCTAAAGGATGTGCCTGCCTGCAGCTAATTGTGCTCACGCACCACCAGTCTGGTTCATATCACTAGGTGCTAAGGAGGTAAAGATAACAATAATAAATGTGCTAATTTAGGAGCAATTTAAAGAGATTTGTATTATTGTTATTACTGTTTTATTTTGGATTCCTTCTTGGTTTTTTTTTTCCTTTTCTCCAGCACTCCACACAATTCAGCATTATCGCACATGTTTGGACATGAAGAGACTCTGGAGAGAATCTGGGCAATAAGGTTTCCTGTAAATTAAGAAAACAAGCAAATCTGTTAGGGAAAACAGTATATATTTCCAATAAAAAAAAAAAAAAAAAAAAAAAAGAAAAAACAACAAAAAAAAACAAAAAGCAACCAAAAAACAAACCATCAGTGTGGTGGAAGTAATTAGTAAAAGCTATTTTTCTGTTACTCGTATGAGAAATGTGCATTAGCAAATATGCACACTTGAATCTATTCTAATTGCTTGTTGATAAATGCTGCTATATTAATTTTGTTGGTCTGAACTTGCATTTGCAAACCCATTTTCCTTAGAAAAAAAATAAAGTGGAGAATATTACCCTCAGAAGTGTATTTGAAAAGTGTTTGTCAGTTAGCAAAATCAGCACAAACCTTCCAAAAGCAGCAGCATATGCTCAGCATGCAGAAAATGCTAAAATAACTTTTGCCTGCTCAACAAAGAAACAGGAGAAGTTTATTGACTTGCAAGCATGATCATAACAGATAGACCATTGTTACCTTCCCTTTTTTAACTGCTTTTATTTTTTTACTGTTCATCTGGGGGTTTGGCCCCCACTGGAGCCACATATTTCATGGTATACTGTGTGTAAACAATTCGAATAATTGATCTTTGACTAAATTTCTTGAAAAGTATTTCAGTCAGTATTTTGCTGAAGTAATCCAGATCACAGCTGTTATTTAAAAACTTGCTATAGTGTATGGTTCAGCTATCATAGAATTGTAGATTATCTTGGATTGAAAATAAGCACACAAACTCATAAGAAACCTCATAAAATTTCTTCTTATCAATTATTGTAATTACTTTTCCACAATAAAAAATTCAATTTTAAAATATAGCAGTGTAAGAATATGGAAATTATAGAAAAATACTTTTGAAACATGGTGAAACTGATCTAAAAAACCAAGTCCTGTATTGTTGAGGTGGGTGAACATCATGGTCTATCTTGCAGTCATCTGGACTGTGTTATCAAAATACTTGGCAGTCCCTTCTAGCCCATATATATAAATTTTCTTCTGATGGGGACCTGTTACATTAGCATAACAATGTCATTTGGAAATCCCCTTCACAGCTGCTGTGACATAGTTAATAATTTCACTGAGATATGGGAGCTAGATAGCATTTCTCTGTCTCACACTTGATAGACTTTTACTACACTTTGTGTCTCAATGGACCAGAGGAAGGTTTCCTCCTGTGGTGGTCTTGCTACTGTTTTTTCCAGAACTGTTCCTCCATATAAGTTCATTCACCAATTTCCCAATTAGAAGAGAGAACCATTACTAACCTGACACAAATTCAGTCTATACATATATGTTCAGAGCAAAACTATTTTTGCACTGTCATAAGTTCCATGTGCACAAGTGCACACTTATACAACAGTAGTGCTTGGCACTGTTCCTTTTGCACTCTTGTGGATGGTCTATGTCTCTGCTTTGAAGAGGGTATATTAGGTTAGCATAATGGACTCTTCCAGGCAGAAAACATGGACTTTGCTATCTCAAGTATCTGGAGTAAGCAATTCAAGGCTTGGTGTGCCACAGAAAACTGAAACCAGACCACAGATAAAATCAGCCCATAGATAATTATTTTTAAATTACCATTATTTATTATTATGTTGTTCCCATACCTTTGTTGACTGTATCCTAGGAAATGGTAGGTAAGAAGAGAAAAAAACATTCAATTTTTTGTCATAGTTACCAGAGGGTCTGGTTGGGAGATGCACAGTTATTTCTCTGTTGCTCCAGTACAGCACCATAGCTGTAAAGAAATTAAAGTATTGAACTTTTTGTTGGTTAATATACATGTATGCAATGGAGATGAGATTTCTTTTAGACACAAACTAAATTTCTGCCTCCTTTCTTTAAACTCAACAATCTGATACTTATCTAGCCCATAGGTAAAAGATTAAACAAAATTATCAGCCAATATTAAATTAGAAGGGAAAAAAAATGAAGAAGCCACATAGTTTCAATGACTTCTCGTGCAAAATATTTACATAGAACATCTTTTGTATTTTTGCTGGACAATTAGCTTTGTTATTATGAAATGTTGCTTGAAATGCATAGTCAGCTGGCACCTGAGGTTATTTTAACAGAGACTAAGCTTTCACCATCTGTCCTGCCCTCTAATTAAGATGCAATACCTCCATAATTCACAACTGCATAGTGAAAATTCAGTAATAGGTAATTAAAATGCATGTGTATGATTGCCATTTGCTGCTACATTCACCTGTTTCATTTTGGACAAATAAAGATCCAGAAGAGTTTTGTTGCTTTTTTCTTCTCTCAGATCATCTTTTCTGCTGGTTCAATACAACATTTTCTTGGTGAAGTCAATGGACTTAAAACACCTTGTATCAACTATCTACCTGACCTACAGAATGGATTCTGGTCTATTTCTTTTTTAATTACAACAATACATTAAAAAAAAAAAAAAAAGCTAGGTCTTCCATTTTAGAAATATAGCATCAAGGAATGTTTTCTTTTACTTTTAACAAAATTATTATTAATTTTACCCAGTCCTGTTGCTATGAAGACAGTCTGACAATATTTTGAGGAACAGCCCCTTCTGAACATAATGTGTATACTGCAGTGCAGAAATCTCTTCAGTTTTCTTTCAGTTTAAATAACCAGCTGTTTGATATTACAATAGTTGTGCACTGCATTCTTCTATTGTTTACTCAGCACTAAAAACTAAAGTAATTGTCTGCTTTGCTGTTGTATTTGTCTTTCTTTTTATCAGGTGCATAATGAATAATTTGAGTTTCAAGGCTAAGAGAATAGATAATTAAATTATTTCCCCACAAGACACGTAAATGCACTACATCTTACTTTTCAAAGTACGTGCATTTGCTTAAAAAAACATTTATTCTTCTCTTTTATGGTCTATTCTGTCTTCCTTATTGTGTAACTGCACATTTCCTAATAATTCACTATAGTAATTTCTAGCTAGAGAAAGGTCATTGTATTTTAATACTGTGTATGTGTAGACATTGAAAATTATGGAAATAAGGTACACCTCCAGTATATCAAAGATATCAAAAATGATATGGTTATATCATGTTATCTCAGTTAATTTAGATTTGAGAAAAAAAATTATGATTTGGTGTCTTATATTCTACTCTCAGAAAGCAGAAGATGGCAAATTTTTGTACTAATCTCCACAATGTAAATAAAAGTAAATATGAAACCTATTTTACAACTTAAAATAATGTTTAATTAATTTTTATAATATATATTATATATAATATATATATTTGACTTTATTATTGTAGCTATAGCTTACTAATAATAATCAAAATAAATTTTCTAATATCATTAGTAGGAAATTCCACCTCAACCTGTATCTAAGGACTAGCCATGAAAATAAAAATTTGCTGTTATTTTAACTGAAATTAATAATTATATTTGTACTGTGATTTTAATATGCCCTGGATGTTCATGGAAACTTCTTTATTGACAGTCTGCACAGCTATTTCAGCACAGAGAATTGGCCTGTAGATAAAGCTAGGAAAAGGAATAGTTCTCCTTTAATCCTAAGATGTGGAGATCCATCCAGCACCCAGATCCATCTGATAACAATCATTTAAAAATTTATGTGTATGTTCCTAAAGGATAAGGAGAAAGTAAATCTACCTTTATGACCCGAAGAAAAGCCCATTGTCGTTCCTAAGAGATCTGTAATTGTCCCAGCACTGACATACAGAATCCAGTGAGGCAAATAAAATGTAACATATAGAATAGGTCTGCCAGTCTACAGAGATAGCTACAGACAGTGCTGGATCTCAGTAGTCAAGCTATCATCTCTGAACATGCCTTCAGACAGATGACATCCTTAACTTTTTTCTTCATTCCCTAAGAGTGGTAAAACTGCTCTGCCTGCACATACTTTTAAATTATTCACTTTCATTTCTCCTGTAATGAGAAAATTAGAAGTTGAAAGTACCTAAGGTGACATTTCTAACAATTTCTGCAGTAGGCCTTACAGAAATCCTAGTTCTGCCAATACAAAAAGCTGCAATTGTCCAACTTCTAACTAGACATAGCAATAAAAATAGCTACTTCATTTTTCACAACATGAATTCCCAAACTGTAGCTCAATTATCATGCTTGCAATAGCATTGATCCAAAACTCTAAAAAATAGAAGATCCTATGCTATGATTTACTTCTGAGCTACAGTTTATCTCTTTTCAAGTACCTCTGAAAAAATGTGTAAGACCTTTCATTAGTCTTAACTCTTACTTGGTTTTCCTTGTCACCCATGAATGTCTACAAAATGAAATATGAAAATTTCTGTCTTAAAAAGTTTAGTATACTTCTTATTCTCAAAGTAAAGAGATTTTCCAGGACTTGAAAAGTTTGGCAAAAAATGAGAACACACACCAGAAAAACTTCCTGATATGGTAAGCATGCCATAAACCCTGAAAAATTGGTAAAGGAAAAGACCCTAAGAAAATAATGCATAACTCAATCAGACATCAAAGATAAGCAAATGTTAATCTAAAGAATGACTCAATAACAGAATTGATTAAAAACTTCAAATATATCAGTTGGCTTCCGAAAGGAGCTCCTAGAATATTGAAAACAATGAAGAATTTAGTTGGTAGCACGATCTTAGAGAACTAGGGCTGCATCATGGATAAAACAGGTTTGATATTTTTGTGGAAAACCGTTAGCTAAAGAGAATTTTAGAGAGCTGTCTTGAGGAGAGGAGCTTTCAGTGCATGCTGAATAATTTTGTAGGACAGAGGAAACTATTGCAGTCATGTTCAGATTGCATTTTGAAAGTAATTCTTGGAGAGACCTTTACCCAAACCTTCATACACTAATTACTTAAAAAAAAAAAAAAAGTGTGAGTAGAAAAATACACAGAATAAAATTTTATAAATCAAATATTATAAGGGTAATAAATAAAAATTTATTGAAACATGATCTTCATTTTGGTAATAGCTATTGACAATGAATTAGTGTTTAAATTGACTCATTTTGTTTCAATGAAATGAGAAACATATTTTGGTGGTTTTTTTAGAGTAAAATATCCCACCAACAGATGAACAATAAATCCTTTATACATACCAAACTATATCTTTGTCAAAGCTATTGTCAGAAATATGGTCTTCATCTTTCTGTTATCATAAAAAATGAACGAGTTATAGAAATTGCAGATACATCATCTCCACAACAAATGACACATTCCTGGTGGCATATTTGTCTAGTGAATATTCTGGGAAAATGAACCTGTAGATAAGAAACTAAATATCAGAGTTTCACTCATCTTGTAAAATATATATGGAATTCCAGAATTTTATCATCTACCAATATTAAAAATTAAAATACAGAGGGGTTTTTTTTGGTTTTTCTGTGGAGTGAAAGAACATCAAAATACTTCAGTGATAAAAACTTTTTAACAAGTCTAAGTTTTATTTATGTCTCTCTAAGGAATTGCTTGTATCAGCAGACATTCGGATTTGGCCATATTTTGGAAAGTTTTTCATATCTGATTTTAGTACTCTGTGTTTATATCATAATTCTACCATATTTGTACACCTTCTTCTTGATTATTTTAGTCAAGCAGAAATAAAGAAGCTTGGACTTTTGACAATGTGAACAGGTACAAAGGATGCAATTTTGCATTCTTCTGTTCAAGGAAGTTTTTTGTGCATTATGTCTCTGATTTGTTTTATGCATTTCAGATGTCTAGTCATGCTGCTCAGTAAAAACCTTTCATTAGGAGAATTGCCTATAAACTGCAAATGAAGCACTAAATTAATTTTGAAGTTCAGCTTTGCCAATAGTAATTCTTCCCTGGCCTTCCATGAAGACATTTAACTGATACACTGGACTCTGTTCAAATGCCTCAA
The DNA here is from genome assembly GCF_029582105.1 of Oenanthe melanoleuca. Lineage (NCBI taxonomy): Eukaryota > Metazoa > Chordata > Aves > Passeriformes > Muscicapidae > Oenanthe > Oenanthe melanoleuca. The sequence continues at coordinate 67,183,892 of NC_079333.1, read as the reverse complement.
CAGAGCTGTCCAGGAAGATGAGTGATTCCATAGCAAATACTGGCTATCCTCCAGCTGCCAATCAGAAGGGATGTTGGTCTCCTGAGTGCCATATCTACCATCTCTGTGTGGATCTCTGTCAGATCCTGGTGCCTCTCAAAAGGTATCATGAGTTATGTCTGGGTAGCTGACTGACTTGGCCCTCACATGGCTTTTGTTCTGTGGTCTCCATTGATCTCCACTGATAATGGAAGCACACACCTAAATTTAAATGTCACCAGCTTGCAGTTAATTTCAGTCCTGTCATCCAAAGAAGTCCTGAATATACGAATGACTCCTGAGTGTTGTTTTAATGAATGAGATTTAAATCTTTCAAAGACATTTTGCATTGTCACTGCAATATAGGAAGTACTATTTCACTCATGTATTTAGTAATATTGAAGAGATAATGCCAGTAAAGATGAAAAATCAGAAATGCCATTCCATGATTCTATTATTGGTATAAAACATCTCTCCATCTTTCTTAGAAGACCCCTGTAAGTATTGAAAGACCACAGTAAAGTCTCCCAAGATCTTTATCTTGTGAACAGATCTTGTTCTCTAAGCCTTTCTTCATAGGAGAGGTGTTCCAGGCCTTAGATCTTCATGACCCACCTCTTGGTCCACTCCAGCATATCAATCATTTCCTGTATTGGAGGCCCCAGAATTGGATGCAGTACTGAAGGTGTAGTCTAACACGAGTGGAGTAGAGGGTGAGAATCACATCCTTGGATCTACTGGCCTCAGTTCATTAGAAGTCCTGGATACAGCTGGCTTTGTGGGAAGTGAGTGTGCACTGATAGGTCACATCCAGCTTTTCATCCATCAGCATCACCCAGTCCTTCTAAGCAGGGCTGCTCTCAATCCATTCATCCCCCAGTCCTTATTGATACTGAATAAATCTTTGGCTCAGGCAGACGACCTTGTACTTGTTGAGCTTCCTGAGGTTTACATGAGCCCACTCCTCAAGACTGTCAAGGTGCCACTGGATGACATTCTGTCCCCCTAGAGGATTAACCATACCACTCAGCGTGGGATTATCTGCAAGCTTTTTGGGAATGTGCTCAATCCCACTGTCCATGTCATTGATGGAGATGTTAAATAATATTGGTCACAGTATAGAGAACTGAGATGCACCACTCACTACTGTTTGCTCTCTAGCTCTCCTTTAAAGAGTAAAATTAAGGGACCTGTTTACTATCTAGAATATTAAAATAACATTATGGAATCACAGAATGGTTTGAGTTGGGAGGGTTCTTAAAGATGATTTAGTTCCAACCGCCCTGTCACAGGCACCTTCCACTAGACCATGTTGCCCAAAACCCCATCCAGCCTGGCCTTCATGTTAGGGTATGTCTCTGTGTCCTTTGGCAGTATAACACTAATTTTCTTCTGTCTTAATTGTAGATTAGGAGCAAAATAAAGCTAGCAAAAGCTGTCATTATTTTAATTAGCATTGAAGTTCAAATTGAAATCTAGTACAAAAAAGTATGATGGTTTTGACAAAGCCTTTGTCAGAAGACCAAAATACAACTTTGATTGTAAATATCAGGCCTATATCGTTAAATTATTTGGATTATGACACTTTTAAACAATATTGCTGACTGTCTCTAAACTCACTGTCTCTAAAATCAGTTTGGAACCTTTGAACAGCCCAAACATGAAATCTTCAATAAAACCTGTGCTTATCAGCCACAGATGAAGCTAACTCTTAACTCAGCATTAGGAGAGGACAAACTTCTGTGCAGTTTTGAAAATTAGATATATTTCCTATTGGCATATTCATACTGACAATGTGGCTTTGCCTCCTGTTCCATTCCAGTTCATGATTCTTGGAATTGCCAATGTGTGCATTAATTCACACTCAGAGTACCGTAAACTGTTTTTTTTAGTGGCAAAACTTAATTTCATGACAGAGGATAATCTGCAGCAAAGCTGTGGGTTGAAAGGAAAGCCTGTCAATATCATCTGGCTCAGGGAGTAGTCTGAAGCATTCCCAGTGGTTGATAGTGAAAATAGAGTAGAGGTGTCTATGACTCTGTGAAGTCAACTGGGGGAAGAATCTTGACCTCTAGTGTTCCAGTGAGGTCTGCAAGTCACTGTGCAGACACTGCTCATCTCTGGGACTAAGAGGCACTGAGGGTTTTCCTGAGTTCTTCTTCAGTAACTCCAGCAACCTTGATTTGAAAAGAGATCACATCCAACATTTTATTCACACTTTTGCATGGAGGTGTTCCTGGATCATCAGTCTATCACAACTGGCATGAAGATACTTCCTCCTATCAGAAAAGATTTCTTTGCTTTGACTGCATATTTTTATCATTAATAAAATGTAACAGTATTTCATTAAGATAAATAAAAATTTTAATGAAAAGTGTTCTGATGGTGAGCTTTCTTTTGAGGAGGCACATTTCAAACAGATGGAAAATATTATACATCTTCACAGGTCATGACTGATTTCAAACTTTATGTTTAGAAAGGGGATGAAAAAATTTAACAAAAATAGTATATAAAAGCAGCATTTTATTATAATTTTATTATTATCTGCTTGATATTACTGTATTTTTTAAGGTAATATTTATCACCTCTTCCCACTGTATTTTCCTTGCTTTATTAAATTTTTCACTGTTTACAAGGCTTCAAATTAACCTGTGTTCTGATTTCAGTCCCATAAAATAAATTTGGTGTAGATGCTGCATCTTTGAAAAACTGGGAACAGTGCACTCATTCCTAGCTAGATACTTGTAAAAGGTACCAAGCAAGGGGCTAACATACCAGTTTCACAGCTGGATGATAAATATTTTTAAAGTTACTACATTTTCTCATTCAGAAATATTTATTCTTTTCTCTTTTAGTCAATGTCCATCTGATGTTGCCATCTTCAGTTTTAAACAGTGTCCAAGAAAAGATAATACAGCTTCTTTCTTCAAAGGAATCAGAAAAGCAATAAGAGGTTTCAAAAAGAAGACAAAACAGATTCCAGAGCTCCAAGCCCTTGGAAGTACAAGGCCCCAGTGTTCTCTTGGTTCTTCCTGGGAGCCAAGCTTAAGAACAGCTCTTTGAGATCCATTCTCATGGATAAACTACAGCTAGTGCTGAAGGGGGAGCTCCAGAGAAGGGGCTTGACCTGGGGGGAAACTGCATCACCACTTGTCCTTCTAATTTGTCTTTTTTATCAATTATGATAATTTCCTAAAACCTATAAAAATATACTCATCCCTGTAGGGGTGGGCTTTTGTGGATATCGTTCCGTAACTGCCCCTGAAGGCCTTCGATAAAGATCCACTCTTATATTACCTCCTCACTAAAATTATCTCGAGTTTCCTTTCCAGGTTGGGAAAAAGGCAACAGTTATTCTGGCACCCCAGTCCCTTCCTCTGGACTGAGAACATCCTGCAAGGAATTCTTTCCTGCCAGCAATCCTGAGCAACCTCAGTGGCCTGAGGTTGAGACACCGTGGTTCCAGGCAGTTTTCCTGCCTCCTTCTTTTGCCTTATTGCATTTTTTTCATCTTTATATCCATGAGTTTTTTATTTATTGTGGGAATTCTGGAACTTTATCTCCACTTTTCTAAATATTCAGAATAAATGCTTCCAATGGATGAGATTAATGGGATGTGTGAGGAGGGAGGGGGAATGTTCCAATGATACTGTGAGAACTTCTGTCTGAATTTATATGTTTTCAGAGACTGAAATAACAACAAAATAAGGTGAAAAAAATTGTTTAAAAAATATTAAGAACTACTTCTAAGTTCCTAAATCACATTCCCAAGGACAGCTTCTCCTTTCAGTTTTCTTCCTTCCATTTTGTTTATTCATTCCCTCCATGCTGCCACTTCTCATTGTGTTTTCTATCTCATTTAGACTTTAAGCTTCTCTGATTAGGGCCATTACTTCCAGTTTTATTCTTAAAGTGCCACCTGTTCCTATTGAGTGTTACAAAGAAAAAGACATTTTTAGTAACAATTATATGATGTAATTTATAATGGATATAATGTAAACTCAACAATTAGTTAAAATTGATTGAAGCAAGGAATTTTCTGGTTTAAACAGCAATTGTGAAAATGAATCATCTATAAAATAAATAGGGGAGATTTTTAATAAAATGTATAGGTTATAATAATGAAAATTTTAAGTAAAGAAGGAGTTTTCAAAACCCTTCTTTACTGTATGAAAACAAATCAAATTGAGGTCACTATTGATTAAATTATATTGTCAACCCGCAATCCAGCTATGAATAAAAAGTTCCAAATAATTGGGTAATCTTATTCTCCTTCATTTCTAATCCCTTCCAAATCTGTGGTAATTACATTACTAAATCTTACCTACCTCTAGTCTTTTGATTGCTCCAAATTTCTGGTTATACAAAAGAACACCTCTTGCTTACATTACTGCCTCATCAATCTTGTTATTAAGCATGACCTTGGCTGTGTTATACCATATTAGTGAAAGTAATAGTCCAGAGCATCAGACCATTAGTGACTGTTCATTTTGTGGGAAGATCATTCCCTAGTTTACATTGAGGACTCAAATCTACCTACATTTGTCTAGTGACAATGGCCACAAAACTAAACCTTTCAACTATATTTTAAGGTCTGAAACCATACCTCATTTTAGAATGTGAAGCAATATTTCCAGAATGTAACCTAGAATTTACCACATGTCCAGGTTTTGCAGTTGTTGATTTACTTTTGTTACAGGAGTGTAGTCTCTGTGTAGTAGAATAATAGAGCTTTCCTCTTTCTGTTGATGGAAAAGGAAGTGTAGACAAAAGTGATAAAGTTCACTGAAATATTCATGTTTCTGCAGAGATGCAAAGCAGACACTTACAAAAAAACTAAATCTCAATCTTATAAACATATGGCTCTGAGCTTGGTGGAAGTAAGCTCATTGTAGAGCTGTAACAGAAAATTTTGTGAATTACTGACCCAATTCAAAAAAGAAATAACAAAGATATATAATTATTAGCAAAAGAACAGAAGGTAAACCATTGTGTAACTCTATGGTGACCCATGAGTATTTCTCAAAATAAGTTAGAGATGGTAGAGATATAAAGAAATCAAAAGGAATGATCTACAAACTATAATGGTTTCATATAAGTAAAAACATCATTAGACTAGGATAGCTCAGCATGGAAGACAGATGGTTGAAGTGGGATATAAAAGGCACTCTAAATCCTGTGTCCCTGTTACAATTTTTGACTAAATTGGTAGTGTGAGTACTACAATGCTCAAATATCAAACACTTAGTCACTGGTAAGTTCAATGTTCAGGGGAGACTTGACTCCTCTGTCCTTTAGGACTGACAACACAGTCAGGTAGGTCAGCACAAGGGCACCATGCATGGGTCTGGGCCCAGGTGTAGAGTCCCCTCTGTTCTCTCTGCAGGCTCTCTTCCAGATCTTTCCCTGATCATTTACCCTTAACTGACCCCCTGATGCTGAAATCAGGTCCAACCCATGAGAGCTGCACAGTGCCACAGGGAAACCAGAGTGAACCAGATGACACAGACTGATCACTGATCCAAAAAAGGACTTTTTCATTCAAAATTGAATTAGACTGGTAACTGTGGATGCTGAAAACTAAAACCACTTGAAAAGGGGTTTGAAAAAACTTACTGAGAAAATCATATGGTGGCATTGAATATGAAGAGACCACTAAATCTCTGAGAAAATCATACAGCTACTAAATACCAGATGATATGGGTTATTTTGACAATACTCACATCCTTTTTCTTTCCCTTAGGGTATCCATAGTGAATTGGAAGGATTTTAGGTGATTTTAAGGATTTACTAGTAAAGTGAGCCTGACACAATTCAAGCCAGGGACCTCACTATTTAATTATTAACTGACCTCACAGTGTGATTTTGATTGCCATGTTACTTTCCTAGATCATTTCAAAATGTGCTTCACACAACAGCATGAACTGGCATCTGCAAAGGTTAGGGACTGTCGCTACTCGCGATGTATTTCGCAGAAATAACGACACGGACTCCTCTAGCTAGGTGGCTAAAGAAGCGGTTTATTGAACGGCGGACCACATTCTTATAGTGTGTTCCGCAAACTACAAACAGAACAGCAGTCTATTGGATAATTGAAGAAAACAAAACTTTCTCACAAACCGTGAGAACTGTTTATCATTGAAGCCCAGGTGTTAATCTTGTTATTAATTCCTTTTTATTTTTCCCCAGTGTTATCATCCTGGGAAAGGCTCAGGCTGGAACTGAGAAACTGTCTCAGCCTGGGAAAACCTCCTCTGCATGAGAGAGAAACTGTCTCAGCCTGGGAGCTTCCCCTGCATGAGAAAAGTTTCAAGCCCTTTCCATTTTCAGTCTGAGGCTTCAATGGTGTCCACAAGGGACCATTCTCTTTTCACAGTAAGGATGTAAATCACACTATGCACTGGAACATTTACCTCTGTAAGATTTTAGTCCTGTGGCCACCATCTCCTCTGAAGGACTATTTTTAATACCTTGTTTGCAATGTTTTAGTCAGTCCTTTTGGGAGTGTAGAGACATATGAAGAAGCTTGTCACAAACCACTCTGGGAGTATCCAGAGTCCCCAGATGATCTAGAGTTCTAGCAAATCTATTTTCAGACCTGTGTACTATTATATAATGGCAGTTCTGATTGATTTCTTCTTGTTAATGGTGAATTAAGTATGCATTATAACCCTTCTCAAGTGACTTCAATATTATGGACTACTCACCTCAGTCTTGGAGCAATAACATCAGAGGTGGAAGGCACTTGAAACATGCTGACCTTTTTTCTTTCTGTTTTGTTTTGGTAAAAGGCTCCAGTGTGCAATAGAGGCCACAGGTTTTTGACCACATAAGTGCTCTCCAAAATTTATGTGTCAGGTTCTGTTCCATCATTCCATCTGTTCAGTATCCTGGAAACTTACAAGAGAGTTGGAGGAGAGTTATGGATCAGTATTGAATAAAATTGTGAATAATATTCATATTCATGGCAAGAATTTTTGTCACATGCAGTTGCAATTCACATGAACTTCCACTAAGGTAAAATTTTGCTCTCAACTGGTTCTTATTTTGCCAGACTTGGAAAACTATGACAAATGACAGCCTAAAGTTTTGGTGAGTACCAGGGATATTCAAGTAGTGAAGTAAACTGACTTCACAGAAAATGGAATACAGAATCTCATCATAAGAGGAGTCTCTCAGTGGAAGTCTTGATGGATAATTAATGTTATAGATCACTGGTGGAGATCAAATGTCAGCTTTGTTTTGGACTGCTGTACTGCTGCCCAATAAAGATGAGAGTGTGATTTAAAACACACCATACCCATCCCCAGAAAACTTTTTTAAAGAACATTTTGCCTTTTTTTTTCCTTAGTAATAGCCCCTCACTGTTAATAAGATCCTTTAAATAGGAAATTAATGTTATAGTTAAATCCTCTTTGAAGTGCATATGCATCTGGGATCCAGAAAATAACATTACTGAACTCAAGCTTCAATAAGCCTTACTATAACCATGATTTTAAAGACTGAAAAAATAATTTAATAGATATTGCTTGCAAGAAGGGGATTAAGACAATGCAGAATACAAAGTTTAGAATACTGTACTTTATTTTTTCTTTTTTTTTTGAAATTAATACCTGCAAATAGCTTTCACTATCACTCTATTTTTATACTTTCATTTTGTGTGCTAGCACTGTAAGAAAAGTACTATTGTAAGGTGCTTAAACAACAGAAAATATCCCAGAAAACTGTAATGTACAGAATAGTATAATCTTTTTCTTTTTTCTGAAAAATATTTAAAAGGGTTATTTAATGAAAAGATAAAGATTCAATTCTTTGAGTCTTATTATATTTTTTTTTATTTAGTATAGGCTATGAATTGTAAAAAAAGAAGAAAATTTTACTTGTACAAGACTGTAGGGTTTTTTCAAGCACATTGAGACAGTGTGTGTGAATTTGCTGTGTCCTGATGCTTTACTTGGCCAACAAGTTCTCTGTAGAGAGGCTTACCAAGAGCCCCTCTAGGTATCAGTCGAGTCTTTTGCATTTCACAGTCAATCTTCTCAAGTTTTTGCATCATATAATTGTGTCAGGAAAGAAATAGAGTTAGGAAGAAACTTGAGCTCCCTAAAAGGCCAGTATGTTCTCAGATGCCTTATGTTCATTTCAGTACGTACCAAGTTCAATATGTCCAGTGAGCAACTGCACAGAAATATGTTGTCAAATTTCAAGTTTAGTATCTTCTACCTAAAAGTTACATTTAAACCCCGCCATTAAGTTTCCCAGCCTTTATAAAATGGTCTCTGAGGCTTATCATCAGTTCCTAAATTTAGTATCAAGGAGCAGGTGAGCTCAAAAGATAAATATTTGTGAAGTTATACAGTGTTCAGAAGCTAATACAGTCTGACCTGAGCACCAGCCTGATATGAAGAGACAGCTGAAGAGATACTGTCAGAGTTGAAGGCAGCTACTTAACTGTGACAGAATGTTAAACTGAAATATATTGAAAATTAGTCAATTACATTGCAATTCCATTCACAGCAACTCATTTTATTGCAGTATTAAATCCTCTAAAGACTAGATACTCTCTGTGTACAGGAAAACCTGACCTACAACAATTGTTTGTACATTTTATAATATATATACATATCTACAGGCCAAATTTTTTTCAGTTTTTAAGAAAATCTGCAGCTGCTACTCAGGAGTTTTTGTACTAATGTGATGACATATCTGTCTTGTCTTTTATTATTTCTTTTCACTACCTTTGCTTCTTGTCACAGTGTAATTTTAAGTGCTTTTCTTCTCTTTCACTCCATAATTTTACTATTACTGTGGACTGTTAAGTAATGTGAAAGGATGAAAAAGAGCTTAAAACCATATATTCACAATTTTAGAGCAAAAATAAGTTTAAATTGTCACTTTAAAGTGCATATGTGCTTGAAAATATGTCAGTGAATAATTCTCCATTCTTTCAGCATTAAAATGAAATTCATAATTTTTGTCATATACATGATCAATAAAATTAGTGCTAATAATACACTAATGCTTATGGCTGGATTTATTTTTTTACAGTTCAATAAATGTATTGTTGTAAAAAGATTGCTGCATGAAATAAAATTTGAAGTTCCAGTTTGTTATGTACACTAAATTCAGAGTACATCTGAACATTCCTAAATTAGCCCTTAAACAAGGAACAGGGATTTTTCTTATAAAATCCTAAGTCCAGAGGACCAGTGAAACAATGAACCATAAAAGATCATGCCCTCCTATATAGTATAGAATCACAGAGGACATCTTCCAGACATTCTTGTCTCACTGACTGGAGAGGATACTGAGATTGTTTAATAAAACAGTTACAAAGTGCAGTAAATTTAACTTTGAACATCATTTTATTTTCTCCCTAATATTCATCTGCAATTTACCTTCTCATAGACACAGTTATCTTCTCCAAGCTGGAAAATCACAAAACATTCTTTACTAGTTTCACTTTCTCCTCTCATCTCATTTGCAACAGACTTTCTCAATATACAAACTCTGGTGCTTATAACCTCCTGGTCAGGAAAATCCAGACCTCTGACTACACATTGCTCTGTTGTGGGAATTTGGGAAGAATAAGAGTGACGGCTTTTAAAAATTATAGATAACTTCCTGATGCAAAGCACACTACAGAACCTTCTTACAGTGCTTTTGGGATCTTTCACATCTAGCTTGTTTGGTAGAATATGTGAGTTGTAATCCTGCAGGTGCAATCAGTAAAGGCCAATTTCCAGTTTGTGAAGCAGTATTTGGATTATATCAGGATTAAACTGAACAGTGTTGCTCGTGCCTTTAGTGGAAACACAGATGCTAAAATTGTCCTGGCAGAAACACAGGAACCTTCAAGGTTGACTGGTGGTCTCAGTTGCCATAAAGAAACAGTTTGAACCTAAATTCTTTCTCAGATTTTAGCCTTAAATTAAGAAGTACTGTCAGCTTTCCTCTCTTGCATTCTTTCCCTCAGATGACACTTTTCTCTGGCTCATTATCTTTCCACCTTCCCTCAGGCAGCAATCTATCAAAGCAAAACTTTAGTCTGAAAATGCTGCAGAGCTTCCAAATATCAGTAGTTTTCTGAGAGGGACACAGAAGTGAAATTTAGTTTGTTAAAATACATACAGATATACTGAAATCTATATCTTTGTTAATTTGTTTTGTAGATTTTATGCAGGCATAAAATCTTGGTTTATAAAACCTTTATTCCTTACAAAACTGACATCTTACTGAGTAAAAAAATCCATGGTCTTTGAAGCAAAACAACAGGCTTTCAGGAATTTTCAGGGATTGTAACCTCTTCTCCAACACATAGAATACCAAATGTTTTTGCCCCTACATGTTTTACAGTTCTGCTCTCTGCCTCCACATCACTTATGCTAGGCAACTTTTCTGGTCATCAGCTGCAAAATAATTATGGTTGGATGTTATAATGCATGCTCCTTCTTCTTTTAACAGTTTTCTAACCTGACTCTCTCAGAGAAGCCAGAAGCCATCTCCAGAGAAAGAATCTAGAACCATGGGCTGTCAGATGGAGGTAGTACAAACCAGGTTCAGAACAAATAAACTTTTACTGACCTGCTGAGCAGGTAGTATATCTACAGAAATCAGTTGAAGTGAAACTAGATTAAACCTGGAGTGTTCCTAGGAGATGTATTCTTGGAAGAGGTATTTGCCCTGCTCTTCCTCTCTTATGCCATCCATTTATGGTCACTGTCAGATACTAATTCAGGCCATTTGTGTTATCTGAAAAAATTATCTGAGAGAACATTCTTATGTTCTACCTTACTGTACTATAGCTTTATACTTCTGTGATTTTATCGTTATTTATTTATTTATTTTATTTATTATTTATTATTTATTATTTATTATTTATTATTTATTATTTATTATTTATTATTTATTATTTATTATTTATTATTTATTATATTATTACACACTGTTTTTATTGCTGTTAATGCTGCAAATTTATAGAAATATTTAAAAGAAAAATTCTAATTTTTCATATTATTTTCTATCTTGAACATACAACTTTTTCAGTAATTTTAGTTTTTTATGTTATTTTAGTTTTATAAGCATAAGTTAATATATTTTTTCTTTACTATAATTTGTAATACTCTGGTTATAACGGGATTCTTTGTTTACTGCAATTTGGTTCAATCTTTCCTTCTTTATAAAATCAACCAAATAATACCAAATAAAAATATCTTTTCCCCTACTTAATAATTTCTTAGTTAGAAATCCTCTAAATTAGACTGATTTTATAGTAGAACATGTTCATAGAGAAAGCTGGGTTCTAAATCTAGCCTTTGAAAAAGGCACACAAATGGAGGCAGCAAGTGAAAATTCTACCATCTGTTATCACGGCCTAACTATATACTCTTTGTTCACTGAAGAAATTGTGGAAAATATTTGGGAATTTATTAGTAGTCATGAATATCAGGATTCATCTCAAATGGCTTCAGCCATCTGCAATATAAGTTTCCACTTCTCAGTTGTCACATTACATAGCCTTTGTTGTTTAAGGAGAAATCAAATATGTCTTGTGGGCAAAGATTCAATTCACCTATTTTAAACATATACTTTAGAATAAGAAGCCTAAAAGCACCTATTTCTTCCCATTGTCTCCAATGACCACCTACAATGACTAATTCAGCTATAGATGTCCCCACTCTAAAGTTCTATGTGAGAGGTTTTTTGTACTGATTTTTAATATGCTGTTTCCTGGCACCCCACCAATCTCTTCACTGGGGTTTTGGGTTTATAAAGACTAAATTTACTCAAGAAAGGAGCTCCTTTGAGAATCCGAGAATCGAGTTAATATACATATACACCATAAAACTTGATGCTTAGAGAGTATTTAATATATACATTTAGGCTAAAACAGTAAAATTGAAACCTCTCTCTACAGTCACTAACTCACAAGCCTTCAAATTAAAACACTATATGCAAACTGCCACTGGCTGTCTGTAATGATACAATATTTATGACCATTATTCCTGGCACATGTTCACAGTGCAAATACACTGGTTAAGTCATTTCTTATCATTGTAATTGTCTGCAATGCCAAAATATTTGGGTGTTTTTTTGGTTGTATTTTTTATGAAATATATATTAATAAAAAATAGACATTTTCTTCATACACTATAACTGATCAATTAAAAATACAAGACAGATCACAGGATCCGTATTTCCTATTGTTTAAAAAAATTTGCTTAGGTGAAAATCTTGGAAGCAAATATGCAAACTGAGGGTACAGATAGAGATAAATTTCTAGTGAGTTTTTAATGTTCTTTGTGGTCATTCTGAAAGCACAGAGCATTAGCAAAAGATGACCAAGAGAACTACAGAATGCATAAGATTGGGAAGTACACAGTGGGTCATCTGGTCCATCCCCCTTGCTCAAGCAGGGTTATCCTGCTTGAGTACATTGCACAAGATTGGGATCAGATGGGTCTTGAATTACCTCCAGTGAGGGAAAATCCAGAGCCTTGCTGAGCAGTCTGTTCGGTGCACTTCCACATTCAGAGTAAAGAAGCTCTTTCTCATATTCAGGTGGAAATTCCTGTGTATGTTTCTGCCCATTGCCCCTTGTCCTATTGCTTGGTAGCACCCTTGTCTCCACCCTTTGGCATTCTCCCTCCAGATACTTGTAGACATTGACAAGGTCCCTTTGAGTCTTCTCAGGGCTGAGCTCTCATAAGAGAGGTAGTCCCACACTCTCTTCTCTAAACGTCTTTGCCCCTTTAGATTTCTTCTGGACTCATTCTAAGAGTATTGCAAATACTTTTGTTTAATGTTTTTAAGAGCTTTGGGAAATTACTCATTTCTCTAAATGTTTCAGCAAAAACACAATGTTCTGTGTAGAAGGAACTGGTAGTTTTGTAATGAATGGAGTTCTTGATCGGGATGGGAAAAATTGTATTTATTCCCATATTTATTTTTATTCTCATCCTTTAAGTACCCCTCTAGTTTCAGTGCATCTAAGACTGATGATTGATTGTCTCTTCCTCAACAAGAAAGATTAGGGTGAGTCATCAGCTTTTGGAGCTCTTTACAAAGAGAATGATGGTGATAGAGATGTAATGCTTACTTCCTCATTCTATGGCCTTTTTAGAATAATCTTTCATATTTTGCATCATCCACTACATGGTTTTTATTCACTGGCCTGCAGTTCTGTTATACCAGAATTTTCATGCTATGTTTTATGTCTGATTCTTCTTTATTTTTTCTTTGCCCTTTGTAAAAGGACTAAATTTGCCCAGATCCTGAAGTTGCATTCCTTTAAAAAAATAAGATTGTTGGTGATTAGTTAATAGCCCTGAAATCCCTGTTTTCACCTGTCCTGGTTTGAAGGACAGGCGTCTGCCAAGAAAGGCAGAAATTTTTCCTTGAAGCACAGACCCGAATTCCACTCCCACCAAATATTATAAACGTTTGAATCAAGGACTCTGAGGCAGAGATAAGGGGGTAGGAATAACAGCTCTTTTACTAATATATCTAACTGTACCAGCAGAAACAACAGCAGTTGTTAAAATTACTAACAAAACAGAACAGATAACTCGGTTCCAGTCCTTTCTTTAGCTGTGAGCACGCTCTCTCTCGGCAGGAGCAGAGGCGGGAAGGGGCGGCCGCGGCCGCGCTGGTCTCAGGGGGGGAGCGGCTGGAGCGGGCAGCTCCTCGCTCACCGTTCGGGTTCTGGTGCTCAGCTGTGTCCGCAGAGGCTGGAGGCTGGAGCAGGGCAGATGCAGGGCAGGTGATCGCAGAGGGTCTGGCTCTCCTGCCTTTCGGCCGCATGGCTCCAAGACCGAGAGGATCCACCTCCCCGCCCCCGGAAACACAAATCCCCTCCGGAAGCATGAGAGCCCCTCTCCAAGCCGATCCCACCTACCCCTTTTTGTCCAGAGCCCGCAAAGATCCGCGGTATACCCAGCAGCTCCATTGGCATGACAATGGGAAAAATTCTTTAAATTGGCACAGCAATAGGAAAAACACTCAACCCCCAACATCACCCTACCTCCATTCTTGTGAAACCTCAGCAGTTATTCTGATTGAACTCCTCTATATTACATCATTATCTTGGGGTCACTCTTTGCACTACAAGAAGAGTCGAGTTTCACTATCCATTAATTACATAACTATATCAAAAGTATCTAACAATGTGCTACATCACACAGTAATTCAAAGCTAGACAAAACTAAAACAATTTAGACTAAAATCATTATCCTTCTGTTGGTAAGATATTGGTCTTAAAGATAAGGAAAAAAAAAAATAAAAACAACTCCAGGCTCTTTCACAAATTATGCAAACTGCAGCTGATAATTTTTTCATGACCTGCAGCTAAATACAAACCTCTGACCTGCTACTGCTAATAGTAACATACATTTACCAGTCTGCAGAGATAAAACAACTTCCTATAGTTTTATTCAAAGCTGTTTTTTCTTAGAAGATTGAAATACAAAACAAATCTCTCTGTTTCTATCTCCACCGTTCTCCCCCTTGGCCACAACATCAGCACCAAAGTAATGTGACATATATTTTTCTGCTCTAGACATGGCAGAGAAGACCTGAAAATTGCTTGTACCTTTTCTCTCTTTCTTTCTAGCTTGCTTTTTTTTTTGCCTCTATATATTATCTGTTTTACTCCTAAAAACTGAGTTTTCATCTATGCCTATGGTATTACTATACACGCTCTGAGTATAAAAAGATGGCTAGTGAAAGAGGTTTTGGAACTCAGATACCTTGCTTCCTTCATCCCTCCATAGAGGATCAATGATTTCAGGATTTTTTTTTTTATTGTGTTATATTTAATGCTGCAACCAGAAGTAGTTAAAAAAGCTCTAAGGTTTTTATGCCTTTCTTAGTCCAGAAAAGAAAGCCTTGATATAAATTTTGTATATATATACAATTGTGGGGAAAAAAAGAGAAATAAGAAAAATACTGGCACTTTGAAAGTGTTTCCTGGCATTTAGGAATTGTTTTGGCAGTTAATGAAAACTTACAAAGTAAGCTGTACATTTCATTGTCCTTTGTTTTTCTGACAGATTTAATCTTCAGAAACAGCTGTTGCAATAATTTAAAATTGTCTCCTCTAGTTTAGTATTACATACCAAACCAACATGTAGCACAGGATTAAACATAACACCATTCTTACAACATTCTTTGACTTTTTGGCCCCTGAAACCATCTAATGCTAGTAATACATAATGCTGGGCTAAGTCCAAGGTGTGTTAGCAGTTTCAGCATTCTGATGTAAGCCAGGGGAGTTCAGTCAAAAATTCAAGACACCTCTGTGCAAATAGCTTCTGTTTCACCACTTAAGCTTTCCTGGCTTAGAGGGGGGCTGCTGAAGAGGCTCCTGCTTTTGGTTTTCTGCATTTCAGATCACCTCTAGGCAACCTGGACCATAACAGGAAAAAATAGTTTACAAAACTGCCACATAATCTGATTTTGCAGTAGCCTTTCAGTACAGATCCTCACACATCACTGAACGGATGCAGTGGTGGCAGTAACAAAAACATGGCATGAATTTCCTTTGCATTTCAGGTGTTTTTCTCATATACCCAAGGCTGAATTTTCCATGTCCACCTGAAATGGATTTTTGTCCATTTTTTCCACGTCCACCTGAAATGGACCTCTTTGACACTAAGCATAGTTCAATAAAACATAAAAGGAAATAAAATAAAAGTGTAACCTTGGTCTTCTATTCATACTTACAATGTCATGGAGTTGAAAAATGGTGTTTGTGACAACAATGCAAGAGATTATAATGCACACATTAGAGTTTTCTTCATGATTATCAAAATTTGAGAATATTTTGCTCACACGGAAGTTTCGAGAATTAAAAATATTTGTAATTATTTGAAGTGTTTGTACAAATTTCTCATCGCATAAAGAAAAAGTTTCATAAAGTAAAACTGTTTTTCCTGTTTCAAGGAAAAAATATCAGTTTAATTATATCAACAATGGTCATTTATATGTCTTTGGTAGACAGTCTAATTTTTTTGCCAGAAGTTGCTGAAATAACATTTTCCAAACCACAAATATTTTGCAATTTGATTTCACTTCTGGTCAAAGGTTATTCCCAGGGAATCTTGTGCATTCAAATATGCAGCATATTTTCTATACATATGAAATAGACAAGTGTGTGTTTCCATTAAGAGTGAAAACCAATATCCCACCCTTACTGAAAGTAGAGCTGAAGCATATTTATTTTACCAGGAATTAGTCAATCTAATTCTTATGAATCCAGTTTACTTCAGTCAAGAACAGCATTATTTATCAATTCCTTTACTCACATCAAGACAAACAGAAAACATTCCTTTCTGAATGACCATTTCTATGAGTTGCACTAGTTGTCAAAATATTCAAGTTCACAATTAAAATTGTAATTTTGCATATATGTATTTTTACATTTTTAGTTTCCATGTAAGCTAAAAGATGTCTTTTCTACTACAGTTTTTCAAAGATTGCTCCTTGGCACAAATAAATAGAATATAAACCTTTAATTAGTCAGTGTGTGACATATAGCTTTTTATACTTGAGCAAAGATCCAGAAGGCAAGAAAATATTTGAGTGTTCAAAGAACAGAGTTTAATGGTCTTGAAAGTACACTGAAACCAAAGAAAACCCTATACAATTGGTTTTTAAACCTCAACTATTTTGATGTTTCCATGTTGAAAATCCTGAACAACCATCCCTTAGGAGCACTTGGAAAGAAACCAAGACATTAATTGTTTTTTCTTTCAGCAAAACCCTCTTTGTATTTCTTTGTTCATTTGTGATAACCCAGAATGCACCATCCAATTAATGCTGCATATATGAGAGGTTTCCAAGAGACTTCTGTTCCCTGGAAAGACAAATTATAGGATATCATAAGTGAACCCAAAATACATGTATTTCACATGTACTTTATAAAATTTCCTCCCATGCTGAATATTACTATCTAAATAACTGCTAGTAGCATATGGCTAATATATTACTCTAAAAATCAAGTTTCAAATTTTATTTCAGAGTTTTATCTTCTTTTGTGTGTGTTCAGCAATATTTTACAATTCATTGGCAAATTTTGATACTTGTGAATTTCACTATATCTGAATTTTGTTTTTATTTGTGCTAAAATAAATAAGTATTTGCAATCTACTTTGTCAAATTACAGACATAAATTCCTACTTCTACTTCACTTTTCTCTCAGAATGGACTACAGGCATTTGTGATTTGTTAATTATTTTTGTCTTTGAGTTTGGGGTTTATTTGCTTTGGTTTTGCTGGGCTATTTTGAGATTTGCATTTTTTTCTGCATGACCTGCAGATTAAAATATGAATTACTACACAGCACTGATAAATTTTATATTAACTATGTACATTGAATGGCAGATCTTATTGGAAAAATGTCAGAAAATTTTGCAGTTAAAGAGGTTATCATATTGAATGTGCACAGCAAGTCTCCATTTCAGCTTTTCCAATTTTTGAGCCTTTGATTTTGAAAACTATATTACACTCTTCTAAGGAGGAGAAAGTCAATAGGGTGGTGAAAAGAAGACAAGAGCAAGACAAAGTTTATACACTGAGTCCTTTCTTCAGTGGTGTGATTTTTAAACTTCTTACAAAACTTTTTCACAAAAATATTTTTCACAGAAAATTATTTAAATTTTAAATCTGAATTGTTCTCTGGAGATAATTAACTCTCTTTTGTGAGCTTACAAAAGTGAAAAAGAGCTAGGCTCATTATTTAAATACATCAACCGGTGGTCAATTAATGCAGGATTAATGTGAATTAGGTTTATTTCTTTTTTGCTTTATTCCTTTTAGCCTGGTTTATTTCTTTTTGCCTTCTTTTCACTGAACATTCTGTCTGATTTTCACAAAGGACATTTTCTCTTTGATTCACTGACGAAAGTCATGATCTATTTACACTGTACTTTCCAGCTCATCCAGCTCTCACAATACATTAGCTGCCCATTGTTGAACAAAGGTTTGAGAAAAAAAGTCAGGATACAGTGGAACTCTAGAGGACTTTCAGCTGATGGTATACTTCTTAAGGATTGATTCAAAATTGCAACATTGCATATTGTTATCAGTTTCATGTTATTTTACAGATTTCAGATGACTTTGTGAATTATTTTCCTTTCTATTCCTTCTATTCCTTTCCTATTTATCTTACTAAATACACTCTAGTAAAAAGTGATGCTCAAAATATTTAATGTTGCAACTAAATGAACGTTAAGTAGTTCTGATTCAATTAGAACTTCAGAAATAGTCTACAACCCCAAAATTCTTTGACCAAGGGGAACAGCCAACACATAATTTTCTGTTCAAGACTACTTATCATACACCTATAGTAAGGTTATACAATGGGTTTACTATATAAATCCTTCAGCTTATATGAAAAATTCACTCAAACCACAGGACTTCCATTTTCTATAAAATCCAGAATGATAAACAGATATGTAAATAAATAAATTAAAAAATTCAGGAAAACTTTCCTACTTTTTATACAATAATTTCTCTGTGAATATACTTTTCAGACAGAGTACCTTTTTATAGTAAAAGTCTGTAATGGATTGACTTTGGCCTTCTGCCTCACACACACACACATACACACACACACACACACACAGATACACACAGATTCACTCTCCTTCCTCAGCAGGTGAGGAAATGGCAATAAAAATTTTATGAGTCAAGACAGACAGGGAGTTCATTTACTGAATACTAACATGGGCAAAACAGGCAGAATTTGAGGAGAATAAATTTATTTTATCATCAGTCAGAATAGACTAGGATGGTGAGAAACAATGATCCCCTTCTTCTCCCCGTAAAAGACCTTCTTCCCTACGCCATTCCTTTTTCCCAGGTTGAATTCCACATTGTCATTCCTGACTCCTCCACCTTCCCCATGCAAGAAGTGGAGGGGAAGATTGGAGGAGGGAGGCTGTCTCCATAACATCTCCACTCTGCTTCTCCTTCCTTCTCACACTTTTCTCCTTATTGAGCATCAATTCTCTCCACAGCCTGCAGTCCTCCAGGATAAGCCTACTCCTGGATGGTTTTCCACAGGCTGCAGTTTCTTCAGGCATATCCCCCTGCTTTTGTGTCAGGTCCTTGAACAAATTTTCCAACTTGTCTAGGAAAGTATAATCAATATTTAATTCAACCTAGATACTTGTCTCAGGTGTTCTCTCTCATCTGAAATAAACAGGAGGAATGGTGAAGTAATCATCATCTCATCCTAGAGTGAAGAAATCTTCCTTTCAAAACTGTCTTTACTACCTTAATTCTAAGTTAAAATTCCTTTAAAGTGAAAACACCACAATTGCTATGATGTATCAAATCTTATGTATGTATATACTTTTACATACATATATATATATTTATATATACATACAACCTTTAAACAAACCCCTTTACATTTAAAAAAATCTCTAAAAAAGTTTCAAGAACTGCCAGGTAATATATCATATTGGTTTTATGTTATTAATAAAATTAAACAGGCAAGTAAATGTCTGTGAGACTGAAACCAAATTTACCATATTAGTCTAATGGAGAATATCTTCTATATGAATTTTAATCTTGGTTTACTGTCATCAATGAAATTCAACTTATTCAAACTTGTCTTCTCAACTAATGTAAACTTTGAGGAAGTTTCCCAGGTCATTAAACATTGTGCTAATTTATGGAAAGTAAAATGCAAACTACGTTTCATACTTTTCTGTTTTCATATTCTTACTAAGGATCATTAATATTATTGTGGACAGACTGAATAGATTTCATATGTGTATCCTTATTAAGTGTTTCTTCCAAAAAGAGGATTAATCTCAAGCATGGCTTTGTTATTTAGTTAGTTTTATTGAAAGCAGATTCCCTGGGGCATTTTAATGAGAACTAAATATGCAGGGAGTCACATACACAAGCTGATGCACAAACATTTTGAATTTATATGCAATTACTATTAGGCACTTAACTTAGGCTTTTTCCATATCATGCAAAAAAGAACTCAGAAAACACACTGTTTAAGAATTCATCCTTAGAAAATCTTCATCAGATGACCTTAATTAACTACTAGTCAAATAACTACTAGTTAAATAACTGGAAAAGACATTAAGTCTTGAGGAAATCATCTTTGCAGAAGAATTAAAAATAACTAAATGCTTCTGATCAATATAAATCTTTCTTCCCCTGTGTTTCAATTTTCATCAGGCAAAGGAGGTTTGATTGAACTATATTCCTGATTTTCTGAGGCCCTTTTCAGGCAGCTTAACTGCTGTCCCTAACTAGTGTTAAATAGCTCAATCTGAGAGGTAAATGAGAATTTTCATACTGTTGGACTCCATAAGACATTTGGCAAACAGGAAAATGGACAGAGAGTCAGATTGAAAACAATCAGAACTGCTAGGCTAAGATGGTTGTGGCAGGCAGCATCAAGCCCAGATGGACAGCAGTCACTGGCAATGTGTCCCAGCAATCACTAACTCAGCACTGCTTACCCTGAGTGACAGGAGAAAAGTGCACCCTCAGCAGGACTCTACAAAAGATTAGAGCCTTTATAGCCTCAACAAGAGAAAAGAGCCTTTGTAGGCTCTACAAATCTCCATGTTGATATGTCAGCTGGGTATGTTGCCATTTAGGAGGACTTGAACAGGCTGGAGAAGTAGGCTAACAGGAATTTAACTATGGGCTAACCAGAATGTCATGAAGTCCAACAGCAGGAAATGCCATGTACTGCCCTTGGCAAGGAACAACACATGGGCACACATATTACTCAAACCTGTAACTCACCCAAATCTGGCCAGAGTTTGTTATATATAAAGGCAGATTATTTCTTTAGCTGATGACCAATCTGTTGAAATTATCTAATGAATCTACACAGCTGAAGAATGTGAAAGTATGGTTGCAATTTTAGAATTACACAATCATAGGAGGTTTTGCATTGGAAGGGATCTTGAAATCATCTGTTTCAACCCCCTTTGCAGTAAAATCTTCCAAAAGATCAGGTTACTCAATGCCACATCCAACCTGACCTGGATCACTAATAATATGAGGCATCCACAACTTTTCTGGACAATCTGTCTCAGTGTCTCACCACCATTATTTAAAAAACCAATAAAAACCCCCATTTGTCCAATCCAAAGTTTTAAAACCACTGCCCCTTGTCCTGTCATTGCAGACTCCAATGAAAAGTCTTTATCTTTCTTTAACCCTCTTTTGAGTACTGAAATGACACCACAAGTTGTCCCTGAAATTTTTCTTCTCCAGGCTAAACAAATGAAATATATTGTATATACTGCAGACACATATTGTTTCTAATAATCATAGAAGTTTTTCAAGAGGAAATAAACTGCTTTAATTAAATAAACAAAAATGAATTCTGATACAAATTAGCAGAATTTCAAAAGCATAAAAATGTTAGTTACTGTCCATCAGGAGCACTAAGAAAAGCAGAAGCAGCTTAACTAAAAGATTTAGCTGAAAGCTCTTTTCAGTCCAATTTTTATAATACTTTGAAAATGAAAAACACTGTAACAGAATGTGATATACATAGCTTAATAAAATTCCTGTGCTTTTGACATAGGTAAATTTTGTACCTATTTCAACATTCTTTTTCAGTTGTCATGAAAAAAAAAATAATGTAGCCTGATGGAAATGTGAGTGAAGCAATAGAAACAGATTAGGCTTTTTAGAATCAGCATTGGGAAAAATCAGTTATGGTAATGTGATCATAAAAATGTCAAATCATATTTCATAACATTGGAAAAAAATCTGAATGCACTGTAATATATGCAGGTGAATTACATTCTCATGAGTAGATAACCAAGTGGTACTAGTGTTGTATTTTTTCTTCAGGTCAGTGAAGCTCTAATCAATTATATCAACTGAACCCCACAATTTCTGTTTACAGATTGCAATCTGTTATTGGGTGGGTTAATTTTGAATGTAAACCACTCTGCCTTTAAAACATAGCTGTATTTCTAGCTTCAGTTCATGTGTTTTAATATGAAACCATCAAGTTTTTCTTCATTACATTAAAAATACTTATATTTTGTGTTAGTGTATTTCTCAAGGGCACTTTGTAGATATGTAAAATCACTGAAATTAAATGTGCTTATTTTTTCAGTTTCTGCAATTGTCTGAAAGGTTACATAATTTTAAAAATATTTTAAAATCTGAATTATTGTAAAGACTGTAAATTTAATTTTGCTGTGTTTGTTCTGCTGTTACTATCACTTTGTTTGAACCATTTCAGTATAGCTTACTTCAAGACATACCTATCAATGTACTTGTGAACTCGAAAGTCACCCTTTCTAAAGACAGGACAAATTTCAAACAATTTAGAAGAGAATAATGGACCATTACTTCCTCATAAACTTGCTAATTACAAAAGGACTGAGATCTATAGCAACCATACATGAAGTACTGTCAAAACGATGGATTTGACTTTGATAAGACCTCATAGAAGTCAGAAACTTTATATCCATATATTAAATTATTACCCAGGTGGCATATTTCTCTTTTTCTAAAATGTAGCTATTTCTAGCCTTGGGGAAGGCAATGAGCTGTCCAGCACTTAATTTTTTTAATTTTACTTCCATCAGCACAAGTGCACAGCATGAACAGGCACATCTGAAGGAACACAAACTCATTATCTCTGATTATTCATATCAAGCAATTTTTTCATCTATATATCTCAGCTGCTGTATTTGCTTGTCATCTGAAATCTAGATATGTGAAATCTGAAATATGTGGAAATTATTCAAGGTTTGGTTTAAATATGAAAATAACTATAATTCCTTTTCATACTTTCATTCCATGAAAGCCCTCTGCTGCCTAATATGAAAAAATATATTCTTTATCTATGTCTGAAAACAGATGTAGTTAAGTAACTTTAACTTCTTGTTAAAAGCCACATTCTTTCATATAGCTACAATAAACTTCCTTTTGTTTTCTATGGAATCCAGTTTTTTTCACACTTGTATCAGGAAAGTACAACATAATTCTTTAAGAAAAGAAGACAGTATATGTGTTAAGGAAAATGCATATAAAGGAAATACGTTATGGAAAATCTTAGCCAATCTCTGTACTCCACATCTAGTCTTTTTAAAACAGATATAATATGGAATGAAAGAAAAAACTTGAGAGAAAAGAGATGTCCCCACATCCTCATCCTGGAGGAAGAAAGAATACAGAAATTGTACACAGGCTCTATACAGAGAGAGCTTGTGAATTTAAGGAAAATACTTCCTCCCACATAATCATTGAGTAGACTGTATGTTTATCTCCTGCCCTCAATCCCTCACTGCAGCATAAAAATATCCTTATAATATTAACACTATTTCATCACAGAACAAAAACAGTGCTATGCACAACCTACTCTAAAGAAAATTTACAGACCCACTACAAGCAAAGGATCCTTTCAGAGAAAGGGGTCATTTAGAATACAATTTAGTGGTGAACTTTGTACAGTTATGATGGTAGAATAAATGATCAAGATCTTTTTTCAGTATCTGCAAGAAAATAAAAATAATGTTGCAGGGGAAAACAGAGGATATATATATCCTTTTTTTTTAATTTCAGAAAACACTGTTGACTCCATTTATAAGCTAGGATGGCTGAGGAGATTACAACCAGCAGTACTGCAAGAAAGAGATGGACGGATCTGCAGAGGAAAGAGCCTGGAGTGGCATGAAGGAAAGGGACAAAAAGTCAACACAATTGAGTCTGGGGTTACATCCAGCACCTGTAGCTGGGCAAGGAAGTGCCTACAGGGCACCATGGTGGGCAAATCCCCCAAATCATGTCTGGGAACACGTTGAAATGACAAGGGGCTCTACTGAGGCCAGGTTTGCCAAGGGGGAGGAGAGGTTTGTTGTGGCAAACCCTCTGGTCTGCACAAGGACAGCCCAGGTGCAGAGGGGTGAGCAGCACTGCTGGAGAATGACCAGGACAAACTGGTCCTTGCTTAGCAACAAGCTGGTTTTTGAGCCTTATGGGGCAGCAGGCTGATGAAAAACAGATCCTGCAGTAAATCTAAAAAATGTACAATCATACAGAAAGATACAATTATCTAAGATTCCAATAAACGCACTAAAGTGTAACACCTTTTCATAGCTATGCTGGAAAAAAATGACGTATTTATGTTTTAAATGCATCCTGCAGAGAAGCTGTGCTACCCCTATTCCAAAAATCAATGAGGTCATGTTGGATTTTTACACTCCTCCACATTCAGTCATGAATAAAACATTCATTTTTATTTTAATAAGATCTAATCATCTAATCATATATATGTTGCTTGCAGTTTCTAAACTAAATTCAAAACGTAAGAGTTTTGGGGGGGTTTATTTTGTAAATAAATATTTAAAATTATTTATATTTGGTAGGATGCTTCTAAGTAGTGTAAAGATAAACATTTTTTTGTTATTCCAAACCATCTCTGCTGAAATATTTTTCAATTATGCTACATAAATATGATATAGTAGAAACAATACAGGTAATGTTGCAGTCACACTCATTGTAAGGTTTTGTTCTGCTGAAGTGAGCGATTGATCTGTTTGATTGGTTTGTACAGTTCTACTCTTTTTTAGAAGTACAAATAGCTCAGCTTTAGGGCATGGATTAGCTCTTTCCTTCCTTTCAATATTAGCTGAGTGTCTTAGTGGAGCAGTCTTTCTTTTAGATAAGTGCTGATTGAGAAACAAATTTTCAGAAAATATTCAGTAAAGTTATAATATCTGAAATATATTGTTATATTTGTTCTTTTTCTTTCTTCCTGGTGATTCATGAAAGCCATTTGGAAGTATTCTACTGAACTCCAGCTTTCTCTCCAGAGAAGTAAAATACTCTGGTGGGAAGTACATTTTAACAGCCCTGGGTTATAGTCTGTTCAGCCTGAAAGATCTACTTTCAGATGTTTTTACAGTAGACATTCACAGAAAACATCAAGTTCTAAGAGCTTGTAATAATAAATTTTGAGGACTCAATTAATTTGCTACATTTAAATGTCTACCTATGCCACTTGAGATGACCTACATACCTAACTGGGCCATGTGAGACTGACAAACCAGGACCTACAGGAGATGCTTGATCTTATAGATGGACAACTGGAAGCCAGGACATCAAGATGAGATTCCATATTTTTCTCTTATATTAAAAAATTTAGCATTAATCATTAATTAAGCTGTCAGGAGCCTGTGGAGATTATACACCTGATCAAAATTCAGTTCTCCAGATATAGGCTTGTAAAGGCTCAGTGTAGCTGCCTTGTCAGGCTACATTTTTAATCATTGTTTGAGTTTGGTAGATTTACAATTCTGTTGTTTGTTTGGGATTGGTTTTGTTTTATTGGTTTTTTAGGGGTTTTTGTGGTTTGTTCCTTTTTTTTTTTTTTTATAAGATTTTTATTCCTTCTCTTTGCAAGGAAGATACATTTCAAATAAAGTTTGTTCACTCTGACTTCCTTTCCAGACATTGCAGAGAGACAGACAACCTATAGAAATATAGCTAGATACCTAAAAACCAAGAAATTAGTCTTTGCCTCAACTTGGGCATTTTAAAGAATTTTCTTAAATTTTATGCTTACTTTCCCTCTGACTTGTGTAAATATTTTATGGAATTTTGATAGTCATATTATTAGAGGGTACTCAAGATAAAATCAGAGCTAAATATTTAGGAAAGGAAATTATGTCCTGTAATAGATTATCATTAATGATTAAATTAAATATGAATGAAGATTTATATCTTTCTGTTAGGAAATTTTGAAAGGATTGGCTGAACTTTGTTTAGGATATATATAGTCTTCAAACAGAATATATTCGTGGTTGTGCTTTTTTATTTGTTTCTGTTTATTGGAATCCTTCAAAATGTGTTACTTAATTCAAAACATCTTCTTCTCCTAAAAAAATATTACTTGTAGAAAATAAAGACAGCTCCTTGTTCCCAAATTGAAAAAAAAAATCGTTTTGTTTTTCTTAGGTGGCATCTATCTGTTTAAACAAGAAAAACTTGTTTTGGAAGGATAAAAGGATTCTTATATTCCTGTCTAGAGTGAAAAAAATATTCCAGAAGCACTATTGTGTCCTATCCACATCTTACAAGTTTGTTTCACTGTATTTCAGTGACTTTGTGACACTTACTACTAATTTGTCTTGAGGGGAATATCCAGACTATTGCCTTGAGCATGATAATCTATCATAGCAACAATGCAAGCCAAAAATTTTCTCAAAGACTTGTTGCAAACAGAACTGAAGTGTATCTCTTCAAATCTTGAATCACTAATATCTGGGTGCTTTTCTGAGTGAGTACTGGCCAATTAATAACTCACTTGAAATTACTTTCTGATAAACCAACTCTGGCTGCTATCAGCAGAGGTCCAACAGTTCTGCTTTCTTTGTAATAAGAAAGTCTCTAATATGAAAATATTTGTGATTTTTACAGATATATTTCACTTTAAATTTTGCCTTATTTTGAACTGGAATATTTAAAATTAACATTTTCATGAAAAATATAATGAGCTATAAGTAATACTCAGAGTTAAATAGTACCCATCTATCTCACTCTGATTAGATATGAAGGAGCAGGTATCTGGCCCACAATTAGAAACATTTTAATTGTGCAAGGCCACACAGGAAAAGTCAAACAACTTAATTAGACATTGGAAAACCAGAAGAGAAAACTATAATGACATATTAAACAATGAGACATGTAATGGGATGTATGTCTGTTTTTGTTTCTTATAAGATGGAGTGGGCAGATTTTAGATTACTTTCTTTTAAATTTAGTAGAACCAAAACCACTAATGGAGAAAATCTCTAAAGGACCTTTAGCTAGGATAGCTAAAGATAATTTTAAAATTATTTCTTGCTATTTATTGCAGCCATTCACAAAGCTCTAAGCACCTTTATGTAAAAAGCTTATTTTTTTCATGATATATGCAGATATAACACCTCATCCACACACATAAACAGATATATATACACATATATATATATATACATATACATATATATATATATATACATATACATATATATATATATATACACACACACACTTGTAAATATGATTAATCCACCTGCCCTGGTGAGGGCTAACCTTTTTTATTTTTCTTATTTAATGTTTCATTTACAGATTAGAAAACAATAGAATTATTTTTTTAACCTGAATTCTTCTTCAGTGTACCTAGAAGAATGAAGATAAGGCTAAAAGTTTTGACTAGGTATCTGTTATAACTGAAAGGCTTTTTTCTGCTAATAATTAGATTATTAAAGCACAATATACTGCATTATGAGGATAATGATCTTTGGAGCATATTACAAAATTCAGAAATCAGCCTTGTTGGACAGGTTTGTGATCAGAGTCAAGAAACTGTAGGCTTCTTGCTTCCTACTGGGATAATTTCATATGTTCTCCCATAAAATGCAGGCTCCATTTGGAGGCTAATGCTTCTTTTAGCACAGCAGGAGGTGGTGGAGTCTTACAGTCAGAGAAAAAAATCAAAACTTTTTTCTAAGTGCTAGCAAATTATTTGGGAGGAAAAAAGCCCAATGCTAAGTTCTATTACCTGCCTTCACCTATAGGGTCTCACATAAATAAAAAATGGCTGGCATTACTTCACAAAAATGCATGGCACAGCTGGAGAAGGTATTTGAGACTTCAACCAGGACTCCGTACTTCTTATTTCAATGTGTCCAGTGCACTGTTTGATTTAGACAGCACTCAAATATTTCCAGTTTTCTGCTTGTTATATGAAGACTCTGTAAGCCTGGCTGAGGGCTCCAGGTTTCATGGTACACTATCCAAAGTTCAGTTACACCTCTTTGTAAACCATAAAGGAGCAAGTTTTCTGGTAAGCTATATTAATTATCAATTGAAAGTGAACTCTCATAGAGGTGGAATCCAGAAACACATGTGGTCCCCAAGTCTTTCCTACAGCAGGTGTAGAAATATTTTTTTAGAGTAAAGATTCAGAAATACCTGAGTTTCTGAGGAAGAAACTAGCTTTGAGTCATCAGAAAACACAAAGCACTAAGATCTTTAAAATTATATGCCCGAGACTGTAGTTCACATCCACTTGGGATGCAGAAAAAAATCTCTCTTAATCAACAGACTCAAGGGTGTGATCAAGAAAAACTTAACTTCTAAATAAAAGCTAGGAGCATACTCAGAGGTTGTACTTGCCTACTTGGATGTCCTAGAAGCTAAAACACTGTTAAAAAGTACAGGTATATTCTTAAGACCGCCTTACATCTACTCAAATTCTCACTGATTCATCCCCCAGTACTTTTTCATCTCCTCTAGCTAACCCTCTGTGCAGGAAGAATGGAACTCCATAAGCAATGTCTGCATTGTGGGAGTAGGTGACCTTGGAGTGTGTACATCCTGAAGATATTCAGTTTCTGGCTGTACACTGACTTTTATGCTGACTTTGAAGTTTCTATCAGCTCAAGAAGTGACAGAATTGCAATGGCTCAGTGACTGTTTAAGTTAAGCAAAAACATTACATGATATGAAGTTTCTGAGAAAAATCCTTTTTCTTTAAGACAGAGTTGTAGAACTTCAGGACATCATCTCCACTTAATGTTTTCTCAAAGTGAACTAGTCTTTATCAGCTCTAGCTCCATTTTGAATTTTTGATTTCCCTTTCCTGACAATGGAAATTATTACATATTTAATATTTTGAAAGAGAAAGTCGCAAAAAAAGTTACAGACCCAAACATTTTTTAGGCTGTCAAATATGGGCATCCTGATTCTGTCAAAACTCAGAGTACAACATCAGTTACTTTTGAAACTTTTGGTGTAGGAATTCTGTTTTCCAGCATGCTTTTTCAGAAAAGTAGTACTTAATATTTCTTGTTAGACTATGGCTTCACTTATTTAAAAGTTAAAAAAAAAACCCAAACATTAACAATTAATTAGTCCAAAGACTTGATTATTAATATTGAATAATTACAACTTCCACAGACTTTTAAAAAATAGTCAGATTATTTTACAAATGAGAAAAAAACACACTTAAATTTATAGTCTGTTATTTAGATAGCATCTAACCCTGATCTTCATTACACTTTCACTAGTTTTATATGTGCAACCAGATCTTTCCTATTTACATCATTTATCAGTGACAATAGAACCAGTTCAAATAAGTTCAATTACAAGAAACTGCATTATCTTCATCACTCTTTCTGTAACCTGAAACAACCATTCATGTCATAGAGTAACTATTAAGTGCATAGGAAGGCACTTCTCCCTCTATATTCCCCTTCAGCTCTGCTAGATCTAGATAAATTGCCATAATAAAAGCCACTAGTGAGTGAGGAAATATAGCAGTGGAAGGGAGAGGGAGAGAAAGAAAGAACAGAGAGCTCCTCTTGTATTGGATTAATCAGATCCTCTAAACAGATTTTAAATGCCTGTGACACGTTTTTTATTCTCAGCGCAATAAAATTCTATCATGAAACTGGAAGAAAGCATCACTCATACAGCTGACAAAAAGGTAGCTACCACAACAATCATACATGAGATATCTGCAGTTAACTCATATGTTTTTTCCTATAATTTAGTCCAATGAATAAGTAAAATGAACTTTAATAGAAGAAACACAAATTTCCGTATGAAACTTATGTAGAAAAATCAATAAAACAAGTGGGTGTCTATAAAAGAAAAATATCTCTTTTTCAAATACAGAAAAAGGAAAGAAGAGGAAAAAATAAATAAAGGAAACTAAAAGAAATAATCTCTCTGATGACTCTTTTTAAATTTTTGTTGTCAGTGGATTCAGTTTAATGAATGCATTTGTTGTGAGCTCATTCTAACTGCAGTGTACTCAGGGAGCAGACATCCAGTTACTTAAAATGTTACTACACTTGTGATGATGAACTGACTATACACTATTCTAGTAAATTTGGTTTTGCTGCTTTACTGCAGCTGAATTTGTTCTGCTGTTGTTTCAGGGATTTTGCTAGCTTTCCATTAAAAAGTCTATTTTTAGTCATTTATATTGGGGATGTTGAAGGGTAAAACATAGAAACAATTGACTGGCACTTCAGTTTCATCACTGCTAAATGAGATTCTTGAAATTACTTTATAAAAGCCAGTATGTGCTGACAAATTAATTTATGGTGAGAAATACTCCACATTTGCAGATCAAGTAAATTTTGTGGGTTGTTTGCCTCCTCAAACTTCTCCTCTCTGTTTTATGGTGAGATTGAGCTACGACATTTGGAGCCAGGGTCTCAACTCCTGTAAATAGATTTAATTCTATTGCAGTCAGTAGGATGTCAGTCAATAGACATCAGCTGTTTTTTTTTTTTTTTTGTTTTTTTTTTTAGTTCTTTTAACTATGTATGTATGTATAAAAAATACTTCGACAGTGTTCTTAGTCAAGGAGATAATTTATTACAACACTTCTAATATTCTTGGTGCTAAGGATTGCTATTTTATTTCAGGCAAACTACTATACCCCCACTTCAACCAGATCTGTTAAAGGCTGTGATGAAGAATTCTTTTATTTCTGTAGAATATACTTCAGTAGAAGCCTTTAAAAAATATGTAAAGCAGAATTACCAGGATTACTATAACTATATTTTATCCTGCCTTATGCATATTTGGGATAAGTAGTCTCATTAGAATTCTTCCTGCCCTTTCTGTGACTCTTTGTTCTTGCTAATACAGCAAAGTCATTGTCTCTTAAACCTGATAACGTCAGTTGTAGCCTTCACTTCCACTTACATTTAAGCAACCCCACAGTGATGTCATAGCACATGATTCTCCACTCTACAGACCCATCAATTTTCACTTCTAGCTGTCCCCTCAGTCCAACGCAGGGTGAAACCTTCTGTGATGATACGACAATATATTCCTTATTTCGGTGGAGTTCTCTGTTTCAGTGATCAAGAAGTCCTTAGATGACCAGGAAATTTTTAAAAAGCAAATTTCTGTGTTTTCCATTCTTGAGGTTTAAGGGGAGGGGCATATTGGTGTGTGTGTGTGTGTCTGTGTATTTTGTGTTTGTTTGTTTTCCTTGTACATTTAACACGAACATTTTCATTACAGCAAGAAAGATCAAGAGAATTTTTCAGCACTAAGGTGTTCAATGGGACAAAGGGAAGAGTAAATTTGGATTAGTTTGTTACTGGGATCAAATCCAAGTTTATTTCCTCCATATTTATTTCTTTAATATTAGTGAGAAAGCAGCAGCTGCATCTCAATATCTGAAATTTGAGACAATCCAAGGAATTACAGACTCAGCCCCACCTTAATCCCTGTGAAGATGGTGGAGTAAATAATCCTGAGATAATTTCCAAACACATTAAATACAAGACAATAATTGGGAGTAGTCAACATGGACTGGCAAAGTCTTAAAAGTATTTCCTTTTCCTTACTCTGGAAATTGATTAGATTTTTTTTTTTTTTTTCAAAATAAACAAAAGATGTTTTAATAAGTTTATTTTATAATCATCTGTCTACAAGAATCTGATGGAATATATGACATTCTACATGAACAATTTAAATGTAGGTACAATACAGATTAAGAAAAAATAGTCACCTTTATTGCCTTTCCCTCAAAGGAATCTCTTTCATTCTAAAACATTAGCTACTGTATTTTCTATTTAAAAGACATAATGAAAACTTATGCATTCCATTTCCCCATAACAACTAAGAACATAAGAAAACTCTCTTATGCTGCAATGGAATTAATTATTTTGCTTTAGGTTTTTTAAAGTTAAAATATGTGTGCTAGTTATTCAAAAGTATTTTAAGAATGCACATGTTAGTTATCAATTTTAGTGAAATTTATTTTAATGACCACAATAATTAAAGAGCTGATTAAAAAAAGAAATCAATGGTATTGCAAAAAGGTATAATTTCCAACAGCCACTGTATCAAGGATATTAAGGCAATGTAAGCAAGGCTGTGGATAGGTATTTTAACCTGCTGTTTGGTGCAGTGCAGCCCTATCCAGCAGACAAAATATTTGCTCTTCCAAAGTAATTGTATTAAACCTCTAGAAATAATTTATCTCTGAAAGAGATGGTTTCACATTCTGCATGAACCTGCAATTTGCATCAGAAGATGGAAAATCACTCCAAGCTTCTACTTAATTTGGTGATGGAATTTTAACAAGAGCTTCCCAGGTTTCCCCTCGGGCACATCATTGCTGCGTTTTTTGTATTTTGAAGGACATTGGGAAGATGCCTGCTGCTGAAGTATGGTGCACTATACTACAAGAGGACATTTCATTTGTAGCACAGCAAGATGGAATTTCCCAGAGGCCCTTCAGGGACGTGTCATATAGAAGAAATACATGCCCACATTCAAGCACTGCAGTAAACTTTGTTCTCCTTTGGTACCTAGATGATTAAAACTGTCAATTTAATGTTTAATATCTGCATTTAATTTATTATGCCTAATAGATAGATATTTAAAGCAAAAATAAATGAGTTTTGCAATATCTTCTGGGCTTGAAATATTACAAGTGCATGAGAGTCCCCTTGATATACGTGTTGAAAAATATTGGCAAGATTTAAAAGGGAAATAATAATAAAAAAACCCTTTTCACTTTAGATCATTAATATTTATTTTAAATATTAATGTTGAAACTAGCATTTTCTAAATAGACCTACATCATGTGCTTCTTTTAAAGATTGGTGTTGTAATTGCCCTGTTTAGTGAACGCTATAAAGCTAAATATTCTGTAAAGAAACAAAGACAGCAAATTAGTGTACTTCCTCCTTACCAGGCAAGTTCAAGAGAACATCAACAGTTTGAAAATTATAGCCATGAAAAATTATAGCCATGAAAAGACATTTGCTTTCTTCTGATGCTCTTCAAATCCTGTTGTGTTTGATTTGCAAAGGCCATACTTTCTTAAGGAATAGGTTAATTAAAGAAAAAAAATCAATGTCTGCTTGAACTTCCTTTAATTGAAGATTTAATTTAAATTTTCCTTATTGCAATGTCAAACACAGGCAATCACAATTAAACACACAAAACTAGCACTGAAATGAAAAATTATCATTATGGTGGTGTAAAGACCTAGTTTAATTTCCCCGCTCCCCGCCACTCCCCTTCCTGTGAAAATAGTTTGCAAGTTTTTTTAATTGTGGCTTCTCAAAGGAGTTTTCAAACCCCTAAATATGCACCAGCATAGTCATTCATGTTAATGAAAAATTGAAGTCAGTCTTGAAGCAGCGCAGATCATTTCTGCTGGAGGAACCCAGAGAAATTAAAGCCTGTTGAATGTAAGGAGATGGGTCAGTGCACAAATCCTTGAGCCCTGTGCATGGCACTCAGGCAGAGCTGCTGATCAGTCAGGAAGAAACATCACTTGATAGCTGCACTAACAAGTTTCACATATACAAGCAGTTCAGACAGCTCAGACTGAGGTTGTGGGCAAGTGATCTTGGTTCTGGCTGCATCTGTTCACATAGATACATGCTCTGAAAAAGACTTGTTCAGGACCAAGAAATTAAGACAAAGCTGGGAGAGGACATTCATGTCCTGTTGGCCTTGCCTCTTTTCCCATGTTTTTTCTTTAAAGTCAAAAAACCCCAATACAATCTTCTCAGGGAGGAGGAGGAGGAGAAGAAGACAAAGAAGATGAAGATGAAAATGAAGAAGACAAAGAAGACAAAGAAGATGAAGAAGAAGAAGAAGAAGAAGAAGAAGAAGAAGAAGAAGAAGAAGAAGAAGAAGAAGAAGAAGAAGAAGAAGAAGAAGAAATAGAGGTGTTTTTTTTAGGATAAGATTCTGGATTCCAGGCATTATTTGTCTTTGCAAGAAGTAAAGAAAATGCTTTAAAATCAGAGAAAGAACTCGGAAAACTCAGAGAAGGAGCAGGAAATCACTCTTTTGAAAATCAGACAATATCTCAACTGAAAGCAATGCAATTTCAACTGATCCTGTAAGGAAAGACTGAAGCCCTCCTCCGTTTTTCAGATATTTAATTTCAATCATGAAAAGGCTATACCAGAAAACAAAAATTTGTGTAGCTATCAACTAACTGCGCAAAGAAAATTGAACATTTTTGTATGCTTACAGGCAGAACTTCTTTCAGAAACACATGCGGGCTAATTTCTCATTTATGTCATTATTTTTCAAAGTCAAACTTGATGCTTACATGGGATCAGAGAAGCCATACTCAGTTTTGTGATGACTAAAATAAATTTTGTTTTAGTGGGTTTTTTATGGCTTTGTGGCTAGGGACTCAATCTGCAGTACATTTACTCTAAAGATGGGGTCTGAAACTATTTATGATGTATTAGCTGATACAGAAGCTGCAGAAAGGCAGTTCCTCACATACTGCTTTAAAAAATATTAGTGTTTGTCATCTACAAGCACAGTGTGAGTTTTTGTCATTTTTGAGAAAGTGAAAATATATTCTTTTATGTGAAGTTCTTAGGCAGCCAAAAGAAAAATGCCAATGGATAAAAACCTGCCTACTGTTTGTCTGATTGTTCAACTGTCAAGAACAAATAGTTGAGACAACAAATTTCCAAATTTGCAAATATTGCTATAAGCATGAGCACAGTAACAGCCTCTACAGTCTTCCAGGAGTTAAAAGAAAATGAGATCCCTGTGTCTTGTTTAAGATTCTAGCTTTCATCTCCATTTTAGCCATTCATCTCCATTCATATAGACAAGACATAGAATAAGGGGAAAAAAATATGAAAGACAAGATCAAATTCAGACCCCTGGATTCTTGTGGCCTCAGGTACATACCCTCATCTATGTAAATGTGTTATTGTTTAGTGCAATCTATCCTACAGGCTATAATTTGACTATGTCTTGTAATCCTTCTCCCTACCTGGGAATCAAAGAGAGTCTAGAAATATTTGCAAGACTGTCACTTTTTCCCTCAAAAAAGGAGGAAGAAAACAACAGGACAAAATTAAAACCCAGCAGGTTAATCAATAATGAAGCTGTTTGTCATAGAAAAACACTATTATCAACAACATTGCATTGGTTTTATGTGCAAGGTTTCAGTAGTGGGGGAGTACAGGGATGGCTCCTGCAGGAAACTGCTAGAAAACTTTCCCTGTGTCCCACAGAGCCAATGCCACCAGCACCAAGACAGACTCACTGCTAGCAAAGGACAAGCCCATCAGCTGGCACTGCAGATTTAAAAATGGGAAAGAAGTCACTGTGCAAGGGCAATTTCAGCCAGAGGAAAGAGGAGAGAGAATATGAGAGAGAAACAACACTGCAGTCATCAAGATCAGTGCATAAAGAGAAGCAGGAGATGCTCCAGGAACTGTAGCTGAGATTCCCCTGCAGCCCATGGAGGAAAAGGACCATGGTAAGGAAAGCTGTCACATGCAGCCCGTGGAGGTCCATGGGAAGCAGAGATTCACCTATAGTCCATGCAGGACCACAGACCAGAGCAGATGGATGCCCAAAGCGGGCTGTGATCCATGGGAAGATTTTGCTGGAGCAGGCTCCTGGCAGAACCTTGGCCTGAGCAGATGAGCCCATGCTTTAGAAGGTTTCCTGGCAGGACTTGTGTGACTGGACCATGCTGAAGGAGTGTGTTCCTGAAGGACTGCATCCCATGCAAGGGACCCAAGCTCTACTAATTAATGAAGAACTATAGCCTGTGGGAGGACTCATGGAGTCCATGGAGAACCATCTCCTGTGTGAGGGATGCCAGGGTGATGCAGGGGAAGAGTGTGAGGAGCCCTCTCCATGTGGAAGAAGGAGCAGCAGAGACAATGTGGGATGAACTAGCTGCAACCCCCATTCCTCATCCCCCTGCACCACCAAGGGCAGGAGGAAGAGAAAATTGGGAGTGAAGTTGGATCTAAGAAGGGAGGGTTGGAGAAAAGGTCATTTATTTATGATTTGATTTCTATTTTTTGTTATCCTTCTTTAATTTGATTATAAATTGAACTGATTTCTCTGAGTTAAGTCCTTAAGTTTATTTGTGATGGTAATTGGTGAGTGTTCTGTCTCTGTCCTTGTCTCAAACCACGAGACTTTACATATATTTTCTCTCTCCTGTCCAGCTGAGGGGCATGCTAAGTGGCTTTTGTGGGCAGCTGGCATGCAAACAGGGCCAAATCACCACACACTTACTGTGTTTTCCATGGACAATGTGTGCAATCCAAATCACAATCTACACTTAACTATTAAGAAAGATCTTGAGTTAGTTAACAAATAACTTTCTTGTTTACAAGTTCTCTATCCTCTAAAGTGAACCATTTCCATTTTCAGTTCCCTTGCTGCCAGGATCCTTATTTGCTGCAGGATTATATTACTATTTTTAATCATACAACTAGCATATATTTATTGTGTTCTAGCTAAAGATAATATAATATATAGTAATAAAAATAAAATTTCTCTTACACCCAATATTTGCAATTTCCTAGGACAGAGTGAGCGTAAAAGAAGGAAGTTAAAGACCTTTCCTTGTTTGAAAATGGTTTTGCACACTTATTGCTGCTCTCTTTTAGTCCATCAGGCTACATTCAGAAGACTTTATAAATAAATTAGGGTAACTGTATCCTACGGTTATTACTCTGAAGTTTAGAGATACAGCTACCTCTAGACATTTCTGAAAAGTTTTAAAGACAGTAAAAGACAAATGAAACTCCAGGGTTCATATTCTCAAATATGGCTTTGAAATACTGTTCAATATTTTAAGTAAACTGAAGAAATATATATTGAACAGTTGTCAGTTTGATCAGTTGATGCCTACATCCAGGATCAAAGTACTCAACCCAATCAGGTTTCCTATCCCTAGTGCCAAAGTCACTCAGATATGTATTAGGCACTTCAAAAGAAATTAGACATGAAAAATATGAAGATGGGAATGTATAAATCTGCCTGCTGTAGGTTAAATCTGGTCAGTTGGGTTTCTATTATCTCAGTCAGATGAATCCTCCTCCCCCAGCCCCTAGCCGAATAGGAGCTGAATAGTCAGCTCTCAAAGTCAATGCCATTAATGCAGAAAATACAGTGTGGATTTAATTAGAAACCCCTCATAGAGACAGTGCAATTAATTAGTTGGCTTTATTAACACAAGTAGTTGACAGACTGTGGACTTACTAAAACCCCAACAGTCATGGATGAATTTCAAAGATGTTGGTACTTGAGTTACCATAAGGTTCTAGAACTTCAGTGCTTATATAAACATCCCATGAATTATCCAGATTTCCCAGCTATACAAGAACACAGCCATAGTGCAAAGAATGCATGTTCTGTGATAGTTATGGCATGTTTTTTTCTGCTCAGATTGCTAACTCCAGGAGAAAATTTGGGCACTGTCATTTCTGGAGATAACCAGGGTTAGGAAACGCAGAAGCAGTTAAAACTGTATGCCAGGCCTTTGTGACCTGAACAGATATTACTTATTCCTTCTATTACAGTGGCTCAGAAGCAGAAATTGGAATTCTGGCTATAGTGCTTTAAGCAATGTACAAGCACTTGAAGAGTTTCTTACTAAGTCAAAATGTTAATCTCTAACAATTCTTATGAGGCTATAGTGACCATTGAATGACATTATAGATTTCTGCGTGGTAGGCACTGTGGCAAAGACCTCAAACAAAACCCAGAAAAAGCAAGAGAGATACAAATGCCCACATACTGAAAACACCTTTTTTGTAACAGTTCAAATTAATTTTTGAAGCAGAAATTCTTGGGTACATTTTGCTTATGCTTAATGCTACAAAAACCAGAATTAAGTTTTGTTCAATTGGTAGAATATAAATATATACAATTGAAACGAAAAAAATAAACTTATTTTGGAAATAGACTCAAGTTTAGAAAAATGAAAAGGTGAAGTCAGAATCTTCAAAATATGTTTTACTCCCATTCCACCTCCAAGATATTATTGAATCTGTAAGCAATCTGCAATTGGAAATGGCATTAGCTGCTCTTTGGCACAGCTGCATCCATTTTGGGGAAATATATTGATATGGTTTGCACTAGACCACATTTAGTCATCTAAGTGGGTATAAAGATAAATGTTTGCAGTAAAATCCCACGTAGTTAATGAAAAGAAGAAGATTTTTGCAAGGGCCTCAGTTTCAGTCATGTAAACATTTTCACTTTCAGCTGCAAGGCAAATAACAAAGCCAAGGCTTATTTGGTCCAATTACTGGACAATCATCAATTAAGCAAGATTCAGTATTTTTTAGACACAACATTCATGCAGTACAATGAAACAGGTTTGAAATTATAATGATCAATCTATTAAAAATACATAGTCTTTGCACATATAACATTTTTTCTCAGAATCTCAGATTCAGATGCAGCCTCAGTTAAATAGCTTCATTCTGAGGTATCTATCCCCAGAAGACATCATTCACAAACATTGAAGGCAGTCATCCTATGATCTCTAAATATTGATTGTTTCTTTAATGCTGTTGTTTTGGGAGGGGAGGAGTTGTTTGAGTAGAAGTCTCTAAAAATGCTGAAGGTGAATTAAACAAGGCATTGATTTAGCAATACCAAAGGTTTATTTTTTAAACTGCCTTTTATAGCACTTTTCAAATTCTCAGTAGTCACATAGTATTTGAAAATCTAAAACTGTCTTTTGCTTATATATAAATGACTATTTATAAAAAAAAAAAAAATTAGAAGGGAAACTAGAAAACTGTATTGCTGGTATGGAAAATGAAACAAGATCTTAGCTTTGCACACAGAATTCCTTAAAGGGTTAAAAGATAACTGGAGCCCTGTTTGGTTTACAAGTGAAGGTAGGGTCATATACTCTCTATGACATTATGGGTAGGCAACCTTTTATCTATCCAGTCATAGAAAAACAGTATTCTGAAAACATGTTAGGCTTGCACCTCATTTGTATTTCTCATTTTACCCTCTTTTAAACTCAGCCTTCTAAACTGAGAGTGTTTCACAATGGAATATAGGATCCTGATCTAAGGGATGGTTCCATGGGATGGTGTTAGGTTACAATGTGCTTGTGTTGTGGAAAGCTGGTATCTTTTCATTGTAGAAACAACTGATATACTCCCTGATTATGTCAGAATTGAAAATAAGATTAAGGGAAAACATTCTCTGCAGATAAACTTCTATTTGTCTGTTATGATAAAAGGCCATTTTCTTGTTCTCATGTGCTTTAACCCATTTTCTGTCTTTTAAAGCAATGAAAAATATGCAGTAAAACCTGTGAGATTATTTCCATAATAGATTAAGAGCTATTTTTTCCTTCACTTCTAAATTACATTTTTATGGGTAAAAAAAACCCCTTAAAAATAAATAAATTATTCTTTTGTTGAGGACTACCTTTTTTTTTCTTTTAATGCAATAATGTGATTAAAAAATATATTCTATTTTCAACTAGACTTTATAAGAACAGAGAAATCATCTCCTATAATTTGGTGGAAACACTGACTACATCTCACAGATAGAACTAGTATGTCTGTGAAAACCTTACAAGAGGAGAAAACCTGACAATGTCAAGATCGTAGTGTAATCTGTGAGGAAGAATGTACTCAAATATTATATCAATTTTTTCGAAATACAATCACAAGTAGACCAGCTTTTCTAGAAATATGTATGTTGTATAGAAATATGGTGGTTGTAAAAACAGCAGATAATTTTCATGTGTCAGCCTCTTGCCTGATACCTGGAGAGAGACCAAGCAAAGCTGATGTACTCTCCCACTGGAGACTTTTCTGTGCTACATTGTCTTCAAAATAAAATATGGGTAAATCATGTGTTTAGTGTCCTAGTCTACATCTCTCTATTATGAAGACAATTTATTGCATTTTACTCATATTTGATTTAATCAATTGTTTTTTGTCTCTTCTTCACAGGTGGACATGATGAGCTAGTAAGGCGAGCAAAAGCTGGAAAAAAGATAGGGATGCATTACATTCTGAATTGTGTTTGATTCTAAAAGTCATGTCACAGTTATAATTTCACTAATTTCAGTAAAATTTAAAGAAGAAAAACGTAGAAGATAACCAAGACTTGTTCAGATAACCATGAATACTTAGGTAAGCATGAGCATTTTTCAACATTTGTGTTTCTTAAATCACTGCTCAGCTTGCTGATGTCAGCAAAATAATATTGAGATGCACAGAGAACTTTAAATGAAAAACCTTATTTGTTTTAGAAATCAGAAATAAAGTCAATTCTATTTTTGTTTTAAACTAAATGGATATTTTCTTCCTTTTGCAGAAATTTACCATTTGAAATATAGGAAAGTACCTTAAGAACTGGAATGATTCAATTATATTGATAGATGTAAATATTTGTTATTAATCTATGTTTGTTTTTATTACTAGTTATTTTATAGTTTTTCCAACAACAAAGAGCCAGAAATGTCACTATTTAACTTTGTCACAATTTAAGGAAATCTAAAAACTAATGGATAGTAACTACACAGTAGAAAGATGTTTAATTTTTGTGGTTTAAAATAAGAAATAGCTCAGAACTTCTTTATGAATAATATTCTTATTGAATTTGGTGCAGTGAAGCAAGAAGTTTGAATGCCTGCATATCAAACACTGGTTTGGCTATTTGCATAAACCCACAAACTGCATTCCTAACAAGGAGTTACATGAGTTAAGATGACTATTACTTGCAATAAATTTTAAAAAGCTGTTACTGTTGAAATAAAATTCATGTGCTGTATTTCCAACTCCTCTATCTGTTAACATACCAGTAATTTCATGCACAGCAGATTACATTTTAGAAATGTTTTTAGGTTAATTTTAAGAAACAAGAATCATTCACTGTTCTTCATGTTTAGGAAATATTCCAGAGGTAAATACCAGCAGCACAGACTTTTAGATTACCCTGTGAGAGGCTGCCTGAGCATCATTTAGCTTGAGTCTAAGTTGTAGTTTCTATTGTTCTGTTATTGTTCTGTTTCTATTGTTCTATTGTTCTTGATACCTTCTTCATGTCAAGGTGTTTGCTAAATAAGTGATATAACTCAGCTTTTCTTCTATATTATATTTTATTTATGAATGAATATGAGAACAAGGAAATCTTGGCTTAGACATTTCTCTTCCTCTCAATAAAGGCCATTGATCTACAAAATCTGCCCTCCTATTTAATTGTTTTTTCCCTCCTTGAATGACTTGTTTTGTCTGAATTCCTGCTATAAAGCAGGTAGCTCTTACCTCTCCTATCTTGTCTTAGTTAAGGCAACAGCATGTTTCCTCTGCTCTACTTAATGCATAGACACATATACAGTACTTTGAACTTTAAAATGATTTAATAAATGACCCATTTGCCATAGACTTGCCTGTGCAGGATTTTTTTGAATTATTGTGAGGTTTTACTTTATGCTTTGGAATACTAGATGATGACATTAAGTTAGCCCATGGATAAGCAAAGAAGTAGAAAACTAGTAGAAGGGGAAAATAAATCAGGGAGAAGGTGACAAGAAGGAATTCCATCAGTGCTGAGAAAGTAAAGTGAGAGGGGTTTGTCTCAGGCATCACACATACAGAGACAGACCAGGAAAAAAGCAGATCTCACTGCAGGTGTTCATTTCAGAAAGATACAAAGCCAGATTCTTCTCAGAGAAGTGCAGTAATAGGAGGAGAGACAATGGTCATAGTTGTCACATTTGAAATTGTGATACACATACAAGTAAAACATAAGAATAAGCAAACATTAAGAGAAGTTTACCTAGACATTTTCAGAACTAAACAAGGCATGGCTTTAAGCAACCTTGTGTAACTCAAACATATGCATGCCCCAAGCAGGATTTTGGCCTGGATGCTTTACAGAAACCTTTTCCAGTATCAGTTTTTTTGTGAGATGCAGTAGATGGTAAATAAATTTTCTCTCTGTGATGTTAATTGCCTATTTTGTTAAATTTATGGCTAGTATTAAAACACAGAGGAGTTTACTTTAGCTAGGAGGAGTATGATTTTGCAATAGTTTCTTAGAAAAAATGAAATGCCTTATCTATAAATATTTTATGTGTTATATATTTGAGACCTGCACCTAGAAGTATATTCAGGAAGGGGGCACTTTGGCTACATGAATGATATACACTCATAGATATAAAATGCAAAAATTCTACTAATAGGAAAATTTCCTTTGATATTGACTGCTGACATCCACAACTGTGTGGGATTTTTTCAGTATTGACCTCCTTGACAATTCAGCATTTCAGTTTGCTTAAAAAATAATTGCTGTGGGATTCCTTAAGTCTTTATCTTTAGATAACCATAAATCCTTTTTCCTGGGTTGTTCAGTAACTTTTTGTCCTCAGCTAACTTTTGCATTTCTATAGAAGAGGGTAAAATATTTTTAATCACATCTCTCACATTTTATTCCCTCTAATCTTTCCTTAATTGCTCCTAAATAAAAGTCCAGTAAAGGTTCAGAGTACAGCTAATAGAAATTATTAATTTAGCATAAACTCCCTCTATTTAATCATGAAATCCTTCAAAGGCAGATTATAGCCCTTATAATTTTTTTTTTAATTAGCGTGCATATTTAGAGAAAAATAACAACACAAGGAGAAAAAAGACAGCTCCTTTCTGATGGCTGACTGATTTTCCTGCTATAGTTTTTTTCTTCAGTAGATAAAGCAAAAACACAGTCACTTATTAATGCCACAATATGCAACAGGGCACTCCAATATAGGATTGTGTTGTTGGTTATATTTTCCTAAAATTCCTTTATTAATTGACCCCAAAGTTGGTTAATTTGCCATAAGTTGGTTCACAAATGCATATTAATTATTTTTTTAAAGACAATGGCTGTGAGCCCACTTTCTAGGGGCCTTATCTTTTTCTTTTTTGTAAGAAAAAATGAATACCAATTAATTTTAATAAAATATATATATGCTAATTTCCCTAAAATCTAGTCCTGTGTCAGTTCTAAAGTAAAGGCAGCAATTAGAAATATAAATACAATAGAATAAACTGAGACGCAATAAAATGAGGCAAATTAAATATTAATTAAGACTGATGGCAAATGGACTTGGTATAAAAAAAATATGAAGAGGAAACCAGGGTTAGCATAACTAAATATAAGATTTTCTGAAGTTTTCCATGATGAAAAAATATTGTAATGCCACCAAGAGAAGACTATTAATAGGTGGAAC
The DNA here is from genome assembly GCF_029582105.1 of Oenanthe melanoleuca. NCBI lineage: Eukaryota > Metazoa > Chordata > Aves > Passeriformes > Muscicapidae > Oenanthe > Oenanthe melanoleuca. The sequence continues at coordinate 67,140,838 of NC_079333.1, read as the reverse complement.
CTAAAATGGGAGGGAGAGAAGTAAGGAGGGAGGGAATGAGGGAAGGAGGGAGGGAATGAGGGAACGAGGGAAGGAAGGAAGGAAGGAAGGAAGGAAGGAAGGAAGGAAGGAAGGAAGGAAGGAAGGAAGGAAGGAAGGAAGGAAGGAAGGAAGAGATGATGATGATGATGAAGAAGAAACTAAGGCAAACATGCAAGGCAAAAGCAGGAAGAAATAATTCCATAAGTATTTTTCTTATATGCTTGTAAATGAGCAATTCATGTCAATTCAGTTCATTCTGAAATTGATAATCGTTGAGGAATATGTTAGGGAAAATCTAAAAACAAAAATTAATTGACTGAATAATAAGAATGTTAAAAATTCAGACTGCAGAAATCAGTAGAAAACATCCTTTTTAGGAGAGTAACAGGCAATTTTGATCAGGTATTGATATTCTTGCTGATGCAATACACTCAGCCAAATATTTTCAGATAAACAAAAGGAATGAGAGCTCCATTAGTCCTATGCTACAAATAACAAAAAACAACAAAAAAAAATTGCTAAAGGAAATACTGTATCCTCTTTTCCTACCACTTTCAAAAGAGAAATCAATATTTTCAGTAGTAAAGCCCCTGTATCAAAATTTTCCTATATGTAGTTGAATCTAGCTATAAAATATTCCTCCTGGAGATAACTACACAGTGTAATAAAAAGGTTTGTGAAACTAAAAAAATGATTAATCTGTTACACACATGACACCAGACTGACCTAATGCCAGCAGATTTATAAACCACCAAAGCTGGTATCAGCTGTGGTATAATACTGCAGAATACTAAATAGAAGCATTTTACTGACGAATATTTTGTAGCCTGGTCTCTCAACTACTGCTATTTTACTTCTGCATTGTATAAAAATCTAATATAAATTCCCTTAGTGTCAGGTTTTCAAGAGTCTTTTATACTTTTGTACTTATAGATTAGATTATTGCCATGGAAGGTGAGTGTACCAGACAGATGCTAGGTGGCAGGTCAGCAAGGAACATTAACACACAAATTGATTAAGCCAGGAAGAGAAAACATCACACTTTGATAAGCACACAGGCTGTTCCTGCTAGTTCATTAAGAACTCAGAACATGCTACAAGTTCAATTTTTGCTTCATGTCCCCACTGAGCTTTACAATGAGTCACAGCAGCCTATACAGGATCACTTTCCAGAAGTCAGGTAGAAAGCATATGCTCTGAGCAGAGAGGAGTGAAGAAATGCCTCTCTTAATGTCTGATGAAAATTGTGCAGAGCACTGCATAGATGAAAGACACATGATCTGTGACCACTGTGAAGTTCTTATGAATTTTAATAACTGCCGTGTGTTCTCTGAAGTATATGACACTTTAACTGCTAATTTGTCAGCTATTTTTCAGATGAGAAAGTTATAGCTGATACTTGCAGAAAGTGTAAACTTTAAATCAAAGTAGTTTATAACAAAAAGGAAAGCATTACGGAGAAAACACATTCACATCCAGAACTACCTATCTTTTATGAGTTTCAGCTTTTGGAGTTATAATTGGGCTGTCATTTTGGGGTAAATAGCTTGTTTTGCAAGTTAAGTGGCATCACCTGTCAAAGAGTAGATAGTAGCATAAAAGGCAGCCTGAACACTGAACACATCAACTGAAAGAGAGAAGGACAAAGAAGGCACAAATTCATAGAGAATAGGTTCCTTAATCATCTAGAAATACTGCATAAAGGTGTCTGGATGTATCTGTATAGAAAAGCCCTTAGGAAGTGTCTCAATAAACTCTTAATGTCAGAAGAGGCAATGACAGATGGAGTTTTACTTTAGCCTTTGGAAAGATATTTATTGTGTAGAAACAAACATTTCATGCACTTCACAAGGAACAGCTAAGGCAGAGAAAAAAGAAATTCTTTATGCATCTTATCTTATTGTGTGGTATTCAGAGAATACTTTAAAAAATTGGTTATTCTGTAGAATAATCTGGGGATTTACAGTCCTCTCAGGTTGAAGCAAATTAAACTAAGTTGAGAAATCAGAATTGCATTGTGAAACTGTTGCTGTTGAAAGCAACATCAAGTCTTTGGTCCAGTGAATAAATCACTTGTGTATGTGATTACTTTGGTTTTCTTCAGAAGGAATAAGCTGATTACTTGATATATTTGTAGCTGTGCAAACTGAAAATTTTATTTCCCAAGTCACTGTAGGTCTGTCAGCTAGGATTTTTGAAATGTCCATCACTTTATTATTTGTACACCAAGGGATCCAAAACCTGAGATTCAAGAAGCAGACATAATTTTCAGTGATGAATTTAGGATTCTACCTTCATCTGGTTCCTGAAGTGAGGTAGCATTTGATAAGAATGGAGAGATTTATGAAGTAAACTTTGAATCCATGAGAACTATTTAGAATCTGCACATAGGAGTGAAATCCATATGCCATACAGAAATATAGGATCATGGAATTGTTTAGGTTGGAAAAGACCTCTAAGACCATCGTCTAACCATTAATCCAGCATTGTCTTTTTGACCACTAAATCATATCTGCACACCTTTTGAACAATTCCAGGGATAATGATACCACCACACCTGGATTACCTGACTGTGCTTCTTTTCCAATTTTTGACAACCATTTTTATGAAGAAATTCTTCCTACTATGCAATCTAAACCTCTCCTGGTGCAACTTAAGGCCATTTCCTCTGATTCTGTCACTGTTTATGTGGGAGAAGAGACCAACATTCATGTAGCTACAACCTCCTTTCAAACAGCTGTAGAGAGTGAGAAGTCTCCTTTTCTCTATTATAAACACCTGCAAGAGTATATGCATAAGGAATTATGTGCATACTAATTGTTATAGAACCTGGCACATCAACAGTAGGATATTTGTGTGCACATGGTATTGCTTTATTTATTTATTTATTTATTTTTAAAAAAGGAGTTTTCTTGATAGTGAGTTGATTGTTTTATCATACAGAATACTGAGATTAATTCCTTAATTTGGAATGCTACATGAAAATCAATTCTCTATAGCCTTTTTATTTTTCAAAAGTACTGATATTTCTTGAATTGTAGGCCATTAATTACTTTGTTCTTTTCAGACACTATGAACTTGTTGCATAATTTTGTCACTAACTCCAAAGTTCTGATACTAAAGAGAATTAAATTAATATTATAAACACCTCTTTCTCCAGGAAGATATTACTGCAGTGGAGAAGAAGATGACTCTAAATATCTCCACGCTATCAAGTTACTAGCAGAACTCACACCAGTATTCTGAATTTGGCGTTAAACAGAGAAGCTGTTAAGCCTGTATTTATCTGATTACATTCTGAATTAATAAGGTGGAATAAATTTTGATCCATGTGATTATTTCTACCCATATCTACCTAATGAAGTGCACTCTGATCTGCTGACCTTCTTCACAATTAAAACCAATTTAAAGGCATGATTATAAATTCAGGAGAGGTATTAGTGAGATTTGGACATTTTCTTAAAGAGACTCAGGCTCCAGACATTCTGATGGTGAAAAAAAATTTTAAACAACAAACAGGCAAACAAAAATAAAACCCTAAACTAGAAAAAAAAATAAAACATTTTTCTACAAAGTGTTAATATTTTGATGGCATTTCATGCCTCCATTTCAACCTGGCATCAACAGTTTAGTCAAAAAATATTATACATATTAATCATTCTTGATTTCTCTTTGAAATGTTGCCTATGTCAACCTTCATACTGGTGGAGAAACAAAAGTAATATTTTACTGTATTAATCAAGAAATTGAATAGAGCTTTCCACAGCCAACAAAAGTCACTTGAAAAACAAAATAACAAAACAAACAAAAAACAAACAAACAAAAAAAAAAACCCACAAAGGTAAACAAAGAAATAACCCCAAAAACTGGATTGCAAGTCACTCAATACTGCTTATACTTGCAATTAATAAATCACAGTTTTTAGTAAAAATCTATTGTATATTCTTTTGCACTTGATCAGAAAGGTTTTTTTGTTTTTTGTTCATCTCTTTTTTAAAGAATGCTCTGTTTAATGAGAAACTGACAAATAAAAGAATAAAGAAACACAAACTCTGCAAAAAATTTTAGAATAGAGGAGTTGTCAGTAAAATATTTTTACTTCTCGAAGAGTTAAAGCAAATGATTCTTCTACGGCCAAGGCATGCACAAAGCACTGTGACTTACATTAATGTCCTTGGCAAAAGGACAATATTATCTTCCTTTATAGGAGATGTATTTTAGGCTGATGATGTCAGAAGTAACCAGACCCCAGTGACACAACACCCCGACGAACAATCCATATATATTTTGTTTACCCCAGAGTGAAAAGGCAATTGCACTTTGATCAACTGATTGCAGTCCTCACCTGGGAAATCTGAAATCACCACCTGTTGTTTTCTTTCTATGCCAGTACAACACACTTCAGCTGATTTCAGCAGAATATAAAACAGCATTGTAGCCCAGGGAGGGACTGGAGGGAGATGTTTATTCACTTTTATATCTGCATTTGAACTATGGCAGCTGCATTTTTAAAGGAAGCATAGAACAGCAAAAGGCAGGTACTCAGAAGCCCTGTAGAGATTCCTAATACTGAAAAATACTAAAATTCTTATCCTGTCCATCTCTAATTACACACACACACACACACACACACACACTCACACACACACACACATATATATATGTATATATATATATACAGTGTGTGTGTATGTGTGTATGTTTTTCAATGGACCTTCTCTCCAAGATGATTCTTTTCTATCTTGTACCCCACATCAACCTCTGCAGTTATAACTGATTACAACAAATGTTTTCTATCCATGTGATCTGTTAATATTTCTTAATATTACGGAATGTTATTTAGGTGTTATTATGTTAAAACACAACACACCACCACACGTGGTAAGGTGTTTTAGGATTTTAATTTTTTTGTTTCATTTTGAATATTTGCATTAGTGAATGAGAAGCAGAAAACTAACAGATATTTCTTTCATGGAGAAAGGGTTGTTAAATAATTAAACAACATGGAACTGATACAGAAGTATATAGATTGCACAAATAGAACCAAATAAAGAAATATAGCACAGAGTTCAATTTCATATAAATTAAGTACTTCAGATCTGCAAAGCTGCACAAGCTTAAGTATACATTTTTAAATAAGATTTTTCATTATAGAATTAAATGCAAACAAAATCCGCATCATTATTGCTTTTTTTTCTTTTTATTTGAAATACACATACACAGTTCCTGTTGTTGAGAGTATGGTAGGAGAATGTTTGCATTGTTAACTTTTCAAAGTGAACATCCTTGATACATTCTGACTTTTTGAAATAGAAAATGAGACCAGAGAATAGAGCTGTACAAAATGGATTCTGCAGTGCAATACAGCATTTATTTCACAACTGTGGTGCTATTTCATCTTATAACACAGATGTGCAGTAGTAAAACTCTTGGGATAAAGACAAGTGAACTAAGACAGTTCTCCTTCAGCTACAGTCTATTAGCTGCATTCTTCACTTTGTAAATAACAGAATGACACTTTAAACATTTAGTGAGACAAACATTAAAATTACAACTTTGCCGTCAAGGTGACAGATGGAATGTCTGGTCACATAACAGAGATAAGAATAGACTAATTTCATCCAAAGCTCAGTTTAAATTAGAAAACAAAATCTAAAATACAATAGCAAAAAATTAAGCCGATTACATATATAGTTTTTTTATAAGCTTTATCCTGGATCTGAGGCAATCAAGTATATCTAACCACTGTAATCTAGTGGTGAATAAAGATTGATTGTAGCAAAGCAAGGTCTTTGTCAGCTAGTACTGTGTGGAATTTGCTGCATTTATGATTAATGTGCTATAGGTCTGAGCTGAGCCTACAGGCTTCTTGCTGGCTCTTACTGCCATCTACTGACCAAGCCGATATCCTTCCTTCCTTCCTTCCTTCCTTGCTTGATCTTTGCATTTTTTTCTATTTGTTTGTTTTTCTAACCTTCTCCAGAAGTGTAAGGCTCAACAGTAAAAATCAAAGTCAGGTTAGAGGCAGTGAGCACTGTTGCAAATTAGCTGCCATACTCTTAAGGCCAGGACTAGATGGAAATGAACTTTTTGAAATTGAGAAAACCATGTCTTGTGAGTTTGCTTAGAATAGATAGTTTCTTCTGAAGTATCAATCAGGTATGTTATTAAAATCTATACTAAATGTTTAACAGCAGTCTGCACACTACATGAATTAACATTTTAGTAATCTTTCTTATAAGAGGAATAGATACTTAAATCACTGCTCAATGTACTATGATTAGAAATTAAAGGAGTATTTCTAAATGTACAAAAGCAGTTTTGAATTAAAACCCTAAACCCAGATGATTATTTAACAAACAAGAAATGTGGTTAGAGATTTTCAAAGACTATGGAGGATAGAATTCCAGATATAATTCCAGTGAGACAGAATATAGTATAAAAAAGTAAAGCAAGCAGCAACTATTTTTGAAGGTTCAATAGGGTGTCATGGGAGAAAAACAAAAAAGAAAAAAATTTAAAAGCTTTATTTTCAAGGCAGGTCTGCCCCTTTAGCTCCTCAGGTGGTTCACCTGCAACATGGGCAAGAACTCAGCACTACAAATCTCACAGGGTCTACAAAACTTTTGTGAGGGTATCTAATGAGCCCTTCATCAAGTCTACAAATCAAAACCTTTTATCTGATCATGATGATTTTAATAGATTGGGATAATTTGAATATTTAAATACAAAGTACTTCAATTGATATGGGCGTACCAAGTGGACAAAACTGACTGTGCTTTAAGACAAAACAAAGGGTGTTGCAAAAAACGGGATCTTGCAATATCTCTCTAGGAGAGAAGGAAAAGCTCCAAACCAACCATACAACAAAACAACACCTGATATTTCCTGAACTAAAACCTCTCTTTAGAAATGTAGAATAGTGTAGTAATTACTCAAGTTTTGCAAAGGCCAGATATGCCCAATATGGGTCTTTTATTTTTGTCCTAGTATTTAACACATACAAAGCTTATTTGAAGTGTTGACTGCTCTTTTAGAATACTGTATGCACATTTTTTTGTATAATCAATGGCATTACAGGGACTAAAAAAAAAAAAAGGCAAGATAAAACTCAGAAACTGTGATGTGATGTGATGTAGTCAGTGTGTTTTTTAATGGCATTTTAGCATTTGACCAACTATAACGCATCCATTGCAAAGCACTCCTGCTTTGTTTCTCGATAGTTATGATCAAGTTCTCATATTAACTTTAGCTCCATTAATCCTGCTGTAAAACCTTGGTGAAAGAAAGTGAGAACTTAAAAAATTGGTTTTTATAATAAAATACAGATCTCATCTCACTGAACTTTAGATGGCACCAACAGAACCTTTAGTGTTTAAGTTCTCTACACTGGTTAAAGTATTTGTAATTCCTAGCTCATTTTGTTAATAAACAGATCAGAGTAAACCCTGCTTGCCAGACGACCACTCATTCTTCACTTTCTCTTTTTTTTTTCCCTTTTGGTTCCAGACTTTAAGAAAGATGGATGAAAGGGCTGAAAACATCTCACTCTCAGCAACAATGTCGGAATTTTTTAAATGTCTACCTCAGTCTAGAGCATCGTTCAGAAGAAATCAGTAAGACTCTTTACTAGTACACAAATAAATGAACATTTAAGAATTTTGGTATTTCTTTTAAAGTCTTGGAATTATATATTTTCTCCTTCCTAATTCACACTCGTGATTCCTGGATAATCTGGTAACAAGAAATATCCTGTCCTTCCTGTGACTCCTCTCTTATCCTCTGAGTAACATTACTCTTATCACTCAGTGTTTGACAAATAGTGATAGTCATTACAATGTATGTTCTAGAAACACATCCCCAAATCATCCTATCCTGGCATATAACTGAATCACATTTAAACAAACTTTACATTTAAAGTAGCATTTAGAAACCTTTTTTTAATTGTCTGGTTACAGCTGAAGGTCTAGATTCTTTATTAAAGCCCCTAGAGGAAAATGTCAAATTTTATCATATGCTCACTTCAGCCTGGAAGATGCATTAAGCATAATAATTTCTTTAAAATGGGGTAAGACTACTGCTTTTTCTCTTACTGAGTTTAAATTCCTTAAATTAATAATGGAAATGGTAACACCATCTCACATACAGTGGCATGAAAATGCATCTCTAAAAGTTATGATCCTGCTAACATGTTAAACTCAATATATTTGTCTAAGTTTAAACTAATTTAGTTTTTAAGCTTCAGTAATTAAGCACATGGGCTACAATGTAGTAGCATTATTACTCTTACAGCCTAAAGTCAAGTTATTTGCTTTTTGTATGCACAAGTAGAAAGATAAAACAGTCCAAATCAGATTCATGTCTCTGACAGACCAAAGCAGAATACATTTTACAAGTATTACTTAAACTCCATCAGAACTGGAATATAGAAAATATTCCTTTAGGTACTATTTGTGGTGGGTTTATTCACCATGGTGTATATACTTGCTGAAAACTAAAAGTAGGGGAAAAAAAGAGAGGGAAAAAATGGGCAGAAGTGTCTTTAAAGTTTCTAAATATAGACAAAATCTTCTGAGGGAAAATTATTCAGAACATCTCCATTATATATCAAATGTCCACCTGGCTGCTTGCTCACACCTTCCCCTAGCATGACAGCAGGAGAAAATGAGACAAACAAGAAGGTAAAGGTCATGGATTGAAAAATGGAGATCATCTTGGATGTACCAATTAGGCACTGCAGGCAGAATAGATTCTACTAAGAGAACATTAATATAATATATTAGTGATTCAAAGAAAAATACAATTACTAATTTGAGTCATGGAAAACAGGAAAAGACAAAATTGTTTACTTCACTGTTCTCTAATCTCAGCTTCATTTCTTTGCTCCTGATTCTTCTATCCTCATCTTGATCACTGCAGGGAATAAGAAATGGGGGTGTAGTCAGTCCATAACAGTTCTTCTCTGTTTTTTCTTTCACTCACACTTTTCCCCTCCTGCAGTGTGAATTCTCCATGAGCTGCAGTCCTTCAGGAAAAAAAAAAATCTGCTCCACAGGGGGCTCTCACACATGCTACAGATCCTGTCAGGAAAAAATCTGCTCTAGCTCAGGGTCTCCCTTGGCTACACTATCTCCAGTGTCCTGCAGCACCTTCTATTTTTTGGTCTTTGATCTTCGTGTTCCCTCTGACACACCTGCAGGCTAAAGTCTTCCCATTTACACCAATAAAAATAGTAAAGAATTATTTAGTATTGTTGTCTAATTTAGTAAAAATGGTAATGATACCATATCTCACTCGAATCCATGCTCTGCTCATGCGAAGCCTTTCATTCAGTGCATAAACTAATGTGCCATCTCTCAGAAACCTAGAAAAAAAAGATTAACTAAAATGTGTTAAGTTACAGGTCTTGTGTTTGTTGTCTAATATTCAGGCACCTATGTGTTGATTCAATTTTTTTTTTTTTTAATAATCCAGAAGACAAGCTTTGTTGATTATTGAGAGGATGATTAAGTAAATTAATGTCCCTGACTGCCGAGCCTAAACAGTTTCCTCAATCTACTCTTTACAGTGAAAGAATCATTTAAAAATTATATTAATCTGCACCTCAGTCCCATAAGGTCATGCTTCAGATTTGTATTTATAGTTGATGGAGTAAATTCTGCAAAACACTGAAGTGAAATGTATGATGGAAGGATTATGATTCCCATTGTGTTATTCCTGATGTGTGGGTAATAGCACCAAGATTTGGTCATATTTGTACAGGTCATTTTACCATGAGTATCTTGTAATAATGATTTAAAAAATAACTGATATCTAATATTTCATACAAATAAGACACTTGTTCATGAATTCCCTCCAGCTTTCCAGAAATATCTCTATGAAAAATTGCCACAACACTCTTAAATTGTTGTCTTATTAGTACCTTGACAACACCTAAATGCTCATGTAATTTACATCACATAACTCCTAGATTGCTCTGTTTTCCACTGGATTAGAGTTTAATTTTTTCTTGGTAACTGGTACAGTGCTATGTCTTGGATTTAATATGAGAATCATGCACAAGCATAGAGTGAGCATTTGTTACTTAGATAAAGAGTACTGTATACAGTCTAATAGCATATCTTGCAGGTAAAAATAAGGTTTGAGAATATGTTCAGAAATTCTGCAGGCTAGACAAACCTTCAGAAACTTCCTAAAACAACTTTATCCCTCTTTGAAGAACTGGTCTCTCTATGTGGACTATGACAGGGGACTGCTATCACAAGCACAAGGATAATGAGTGCTGAGATAATGTCATCTGGCTAAGATGAATCTGTGACTACGTGACTTTGTTCAAATATTTCAGAAAGCCTGTGATTGAACTTGGATTTGGTTTAGTATCTAATTAACTACTACTAATTAACTAATAATTAAATCATATTTCTACAGAGTTGGTAACATTAGAGCATCATCAAAAGCTGAACTTGTTTTTTGTGTTAGTAGATGCCTCCCCCTGCACACGAAAGGAAAACTTCTGAAAAAAAAGAGCTATAACTATGGTAAAGCTATAGTGAAACCATCTGCTCAGTAGGTTGGAAGAAGGTTGGAGTACAGATGCAGTGGTTGATGCAAAGTTAACCTTGCCACTAACTCAAAACAACCAGAATGACTATCAAGAAAAAAGTGGGGCTTGACAATATCCAGGTATAATAAATTAATTAATGGGGAATAAATTAATGAAAATGGACCAATCAAATTCAGCAAGTGACAATTCTAGGAAGGCCTATGCACTAAATTTTTGCAGTTATATTGATTGAAAGCTCTGTTGGCATCTGTTATTTTTTCACAACAGATTTCCTTTGTCAATCATTATATTTAAATGTTTTTAATTATAGAATTTGATAAGACTAGCAACAGCAATGTTGTGAAGAGTTTCCTACTTATAGATTATATAATATAACAGGATGAAAATGTCGTCATCCTTAAGAATAAATGACACTTAGAGGTATTTCACAGGACTGTTGTAAACAAGGTATATGGACATGGTACTTCAAATTTGAGCAGTGATAGAGCTCATTTTTAAATAACAAGGAATTGGTATTACATTAAAATTAATTAGCATTAGTAATTATACTCTTATTTCAATGCATTTTAGAAAAAAAGGTTGTATCTAGAGAGACCGTTCGTTATATTGGCAAATATAGAAACCATTATATACTCAAAGTAGTTCACAAATGGTATTGCATTTTAGAATAAGAAGTAATTTAAAATGTAATAATTGGATTAAAATATGTTTTGCAAGAACATATCTATTTCATCCAATGAGCCTACAATCAATTACTCAACTAATTTTCTTGCTAAAAACAAAATTTATCTTTTTTTCCTTTTTCTTTTCTTCTTTTTTTAAATATCAAGCTGTCAAAATAAACCAATTCAACAACCTTTTTCTAAAAGATTCTGGTGCGTTGTCAGCAAAATATGCAATATACATTTCTGAACAAAATCTTAACCTATACCTTCCTTCCTTCCTTCCTTCCTTCCTTCCTTCCTTCCTTCCTTCCTTCCTTCCTTCCTTCCTTCCTTCCTTCCTTCCTTCCTTCCTTCCTTCCTTCCTCCCTCCTTGTTTTTACAGGAAACTAACAGAACATGAATAGAAAGAAAATCTCACAAAATGCATAAATGGGCTCCTGGCTCTCTGTCTTGCCCTCCTAATAAAGCTTTATTGAAAAAGAGAACAGATGCCTTATTAGAAAAACAAACAAACAAATAAATTCTCCACAAATTACCAAATAAGCTTAATGCAAATAACTTTTGTTTGAAATACTAATACTCTGAAATATTTTTCTACTCCGCAGGCAAATGACGATTACATTACCAGATGTATCAGGCCAGGTTCATGAATTATTCCAAGATTTCCATTTATTTTTACATAACAGTGTTCCTAACAAAAGTTAATTTTCTATGTTGTTGAATAGGAAAATGGAAATGCATACCTTCTGTGAGTCTACAACAACATGAATGGATGGTAGGTTTAACATATACCTACATCTGTGAGTTTTCTTATTTCTCAGTGAAATTTAAAGGTATTGTACATCAGATAAAGATTTTGTGATAGTAGTTTGCTTGTTTGTTTTTCAAAAATAGACTAGTAAAACTGAAAAGTGATGCAATTTTTCACAAGCATATGAAGTTTTAGAAAGTCAGGTGGAGATTAACTTCCCATAGAAAAATTTTCAAGTGGCTGATTTCCAGATCATTCATGATGAAACAACTACAGAAGCAAAACTGTTCAGATGAATAAGTCATTGGAAGAGGAATATGTTCTATACTAAAATCTAAACATATATATTAATGCATGTATTGATCTAGAGCAGAGCAACATGATCAAGATCCTCTAAATCTAATAATTACAAAAACAAATTACAAGAAAATAAATGTGCAGGCTTTGGATTTATATTTTGCTTTACATATGTGACGATTTTGGCTAGTGTAAGTCTAGATTTATATTTTATCACAGGTTTACATTTTGTACTCATGCTGAAAAGAATGTCAATAATATAGAGATTAGTTGGTTATGTCTGAGCAGTGCTTAGTATATATATTCAAGGCCTTTCCTGCTTTTCCTATCATTCTGTCACAGTGAGGAGCCTGGGAGTGCACAAGGAGCTGGGAGGGGACCCGATGGGGACAGCTGACCCCAGCTGAGCAAAGGGATATTCTACACCAAAAGGCATCATGCTGCCATATAAAGCTGAGAGAAGTATGAAGAAGGGATGTTCAGCATTATGGCATTTGTTTCCCCAAGTCACCATTATGCTTGATGGGGCCCTGCTCTCCTGGACCTGCCTGAGCACCTGCCTGCCCATGAGAAGTATAAATTAATTCCTTGCTTTATTTTGCTTGTGTGTTTGTGCATTTTGCTTTACCTATTAAACTTTATGTCAACCCACAGGTTTTCTCACTTTTATCCTTCTGATTCTCTCTGCTCAGGGTGGGGAAGCTGAACAAGTGCCTGGGTGGTGCTTGGTTGCCAGCTGGGGTTAAAGCACAATGTGAGAAGGAGAGAGAGAGAGAGCAGAATTAGCTGTATCAGAGGTCTTTCATGTCCATCTGCTTTACCAGCTTGAACGCAGTGTATTCTAAATTTTAATATTCATGGTTAGAGAGGAAATATATGAAACAGTGACACATACAGAAAATACCAAGGGAAATTTTTCAATGAGACTGTTAGCTGATACCACTATAATAAATCAACAGAACAGTTCACTCAACACTTCATTTGTTGAGATGGAGAATCAAGCACAAACTTTTCCTCTTCCTGTCAGGGAGAATAAATATCCCATTTATTTCTTGGGCATTTCAAGAAATGCCAGACACCTGTACTGTTTAGATGCAACATTAATCATTTTAGCACCTGTGTGCCTTCTCACTTACAGCATCTTCGTCCTTTCAATTCCAATCACTACTATCATTTCCTACAACAATAGGGAGCAAGCAGTTGCTGACAGTATTCTCTTTCTCATGTAATTAGCATAGCATTTCGATTTTTAAATTATTTTTTATTTACACCTTAGTCCACTCTTCTCACATCTCTGCCACTTGGCTGTTTTCACCAGAAGCCTTTTTTTGGTAATGCATTAAGGATAATGATAAAAAAAAATCTTTACAAATAAATGGAATGGGACAAAATGGCCTTGTCCTTTTTTTGCATACAAAGTAATTGTAACCTTTCTGCCAATACTTGATTGGCAGCAAATAGGACAATATTCAAGTAATTTGGGGAGCTGATAAAGCACTGGTTCAGGACTACACCCAAAACATCAGAGGATTAAACTACACATTGTGAAGATCAGTTTCCTTCTACTGCAAACAGAAGTCAGTTATTTAAGCAGACAAGAAAATATTTAAAGGTAGACAAGATAACAGAACATATTTAATTCCTGAGACATAATCTATTATTAATAGTCTCCTTTGGTGAGGCAATTCTGGGGCCAGCTGGTTGCTTGCTTTCTCCTGCACTGACACTTGAATATTGTGGTTGTGAAGTTTTGCTACATGAATTTCATGAGCTGCTCTCCCTTTGCTATCATTCCCACGCTACAGCTCTGCCAGCAGCTGCTGCCTCCTGCTCTTAGGCAGATTGCACACAGCACAGAGGGCTGGCAATCCCACAGAACAGGAGTTCTTAAGCACCTTCTCACACTGCAGTATCCTCACAGTATATTAATGACTTTTAGTCAATGCCTTCTGAGTTTCTTCAGATTACAGCTTTTACACTCTGGCTCTAGAAGCTGCTGTCTAGGACTGAGAGACTCACCCAAGCATGGATAGAAACAGTCTCTTAAAACAGACTGTTATGCTCTCTGATCTTCATTAAAATATTTTTATGAGATATATGTTTCTCAAACAATTAAACTAAAATGAACCTATAATGTAAATTATCTTGGATTTCTCTACCAGCTGTCTAAAGTGGGATCATCATCTGTCTTTTCATGCTTCCTATTTTTCTTGTAAAGAAAGATGTGACTTTTCTTTCAACCCTTCACTAATGGGCTTACATAAGGCTGAAACTGAGTCCCAATATCATATCTAAACTCTAAGCATAACACTGACATGCCAGTCCTGATCAGTATACTCCATGATGAGCTGTAGAAAAGTTCAAGACTTGCCAGGAGCATGGGATCAGTAGGAGAAATTTATTCCATTCTGTACAAAATTAGATGACATCTGAAAGTCACAGTATTTGAAATGGTGGAGTGTTTTTGTTCCTATGAATATTATTGATTCATCATTTGGACTTACTATATCTACAAGCTTTCTCAAATAGCATTCATAGCTGGAATTCTTACACAGTAGAAGTTTAGCTTGCTAATTCCTGCAACCTATTATTTAAGCACGGAGCAAATTGATGGGGAGGTCTAACATTAACAAATATAGGAGGAAGTCTAAGGTTAGAAATCACTCAAAACTACTAAGCAATGAATTAGATTTTGGTTTATGTGTGAAAAGACAGAAAATGAAATTTTGTTAGTGCCCTGCTTCACAGAGAGATGAAGGATATATTTCATTGTGTTGTAATTAGAAAGACAGTCTGCACCAGAGGACTATGTAAAAAAAAAAAAAAAAAAAAAAAATTTTTAAAATGTCCCAAGTTAATATAACTATATATAAATACAATATGGGTTTATGAGAAAGCTGTGAAAAAGACAACACAGGCAGCACAATTGGGAATGCATCTCAATATCTCAGAAGAGAGGCAGAGCTAGAAGCAACCAAGAATATTGATTCAAGATCATAACATCTATTAATTTGATCTCTAGCTTCACTTTCTACATTGCTCTTGACACGTACAAAGAGTATAACTCAGAAAGTCAAGGTATGAAATCTTAGATCTACACTGGATAAAATAATAAGACCTCTTTCTATGAATTTGAGAGTTCTCAGAAAAGGAAAAATTGAAGATGGTAAAATTTCAGGGTTGAAAAGTGGATATCTTGGCTTACTTGAGACCCTCTTTGTGCACCACTAGGTTTAGTGCTATGCCTTGACCTTAGTTGATGAGTGGGAACAACTCAAAATGACTCAACTAATCATCAGAATAAGCCTAGGAAACATTGAGTTCTACTTTGTCTTCTCTTATAGAGTGAGCGCCATATAAAAGAAAACTACCATTTTTCTTCTATCTCCTTTTCTGTGATACTTTACTGGAAAAAAAAAAAAAAAAAAAGAAAAAAAAAAAAAAAGAGAAAATAAAAGACTCAACAGGGTTTTTGCTCAGACCCAGAAAGTTCAACCATATCACAACACAGAGTGAAGAAATGAGCCAGAGACCATCTGATGAACTACCTGTCAGACCAAGGGCTCTCAGCAGCAATTGCACCAGATCAGTGCATATCATATCACCTTATCACCCATATCACTTTCCTTTTAAGTTTTGTTTGTGTCTATCTGCATTCATTACAAATGAGAAAAGAGGCAACTACAGCTACTTCTTTTATTCCTAATATGTATAATTATATATATATTCTCTGTGTTTTCTGACACTTAGGCTTTAATAATAGACTTGAACTTAGACATGGTCTTCCTCTTCCTCTTCCTCTTCCTCTTCCTCTTCCTCTTCCTCTTCCTCTTCCTCTTCCTCTTCCTCTCTCCTCACTTCCCCTCTCCTCTCTACCACTCCACAGATTGAATAAATGCCATTCTAATTAATCTGTTGTTACAAAGGCTCATATTTCAACGATTTTCTGTGTTTTCTTTATAATTTATAAATTTAAAATGTTATTATTTTTAATCTAATAATTTTTATTTATTTTTAAATCTAGCATTCTTTGGTTCATATGAACATTTGATTATTAAATTTCAGTAAAATTACCAAAAGACTCTCCCCAAAACTCAAAATAACCCCCACCAAAAGTTTTAAACTATCAATTCTGCAAGGATGAAGGAAATGTCAAACTTCCCCAAAAAAGCAGCCCTTTTTTAAATTTAGCTTTTGCTCTGCTAGCAGTGCTTCTGCTGATTGTCATGAAGTTTTGTATAATAACCACTATAAGCATCTGCATGAACCTACAGCTGTTTTCAACAAGTAGAAAAGGTCTTACATCTTCCTGCATGCCATTAAGCTGTCACTCATGATCCATTTTCAGAGGTATCTTATTTACTTTACTGACATTCCTGATACAACTCGGAGTTTAAGAAGTGATGTTTCTGTAACTGCAACTGAAGCAAGATAGAGGGTGGCTCTTGCTGCCCCATAGCATCTGATTTTCACCCCCTTTTTTGAAAAAGGCTATCTCCACTTAACACTGCTTAATATCTTCTACTGGGTGCTATTTTTATACCTGGTTCTGTCAAAAGATTCTGCTATTGCAAATATCCTATTTAACATTGAATATAGCAGAAATCACAGTATAGTGACTTATAACTGAATGCAAGCATAGGACAGCACTAAATTTAAGCCAAGAAAGAGATTTCTTGTTCGTTTGTTGGTTGATTTTTGGTTGGTTGGTTTTTGGTTTTTTTTTTGGCTTATTGGTTTTTTTTTGTTCTGTTTGTGTTTTGTTTTGTTTTGTTTTGTTTATTCTACTGTGGAATACACAAAAGAAGTTAAGCAACAGGAAGACCTCAATGGTTGCTTTATAAAACACCTGCATTATCCATATAAAATCACTGAAACAATACCAATCAAATCATGGAGTGGTCTTGTAAAGCACTGTAGTACTTTGTCTGGGGCAGAGTTAATTTTCTTCACAGTGGCAATAATATGGATAATATGCGTCTTTGTTTTGTGCTGAATGCAAATGATGATTATAGAGATTTTTTGTTATTGCTGAGCAGTGTTTACACAGAGCCAAGGCCTTTTCATTCCAGTGAAATCTTCCAAAATCTTTAACTCAGCTTGCTGCTGTCCTAGACTAATTATGCACATGACTCTCTAAATGGTTAATTTCTGTTGTATTGGGCTTGCATGGCAAGGTTTTGGTGGCAGCAGGGTTTCAATGTTGCCTTCTGTGAGAAGTACATTTGAGACTGTGAGAAAGTAAACCTCTTTCAGAATCTTCATAATGAGCAGGCAAGGATAAATTTTTCTTCTCACAAAAATAAATTATTCATATATTTAATCCATTTGTAGCAGTACAGTTTCTTTGGGAAACCTGAAAAAAACAATGTCATCTGTATAAAATTAGGAGTAAAAATCAAATTCAGATCAATGCTTATTTAAGACAATAAAACCCCCTTACATTGAAAAATCCCTTTCTTGAAGGTGGTGACAGAAACAATGCAAAAATTCACTTAGTCTTTTAGTAGCCATTATATTTCATTTGTTCAAAATAAATATTTCAGATGCAATTTAGGTCTGCTACATTATGTTTTCAAATTTATTATTGTGTATTTTTATCTAGAAATTAATATAATGATGTAAAACCCTCCAGCTTAATTCTGCTTGAGGCTGATAAGTACATTTGCTCTTTCTCCTCCTTTACACTTGGCAGTAAATGTTTGCACTTGCTCATAGCTCAGAAATGATGGCACAAAGCCAAAAAAATTGACTTTTTTTTTACTTTCTTATATTTAGTCTTGGCTCAGTATTATATTGAGAGTTCCCTTCCAAAAGTCATGTATTTTCCATGAAAACAAATTCTAAAAACTACAGGAGCCTGATGGTAAATTCCAGCTGTAAAGATTCAGATGTCCCAATCTTTGGGTCACCAGTAAGATGATAATTCTAATTGGTTACAATTTTGCAGAAAAAAAAAAATAGTAATTTTAAGTGGAAAAATTTTTACTCTAGATGAAATTGGACTGGTCTTTGGAGCATAGCTCTAAAATTAAAAAAGGTATGAATTTGTACAGGTTTCTTCTTGCTTGCAAAACAAATAAACAAACCAAAAAACACCACCAAAAACTGGGTATATGAAAAGCATCCTCTAGTCAAAGCTCATCTATTTTTCAAACTTATTATAAAGTAGGAACCAGTTTTGCAGCTAACCCAGGAAAAACAGTTTGGCATTTAACTTGATAAACAGTTTGGCATTTGACTATGACTGATACATGATTAAAGCACCAGACTGGCACTTCTGGCCCACCATAACCCTCATCTGTACTGCAGACAAGATTTGTAAAAGCATTGGTGGAGCCCATACTGAATGGCTTTATCAGAATCTGCTCTTCCTAATAACTTGGGAGAGAGAGGTACGTTTATTGGGTTTTGTTGGACTGTTTCTGGCTTTTTTATTGTATGATTTCATTTCTTTCTCAAAGAAATAATAATCAAGATCTCCTGGTTTTCAGTTAAAAGGATGAAAAACAAACTAAAACCAAGGTTTTTGTGCCTTATATATGAAAATTTGTCTTAAGATGAAGTATTAGATTTTTTTTCCCAATTAATATATTTTAATGTAAAATAAAAATTTATCAAATTGAAAGCTTTTTCAATAGTAGTTAACATTAAACTTCTTCATATACAATATGGACAATATTTCTGTTCAAAAAGAAAGGAAAAGGTATCCTTAGCACTTCTAATAGATTGCATGGGATTAAAAAGTCAACTTCAAATACAAGCCTGCTTGGCTGAGACTGATGGGCATGAGCAAAATTTTCTCCCAGACAAATGCCTTGACTTATCTGATGACTCTACATTTCCAAAAA
Source organism: Oenanthe melanoleuca (assembly GCF_029582105.1). Classification (NCBI taxonomy): domain Eukaryota; kingdom Metazoa; phylum Chordata; class Aves; order Passeriformes; family Muscicapidae; genus Oenanthe; species Oenanthe melanoleuca. The sequence goes on along the minus strand of NC_079333.1, from coordinate 67,121,689 downwards.
AATTTTTGAAAACTGTAGAATCCATCTTGATGTACAGTAGGGAATTGCTGTAGGTTTGAAATAATAACCCAAACTTTCTGTTGTTCAATTCTACTTGTATTTTTTAGACAAAAACAGCTTTATTTCAGGGTACAGGAACACAGAATTTTTTAAACTCAGATTCTATTGCAGTATTCTGGTCTGATAATCCCAAAGCATAGCCAAAGTCAGAAAAAATACAGGTTTGAAAACATGAAAATGTTATGACATTTCCAAACATTAACAGGACTTTAATTCAAGGAATAAATAAATACTAGATTGGCTCTTTATCCAAGTGGATACACTCAGTTAAAATACCCATATATATGAAAATGCTGTTTTGCCTAACAGCCACTTAAATATAAAGGAAAAAAATTTAACTATTAGTATTATTTTAAATTCTTGGAGTGCTTGTTATGAATTTAACATAAAATCAGCACGGCAAATTCTTTAATGTTTGATAGAATCATAGAACAACTGGTAGGAAAGAATCATCTGGACTAACCTTTCTTGTCAAAAGCATGGTCTAGACAGTATGTCCCAACACCCTGGCCAGCTGAATCTTAAGTGTCCAACATTGCCACTGCTGGGGAGATTATAATGGCTAATTGTCCTTGGGAAAAATTTTCCTCTTGTGTCCAGTTAGAATCTCCCCAGGAGTAATTTGTACCCATTACCTCTTACCTTTACACAGTGACTCCTTTCTTAAAAGGGGTCTTCTTCTTTCTAGTCACCCTTTTAAAACTGGAACATGGTAGTAAGATCTTTCCCAAACCTACTTTTCTCAAGGCAGAACAAAGGCAGTTCTCTCAGTTTTTCCTTGCATAGCAGGCTTGGTGAATCCATGCTGACTTTTCCCAGCCATTCCTGCCTTACTAGACTTCAAACAGCCCACATAAGCATGCACTCCAGAACTTTTCCAGGAACTGAAGTAAAACTGGCAGATAGGACTGTGATTGTAGGTCCTCCTTTATGCCCTTCTTGTAGATGGAGACAACATTCTTCTAGCGTTCAGGGACCTTAGCTGATCTCCAGGCATCTCAGGAGTTTTCTGTGTGGAACCATTGGTTTCAATCCCAAGGTGAGTGCCCACCATTATGGCAGAGCCCTTCCCTGCAGGGCTCTGGACCTGGAAGCAGGGTGCACAGCCCTCCTCACACACCCTTCTGTGGGTGTGTGCACAAGCTGCAGTGGCCTCTCAGTCCCTGTTTGGCCATCCTGCCTGCCATGCTCCCGGTCCCTGGTGCTCCACAGGGCCATTTAAGTCTCCTGCAGCTGCTCCTGGCAGTGCCCCAGTCCATCAGCCTCTCTTGCACTTCCTCTTTGTTCAAGACAATAAAATAATGAGTACACCTTTGTTGTGTACAAGGTTGGTAATATCACCTTATAGCATACAGTAAATAATACCCATAATATCTCTCTGCCTCATTATAATCTCCTCCTTGAAGTTTTATAGCTCCTTGGTGAAAATTGTGTGATGTTAACACTGGATCTAGCTATTAATCTTTAAGAATACACTTCTCAGCATCTGAATACACTTCTCAGTATCTACAGCCCTTAAAAATAGTCTAAGCAATAAACACATACAGATAAAATGTGGCATATCTGTGTCTCTATTAAGGAAATTTGAGTTACATGGCACTTTATAAGGTGCTACTAAGGAACCTTTAAATCAGTTCTATCATTATTATTAGGTTTACAATTTTCATTATGATACCACACCAGAGTTCACATCTTTGATGCTCTTGTGTGCTGGGTTCTGTGTCATGAATCAATGGAGGCAGCAGAAATTCAGTAAAAATGAAATATGGGGTTTTTAAATATAATTTTTTCATTACTGGTTGACATTTATAGTACATAAAATGTACTAGAAGGAACTTTTTTCAATTATTATCTGCTATTGAGTCTGAAATTTTCCACGGAAGCTGTTACAGTGGGGTAACAAAACAAAACAAAACCAGAGGGGAAAAAAGAAAAGCTAAAAAAAAAAAAAAAAAAAAAGAGGATATGGACATGTCCTTTTCTTGTTCTTATGTATGACTCTTATTTCCAGAATTACTGTTTCTAAAAAGATATGCCACTGAAACAACTTCACCCACTGCAGTACATAGGAGGCACACATAATATTTACGGCACTTGATCTGTGATGGAGGAAAATCATAAATGGACATTTTCACATCCATGAGATGCACACAATTTATATACCAGCTCCTCGCACTTCCTGAAAAACACCCATCTCCCATCTTCCTCCCAAATAACTAGCTTAGAAGCTACCCATCTTAAAGCTCTGAAAAATCTTGCTAATAAGTGGATCAGCAAGACGGATAAGTGAGTTCATATTATGAAATGAGCCACTGAGAAAATCTGTAGGTGGGAGAATAAGCTGTTCTCAAATGTCAGACAACTGTCTGAGGTAGGACACCATTTGTTCTGGGTTTTTTCCTAAAATGTATTAGTATGCCAATCATTATTTGGAGTTAATGTTTGATACTGTCCCTGTTAGTCAAGACAATTTAAGGTTTTATGTGTGTTGCTTGTGAATTCTATCCTTCCAAAACTTTTTTTTTCTAGAAACTCGTCAGCATCACATTATTCACAAAGAAATGATGTTATTCAATAAGTGCTTAGAGGAAACAAACAAATTAATAAACTCACAGATTTGTGTATTCATTAAGTCCAGTTCCTTTTAATATTCCCAGTTAGGTTTTCAAGTGCTTTAACAATGATTACCAGCTGCTGCCTTCATGAATTGCACAAATGTTTGTAGAATAAACAACAGTTTCATGCAAAAATTTGCATAGCAGTTAACATTATTTATATTGTCAAACTTGAAAAGCTGAGTGCTATTTCTGCCAGTATTCTTGCAGTTTTCATCTGCTGAGTTGGCTCCATTTCAGTTAATCCTTTTGTTTTAGTCAGGTTCTACAGGGACGCATTTTGGAAAACAAGAAGGTAAACAGAGATGAACATGCTTTTCTGGCTAAAAAAGTATTTCAGCTGATCCAATTTAGGAAACTAAGTGAGAAATTACACACAACTTCAAAAGGCAGTAGAACAGATAATGGAGACTGTAACTGAGCTGTTTACAGCAATAAAAGTATTACTGAGAGTCAAGGAAATGGTGCATCCTACATCCCAAATCAAATATGTGGTACACAGTAAGTATGCAGAGGTTGATAGATTTCATTGTCATGCTGTTTGTGTAGCAAAATTTTTACATTAAAATTCTCTAATCACTTGACATCTTGTAATTAAGTTCATGCTTAAGGCTTACCAGTATGTGAAAACAAGCTATACTTTTGTGTTATTTAGATATATTAGTGTCCTGAGGGAATTGATTGACGGAGTCATGAAGTCACTACCATCATATTTGGAAAAGCATGACAGTCAAAAAATGTTCCTGATAACTGGAGTGAAGGGAATACTGAACACATTTTAAAGAAGAAGGACTCTAGGAACTACTGGCCAGTCATCTTTAACCCTGTGACAGAATGGAACATATCCTCCCAAACGACATGTCAAAACATATGGAAGACTGGTGATTAGAGGCAGCCAACATTTCACCAAGGGCAAACCATCCCTCGCTAATCTAGTGGTCTTCCAGAACTGAGACGTTTCTTCAGTGGAAAGAGGAAAAACTACTGATTGGATCTACCTGGACTTTCGTAAGAGTTCACTACTGTTCCAATACTGCACAATACTCTTGCTGCTAAATTGGAGAAATATGAACTTGATGTATGAACTGTTAAATGGCTAAGAAATTGGCTGGATGGCTGCTCCAAGAGTTACAGTTAACTTCTCAATGTCCAAGCAGAAACCAAGAATGGTGTCTCACTAGGAACCATCCTGAGACCAATAATACACAAACTGAGACCAAATTCACCCTCACCACGTGCATTTCTGATGTAGGAATAATAGCATCTCCCAGCCTGAATTTGTTTCCCTTTAATAAAGAAGAAAAACAAAAAATAAGTTTAACTAGAGAGATAAAGAGTAGCTTTACCAGAGGAAGCAAACTTATTGTTTTTCTTTATTTTCCTTTGTGTTTTTGTTTGTTTGTTTGTTTGTTTGTTTTCCTGTTTCTAGGTAATGAATATGTAAGACAGAAAGAGAAAAGAGTTCAGGGTTCAGAGACTACATTTAGGCCTGTCTGTACCACCTCCCTCTGCCTTTAGGACTTCTACAATCTTGCATACACAGTTATCCAGGAGCAGTAGAATTGGTGAAGAAACACCTTCCAGTGTATTACACGCATTTGGTCTGGAGCTTAGGACATTTCCATGAGATATGTGGATCCATATCTACCAAAATGAAATAGCAAATCTAAATCTCCCACATTGTGATTCTATATTTTAATCATCAAGATATTTGTCAAATTCTTGAAGACCTATAATATAATAACAGATTGGATTCTCTTCAAGATTGTTTTTCTCTTCACAGATTAGAAGCTAACAGTCAATACTTCTTTTGCAATTATAATTCAATCATCTAATCCCTCATGATTTGCCAGAGAAAAATCTCCTACACAACTGTTCACTAGTTTCTTAGAATTCTCAGTGTTTTTCTCAGCGTCCCAAAGCCAAGATAAAAAGTTCCTATTGATTGCTATTTCACCCCAGATACCCTTCAATCTGACTTTCTCATAGTACAAGAAGGGATAAACAGTCAATTCTGATGAAATACAACCAGTTAAATATTTACATACACACTTAATTGAAAAATATGATAATATAAAAAAATTACAATATATCTGAAATGTATATGAGCATGGACATACATATCTTAAAATATGGTATTTGAATAAATTTCAAGTAAGACTTTCTGTGTGGTGTTCTAAGCCATATTTCCCTTTTGAAAAGTTGCCAGACTTTTAAATAAATATTCAAACTCGTTTCAAAAATTTGATTTTTAACCATGATTTACTACATAGCTCGGATATGGTATTGGTGATTCAAGTTTTGCATCTGGATTATTAGATAACATTCCAAGTTCTATATTTGCTTTCATAATTGCTCATTCTCACTCAGACAAGACGACCTTTTCTGTTTAGCAGTATAGCTGCCAAAAAAAAGAAAAAAAAACCAAATAAATCTCTAATACTTTTGCTGTAATAATACTGACAGAATACAGCCAGTTCGTTCACTCAGAAAAGCACAAGGATGCTTTTTTATTTCTCCAAAACTCTGAAAAATCTCTGATTTTTTTTTTGTTATTTAAATAGGAAAGATCCTGAGATTTCTGCAGATATTTTTAAGGCTTATTTCTCCCATGAAAGACAAAATTAGGATGAAGCCAAATAATTGGATAAACATAGAAAAATTAAATGTATTTTCCACCAAAGGGAGTAAAAGAAATACTATGACTTTGTTACATGATATTTAGGGGAACAGTTCCTCATTTTTAGTATTCAGATAAAATTTGGAAGATGATGCATGTTTTGGAGAGGCAATTTTTCAAATAACTTTGGTTCCTTGATGTGTTTAGGGATTACAACCACTAATATTCCATTCACCACAGCCAAAGAGTAACTTGATTAACTGCAGTTGTGAGGAATAGATTTGTCTAAGAATCAGCTTGCTGTCAACCTGTCTGCCATCTCCATAAATTATGTATGCAATTGTGCAAGAGCAAATAACATTTATGTTGATTTGCCAGGATGGGTTCCATTGTTTCATTAGATTATTACAAAAAGGAATTTTCCATGACTAACAACTTGCATAAAATTGCCAGAGCTGCCCGTATCAGAACATTTAGTTATGCAATTATGTTATTAAGATATTTATGTCTGCTCAGCTACACAATCAATAACTGTAGGACACACACCTTTTGTACCTTAAGTGCTTTACTATTCCACTACTATTACTATAGTATAATAAATAACCTTATTCTGAATGTGATATTGGTAAAATTCTGTATCATTCTATATGGGTTTATTTATAAGACAATGTTATCCTACAACAGGCTTCAGATGACATGCACTGGTGTCACACACAGTTTCCCCTCCATAAAGGGAAAAAATGATGTGAAGAATTTCAAGGTAAGATATTGATTCATGATTGTTCTTTTGTTGTAACTGTAGGTGGTTCTGAATAAAATGTATCTCTTTCATCTGTTTTAGGACTTGGAATCACTCTGAGAATCCCAGAAACAACCAAAGGATATAAGACTAACTCTTCCATCTGAGTTAAGTTGGTCTAGGTTGCAATCCTAACACTACTGTTGTCTAAATGCTTTCCAGGTCTTTAGAAGAAACTAAAGGATTTGATAGTGGCTGAAGCTGGAGAAAATGAGGAAAAAATCATATTATTTGTATGTACATAAATGATCTATGTATGTGAGTATTGAGTGGAGTCTACTTTCCTATTTTTAATGCCTTCTATTGAGCGCTCAGGCTTCGCTATCAGATGATGCATCTCAATGTCTCTAGCCTTAGACTGGTGCAGGTGCTGCTGCATGTGATGCCATATTCAGATCACAGCTCTGGAAAGGTGTACTACTGATGCCTTAAGTTTTATGTTTTTCTGTTCTGCTCGGGTGTGCTTTTCTGTTGTGTTTTGGTGGTGAAGACAAAATAGACTTATTCCAGCTGAGGACTCAAGGACAATTTCCTCAGACTTCAGGCCCTAAGCATAAACAATGTGAAAAGAGGAGAGCAGGCAAGCAAGGAAGCAAGAAGGATGAAAGTTCATGATTTGATGCTATTAATTGGACAGTTAATTCCTGCATGCAAATGGACTAAAGCCTATAAAAACATGAGATCTCATGACCAAGCCCTCTTTTGCTTCCATCCAGGCAGGGGCCACAACTGTGGCACTGGCACTGCCAGGATGTGGGCTTTTAGGACCTCTCAATAAATACCCATTTTATTCCCCTTAACTCTGTGTAGCCTCTGTTCCAACTCCTCAAGGCATCTATAGTTGCAGATCTGACATTTCAGTCTCAGCCTTGGTATGTTTTTCTTTTTAGCTCTGGCAGTGACAACAATGAAGTTCAGCTATCTTTGTTCCAAAGCTGACTATTTTCTTTCTTACAAGACAGGAATAGGACTAACATTTTATGTTTTATATCCTGAAAATGACATTTCAGAATTCATTATATTTAAGATGTAGTCTTGAAAATTCCAGCAATGCTAGAGGAGGGGAATAGAACAAGTAGTATTCCTGTAATTCAGGAAACTATTTAAAATTGGGGATTTTATCAGTTTAATTGTATTTTCTTTCTTTTGTATTTTCTTTTTCTTTTTCTTTCTTTCTTTCTTTCTTTCTTTCTTTCTTTCTTTCTTTCTTTCTTTCTTTCTTTCTTTCTAACTTTTTCTCTTGCTAAATTCAGAAGAAGCATTCTAAACAAAATGGATCTGCATCAAGGATTTTGTCAGCTGGGGAACATAAGATGATTCCTAAATTTTTAAAACATCTTTGAAAAAGCACATTTGTCAAACCTGCCTATAAACATTACATTTTATGTCCTAACTTATTAGACTTATATTTCTATTTTCAGATACAATGCAGGTTTAAACAATCATCAAATGCCATCTTCACTGAAACTGCTTCACTTTGTTATTGAACATTACATCAACATTAATATTTACCTCTTCAAACCAAATATGCCATTTTTTCTATAACTAAATCCTGTATTGAAAAGAACTGGGAAGTCTGTATACATTCCATCAAAGTAAACGGTTATCTGAATAGATTATGTTTGTAGTTAGTACCAGGTCATCCTCTGTTTCCATTTCTGGCAAATACACATCAGTCTTTCTGCAAAAAAAAATCAATATACTACATTTATCATCTTATCCATACTGCATTTCTTTCCCAAAGAAAAAAAAAATGCTAATTTCTTAGACATCTTCGGAGATCTCTTTATTTACATTATTATCTTACTAATACCTTAGAATACTTATCTGAGTAAATCAAGCATATATATGTATATAGCATATACAAAATAAGTCAGATCTAGCCTATCATAATTTCTCTTATTTTTTCAAGGACAACAACAACACTTTTTAAAACTTGAAGAGATTTTAAGTAAAATAAGAGAAAAAATTTAAAATATTTTTATATCAACCAATATCAGTATGAAAGACCTTAGATAAGCAGGTAAATTGAAAAGCATTACATATCTCCACACTCCTGTCCAAGGTATGATCATGATACTCAAGAAAGGGTCTGCAGTTTTGGTTTTCGACATAAATCTCTGAGATTTTGATTCTTTTGTTAACAGTTCTTTGACAGGGCACTCAGGTTTTTCAAATAAAATTAGAAAATACATTACTTTGAGGTTGTCCAGATTAAGAATCCTTTTTTCTGTCTTGAACATATTGTTTTTCTTGACTCAAAACAAGACTTAAAGATGGTCCAGAACCAGAATTCTGAGAAAAAACAAAATTACCTGTAGGCAACCTGAGTAGCAGTACAGTTTCCTGAGGTCTTACAAATCTTTCATTGAAATGAGGTAAATTTATTTGAAATAATAATTATGTAATCAAAATTTAAAGCAAAACTTTGGATGCACGTTCAAAGAGGATAATCAAGAGGATAATAAGTTTTTTCTGAGTTGTCCACAAAATGCATTACAGATAATGCTTTTAATAAGTACATCACATTCATTACTACATCAGATAATATGAATAGATGAGAGTGAAATATAAAACTTCATTCTCATTACTACTCACACACTAATTTCTAAAATATAACTCAATACTGAAAAAAAGTAGAAAAACCCATGTTAGAATATTCATAGTTGTTTTAGAGTAATGCGGATAGCAACACAATAAGAAAATTTTCTTTTTAATAGACCCTATGGATATTTTGAGGCAGATCACACATGGCTGTCTTGAAAATAATTTTTATTTAAAAATAGATAAAGATTATAAAAAAACCCCAAGCATGAACAAAAAATAATTTAGAATCTTTTGATGACACACTGAGAAAACTACCTCCTTATAAAAAATTCAACAGCAAAACACCCTGAAGCAAAGGTATTAATTATGAAATTTTGTCATGGACAATGATTGAATGTGTCATTGCTGTATTGCACAAACATGAAAGTAAAATTGCTTGTGATTGCAGAAAGTGCACTCTTACCTGTTCCTTCTGATGAGAAAACTAGCATCCTATGCCTTGTTATTTAGTATATTTCAATCAAATAGTTAACTCATGTCCTCTTCAATCTGTAAAATCAACATCTGTGAAACTTTCTGATCTTTTGTGTTTTTTAAAACATATTCAAGCCTTTTTAGCAGCACAGTTTAAATTTCAACATTTATGAAACCTCTAAATAATTCTGCTTGTCTATCTTGCTGAGGGATATACATATATATATATATATATTGCTTGAGTGATATACATCTAACAATGTATTTAAATATGTGAGCAGTAAAATCTTCTAGTCTGATAAGAATCATAGGCAGAGGCCACAACTAAACAAAAAGATTAAAAGTTGAGATCAGAGAGAGAAGTTTAGACTAACACTCTCAGAAAATTTAAAAATAAGCAATTATTTATGTTCATGCCACTTTTTATGAATGTTTTGCTGGGGCCTAAGAAACAAAGGCTATCGATAAAGGCAATTTCTTAATGAGTGCTCTACACAGAAAAATTACAAATGTGTATATCCAGAGATACTGTTCCTATGGAAACCATAATTCAGCCAGTTTGTGCACATATATTAAAGAATATGCTTATGCAAGGAAGATGAGATATGGTTTCTTTGGGGAGCATAGCATTGACTTTACTGACTTCTGTGTGTGCTAAATGTCAACCATTATTTTGCATTAGTATATCTTGTACTTTATTTCATTGTATTTGCTGAATAGGATGTTTTGGGGTATTTTCATGCAGAAGATAAGATAGACATAAAGTAGTAACAAAAGCTGAAATAGTAAGTTTTCACTCTCATGTTATTCTTTCAGTTGTCAAGCTTGGAGTTGAAAGATCATTTCTACTTACAGATCTGCACAGCTCCAGAGAGTGCCCTGATCTCTTTGTTTGAGGGATTTACACTAGTAAAAACATTACACAAAAGAATTTACCTTAGAGTGTTACACTGTAAGCTTTCATCTTTAATAAAAACAGAAATTATAGATGCAGAAGTCTAGAAAGGAACTTGTCGATATTCTTAAGCTGGTGAGAGTTTAGCTTTCTTGTTAGACAATGAAAAATTTCAAATTTACATAACACTCAACAATAGCTAAAGAAGACCTGCAAGACCTGAATATTTAGCAAGTTTTACCTATAAAGGCAGTCTAAAAATATATCAGACACTTATCTTGCTTATAGTTGCATTGTAAATGAAGTTGAAACAAAAAAAAGTAAAAAAAAAAAATTGTTTTCAAATTCAGATGATTAAGGTATACTTCGTTACAAGATTTCAGGATAAGAATCTAAGAATCCACTTTAAATCCCACTCCAAGAATCTATGGGTGCAGTTGGAATTACTAGAATTCAACACTCTTTTCTTTGCCTGACTTAAGTTCCTCATTCATGCTCTACTGGGAGCAAGCATAAACTAGGAAAAGGCTAGAAAACTCCTAGTTGTGGTGATTTGGCCCTGGCTGGCAGCAAAGTTCCCTCACAACCACTTACTCACTTCCCCTCTCTCTAGAAGGAATTGGGAGAAGATGTAAAGAATATGAATGAGAAAACTTGTAGGCTTAAAAGGAAATAGGAAAATTACTTACCAATTACTATTGAGGGCAAAATATACCTGGGGAATTTAATGTATTGAAAAGTAGCATAACCTAAACATATTATTACTGGTTCCAGAATTGGGATTTGTTGGGATAATTTTACTTATAGTAGCCTACATGAGCTGTCTTTTGGATTTGTGACCAAGCAATGTTAATAACACAGCAGTGTTATTTTGCTGTTGCTAAACAGTGCTTGAAAAGTGCCCAGGCCTTCTTTGTTTCTCATGCTGCTTTGGAACAAGTAGGCTGGGAATTGGCAAGAGATTGTGAGCGGACACAGCAGAGACAGCTGACCCCATTTTGTATCTTAACCCCAGGTGGCAGCTAAGCTCAGTGCTGTGTTAATGTATTTAATGCATTTATATATCTTCCTATACTTTATCCAGCAGGCATCACCTTGGGCTAAGCTTTAGTGGAGCTTCCTGTTCTGGAAACAGGTTTACAAAAAAAGCTGAAGAACATAATACAGACTGTTATTAGGCTTTAAATTTGCAAAATTTACAAAAATGAGCTCACTCTTCTATCAAACATAATCACCAACAGTCCTGCTAAACTCAGTGAGATTTTTCATGGAGAAAGATGCTGCCCATTTTAGTCTGAGTTATCAGGATCTATCCCATAATTATTACAGTGAACCATTAAAGTCTTGACATTTATCACACTATGGTATTTGCCATTAGTGAGGCATTTGCAGTCTCCCTAAGCTTGAGTGAGGAGTACTGCAAATACCATGTGAAGTTTAACTACCATCAGCAGTAAATGTCAAGATTTTAATGGCTCTTGCTCCACGTGTAATATGAATTTAGAACTGAAAATGTCCAAAAAGGTCTGAGGTCTGAACTCAGGTTTTTTGCATCCTATATTGCATCCTTTAATTTTACTTATTCAAGTTATACTTGAGATGCAATTCAGGTTTATGGAAACTCTTCTGTCGATAATTTAACAGAAGTTTCACTTTCTTAGAAGTTTGCATCACACGTATCAACACTCTACACAAGTGTTGGCAGGAAGTGCAAACATTCCTGGATCATTTACATAAAAGTTAGTAGTCTGTTTTATAGTAACATAGTATAATTAGTTTTGTAAATCATTCTTCATTAACTAGGGGGAATTGTACAAAATTCCAAACTAGTAAGTAATGTTACTATAAGACAAACCTAAAATAGATGTGAATAATATTAGGAGTTTTGGTATTGTTCTTTGAGAGTCAAAAGAAAATGCATGCAGGTACAAATGGCATGCATGAACACAGACATTTGAAATCAGACTGTTTTCATTACCCCTTCTTGTAAGGCTGTGACCTTTAGTTTGGATACAAGCCTTGTTGACACATTTTACCTAGCACACTACAGGGGAAGATGTAAAATAGCTAAAATTCAGTAACTGATAAGATTTCATTAAACATGAACTATTTTAAACTCAGTAAACTTCCCAGGTTTGGAGAATCATTTCAGAAGGGAGAGTGAAAGAAAGAGTTAATAAAAATCAAAGCAAACTAGCAGAATTAAAGAAGCAATTCAACCTCTTCCTACACTTCTCTGCTGGCTTATAGTGCATCAGGGAGTTGCTCATTCTGTAATTCACATCAGGTACCCATGAAAAGTGATGCAATATCCAGTGATATGTAGAAGTCCTGAGGGGTGACTTCAGCTATATACTTAAAATTGAATCCATGTGTTGAATTAATTATTCACCACCATGCACTGGAAATTATTTTGGTTCTGAAAAAAAACTGTCTTTTACATTGTTCAAAGGGTGAAAGGAGTTTTGAGTTTTTATTTTTTTTAAACTGGTTTCTGGCTTATCTGTAGCTTTGTATGAGGCACAAGCCAATTCCAATTAATTATCTAGTTCTCTAGCAATGCCTTTAATCTCCTGTCATATTAGGAGACCAGGTGACCCTTCCACTGATGCATTGATTATTATTGTGGAGAGAAGTCATATAGCATATAGACTATATACAATGCCTGATATTTTACCTAAAGAAAAAAATAATGTTATTAATACTGATGAGTATCTATATTCATTTACCATCAATGATGTTTTTCAAATGGAACTGGAGAGTTTGGGTGAATTTCATTCAGTTCATGACAGGAGCAAATCTTGCATAATGAAATAATTTTATTTCACAATTCATACAGCATACATCCCTGTCTGTGGATATGCATAGGATAAATTATGAGGACATTTAAGATATAAAGACAAAGAATATTTAGAAATAATTTCTACTCTGTAATGTTTACAGCCTGCTATCTAGTGTTTTACAAATTTGGATTTTTAGTGAATAAAAGCATTTCATGTGCACAACATGTGTAATATTTTAAATTACTGGCCTGTTGATAATAAAGGTTAAGAACATATGTATACTTTTACTTATAGAAAACCTATTTTTCTCAGGATTTACAAGGAAAAAAAAGCCCATAGAGTGAAACATTTTTTTCTTTCTATATGGAAAACAAACTGTATCAGTCACCTCCAGTCTTTGAATTTTTATATGCTTGATACAGACAAGAAAAAAAAAACTATTCTTTTTCTCCCCAACTTCATTTTATTAACTTGAATAGTTCATAGTAGAGATGTATTTTTGATTGTATTTTTATCACTGCAATGAAAGAAAAATTATAAAAGGTCCAATTATTTACCTCATGATATTTTTTATTATTATTATTATTATTATTATTATTATTATTATTAATGCAATTTTTTTACTCTATTACAAAATGCTTTGTAAGCACAGAAACAAGTTAAATTACTTCTATAGAAACATACAGTTATTTTTAAATAAAAAAATTTGCTGTCACTCAAAAAAAAAAAAAAAAAAAAAAAGAAAAGAAAAGGAAAAAAAAAAAAGCTAGACCTGTAAAAAACCATGAACATAGGCCTGAATACAAGAGCAGGTAGACTTCTGCTGTTAAATATCAATCTCCTTATATCATCTACTTTGAAAAAAATGTGCTCAAGGCCATGTTTAAAGTTTAATTAATGAAGAAACAATCACTGGGATTTGTTACTGTACATTATCTTATATAGTCAGTCATCACTCTTCTTAATTGCTCTAAATAATTTTGGAGAGGTTTTCCCTAGTTCCTTCTTTATTTGCCCTGGTTTCAAAATTAATACAAAGCAAAAAAAAAAAAAAAAAATAAAAAAAAAAATAAAAAAAAAAAAAAGTTCCCAGTTTGAAATGGGGTAAGTCCACTAGGAGCAGATTCAGCCTAACAGTCTTCATAGAATTTTCTTAAGAAACTTCCAGCATCCTCACATGGTTCAAAAACCATTTTCTACTTCCTTAATTTGATACCATTAAAGCCACTCTTCATTTAATTTAATGTCATTTTACATGATAACACTTTACTATGTGAATGTATAATAAAATGCAGACTTGGAAAACAGTTATGTATAATCATATGTAGAATTATGAAATCAGAAAACAATCAATTATAACATTCCTTCATGCTGCTGAGATAAGATTCAGCATAAGATTCCTAAAATGCAGTATAAAAAGGTCTCCAGGACTCAGCAGATGTTACCTACTTAGCTAACTTTGATTTACCCTTGTATTTGGACATCTGTACAGCTTTCCATTCTATAATTGAGCTGCCTAAACAGAGGCACATGCAACCAGCTTGGAAAATTTAAATAATTTTATTATTTCTAGTCTTCAGCTGCTCATACCAAAGACTTAGCTGACCTCACTCCCAGTTTTGTGTGAATTTGTATCCCAGACCTCTGAGAATGTTTCAGATCCCTTTAGCACACCAGAAATACTGTTACAGTAAAGGGCTGATTCTCATCTCTGAGCTTCCCTGACTGATTGGACCATCTCACCATTGATGATTGTGGGAACATAAAAATGTAGCTCAGACAAAGATCTATAAATTTTGGCATTTGAGTAAAGTTTTGAGGACTTAAAAGCTGTTGCAATGACCTTGTGCACATCTCATCACTTCTGGGAATTTGCTGGTCTGGGCTTGGGTCCTGCTGGGAAAGAGCACAGATCACAGCCTTGGGGAAAATTGTTCTGAAGAAGGGGGACTTGGTAGGGTCTGCCTCCCTTTCCTCCCTAAAGGAGCTGTACTGCTGGGACTGAGCTCCAGCCTCTGCTGTGTCATAGCCAGGACCTTACCTGCAGGGTAATGCCCTCAGCCTTGCCCTATCCCCAGGGAAATTTCCAGTGTGCAGGTCTGATCCTCTCCCAGTGTTCCCCAGCTGCCCCTTTCCCTGGCTGGGTCAGTGAAACAGGTCCTGGCTGCCAGTCCCTGCCCTAGGGAACCTCCGATGGCCCCAGGCATTCTGCACCTTCACAAACTTACAGTCTGTGAAGTCAACAACACACATCTATCCATTACCTGGAAAATGGGTAAAAACAGACTACTAAATTTCTTACTTCTTGTTCTGTTAGAGGTGTTCAAAAATTATTCCAGAAAAACTCCATCCTGGCAGAGATCACCTAGGCAAAAAGAATTTTGAAGTTAGTAGTTAAAAAATAAAAGATCCATTGAAGATATTTGGAAAGAGCAACTGTAGGAATTGGGACTTTAGAAGGAAAACTGCAGAGTTGAGAAGATATCTACAGAATGAAATCTTCATGGAGTTCTTATAGTTTCATATCCACTGAAAAGGAGTAGGTAATAAAACCTTAGGCCTTTTACCTACACACTGATATGAATTTGTGAGATCTGTGATGTACAAAACAAGGCTGGTGTGAGAGTTGTTTTCCTGAGGAATTTCTGGTAAGGGGAAAGGTATGTAGAGCTTCTCGCTGTTGGCAACATCCAAAGTCATGGTAAATTAACAGACTGTAAAAAGAAATAGAAACTTCTGCAGATGAGAGAAGCAGTTGAAAGGATTGCTGAAGTTTAGAATGTATGAATAGAATATTCTGCAGATGGAGCTAGCGGGCACTTCTCGTAACTGAAAAACTCTCTTGATCAACCATCTTAATACAATAAGAATAAGAAATATGTGTTCTCAGGTATGAGGGAAGAACATGACCCAACATCTGATATTCAAACTGATATGCAGAAAGCAATCATAAGGATGTGTAAGGCTAAGTGTCTAAAGTTAATTTTTTGGAAAATCAGCATTCTTATCTGTCAGAAAGACATACTTCAGAAATGTGCTGCCTGTCTACTATATTCAGGCTCGTGAATATTAATACTATGGGCTGATGAGACTTTTCTGGCTTTCTGACTGGAATATAATGACAACTGCATAGTATCTCTTAGTATCCACAAGAGATGAAATTTTAGTAATCTATGAAATCCTCACATATAAGATTAAAGGCATGAATTACTCATCCCAGAGGCAAAAGTTCACTTATGGATGACCTCTCAAAGATATCTATTTGCTGTGAAGACATTTAGGTAATGGACTTTCAACCATCTTTAGACTTGTAAGTACATAGGCAAACAAAATTAAAGACAAGTGCATTGAGACAATTAAACAAAAATAAGTAGGGTTCAAATTGAAGGAGAGAACAGGGTATTATAGCTAGGAAGAAAAATTCATCTACACAAAACCAAACAAATCTGATAGGAAAAGTAGGAGGAAGCGTAATCTTGAAGGGCTTAATCAAAGTAAATGCTTTGTTAGATAGGTGAAGGGTTTGGCTTTCTTTGCTTTTAGCTCATATCTGAAGTCAGGTTCAGTCTTGGAAATTTGAGATCTTCTTTATGCTATACTCTGAAAACTACTAAGGAGGCAAGTCCAGAAGATAAAGACTCCATGGAAGAGAAATTTGAAAGACAAGTACTCAAATACTTGAGAGACATCTGCAAAGAGGAAGTGAGGGTTGCTGAAAATACTTGAATTAGACAAGAATTAATGAGCTTAAGGGAGACTGGTCATTTTTGTATAGTGTTTTCAGAAGTTTAAGGTTTTGTCTAGCATTCCTTTTGAATAGTATACTTCACTGCAGGTTTGCAGGTGAACTTTCTAACTTCTTCAGATCTTTTACAGACTTTATGTGTTTGGTTTTTTTTAATTCTCAGAGGCAAGCCCTGAAAAAGGCTACTATTCTCTTGTTTTCTTTTTTGATTATTTAATACTGTATAAATTTAAAACATATTTTTCTTGATTTGATAATCTACTCTCTGTCTCACTGAGACAAATTTATGTGTTTAACTTTATTTTTTATAATCTGCCACATATAAAATATTGATCTCAAAGCAACATAGTCATTACTCTGGTACATACTGGTTACATACTGTTTCAGTAGTGTGATTGGTTATTGTAATTAAATTGTTCAACATCAAAAAATATAACTGTTCTAATATTCTTGTCTAAGCTCGAAGTACAGAACTATTCTTATGAACAAAGAATCCTGTATTTGTCATTTCACCCATTTTCGTTCTTTGAGACTGGTTAATGAATGGATTTCTCTGGGGATGTGTGCTGAAGTAATTTCTTAAGACAACAGACATGCTGAACTGGATTGTATCACACTGATTTGCATTATCTGAAGGTCTGACTTATTTCCTTCCTTTTTTTTCTTTTTCTTTCCCCAAATATTTTGTGACACTCTATTACTGGGATGTCAAAATTCTGTGAAATGAAACTGTTACTGAGGGAAAAGAAATATAGGAAAGGAAAATCCCAGTGAAGAGGTAGAGATGGATCAAGTATTTCTGCTGCTGTTCATGATTTGCAAAAACCTTTTGTCTCTAATACCTCTCAGTTTTCAGTTTGCCCTTCAAGTAAAATCTCCACCTAAATTATTTTTCAGGAAAAATAGAATTAAGTCTGAATTTCCATGGAGGTAAAGTGAAAAGTAAAATTCTTTGAGGGATGCCTAATGGCAATGCAGATAAAAATATTCTTTAAAGAAAAGAAAACATCTATTAAAAAAAAATATATTGAATATATTGTCAAAGTGGGTCCAAAACTGAGAGTTTTCTTTATGAAAGTGGAAGCTATATTTCAGTTGCCTTCATATGGATGTTCTTAAAAAAAAAAAACAAAGTGAAAATTCCAGAACACTTTCCTATTTGGATACACCATTATGAGCAAAAACACATTTTAAGAGAAAGTCTTTTCAGCATCAGAAAATTCATAGTTGTGTTAATTAATAAATAAATAACAAAACAAGGGAATTAGCACTACAGTAGAAATAGAATAAAAATAATTTAGTCTCCAGATAATAAAGAAAAGAGGAAACTAAAAATGCACAAGATTACAAATTTCCTGGTATTTATATCTACTAAGGAAAATATTATGTGATTAAATTAATGTCCCATCTTAAAGCCCATTTTCTTCTCAATACAGAAAATATTCCAAAACAAAGATACATGTGAACTTTTTATACTTACAAAAGTCAACACAGAGAATCTACTAAGTTAATTTTTACAGATTGTATTTTATCAGCTATTTTAATATATAGGATGTTGAGGTGCATTGACCCTGACTTTCTCAATGAGACAGAGGAGACAAAATACAGCAAAAGGCTTATGGCTCAAGATAAGGGCAGGCAGTGGCTCTGTTTTGGCCTTTACCCCATCAGATACAGGAGAAGCTTCTGGCAGCTTCCCACAGGAGTCACCCCTGTAGCCTGCTACCATTAAGAGCAACTCCAAAATACTTGCATGCACTCCGAAGATTTTCCCTTACTGGGAAGAGTCACAGCTCTTTCCAATACACTGGTAAAACCCTTTGGAAATCTTTGCTGCAGTTTACAAGCTGTAGTCTTATGTTACTATCACCAAAGTTATTACTCTCTGTAACCAAACCAAATTTGAAGAAGCTTTTTTTAGCAGTTTCTGGTTAATTTGTTTTCAAATGTTCTAATTTGCATTGAAATGTGCTAGTTTGCTAGCTAGATTACTCACCAGGAGAAATATCCTGTAACTAGTACCTAATATGATAAGAAGTAGATTCTCTACAGTAGTAAATACACAATTTCTTCTTTAAGACTGAATCAAAATTCATTAAAAGGATCCCACAGAGAATCTCTAATCAATTTGGACTTCACAAACAAAAAAATTTATCTTTGTCTCTAAAATTAAGTATACTATGTAGCTTATAACTGTCCAACATATTGTTTACATCTCCAAAGAAATGGATACACCTGCAATGAAAAGTGAATGTGATCAGCAGCCTATCCAGTCAACTTGACTTGGTTTCCTGTATGCCTGAATTTCTGTTAACTTGGTCTTTGATCCCAAAGAGGGAATTTCCCAAATAGGCATTTTCTGAGAGACTGGAAGGCATGCTGATTTGAAGCATTTCAGGAGCATGTGTGTAGGGGAAAGGGGCAAACCTTGCTCTGGTGAGACAATGCCCTGCTAGACACACCCTATCCCTTTGGGTCTGAATTCCAGCCCCACAGCAGCCACAATCCCTGGCACACTGGAGGCAACACTGCGCAACTTCCCCTGGAGCTGTTATCCCAGGTAAGTATCCACCAGACCAGAAATCCCACCTGGGGGAAGAGCCCAGGAAAACCTAAGTGTACTTAAGGCACAGTACAAGGTAAGCATGCCTTGACCCTATTTCTCATATTTTATACGAGCTAGAACCCCAGTGGAGGAGTGGTAGCTCTGTTTTCTCTCTTCTCTCTACTTCTCTGTTTGTTCTTTTCTCTCTTCTCTCTCTCTTTCTCTTTCTTCATCTAATTCCTTCTTCTCAAAGTTAGACTATCTCAATATAAGATAGGTTGGAATTTGCTAAGCTAAACAGGCTTAGAATTTGCTAGGTCAAAGCTTTGTGGAATGCTTTATGTTGATTGAATATTGTTTTAAACTTTTCCATAGTTCCCTGATTTTCTGAAGTTTGCCAGTAAAATTTTTGTTATTTGAGAAATATCTTGTTGATATTTTTCCTGCTGTATTCAGTGCTTTTGACTTTGGGTACATAAAAGAACCCTAAGCCCTTTTAAGAGACTCAGTGAGTGAGATCTGGGGCATTGCACTTATGTCACTCAAAGTATCTGTTTTAGGAACCATTAAAAGACCAATTAGAGGCTTTCTTTTTAGTTAGTATTTTTATTCATACAAGATGATATGCAGAATATGCTATGAACTTTGTAACTCTTTCACAGATTATCTCTTTCATATGAAATATAGGTCCTGGGAGAAAATTAAATTACCCATCTCACAACCATATCAATATAATTATGAAGACACCTATCTCAAATATGGTACACATGATCAGGTTTTTATTTAGTTATTTTCCTTGATCATGACCATTTGCTTTAACTGCAAAGTTTCAACACATTTCAAAACATGCCTTGGCTGCATTAATCTTGCCTCTAAATTTTCATTTTGGCTCACAGTTAGGAAAATTTTGGAATTTCTACACAAAATATATTGAGAAATAAGGAAGTTATTTAGTTATTTTGTACTAATTTCTTCATCTAATCATTAAATATATATAAATATATAAAAGAAATCTAAAACCACGGAAGGTCACATCAGCAAGGCTGTTTACAAACATATACCATATTTTTAAAACTTTCTAGATAGTTAATTGCCACTCCTTTCAATATATTTAATTTCATTATAATCGACTTGCAGGAGGAATCCATATAGTCTGAAGCTTAGTGTAGAATGAAATTAATAATCAAATCTTCTACGATTGTTGATGAGTAATGGCATCTGCTGAAGGAAAAAAAAAAGCAAATAAGCACTTTAGCTCACATAGTCCGTTCCAGATGATCTGGTAAACACAGTAATTCCTTGCCTGTTCAGAAATTCTAATTACTGATTCAAGATAAGTAATTTAGGTAATTTAGTAATACTTTAACCTGACATAAAACTAAAAACAAATTAAAAATGAGAGGAATTAAATATTTATGTGAAAGGTACAATTTCATCATTTAAGTTTCATGTGCAAATCTATAATATAACACTGCATATATTCTGCATCTCTACACAAAAAAAATCTCTTGATTATATGGTACTGAATATTGTTGTGCTGTGCTAAATCTTGTTCTTTCATTCCTGTGTTTTCTTCAGTCTTATGTATTCTTTGCCTCTGTGTTAACTATTCATTTTACAATGAATTCCATATGGACATTATGGAATAAAACTGCAAATTTAGCCACTTTATAAAAAAGTGATTTTAAAAAAGACAGATTTCTCACCCAAAGGAATAAAAACCTGATGGTATTTTATGGCAGGGTACTGTAAAGTTTTGAAGCAATTTCAGAGGAAATAAAATTATTTTGAAGGGATAATAAAACTTTTTAAGCACAGTTTGTATACTTCATTATTTGTTATATCCTGTCAGCTAAAAAGAACATTCACACTAATTAAATCTCCTGTGTCCAAAACCATCAGTGTTTGGTATTACTGAAATATCATATTGGATGTAATAGACTCTGCAAATCAATCTAATATCTTTGTGCATATTGCAAGGAGCTTTTCCTTACATGCATATTGTGCAGTCATGTAGGCTTGTGTATTATAATCAAGATAAATTTATTTTATCCTTTTACACTGTTGTGACTAAACCAAAGAAAGGAATCTGGTCCCAGATGCACATTTAAGAACCTCCATCTAAAAGGAATCTAATTCCACTTGTGCATAGACACTCAAATTTCCAAGAGTATTTCTAAATAAGACTGGAAATTGAAAGCTAAGCAACTGACTACTGAGAATAAAAAGGATATTGAAACTTTCATATATTTATCTTGCAATTTTATGCACCAGAAAAATCTAAGGGTATTAGATGGCAAGTGTTGCTCTGAAACCAGAACATATTTCCTCTGTAAAAGGTTTAACTTAAGCCATATGGGTTTGTTTTGCTTTACTTTATTGGGTTTGTGTCTTTTTTTAAAGATTCTGTAGGACAGTAAATGTTACTAGAACATTATTTGGGATAGGAAAAAGTGGTTGATCTGAAAAAATATCAAAGTCTAGTGTGATGTAACTCCTTAGGGCATGTCTATGTTAATTTAAAGATACTTCCTTCTGCCCCTACCCCCCACCCAAAAAAATTAAATAACAGCAAATGATTCATGCCTGAATTAACACAAGCCTCGTGCTGAATGAGACTGAGCAATTTTTTCATTCACAGTGTTTAATAATGTCGGTCTTGGGTTTTAGTTTTTATAGGATCTTGCTTGTTTTAAATCACCCTAACTTGTCATCTAACTTTAACCTTTAAATCATCTAACTTTGTCAGATGAACCTTTTTAATGTTGCCAGCAATAGGCAGCTTCCAGAATTGTTTCCCAAATGTAGCACAGGAAATTTTGTTTCTCATTGATGAATGACCCTTCATTTTCATCAAGAAAGGATGGCTAATAAGGCAGTCTGTTAGACACACAGTACCTCCATAACCTTATATTCCTTGTCTTGCTGAATATGACCCATATTCATCACGAAAAAAAAATGCTACTATTTGGAGATTTCTGTGTTTCTACTTGTAACCAAATTCCAAACCAAATTGAAGATGATACTGTGGTGTGCCAGCAGCATTACAGCAGAACTACAAGATATTCCAGGTTTTCTCCAAAGCCTTTGCTGACCTTGAGAATGAAAACTGCTGTGGTGCAAAAGGACTTTGCACAATATGGGTGAGAACTACGTCTGAATTGATTAATCTGTAATATATTTCCACCTGGTTAAAAGAACACTAAGTCAGGAGAGAGAGCTTCTTAAATTTTATTAACTTGCTTGAGGATGAAATCTTGCTGCAGTAATAGAGATGGAGATACTGGCAGATAACTATACATCCTGTTTGCTATGTTATTGTTTTACAGCTGGAAGTTGTGGCTCAATAAAACATGAGGAGGGGAAAGAGGCAGAATTGCAATTCATTACAGACAATAAAAAGAAGTATGTTAAATGCATAAACTTGCATAAAAAGGGAGGCAGTTTCATCTTAAGCCTGCATTTGCTAGGATTTTTTTTTTAATTTATTCATCCTTTCATCAATTGTGGGAAAACATTGAAAAGTAGTCTTCATGAATTTTATTCTCTCTTAAGCTACCTGAATGATATTTTTCTTTTCTCTCTTCTTCTTAGCAATCAAATGAAAAACATAGACTACTGGGTTCTAGTCCAAAAGTGGAAATAAAAGGCATTTAAAAAGTAATATTTCATTAAAACTGTTTTATTGAATAACTGTGCTTCAAAGATAATTTAGGGAAAAATAACAAGAAATCATAATGCTCTTTTATAATCAGTTATTTTGCTATGCATATGAAGAAAGCACTTGGAGCCACACAAAAAGGTGCCATTCAGTTACTTTGGTCACCAGAAGAGGAATGAAGATCTAAATTTTGAGTCCTTAGGAGGACAGCAAGAAAGAGCAGCAGAAATGCACGGATGGATGACTTGGGACTGATGTTGGATTTTTTCAGAGTTAATGAGTCAGGATTATAGAACAGACCAATGATGGAAGTGTTGTGGTGGGTGTCTACTGTAGATTGCCTGATCAGGAAGAAGTGAATGAGGTCTTCTTCAGGAAACTGGAAGAGTCATCAAACTAGCAGCTGTTTATGGGAAACTTGAAAGAAGTTTCAGCACAGAAAAATAAAGATAGCAAACACTTAAACAAGTTGGGCATACACAACTTCATGGGACCTGATGGGACAGAAAAAGAGGAAAAAGACATAAATTCTACTTAAATGTAAAAAAAAAATATTTTTATTCTTGTGATGGGGAAGTGATGGAAAAGGCTGCTCAAAGACATGGAAGATAATCAGAAGTTAATCCTTGGAGATAATCAGAAGCAGATACCAAACAACCTGTACTGGTTAATCTTGGTCTGGACAGGTACACTGGACTAGGAGATCCCCAATGATTCTGAGAAAGCTAACACATCCTTAATAGGTGAGAGGCTAAGAAAAAGTTCTGTGGGAAAGAAAAAAAATCAAACCAGCCTTATTTTTCAGCTCAGAATACTTTCAAGAAAAGGAGACCACTCTTTTCCCTGTGGGTTTTAGAAGGTGTACCTATTGGAATACTCGAGAAAGAACAGAGTTTTAAGACGGTAAAATATCTGTGCCAACTGTGATCCAGTCTGCTGAACTTAGAAATCTGTTATGTCAAAATTTTGATGTTAAAGAAAAAGCTTCATAAAGTTCCCAGTGGAATATATGAAGAGAGTAGATGCCCTTGAAGGTCTGTAAAACAAATGTCATTTGTATACTGAAAGTTTTTGCTGCATTTGGAAGGGACATGAGGCAGCTTTTTCCTGGTGAAATTTGTTCATATTTAAGTCAAAATTCAACTTTAACCATGGGCAGAAAATTTCAGTTTGCCAGAGCTCTCTTTAAACACCCTGATTTATGAAGTTGCGTCTACTTTGTTTCATTTTCCCTTGCAAAGAAAGTTAATCTTCTAGATTTACCCCTAAAATTCCAAATTTTGGGAAACTCAAGAGCAGCTTTAAAATTTATCTAGTTATTTTTCATAATCACCATGTTTTTTTCCAAAATTATACAATAGAAATTTCTGCTCTTTGACTTCACAATTATTTGTCAAAAGAATGAGACAGAAAAAGTGTCCAGTGTCCTAGAAATGGCTTCGTGTATTCATAATTTTTCTGTCTTTGAAGGATAGGTCCTTGAAAAATGAATTTTATTTTAAATTTTATAACTCTCTTTTTTTTCTTGTCATCAAAATAGTTTTTAAATCAATAACTAGGAAGCATTTGACATCACAGATACTTTAGAAATATTAAAACATTCAGTATAACTGTACAATCTGACAAAGTGTAATTTCTGCATAGAGTGTGTATATATATTGTGCAAGTCATAATCTTAGAGTACACATATTCAGGAGGAAGTACAGAGTTTGAGAAACAACAGCAGAAAATCCTAAACAGAAAAACAGTAATCATGAAATATAGAAGCATATAGAGGATGCTCAGAGGGAAGATATACGAAGTGCCACGGTCAAGGTGAAAAGCAATTCCAGAGGAGCAGGAAAGCCCTTGGTTTAAGAAAAAGACCTGTTGACCAGTGGAGTTTCAATTTCCTTGACAATTCAACCAAGGATATCCAGTCTGCAATCACTAAAGCAGCATTTGTGCACTTCAAGGTGCAATAAGACTACTTCTTTACTGTTCAATGAACACAGGATCAGTGGCAAATGGAGAAATCATCTTAGGAAATGGACTCAGTGTAATGAAATGCTAGGAGATCGTGAACATTTAAGGTCTGCTGATCTCATAAAGTTTAAAATACTCTGGAGACTATGGTGCATATAAAAAGATGGCGCTTGCTAAGTATACTGGACTCCATAAAGCAGTCTAAAGAAAATGCAGCTTTACTCTTAAATGGTTAAATTAGAATCCATTACTATCAATCGAATGTAGACAATTTTATTACCTAAGAAATAGTTGAAAGAGATTGTAGTCAGTGTTTGCAATAAAAATCTATTCTGGCAGGAATGCTGAATGAATACAAACTTCAAGAGACCTGAATAGAAGACCAGACAGAGATTTTAAAATATATAAATTTTTGTGGTTCAATGTTTTTTCCCCCATGAGCACATTCAGTGGAAAGTATTCCACATGTGCTGAAAACAGAATATTTGGTTCTAAACAGTCTTAATATATTTTTTATTACTTCCTTGAAAGAAGAACCTTTTGAAACTGTTAGATTATGTGGCTAAAGGCTCAGGAAGAACCAACAAAATACAAGGATCACAGAAGAAAAATAACAATATTCTAATCAAAGAGGTGAGTCACTGCCCTGGCTCTGCTCCCAGATGTTCCAGGAGAGCCTCAGCCTCATGGTCTGGGAAGAAAACTTTTCATCACGAGTCAGCAGTAATGGCTCTTCAGATGGCTTTGCAGACTGGGTGGAATTACTGCCTAGTGTTACAGGGCTAATATTGGGGTGCAAGGGAGCAGCATTTTTGAATTGCACTAGACATAGTATGGAATGTTAGGGGAAGAACCAAAGAAGGAAAAGGGAGTGAACAAGATAATTTGGAGTGAAATAGACATAGGAAAATAGAGGAATAACACAATACGTGGGGTCAGTCATGCTGACAGGTGCTGACAAATATTCAGTGTGCTTGTAAAGATGTGCCTTGCACCTGATCCATGCATTGTGCCACTGTACCCTGTTTCCTCATTAGACTCTATGTGTATTTTCTGACTGCTCTGCAGAGCTGGTGAGATCTGGTGGAGTTAGTTGAGAAACCTGTCTGCACACTCGTCTGTGTGTATGAACATATCTGTATATGAGTTTACTGAAAAGTAAAGTGTCCAAAGGCCAGCTGCAGGGTAGGCTGAGTGTCTGGGGCTAGTTGCTGGCCTTTGCCAGGATCAGGCAGAGAGACAAAGATGATGAAGACATTGATGTCATTCCTGAAAGATATTCATCTTTGTGTGAGTGCCATGTCTCCTGTCTGTGTTGATCCTCGTGGCCAGGTGTGTGAATATGTATGTATGTATGCATTCTGTATGATGTGACTCTTGGGTATGTCCTGTGCAGGGCCAGGGATTGGACTTTGATGATCCATGTGGGTCCCTTCCAACTCAAGATACTCCACAGTTCTATGATTTCATGAATCTATGTTTGCGTTTGCATGTGTGCCTATTGGGAAGGCGAGCTCAGCTTCACTTCTGGCTGGACCTAGGAAGTGGGAGCTGCAACTGCCCCTCCATCAAGTTACTGAGCTCAGCAACTCCTCACAAAAGCCAAAGCCAAAATATAAGTACTGCAAACACCAGGATATTGTGGTGTTTTTATGGTAAAATTAAAACTCATGTTCAGGAATACCTGTATCTGAATAGCTATCCAGTGCAGAAAGTGGGGGCTTTGTATTTCAAAACAAGATATTGCCACTAAATATAAATCATAAATGGCAAAAGATATGGTCAAAACAAAAACAGTTCTATGTCTCTAAAGCCTATGTAGTGTCAAGCAACTTATATTTCAGCCAGTCTATTTGAGTATCTTTCAGAACCTGTATTTTTATCTACACAAACTTAAGGATGACTTCTATAGATTTACTAATTATTTAAAAGTCAAATTACTTTTTCTTAGATCTGGTATAGAATCATGATCATATAATTCTTACCTTCAAAATCCAGCTTCTATAAATGTTGATTTCAATCTGTGCAATTTTCTGAAGCCAGCAGAAATAAAATGAGACCATGGTTTTGCCAAACTTTCAAGTACACGTTTCTGACTGTGACAGCACAGAGAAAGGAAAAAACATCCAAAGAGCCACTAGTTTTGGTTGCATTTGTAAGGCCATATTTTGTTGTTATTCCAGAATACCAACTATATTTCATGTAGAAATCCACGTGATGAGAAGTGGAGTATTTTTTGGAGGTGGGCAGGGAGGAGTGTGGTTTGTTGGTTTTTTTAACAAGATACTGTTTAAAACAGTCTAGTTTAAAGAACAGAGAAGACCTCGTATGTTATATATTTTGTATTTCCCTTGAATTTACCTTTTCCATGAGTGAAACTGAATTAAAATGTGTTGATGTTATTTGTAATACCATAATAAAAAAAAAAAAATGAAATGGAAAAGTAAAGGTATGGCTTTTAAGAATGTCAGGATTAGTTATAAATTCCCACTCTGGCATGACTTTCTAAGTTATGAGGAACTTGAAAAAGACATAGCTTCATCTCAAACTAAGCTGTTTATGAAATATGGTTTTTGGTTTCTAAATTAAAATTTAATTTTACATTCCTTAGACATCCTCCTTTCAAGTTCCCTATAGGTTTTCAATTCAATTTTTCATATCTTTTAGATATGCTTCCCATTCTTTTTCTTTCTTCTTTGGTTGCTGCCATTCCCTCTATCATGCCTCTTCAGCCTTTCATGATCCTGGTCTTTGTACCTCAAGAATCTGAGTTTGCCTAGCTCTCCTCACTCTGTCTTATAATTTATTCAGTTATTTCCTTGCTGCAAATGAATAAAGTGAAGAATCCTCCCAGTGTGAGTTCTCCTGTTGAAATGAGGGCTTCCATTATCTATTCATTATTACCTGTAACACATACTGAACCTGACTGCAAAGTAACAACTCAGGAACGATCTTAGATATTTTACAGCAGTGATATAACTGCATTATTTAAGTAGCAAACTCTTAAAGATAGAAAGTTTGGTTTCAAAGTTATAAGAAAACAAATTTTTGCATGCATATATACTAGGAAAGCAAATTTCCATCTCAATTTAACTAACAGCTTAAAAAACAATTTAGTAGCTCTGAATTTTGTGTCACAGAATAGAAAAATATTAGCACATAATTTGAGGAGTTTTGGAAATGCAGTAACGAAAGCATGTTCAATGTAACTTGATTAGAAGGACTTCATGTTTGTTGTTTTTTTGGATGCAATTTTTACTTCATGATAAATTAATATGTCTAAACTGGCGATGTAAGAATTTTAGTAAGAAATTTTTGGAATTAAAGCAGCATCAGATTGGTATAATTCCTCCATTACTGAGTGCACTTTCTCAGTACTAAAGTGCTACAGTCACAGTCATTCTTCACCTGGGTGTCTGTGGAAAATTAGGCAGTAGTGACAGCTCCATGGTTTCTACAGCTGATTAACTAACATCTGTGTGTCTTTTTTTCTGCTGCTCTAAGTCTAAAATATAGGGCATTTATCATAAAAGTCATTAAAATGTTGTTATATAAACAGTGTCCAAATTGTCTATTTTGAAGCACAGCATGCCATCTAGTGGATTTACCTTGCAAACAGCACAGCAGATAGAACTGATGAAAAACACCTCATCATCACTTCTCCTAAGCTTGGCTGCAGTGTCCCACCATCCATTTGTTTTTTGATTAATGAACACCTGACATATTTGTGAATCTGTGCTTCCAACTAAACTTAGTCAAATATTCGAGAAGGCATTTAAGTACTTGATACAATTTGTTCAAATCAATGGAAATTTAGCAGAACCATTTTGAAAGCTGTGCGTGAAATGTTAGGGACTCTCTAATAAATACTAACTTCAATAGCAGAAGCCAAATAACTTAATTAACCAGTCACTGAGTCACTGTAGAGTAACTCATTCTTCACAAACCAGTCTTGTAGTTTCAGGGTTTCTGTTTTCTTGGTGGTACTGGTACATACAAGAAAATACATCAACTGGTTTGAGCAATCTGTGCCAGTAATTGATCACTCTCAGAGTGAAAAGATACTTTCTGTTGTTCACCTGATATCTCTTGTGATTTGGTCTGTGCCCACAATCTCTTGTCCTGCCATTGGGAACCGCTGGGAAGGGTCTCATTCTCCCTTCATATTTTTCTTCCAGGAAGAATATGCTATACATACCACTAAATATTGAGAAAACACTACTATATATTGAGAAAAGCCCCCTGAGCCTTTTTCTCTGTAGGTTAAATAATCACAGGTCTTTCAGCCTCTCCTCACAGGAGGGCTTTGTCCTCTCTGTGGCCCTTCATTGGACACTTTCCATTGGAGCCATACCTCTCCATACTGCGACCCAGACCTGGACACAGGACTCCAGGTGTGCCCTTACCAGTGCTGAGCAACCATCGAGGGTGAGCACCATCTCCCATGACCTGCTGGCAGTCCTTTACTGGATCCAGCCCTGGGTACCACTGGCCCTCTTTGCAGGAAGGGTACAATGCTGTTTTATCTTACACCTGGTTTCCAATAGGGGTCCCTTGCCCTTTTCTGCAAAACTCTGCTTTCCAGCTGAGTGGCCAGAGTATATATACTGGCACTTCCATTTCAAAAAGTTGAAATATGTTGGACTTTCTAGCACGTATTCTGGTGATATAATGTATTCTGATACATGTAAAAATGAATTATTAATTTATCTGTGCTTTTTCTTGCCACAAATCTACACCAGACATAGGTTTCATCACCCTTTAAATGCACACATCATGTATGTGATTTAATAAATTAACAAAGTAAATCTGAAGACAATACCTTTTAACCAAGTGGGCATTCTCTGATATTTCTTGTGACAACTAAGTCACGACCTTCTCCTCTAGCAGCTAACAGTATTTCACCTTCAGAAAGCTTTTTCTTGAAATGAGTACATCAGCCATCCTCACACAGCTGAGTTAATACATGCAGCTTCCTGTCTAACCAGTGCCTAATAGGAAGGGAGAAGGAGAGAGGGCTGCATTCAAAATTTCTTGCCCTTGCTCCCAAAAGACACAGGAGAGCAGGTCTGAATTATCTCTAGCTACATCAGTCTGATTTAAAAGGACTGAAGCTAATTGTGAAATTGCACCCCAGAGCTAAGCTGGTGGTGAGCAGTGCCATTCCTCTCAGACATTTGCACTGCTGGCTCCCACTGAATCCAACAACCTCAAGTTTCCCATGTCTCTTATGTGCTCAGTGAGGAAGGAAGATTTTTTAGGTTGCAAAATCTCACCTTGGTTCCCAGCTACTGCTAAGATTCAAAATTATCCAAAAGTAATTCAAAATATTCAAATGAGTTATGGAGACATTCCCTACCCCCCATTTTTGACACTGGTGTTCATACACTAATAACTGGATCACTTCAAACTCCTAAATATAATGAAATTCACCTGTATGAAGTAAGCATTTTTCAAAGGAATGTCAACTATTCACTAGTGAGAACTCTTGAAGGACAGATGGATTTCCAAAGCAGAAGGGGAAGAACAGACAGACAGAGAGACAGAAAGAGGTAAGAAGCTTCCTGATCCTGTAGTCCAATCTTAGAGCTCCCAGAAGTGTACTGGAAAAAAATCATCAACTGATCTATCGATCTATAGCCCTTGGAAAAATCAGATATAATGTTAAGAACAAATCACTTTGGAGCAATGCTATTTGGAAAAGCAAAAAACAGGTTTTAAAGAGTATAACTCTTTCTAATTTTAACATTGGCTCATATGACCTTACAACAGCAGTTGGCACAAGGCAAAAAAAGTGATAGAGTAGGAGCCAAGCTTGCTAGAAAACTCTATATGCTGACTAAATCAGAGGTCAGCCATCATAATGTCAGACAGTTTTGATCAGGGTTCTTCAGTGTGTCTTTGACAGTTTTTAATCTGAGCATAAATCAGTTGTCAAAGTGCAGCAGAAAAGAGGACAATGCTGAGATGTATAAACAGGAGTGTTGTTTGTAAGACTGAAAGGGGAATAAAAGAGTTCCGCTTTGCTCATAACCAGAGAGCATGTAACAAAAATGTGCAGAAGCACAGGAAACATGACTGACAAAGAATGACTGTAGGGATGAGCACTGTTTAGTCTGTAGAAGACTAAGATCATAGTCTTTGTATGAATAAGGGTTGTTGTTGCAAAGAAGAAAGCAATAATTTATTCTTGATGTCCACAAGGGGAAAAAAAACCCAAACACATTTCCTCTACAGGAGGTTCTTAAGGACAGGTTTGACAAATATTTGGTAGAAAAAGTTTGGACAGAATTAATTTGAAAGTAAAGGAACCAGTTATATGACTCTTAAGTTTAATTCTGGTTATAATTTCTGTGACTGTAAATGACAGACTTATTGACCAAACTATGAGGAGTATTTCCTGCGCCCAGGACTAAAATTCCCAGAGGTCTCTGGTAAAAATTAAAGTCTTTTCTGTTCCTGCTGGATCTGTTGGAAATTTCAGAAGAAATCAAGACTCTGTGTCTTTTAGTAATTTATTGTTTGTTTTTTTCACAAGAGGACATACTGAGGAAAAAAAAAAAAAAAAATTTTATTAATATTTTTAACTCTTAGATCTCAGTGTAAGTTATGAACAAATAATAGTTTTAATGTAATTTTGAAATAATTGTTTTGCAATAATGCAACTGTCTCTTTTTATCCATAACTAGCATATGGAAAAGACTTTCATAAAATGTTAAAGAAACTGTGGTTGTTTGCACCACCCAAATGAAGGAATCCTGTGAGGGTTTATTTTGTTCTGCCATCCTATCATCTCACTCTTCTACAGCACTAGGAGAAAAGTTGTAGCTTCATTCAAACAAGCAGGACTTAACAAGTCTATGCCAACCTTGTCAAATGCTGAATGACCCCAGGGTAGCTGTTTCTCTCTTTTTTTTCTAATGTCTCTCAAAGGACAAACTCATCAAACAGAGGAGTCTTCCAGCATGTCTGAGGGTCATTAAATTGAATTAATTTGCACAGGAGTGAGGAGCAAATTCTAGAGAGAAACATCCTTACAAGATCCAACAATTTCCTTTTTGCTTGCATCTCTCTGGTGGCCTATTGATTCCCTGGTTCATACTTTGGCTGCTAATGCATATTTTTGTTTTCTAGCTCTCTACCAGGGAACCTTTGTAATTGGGAAAAACTTTCATGTGCAAATAGAGTTTTAGCTGATAAAGCTAACAGAAAGTAAGCCAACAAAGCAAATTGCCACAAGCAATCACAGTTGAGCATGTAAGCAAAAGTCTCATGATGTATCTTGTAGGCTTACCCCAGTTAAAGCTGTAGCTTCTGGTATATGAATGGGAGTCAAATGGAAGAATTTTTTTTAAAATTACTCTAATTAATTTAAATTAATATATTCTTTATTTAAAGATAACTTTAGAAGCTTTCCAATAATTAAAAAAATTGAGAAGGTGGTAGGAGATGAAGGAGAGGAAAGTAGGAGAACTGTAGAAATGGCAATGTCATTAACATCATTTTACAATTGAAAATTATATACTCACATTACCCTGATGAGCCCATAACCAGTGGGGTAAGCACTGCTGTAAGTTTCTGAATAAAATTACTATAACCAGGAGAAAATGTCAACATCAAAGGTTATATTCCTACAAACAACTTGACATATCATACACCATGATTCCATGTGTCAGAACATATTCACGTTCACTTTTTATCAAGCATGTCAGTAGTTTTTATTGATTGACTGGAATGAGGGTAGAATGAGGAGAGAGAAGAGATTGATCAAAGTAAAAAATGTAGCTTTTTAATGAATTACAAAGTTAGGTAACTTTTTCATTTTTGTTTCTCCTTAAATCTTCATCTCTTTTCTATCCCATACACACATTTCTTATCCTTGTATTAACTTGGACTAGCCATTCACCAGTGGCTGAATCTATTTCAGTAACTAGAGATTCACTCCCCTTTATGCAATCACTTTCTGACACCAATTCACCTTCATATGAGTTGCCTGCAGGCTGCACACTTGTACTGCATTTATTACAAAACTTATGATGACTTTTCCAGGCTTCAGCTGCAATGCATCTCATGTTTATTGAGGTCAAAAGAGGCAGAAAACTGTGCTTTTGCTTGTTTCCTGCAAATCCAAGTCTTTTTCTTCAGCACACAATTTCAGCAGGTGTTATCCATTGTAAAAATAAGAGGAAATAAAAAAAGAAAGAAGAAAAAAGAAAAAGAAGAAAAATTTAACTTTTTCTGGTGGAATAAACATTTTAACAGTGCAGTCATATAGATGGGCAGACAGCCTGTGACATAGCTGAAAAGATATTTGCAAATTTAGAAAGAGCAGATGTTTCAGAATGCAGATATATTTTCAGGGGAAGGTGAACAGAAGTATGCACATCTGTCTTTCTAACGTCGAAGGAATGTGAAATTTAAACACAAAATTACAGAACTATAAAAGAAAAAATAATTCCAGGAAGCAGGTCTCTTAACTTCCACTCAACTAAATTTTCTTATATATGGGAAGGAAAACAGCTTCTTAACAGCTTTTCTGTGTCTTTTTTTCTTGCAGTCTCATTCTGAGCCAAGATGCCCAATAGATTTATTTGAATAGGCAAGCAGAACTCTGTTCATGAGGTGAGGAATGTGTGAAGATAGGTGAAAGATGACCTGCTTTTGCTTCTCAACCAATTTTTTTCTGCATACTATATCTTGTTTAAAATACAACATTTATCACCACTTTTAAAGTATTAAGCAAAAACACAAGTGCTTTTTAATTGCAGTGTATTTGCAGGAATAGCAGTTCTAAACTGCCTGTCTGACAAAAATACAATTTCTATGTCTTTCAAGTTTTGTCATACATAATACAAATCAAGTTTCCATAGAAAGTGTTTTTTGGGTTTCTGGTTGTTCTGTCCCAGGGCTGGGAATACTTACCTTACCTTGGGTCACACTTTCCACCTAGATGTAGCAATTCCAGATTCTGTGATTTAAGGACAATAAAGATGCCAGGTTTTATGTTCCATACTATCCAATAAAGAAACTGCAGGATTTTGGGATCTAAATGAAGTTTTCTGATCAAAAATCTCATTATAAGCCCCACCCAGAAAAATATAAGATTATTTAACTATACTCTTCATTTTCTACTTTTGAAATAATTACTCAACTCCACTTTTATCTCATGACTACAAGGTTTCCTTTAAGTTATGCAGTGAGGGATTTTGCCAAAAAACATTCCGAATTCAGTTATATCAGTATCTTTCTAAGGAACTTCTAATTTTCTAAAGACACTATGAAGATGAAGAAAAATCTTGGCAAGAAAGCACAATAATCAAGTGTACCAGATGCAGTGCCTACAGTGAAAAAGGCTTATAATCCAAAACTCAAAAGGTTTTATTATTAACAGATACATAAACTCAGTAGAAGTCTGAGATTTATTCGTTTTGTGCATACTATTGCCTCAGATGCAGGCTGCCCTTAACCGTGCCTCTATCCCATGGAAGGAATGCCTAGCCACAGAAATTGAGCAAAGCACTATGAGCTACTCTTCTGGGCCAAACCTAAGTGTAGGAAGTTGGTGCTGGCTGAACTCTGGGCACCCATCAAAGCCTCTCTGTCACTCCCCTCTGCAGCTGAACAGGGGAGGGAAAATGGTTTGATCCTGCATCATGTGTCTTACATCTTTCCAAAAATAAAGTAAAGTGGAAAGTTTGGAACAAATCCTCAAACTGTATAAAGAAATCAGATTAGAATAGCACAGAACAGAATAGAACCGAACAAAATATTTCAGTTGTAAGGAACCTACTGTGGTCATCTAGGCCAACTGTGTGACCATTTCAGTGTTGTCTGAAAGGGAAAGTATATTATTAAGGACATTGTCCAAAGGCATTTCAAACACTGATAGACATGAGGCATTGATCTCATCTCTGGAAGGTTCTTTCTAATGGTTGATCACCCTCCCAGTAAATAAATGTTTCCTAAAGTCAAGTCGAATCTCCCCTGATGTAGCTTTGAATCATTGCCATGTATCCCATTACTGCATGCCAGCAGATCAGTGCCTCCCATCCACTTTTCCTTCTCTAGAAGCTGTGGAAAGCATTGAGTCTGCTTCTCTTCAAACCAGATAGATGCTGCATTCTCAACCACTACTTATAGAAATGCCTTCCAGCTCACCAGCTTTGTTCTGCTGTTCTCAATATATTCAATACCTTCACATGCTTTTTAAGTTGGGGCTTTAAGATATCCCTGCAAGTATAGGTGAATTCCTGGCACAGAGCACTGATCTTGAGACCACATATGCATCTATAGAGTCTCAGGTTTGTCGGTTTTAGATTAGTTTCTTTTCAAATGTTCTGTGAAATTGTCATCCTGGTCTAGGTTAAGTAAAAACTTGAAATTCTGACTGCATCTAAGAGAAATAGCTCTTTACTGTCTTCATTTCTTCTGTCTAGAATTCTAAAAAATATATTAAGTTTTTGAAAAATCTCAATGCTTTGAAGTAGAATGTTATATGCACTTAATTTTCATTTATTTTATAAAACAATCCTTCTAATCCCACAGTATCCATAATATGGGCCAAGCGACACCAGACTTTTGATGAAAACACATCTGACACATCTAGTTAAGCCACCTGAACATCATATAATGAACTGTATCCTCACATAAAATTTATTTTAAATTCCTCATCTTTAATCATGGCCTGTTTCAGAGATTTCACATATATCCTTCAGGTTCATTTTACTTTCCAGTAACTTTGTATGGTTTTAAAACTTTTCCCTTTCAGTGAAAAGAAACATCAGTTAAAATTCAAAAGGTTATCCTAGTCTTTCTTATGTCTTGTATCATACATCAGTTCTAGAATCTAGTCTCAGTAGCACTTCCACAGGCTTGGTATTTTCTCCTGATGGATTGTGTCCTAGGCAAATGTTCAAACTTATTGTGTATTTCTGCGAAGAATTCTGAGTGTTCTACATACTCAGATGTCAAAGATTTTCCCCAAAATATCTGACTCAGTAAGCCCTTTCTGGATCTTCATAGTTTTTTGGATTTTTGTAATTGAAGTTTGCATACACAGTCTGCTCCCTGTTTTCCTAACTGCTCTAATGTTCAGGGCATAATTCTTGGTAATTTCCTTCTCAGACTCATCTAAACACCTCACAAAAGGAAAGGAAGCACACCAACAAGGATCTTACCCCTTTAGAAAGTTTCTAGCTGCTTTGCTGTCAGCTGCCAGCTTTTCCTCTTTGGTCTCCCACTATTTGGTCTCTTTTTCCTTTCAAAGCAGTAGCTTTCTCTTTTTTTTCTTAATTTCCATCAAGCATCTTCAACCAGTTTGCCCTCAGCGACTGCATCCTCCAGATTCCTTAGCAATAAATAAGCCAAGGGAGTTGTACTGGAGCTATCTTTAAAGAAACAGACCCTGGTATTATGCCTTGAAACAAAGATTGTAAGTCCAATAATTCTTTGAATTCACTTTATGAGTGTCTGAGGTACAAAGACTGACAATGCCAAGGTTATTGAATAAACAGATATTAGATATGTAATAGGAGAATGAAGTGTGAGCAAAATATGGCACAACATAAAGCACAAAAAAATGAAATACAGCTTGCTGAACATTGCCTAGCACAACTGGAAAAGGTGGTAACAGAAAAGAGGATATTTTTCATGTAAAGCAGCAATCAATATAGCAATAACACAAGAAAGTTTCTCCAAAAGCTGCTGAGTTGCTAATGGAAAAATTAGTAAGAAAATAAAGATCCCCAAAGAATATAATAAATCAGGGCTCCAGGGTCCTAAAATGCTTCTCATGTACAGAATGTAATGACATTTCATTTCCTACTTTTCTGCCAGGAATGCCAAGCCAGAAGAATGATATAGAATCTTATAAAACTTTCTGCTTCATTTCTGGACTGGATATTTAGCAGTGTGTATTTAAATGGACTAACAACACAGTAGAAAGTAATGTGTCTTATTTAATATTCATATTTTTTGTTCATAAATACTTTAAGACTTCTTACAGTGATGTGCCATTTTCTACAAAAAATTAGCTAAGGGTTTTTCTCATTATTTAAAAGCTGAGAACTTTTTTTATTTTTTATTTACTTCTGATATGATAAATGGAGTGAATTTACATGTCATAATACAGTTAGAGATCTAGATACTAGATATTGCAGATGGCACAATCCAAAAACTATAAAGATATCATTTGTATGTAATGTGTCTTATTTAATATTCATATTTTTTGTTCATAAATACTTCAAGACTTCTTACAGTGATGTGCCATTTTCTACAAAAAATTAGCTAAGGGTTTTTCTCATTATTTAAAAGCTGAGAACTTTTTTGATTTTTTTATTTACTTCTGATATGATAAATGGAGTGAATTTACATGTCATAATACAGTTAGAGATCTAGATACTAGATATTGCAGATGGCACAATCCAAAAACTATAAAGATATCATTTGTATGAAGGCATGTTTTATAGACTGTTAGACAACCTCTAGTTTAATGCTGGTGTCTGAAGCCTGTGGCCCAAAACTGTTTTTCTAGCATGTTGATTGTTTTGGATCTGTTTCTGAGGTATCTAGTTCCCACTTGACTTACAAAAGCAGCTTATGCACCTAATTTAAAATACGGATGTGGCTGTGGGACAGGAACCAGAAAGTTAAGTTTTGCAATATTCAGTATTGCTTAACTACTTCCTTTCTAGATTTGGATTCCTGTCTACTGTATAAGGGAAATCTGTCTGAGAACTTGATATCAGTTATCTCCAAATTCGATCTATTTTGAACCATGACTGCAGCAAAGTGATTCCACCTCACAGCTTTTAGATTTTGGTACATACCTCCATGAATTCTTCTACAAAAATTGATTATTTTTTCCAAACCTGAAGTATAAAAAATTAATTTCAATAACACCAACCCATAAATAAACAGTCTAAATGTTAAGTCACAAAATATAGTCACTAGTTCTGGTACCTGCACTTTTGCTTCATTCAGGATATTTTCATTGGGTGAGCCAAGACTAACAACTCAAAAAATTCTATTTAAGGACAGCTATAAAATGAATTTACAATGGCAGTCATATTTTATATGGTATTTGGTATACAGATATATATTGGACATATATTGGTATATAGAGATATATTGATTTTACTGAAATTAAAATCAAGTATGAAAAGACATTAAAAAAATGTTTCATTTAAAGCTTCCAGTGAAAAATTTATGTAGTTTTATTTTGTGTTACAAAAAGGGCTAATAATGTATTCAAAATATAAGGAAAAGATCCTCTCCAACACTTGGACACCAGAATACTTAGGATATTACTTCTTCACCACTGTGGTGCTATGAAAAAATAGGTCCTATAATGTTACTTGGACTGAACTAAAAGCAAGAGAATACATTAAGGCATTTAGATTAATTTATATTCTTGAACTCTTCTGTAACTAATCACCAGGAAGATTATCCTTCATATATTTCTTTCTTGGCTCATGTATTATTGCCTATATAAGCCAGTTAATATAAAGTGAGCAAAGATTAGATTGTGATCACTACACTTAATCAAATGCAATTTCATTCAGTAACTAGTTTCAAAGAAAGGCAAAGCAAGTAAAAAGTATATAAAATGAATTCTATGAGCACACAAAATTCAAATAGGCTGGGATATGTCACCATGGAAGACACAGCTTGGGAAAGGGTGAATATGGGTGGTATAATACACTCGTGTATAAGAGACAGAAGGTATAGGAGCTATATGCAGAACGTATATAGAGTTCTTTAGCTCTTCTGGTGAAAGAGGAAAGGATGATTGGCAGAAACAAGGAGGTACAAATTTGGAGCAATGAAAGGCAAGTATTTTGTTTATGCAATGGGCAGCAGAGCTGTGGGACTCCTTGCCAAAGGACATTGTGGTTGTGATGATTTGACATGGTTCATGAGAAGCTTGGATGGACACCTGGAAGAGACGATTAAGGAGAGAAGTCAGCTGGGACTCCAGAAACCCCTGAGCTGAAATCAGGTGGAATTTGAGAGCATAATATGAAGCCATATGCCTGCTCCATCCACACTCTTCCTTGAGTACCTGCTTATGATCAGTCAGAGCCTACTGGAGACAGACTTTGAATCTAGATGGATAAATGGACTGAAACAGTATTTCTGTCCTTATGTCTCAACTCCATACATTTCAGGAAACTGTTTGTTGTCCTATAAAAAGAGAGAGATGCTTGTACACATCTCCACTCTTGTTTTCTTATCCGTCATTGCCTCACCAAACTTGATTCTTTCCAGGAGACACCTGGGAATGGATTTCCTGCTGGGCTAATTACTCTAAAAGCTGACAAACCTGTCGACTGCTCTCACCACAGCAGCTGTTCAGACATTCCATTATATATAACCCGTGTAATTCTCCCCTGTTAACTTGCCAAACAGCATGCAGTTAGCTGAGAAAACAAGTCATGGCAATTGTTCCTTTATGACTTGCATCCATCACCTCCTCAGTAACTTAGATCACAAAAACAGTGTGTGTTTCTGGGCTATATTGCCTGTGCACTCTTGTCCACATCAATGCAAATAATAATACAGACTTTTGATAATGGGACAGGTAATTACACAGCTCCCACAAATATTCTAATATTGCTTATTAATTCATACAGCAAAATAAGTTAAAGGCTGTTATTCTGACCCAATTTTGGTAATTTCGTGTGCTTGTTTTTCTCTCTGCAAACAGATTGTGTACAATGTCAAGATAATCACTAAACAATAGCTGCAGACAAAGGTTACACTAAGTTGGAGTCAAGTTTAGGATAAAATAATTGCAATGGCACTGCACCTTTTAGAAAAACAGTTAAAATAAATTTATATATGCATGGTCATCAAAATAATTGTTTAGGACATGTAAAAAACTCTACCTTAGTCATAAAACAAGACCATAAAATACTCACATTTTGAAAATACTTTATCTTTGTATATTTTAAAAAACTGAATTACCTCTGAAGATTTTTTTTTTAATCCATTTGTGATTCTTCTGGCTAAAATATGTTTTAAAGGGCATTCTCACTTCCATCCATACTTCCTCTGCAATAGGTCCTGATGTTTTACATTTTTCTCCAGAAAAAATACTCACATGAAATTGCTAAAATTTTTTTGGGGCTGACATTGTCACAGATGCTTCAATATTCACATGCTGTTTCCAAACAATCTCATTCTTCCACCCAGTTTAACACAATCAGGTGGGAATAATCCCTTTTATCTTCTTTCAATGAAAAAGAGGCCGATATCTTATGGGCCAAAAGAAAATATTTATCTACAGAGTCTTAGAAATGTTAGCATTTGCATGCCTTCTGAAGTCTTGTGTCAAGGGGCAGTGGTATTCTAAGTGATGCTTCTATAACATTAAATAAACCTAGTCCATAGAATGATGTAACACTGGCATGATAAAAAGTCTAAGAATATCCCTTATAAGCACAAACTTCAAAGTATGAATGTGGATTCACTTACTTCTTTATATCCATTGATATCATTTAGTTGTTTTTCACTTGATATTTTATTGATGAAGTGTTGTTACTGCAAGACTTCTTCTATTGCCTCAGGCTGTGAAAATGTTAATTTTATTTCTTTTAGAAAAATGTCACAACCTGTCTATTAAAATTACTAGCTCAAACATTGTGCTACCAAGCAACTTGAAGTTCACATGCTAGTGCTTAAAGACCATTCCTCCCTCTCCAACCTCCTAAGCAGAGAAGCAAGCCATTGTAAGCCTGAGCTCCTCACTAGAAATATTTTCTCCATTTACAACTGTCACTGAGGGTCATTCAGAAGTCAGCCTGCCTGAACTTTACCTTCACCCAATAACCCTCAAAACTATTCATTCTAACACTCATCAACCTTAGATGGAACAAAGCAGAAGAGAAAGCTAATAGGCAAGAAAAAAAGCTGCAATGAAAGTGGAGTTTATAACAGCATTATTGGCAGGATGTTTTTTTCACTTCTTCAGAAAAGTAGAACTAAATATGACTAAGAAAAAGAATAATTAGTCTGAAAACCCTCATAGTGGAAACAATGCTAAATACAGATAGGAAATAAACTATAAAAGGGCCTTGGACACAAACAGAAAGGAGATAATTATTTATGACTCCTTTTCCTCCCTTTTAGTTGATATTATAACTATATTTTATTGCACTGGCTGAGCAGTCACAGAAGTCAAAATGTCTGTTTGTGCTTATGCAAGTATAGCTAGGACACTATTTGTCCTGGCAAGCAATTCTTTAAACTTTGACTAATGACATCTAGCAGGTCTTATTTCCTAGAGGAAAGATTAATCTCTCGTTAATGAGAATTGTAAAGATGATATCACAATTCATTACCCAGCTCTCTGCTCAGGGAAAGACTTAAGGAGACCAGTGTTTTGCCTCAGTATTGATTTTTTTTCTATTTTTTTTTCTCTTTTTTAATTGATTAGGTTATGTAAACTCAGAATTCTTATACCGTTGAGTAGATGCAAGTAGCTGTTTGAAAATCCACTCTTACTACAGAACATATGCAAATGTCAATTTTTAAGTCAAGAAAAGAACTCCAAATCCCTTTCCTTGTCTCAAAGAGAACTTCATCAATTACAGTGAGAACCAAAATAGAAGTCCTGCTGCCAGAAGCTCTTTCAAATGCATGGAATATATTCCTTTCCCTGCTCTCCACATACACATTACAGCAGGAACTCTGAGTAGTATTACCTTTACAGCTTTTGCCATGTAAATCTTCCTTTTGGCAATTCCAAGCAATCTATTTGATCAAGACCCTTGGATATACCATGTTTTACACCAAAGACTTCCAAACTACTTAAGAATAAGCAGCTGTCTGACAAAATAAAGCAAGGCTACTTGTCAGTTGAGGACAGGAAATACAGAGAGTTAGCATATGAAACTTAAAAAAAATGGGGCAATATCCAAACTGGAATATGGCCAAGACACTAGATTTAGCAACTCTATTCCCACAGGCTCTGAGACATTTTTTCTTAATCCCCCAAATTTACTTTAATTGTGTCTAAGGAAATGTCTGTGTTAAAAGAAAATAACAGGGGTTACAGTAGTTCTTTTGCAGCTCTTTGTCTGCATATATCACTCAAATCAAGTTTCCTCACAGCTACTAACCTTTCAAATCACTGATTTTTACTAATATGTCCTAATTTCCTAACTTTTTCTCAGTTACTCTGCTTCTCTTTTCTCTTCTTCATTAATTTACTGCTGGCTCTTCCTGCCTGTTAGTCATCATTCTAACCCTTTTACTGGTACCTTCTGAAGTTAAGGGACCAGAGAAAAAGATTCTCTCTGCCAGCTGACTAATAAAAAAGTGAAACAGATAGATGTAACTGAATAGCAGCCTTGTCCTATCACATAATTTATTATTTTTTGCAGCATTTATCCTTACAATTTTTGCAGTTTCACACAGGTCCATAACTTGAGCATCAAATCAGTTCTTCTTTGAGTAACTGGCTGACAGTATGTTTTTTAGGGACCCCTGAAACATAGATTTTGAACAACAAAGGATTCCTTTCTTTGAGACATCTTTCAGATGTTATATTTTTTGGAACTTCCATCAACAATACAAATAATTATTCCATTTTCTGGGAATCATGAGAGATTACATCTATTTAATATTGGCTTATATCAATTTTTGTTCTGTTTTTGAAAAGTCATTTGAAGATGTACTCTCTGCCATTTTATTCAGAGATAACACTCTGGTGCTATGCATGAAGAGATTGATGCGTACTTTGCCAATATATCATTAATTAAATCCATATATTAAAAGGGATAGATATACAATCTGTGCAGTAATAAAAATATAACAATAAAATAGCTTTTTTTTCAAAGTGAAACTTTAAAAATGGGCAGGCACTATGGGATTGGGAATGGCAACATTTTTTCAGAACTACTCATTCTTTAGAATCTCATTTTTGTTCATACATTCTTAAGAGTCTCAACTATTTAGAATAGCATATCCCTAAAACACACTGTGACCTCCACTGCAACAGCCATGTATCAACATTTTAGAGAAGTTTATACGAAACACATTGACACATTACCCTTCTGCAGCGTCCGTATAAACCACATTTGGGCAACGCTGAAGTGTGGGGTGGAGCTGTGATTTCACTTCTGGCAAGGGTGCGTGCTTCAGAGGCTGTGGGGCATAATGTCAATTCAACACCACATGGCTGCTTCTGAAGAGGAAGTAACTCTTTAGAACAGGGTGTAGTCTA
Source organism: Oenanthe melanoleuca (assembly GCF_029582105.1). Classification (NCBI taxonomy): domain Eukaryota; kingdom Metazoa; phylum Chordata; class Aves; order Passeriformes; family Muscicapidae; genus Oenanthe; species Oenanthe melanoleuca. Next base: position 67,078,751 of record NC_079333.1, on the reverse strand, counting down.
CACAGATGTTTAGCCTGGAGGCTATGAGAGTCACTGGAAGATAAACCAGTTATAGCTAGATGGGTCCTAATTCTGTGTTTGCAAGTGTATTGCTTGGAATTAAAGCAAGAAGCTCAAAACAGTTTATGAGCTAGCCCTAAAACAAAACTCTTGAATAAAAACGGCAAACTGAAATATATGCACCAAAAAAATATATTTTCATTAAAAAAAAAAAAAAAACTTAAACAAAAATTAACTTAAAGCAAGCAGATAAGAGCAGAAATATCAAGCAGAAATCTCATGTATATTGTATCAAAAACAAAGAAATCCATTTTAATTTCCATTTTAATCCAAAGTGATACAAATCAAAATTAATTTTAATCCAAATACAGTTCCTCTTTTCATTTTATACAAAGGGTAAGTGAAAGTTTTTTCAACTGAATTTTCAAATGGAAAAGTGCTGTGCATTACCAATCTCATGCTCTGAGTCCCCTCAAGGTTTTCCATGTGATTGAAGCCTTTGTTTAGGGAAAGTGAACACAACTTGATTAGATCAGATTAAGTTTGACTAGATTCACCTGCCTCCCACCTTTCATGTATTCACCTTTCTTATTTTAAGGAATGGGTAGCCTACAGCAAGATAAAAGGGGGGGAAATAAGCATAAAGGGAAAAAAATTAACAAAGGTAGTATGAGCAAAGGTCTGACATGTTATTCCATTTTACTTAGGCAGTTAATTGCTCATTCAGAACAATTGGTTCCCGTGCAACAGGAGTGATGCCTCCTGCAGCAAAACTGAGCAAATGTAGAAAAGAGGGCATTTTACAAAAGCAATCTCTAGGTAACAATTTTCTAGGTCACTTTCTGTTACTATCTCTTTCTTAAATATTTGTGGGAGACTGAGAAATTGATTTCACACTAAGACAGATTTCCAAAGGCCTTATCTGTCACAGGGGCACCCAGCTTCTCTATATGAATTCTCCTAACATGGCTTAGATGACAATTTGACTTTATTATCTCTGACAGCCTGAAACTTGTTCCAAATACAGTGTCCTCATCTTTATAAGAATGCATTAATAAACAAAGGTATTGAATAAAGAGTTAAATCTCTATGGCAGCATGTGGATACTCAACACTAGAAATATTTCATCCTGTTTTATCTTTTTTTTATCTTACATTTTGAAAGCTTTAAACAATTATAATTTTAATAAATGTTGCTTTTCTTATTAATCTTTAATATAATTCAGAAATGTAGAAAGAGAAATAATTTTAAACAATACCTGTAATTTGATAAAAGTATTATTACTTCTCATTTTTCAAAAAGGATTTGCTTACAAATTTCGCCTTACAAGGTCAGGATTTTGACATATATGAATGTCATAAATCTAGCAGTTTTTGACCAATCATCTTCCTACTACAGAGATAGTAAAGACAAAAAATTCATATTCCTGGCATAGATTTCTGTGATTTCTGGTAGATATATGTGTTCTCACTTAAAGATCTGGTCATTCAGGAAATATTTGTTCTAATGAAGTCTAGGCTTAAGCTCTTAAGTAAGTCAAGATTTTCAGAAGTTGTACTGAGTGTAGCACTAGAAAATTAATTTACAAGTGTGTGGGCACAAAGAAATGAATGAGTCTAACTGGAGGGGTCTGACTTTTGAAATTCTTCCCAGGATGCTTTGGATTTACAAGTTTAATTAACTGATCTCTATTTCATTAAATAATTTTAAAATAATGAAATAATTGGAAGCAAGGGTTACTGGGAATATAATGACATTTTCTCTGTCAAGTTTTATGGTGCCATTAAATGTTTTTGTAACAGCTCATTAAACAGGCAATAAAATATAATCCAAGAGCCATTTTCCTTATTTCCAATGGAAATATCAGCATAAGGCAATTGAAATAAACATTGATTTAGTTAAGTTTCAGATTTTAATAGATAATTTCATGATTTTTAAGATCTCTAGTTTATGAACCTTCATCATTCTAACATAAAATTCATGAAAGCTGGGCTAATTCTTATTCCAAAGCCACTGGAGTAATCTTTTTTGTATTATTGTTTTTTGGGTTTCTTTTACTTTCTCTTTCATTGCTTAATGATTATATGTTCCTAATTTTAACATGGTGCTCCAGAATATTCCAGAATATCTTTATCTCATTTAAACATTAGCATGGAAGATCTCCATTTAGAAAATACTTACTCAACATTACATTTGGGTTTCATTGTTTAGCTCCTGAATTTAAACACCATTTAAACTTTGATTACTTGTACATAAAACTTAGGTCTCTAAAATTTTTCTGCAAAACAATTTGTTCCTTCAGCATCAAACATTATCTTTAATCATAAATAGCACTTAGTTTTTTTTGTCATCTATTCTATTCTTCTGTAAGTGGATGTGTTGCTTCCCTTCCTCTTGCTATCAAAAATCTTCTTTTCTCTGCTAGGGGGAGTTTCAGGTTTAGTAATGCATTTGAAATGGAAGAAATTTCATGGGAAACCTCTTGGTTTTCTCTTTTTCTTTAACACTGATGAAAATCACATTTGTTAATTTTCACATGAGATTTTCTTATAATAGTAAGTTCTGAATGTTTTACTACATCTGATGAACTTTTTTTGTAACAGCTGTGGAAATTCAAGAGCATACAGTTATTTTAGTTAAAATAACTGGGTTTTGGAGTTTAAAATTCTGTTAGATTGCATGTGTGTACTTACATCCAAGCAAGCAGTTGGGAAACTTATTTCTTAACATTACTTACCTGCCTGACCTCTCTAAACAAGGAATGCTGTTGACAAATACTTCCCAGAAGTTTGCTGTTCTGCATAGTCAGAAAGGCCTCTGCTTTTGCTCAGTTAAATGCCCAGACTCACTGTGAGTGATGACTCAAATGCAAATATCAGGGCAGTGCACTTGTTTCATAGCTCAGTTGATAGACTACTTAGACTAAGGCAAATTTTAGGCCATACTACACCTGAGGTCATTTTTGCCTACATCTGTCCTAGTCCAAGGAAGTTCCTTTATCCCTAGTAAATGCAGCTGTGTGAGCAACAGCCTTCCCACAATAGACCTTGATCTTCTGTGCAGCCAGAAAAACAAGTTCATACACAGAATTCCAGACATAAACTGGCCAAGGAGAAGTAGTATTTCTACTTAGTTATGATTTTGTTGGGATAGGATTTTTTATCAGTTATAAATTTTAAAAAGTATATCCTTTTGACATCCTTTAAAAGTCCATCTCCTTTAGCTTTTCAGATTCTTGCTTAAAAGCCTGGAGATTGGGGTGAAGTTGAAGCCATGAGAATTATTATTTTATTTTGAGAAAATTAAGTGCTACTTCTTTATTGGTAGAAAAAGGCTAGTGGTGTTGTTCTATTACAATTTAGTTTTGGGTTTTTTTTTTAGAAGCAAGTTACTAAAAATTATATTAATATTCAGCTTCATCTTTTCTTTATCTTCTTGAAAAAATGAAGCTGATTCTTCTCAGGTTGAAAATACAGGAGGGTTGTTTATTTTCAGTGTTAAGAGGCTGGAAGACAAAATCAGTCAATAGTCTCAGGAGGTTTGCAGATGTTCATTTAAAAGCATTATTAAGAAAAGCTGCAGATGTATTCTCTGGAAAACAGCTTAAGTTGCTGTGACCTTCTTTTTGTACCTCAGAAGTCTAATTTATTAAACAATGAGGTGAATTAGACCTGTTATGTTGCTCTGTGGAAGAAGGTTACTGCAATAAGTGCATTGTCCAGCTGCAATGAGAAACAAAGCAATTTTTTTTCCCTGTAAGGCCATATCCTACATGGAACTAAACTGCAATCCCCCAGGCTTTCTTAGCAAAGATAATAGCTGTCTCACAGGGTCAATCATTTGACAGGCAAAGGCACTTTATTTCAGGCAGGTGGGCCTGTGGTTGCTGGTATTGGTACTAGTGATTTTATGGGCGGCATAAATCTTTATCATGACAAACAGGACAGCAGGGAAAGAGGAAGGCACAAGTTCCTTTGGGAGCAATATTGTGGTGCTAGATGGCAACATGCCATAAAATGTGAGTTTATATATAATCTAAGATGACTACTTCTGGGTCCTTTTTTAGGAGAATGATTTCTTAGATGCAGTCTAAGAGAGCATTTACATTTCACCAATGTTTTTTGGAAGTAAAGGTGTAAATTTGTCTTCAATGACTCAAAAGAAGATGGAAAATCTAGCTCAAACATGGATATCAGCAGTCTAGGCAACAGAGGCCTGATTTGATCAGCTAAACTTAGGTATCTGTTGCAATCTGAGATGTTGCAGATGTTGAGACAATTGTGTGAGGATGACACACAACTCGATATATAACATAGGCTTCAAGGAGATTTTGACCTTTGTGAAGTGGCAGCTTGGAACCAGGCCAATTCACTAAGGAGTTCTAAATGCCTATGACCAAATGAATTAACCAAGTCCCTGAATTTCTGTGGTATTAATGCCACCTTCTCTAATTGGTAATCATTGACTTAGATTAAAAATACATGCCAATAACATCTAAAACTTTCTGATATTGCTAGTACTCGGGCACTTGTCAGAGCTTGAGAGTCTGTTACAATGAAGTAGACATTAATTTGCCTCTTTAATAATTATTTTTTGTAATCCATAATAAATATTAACACAGCACTCTGCAAGTGATTGTTCATATGTGTTCGTATGTGCAAAATAAATTTTGCATTTTGAGAGCTAGAATCTCAGCTGGCTTATATAAATATAAATTCACTGGAGTTAATGGAGTTTTAAAAGATTAGACCAATTGAGACTTGACACAGAATGAGTTTATGCAATACATTTTACCAGAACAGCTTGATACTTTTGGTTTGAGTACTTAATTTGGTCAAGTGAGCACCACGAAAGTCAGTTTTTCCAATACTAATGGGGTTTTTATTTTCTTTGGACTGTGGTTGCAAAATGACTTATGAGGTTCAATGTTCTGCACTTGTCTTTCCTTCTTCTTGGGCTAGGAGTGCTAAGATCCCTCAGTCAAGCTTTCCCACAAGAATTTGTTAACTCATGGCTTCTGGCTAGATGCTCAGGCCTTTTCCTCTAAGTTTCTCAGCTTCCTGACTGTCCTTCACCACTGGATTGTTCTGGTGATTGGCCATCAGTAGTTTTGCTCTATATTTCACCTCTCCTCTTTGCTGTACTACGGTTTTTGGGTTTTTTTTCTCTAACTGCTTATGGACAGGAGACTTATTTCTAAAGCTTCCTCCTACTTCTATTTCCCAAACTGATGATTGAGGTTCTTTTCAGCTTGTCCCTTGACAGGGAGCAGCCAGAGGGTGGAGGGAATGTAATGAGAGAAGAATATATAATTCTCAGCTGGCCCAACACTAAAATGTGGCAGCAGCAATATTTGCTCTCAGTCTTTCTGGACTTTGAGAAGTTTGAGGACAGAGAAGGCTAACTGACAGAAGTCTATTAACCTCAGTTTATGAATGGCATAAAAGTCAAAACAATGAGGTAGGTCGTGAAAGACTATATCACCATAACCTTTCAACCTTTTAGCAACATGAGAAGCAAAAGAATACAGCTGCACCCTTGGAAAACAGTATGGATTAAGTAAGTCCTCTTCAGTTTTGCCCTGTATTTAAAGAGATAGAAACACAGAAGCTAATTTAGATCTCATAAACCTTGTTGGAACCAGAGATAACTTCATTAAATCAGTAAATAACTCAATAAAAACAGAGTAAAATGGTAACACAAAGGAGTTTAAAAGAATCACAGAATCATAGAACCAGAATAGCCTGAGTTGTAAGGGACCCATTAGGGTCATAAAGTCCAGCTCCTGGCCCTGCACAGGACACCCCAAGAGTCACATCATGTGCCTGAGAGCATTGTCCAAACACTTCCTGAACTCTCTCAGGCTGGTGCTGTGACCACTTCTCTGAGGAGCCTGTTCCAGTGCCCAACCATGGGTGAAGAACCTAAACCTCCACTGATACAGCTCCTCTCATTTCTGAGAGTATATGTGTGTTTGATTATTTAAACAAGCCATTAGGTAAAGGGTGTTGGTACATCAATACTACTTCTATAGTTGAATGTTTATCAGAATGAAGAAAGACCAGGCAAAAGCAGAAAAGTATTACTAAAGCCATCAAAGAGCATGAGGAATGAAAGAAACGTTTGAAATACAAACATGCTAGGGTGAAGATGCAAAGGTGAGGGTTCACAGAGTACTTCCATAGGGAAAAATACCAAAATATTGACTTCTAGATATGATTAATATAAAATATTTTCAATAGAACAGAAGTTACCATGCTCCACTAGCTGTTACATCATTAGAGTTCATGGTGGATTCAATAACTAATGTTTTTAAACCTGATGAAAATTTCTAATAGATAGTAAAATCCAATACATTGTATTGCTGATTCACAAAGATGGATAGAATTAATCACCTTTAATTTTGTTTAAACTTGATATTTTGAGCTTTTCCTATAACTAAAATATGTTCAAAGCATTTAATTTCTTTATATACAAAATCTAGTTTGAATGTCATCTTGCACACCTTTGATGGATACAGCTTCAGGTAATATCAATGTTTTATTCTTACTTCATGCACTAGGGGGTTCCCTTTCCCTCCTAGTATGTAGACATTCCTAAATAGTTTTAACGTATCTATTTACGCTAACAAGAAAAAACATCAAGTGGATTTTGGTTTGCTGCTATTTCAGGTAAGGGTATTTATTCAGCACAATTAATTTTCACTATATGAAGAATTTAAAGTAAAATCCTGTCTCTGATAGAAGGATACATAACATTATTCTGTGTTTTTATTCAGCTTATTTGCATATAAATATATTTAAAATTTCTTGAACTGTATGTGATTGAGATTTGCTAAAATAAGTAATATTTTTATAAACTTATTATTTACTTGTGGATATAATATTTTTTTTAAATCCCAAACAAAACCACCAAGAAGACCGAATTATAAAATTTTAATAAAGTTATAACAATGTAAAAAAATGGGATGGATAAATAAATATGACAGAGCAAATACAACCTCTTTCTTGCTTTACAGATTAAAACCAACTGGCTGTGGATTTTAAAATAGTATGACATTCTGGTTTCTTTTTTAAATTTGGAAAATCCTAATCATTCAAACTGTATGTGCTATAGTATTGTATCTATCAACAATTATTATACAATGCAGCAGAGTGAATGGACGGTAATGTCATCAGTGTTTTGAGATGTCTGTAAGAGTTGGGACTAATTTCTGTTCCATGATAGACTTTACCCTGGTAGAAATTTTTGTCTTTCATTCAGAATATGTCAGTAAAATGAATGTTTTTGGGGACTTTGGGAAAGGGTAAAACTCTGAATATATACAACATTGGTCATGTATCTTATAATATTCTAATATTCTAATAACAATAACAATTCCATTGAAATCTTCTGTTGCAACTAAATTTCTGAAATACTGATGCATTATTTGTGGTAGAAAGATAGGTTGTAGTGCAATGATCCATTAATTAAACACACTTCTATTTCTTGTTGCTTCTGTCTTTTTCCATGCACCCAAGTCAATGATAATCTAAGCAGAATTCAATGACAGACTGAAGACATCTGTTATGTATCATGTATGTGTATCAACTCAGTAGATACCTAGCTAATACAATAGTTTAGAGGCAGGTAGATTTCCAGTTGAAAAAAATCTAGATTTCTTTGTTAGTGTGAGCCAAATATTTCTCCAGCCTATTGCTTCTTTAATTATATTTGTATTTTGATCACAGTGTAAACTAGACATCCCTGATTACACAGGCAAAGATGCTACTGTATCTACACTTACAACCTGAATTGTCTTCCTAAAGTGTTTAAAGAAAAAATTCTGTCTAATTCCAGATAGGAAAAGATATCATGGCCTTAATTCACTTACTTACACATAAGATATTCAGTGCTACTTATAAAGGTTTGGTATCTATCTTGGTTTTGGCTGGGGTAGTGGAGATGGTATGCAAGACTTGTGCACAGACCTTACAGATATGGCAAAGAATGTACAGAAACCCACGCCCCTCTAAAGTGAAAGCTGGACCCCATATGCTAAAGTTTTTCAAAAAGTAGTAGCTGTCTAAATATAAACAACTGAGTAAATCACTAAGATTTTTATATGTGCTGAAAGAAAATTTATTTATTTTGATGAAACAAGGAGTAGCTGCATCTAGATTTACCTCTTAGGATGTGATACAGTGTACTTTCATCCATCCCTCACTGGAATACATAAATCCTAACATTAGAGAACATGAGAAAGGTCCTTTTCCATACAAAAAATAATGCACTTCAGGTTGTTTGTTACCCTCAATGTCTTTTTTCTAATAAAGACTGTAATAGAGTTATCTCCAGGCCTGGAACTGATAAGCTTACCTGAGTAGCCTAAAGTCACCACAGACAAAATAATTCCGATGACATCACAAATATGAAAGATAACTTATTTTTATTGTTTGTAAATGGCAAAAGAAATCATAAATCATTTTAGTAAAAACGAGTTTTCTTAAACAAAGAAGATGCATATCTATACCAGAGCACAGTTATTCTTCATATCTGTAATTATAGACTAAAAACTGGCAGTACAATACGACATAGTTTTCTATCACTTCTATGTCTGAATAACTTGCTTCTGCATTTGCAATTGCTCCAGTTACAATGACAAGAATAAAGAAAAGACAACTATGTACTAATCAGGATATCATCTAAAAAGTGTGATTCTCTGCATACCTAATATTGCACTTCTGATAAAGTACCTTGTGAGAGATTATAATTTTGTCTGAAAAAATTTATCAAAGCCTGAGGAATTATTTTGATGAGATAGACAACTGAATGACAAAGATATCTTAATTTCTAGTTCTTGCTGTCAAATTTCAGGCACTACGTGACAAGTCAGAATCCAGGTTGCCATTCTACCCATGGCTGGCCCTTCATACATCTGCATTCCAGATTCACAGGGTCAAGCATATTATTGGTTCATTTATTTGTACTTGTGAGTATGTGCATAGGAATATCAATGAATCCAATGATATCCATGCATATGTATTGACTATGAAATTCATTATATTGATTAATATATTTAATTATTATCCATGTCCCATTCAACTAGCATCCACCTGACATTTACCAAGCAGAATACCATTAAAAACATAGCACTTGAAAGAATGTGTTTGTATTAAATTTGCATATTTATACAGCAGGCATGATTCCATTACAAATTTCATTAAGCTATTTCTTACAGGAAACACATAAAATAAGCATTTTCTGCACTGTACATGAGAAGAAATTCCTCTGAGCAGAATGAAAGAATTTTTAAAAAAATTGTATTATTGAATTCCATTACCATCTCTATGATTAAACGTATTTTTCATCAGTAGATACTTTTCAGTGCTTTAAATTAGTATGTAGAAAAGTGAAGAAAATTAGGACAATATAATCTTTTGTTATACTTACAAAATATTTTCTGTTTCTCTAACTATAAAGACTTCTACTTTCAATAATAATGATGTTTAAATTGAAGTGGCCAAAATTAATCCATTCAAAGTCATAAAGATTCTGAGCACAACCAGTTCAACAGTAAAAGTGTCTGAGAATTATTAAAGGTCTTCACATATTTTAAATGTGCTTCAGCTTAGAATCAATAAAGTTAGCCAACCTACTCCTCCAACACATTTTTAAGCATTATTTTTTACCATGCTATGCCTGTTATGCAATCATGTGTTTGACTGTTTATGTGGGCTCATCCTTTATTTGACAGTCACATGTAATATTTTTAACATACGTTACAATTGATTTCTATTATAATCACAGCAATCCAAGTTCTCAGCTGGTTTAAATTGTTCTTTTCTACTGGAGCTAGTGAACAAATATTGACGTCAATGGGGCCATTTTGATTCATATTTCCAGAAGTCCTATCCCACTATGTGGAAATAAATGTTATTACAACCAATTGTGTTACCACTTCATTTGGCCCCAACAACCTTTTGTTGACCATAGCAAATACTTACCCTTATTGACATCCCTTCCTAAATTTTAATCAAACATATTAATCAAACATTACAAGTCTATTAATCTGCACATTAGAAGTCTATGGTAATTGAAGAGGTGTGCATGAGGATATGTTCCTTCCAATTATATAATTTAAAATGTCAGTTTCTTAGTCTTCAGAAGAGCTTTATGCATAGCTTCAAATTTGTACACTATAAAACACTGCCATCAATATCACACCTCAAATAAAAAGGATTCCATCTCACTAATTATTTTCCAAAATTTTGTGAATCGCATAAAATTTTCCTTATGCAAATATGCACTTATGAAGTATCATTTGACTTAAGCACTGTAGCAGATCTCAAATATTTCAAAAAGCTTTGCATTTCACTATTCAGAAAGTTTTGGCCTAGGGAACCAATGTCCTACAAGCTCTCTAAGCTCTACATCAAAGTACCTAGAAAATAAAAAGATATTTCAGAAAAGGATAAAGGCAGATGTGGGGATGATTCACCATGAAGAGAGACTATCTTCCTGATATTCTGATACATCTTCCTCCAAGAGGAAGACTTTGCCCTAAAACTGTGTTCTGAAAATGAATTTCAGTCTGTGCTGAAATTCCCAGATGTAGATGTAATCAGATAATTTGTTCTGGAAATATACTGTCAGAATTCTGAGGAATGCCTGTTTCAAACAGTCTGGATACCAGCTAGTACTGCTTTGGACTCCTCAACTTAGAAATTTCTGGTTATGTAATTTTTCCAAAATTGCTAAAGCAGACAGATTTAAAGGCACAGCTAAAAACTGTCACTAACTTGAGAACAGGTACAAAACAAAGCAGAAAGCAAGTATAGCTGCACCAGGAACCCTTTTAATTATTTAATATGTCTAAGGGTGAGTGCAAGGAAAAGCATGAGAGCTGAAGAATGAAATTAAAAAAAAAAAAAAATTATGGACAAAAGTGAGTTACAACAATTGATTAAGTAAGGAAGTAAATCATAGAATCATAGAATGTTTTGGGTCAGAAGAGACCTTAAAGCTCATCTTATCCTAACCCCCCTGCAACAATAACTCACAGACTTTTTGACAACTTGGTTTATTGTCAGTCAGTAATAGCTGACTGATCCATCCTCTTGCACTAAAGAATCCACAAAACACAGTCTCCAGATACTGATGTTCTTTGAATCCTAAGGAACAAATGCTAATGTTTAAAAAGTCAAATCAGCTCAAGAACCCACAAAAAAACTGGAATGAGTTAATGAAGGCTAACATTACTGACATTGCAGTAATAATAAGGTGACCAAAAATATACATCATAGAGACTAATCAACAGCTGTGTCTAATGTGTCATTTCCTTTCTGTATGCTCTAACAGGTCAACTGGATATGGGTGATTTAACAGACCTCTTATATCTAAAAAAAATTAGGATTCCATATCAGATGAAAAATTAATGGATTTTTACCTATTTGGAAAAGTACATGCAATTTATAACAATTGAATCATGAAAATATATCAATGAAGCTCTGAGGGCTATCCCTCAGAGTATTGTGTTATGTGAGGGTTTTATTATCACTTCATCCAACAGATCAAAAAGAACATCTACAATAATGCCACAAGTATAGTTGTAATAACTTTAAAAACAATTCAGAATTATTATTTAATTCAGAATTCTTGTGATAACACTGTCCAATTTCATCTCAATTTCAGACTACTATAGTTTAAAAATTAATTTTCATACAGTATCTCCTTGAGGAGTTGTGTCATTGAGTTATTTTAGTGACATAGTGTTACACAATGACTGCTTTTGTGTCTGATGCTTTATTGTCTCTTATTGAAAGATTAAGGAGGAAGAGACCCAGAGTCAAAACTAATTTTGGTTCTGTCCATGTTTGGCTGGATGTTACCTTTCACCTGAGTGAAATTGAGACAATTTTCTTTTTTTATTACTACTTTCACATCCATAGAATACCCTACCCAGTAAAAGGCTTGTTGAGATGCAGCTCTCAGATCAACATTATATGGCTCACAGATGCATCTGGCCCTGAAATCCTACTGTTTTCATCGATGTTCAGCAAATGGAAGCAGCTTCACGAGGGCAGGAACATCTTTACATGAGTCAAAACCTGTGAATTGTGGAGATAATTTTGCTCCTTTGATAGATTTAGTGCCGTGGAAGGTGTTGGCTGAAGAAAAGCAAATCATGCTTTGCTAACAGCAGTTTCTGTATGATTTCTATAGTGAGGAGTGTCAGTGTTCATTGGCAAGGTGTGAACTACCCCATATGAAAATACTTCAAATGAGAATCCTGGTGAGGTAAATTCCTAACTGTGGCTCTCCAGATTAACAAGTAGCTTCAAGCATGGAAGAAAAACACATACTTGAAGAATATCAGCTGTTAACTCCTGCATTAGATTGAACATATTAGGAACTATTTGACAGTGAAAAAGCTAATTGAAATATTTTTAATTGCAGAGTATTCACAGGCATATCAGAGATCCCAAGAGGTCAAAGATTTCAGTACCTGTATTAGCACTGAGGATGTGGAATTTTAATTATTTTAATGTATCAGATAGCACTAATTAAAATACATTGCTGCAGGATATTTGTTAACTTATTTTCATTGCCTTGAAAATGTCCATTAATAATTATAAATTAAGCACCCAATGGTCTTAAATACTGATCTAGAAAAACAGAATGGATAGACAGGACAGGATAGTTGACTTTTTTCCATGACTTCTTTCCATGCCAAACCCCATGTCAACACAAAAATAGTTTACTGATTTTGACTGATAATCTGTATACAGTCAAATCAGGAAATGGAAAAAAATAAGCAACAACAAAAACAAATCAAACCAAACAAAAAAAATAAAGCAAACAAACAAAAAAACAGTAAGTGAATATTAAGGGGAAAGCTCCCCACATTTATGACATCCTGTCATAGATTTTTTAATTTTAAATAAAATTAAATAAATTTTTTTAGTTTTTTTAAGTCCTCTAGAATGACTTTCAAACTGTGAATGCATGAGGAACTTTTCAGAAGGCACTAAATGATCTAAACCACATTTTGAGAATTTAAGACATCACCACATATTCAGATGACTTCATTCATTTCCATAAAACATAGGAAGAATGTCTGGCAAATGTGGAAAAGCTTCTAAAGATTTTTAAGAAGCAATGGCTTTAACTTGGGAAAAACAAATGTCAATTAATGAGGGATCACATTACCTTTTAAGGGTATGCATGTTCTGAAGAATGGCAGAAGCCACAGTCACAGAAACTGGATATTGAGAAATATTGAGATAGTTCCTGGGAAAATGAGTACAAAATCTTATGTGGATTCTTGAGGGCACAAAAAATTTTCCAAAACAGCCAACAGAAAGCAGCTTTGTCATGATACAAAACATGAGAGAACTTTTTATTTCTAAAGTTCTAACTTTTTTTTTTTTTTTTAAATTCCTGAAAATATAGTAGCAGCTCATAGAAACTGGTCATTTTCAGACATTAATTGTTAGAGTGTTAGGTGACTAAGTCTCTAAGAGGCTGATTACCAGATTTTTAGGATATAAAAAAATAGTAACAAAATTAAATACTTAAATATATAATCTGAACTTTGAGGAGCCCTCAAAGGGATATTCAGTAAGAATTATGTGAATCAGGTACAAGAATTATAATTCCTTGTGGTCTCTACTTAAAACCCACAGTCCTGTGGAATAGCACACAAACCATGTAAAAAGAGTTGCAAGGATGAATTATCTTGGAAAACAATGACACAGGTTTCCTGTTGACTGGAGACGATGAGATTGGAGGCATGAGGTTCAATGATGGTATTATAGAAAAGTAGGCTTTGGAAGAAAACTTAAACATTTAACATTTGACATTAATTAAACATTTCTAATTTATATAGTTACACATGTAACAGAATGTGGCATTTTGCTGTTGTCAGTGGCATACACTGAGAGAGCTGGAATGTCCTCAGAGGTTATGATGGATGTACAATTAGAGGCACTGGGTTGGGTTGACCCTGGTACCAGATACCCACTAAAGCAGCCTCTCTATCTCTGCAACTGGACAGGGGAGAGAAAATACAGCAAAAGGTTCATGAGTTAAGGGCCAAGAGACATCACTCACTGTCCACTGTCAAAACAGACTGAACTTGGGGATATTAATTGATTTTATTACTAAAAAATCAGAGCAGGATGATGAATGCCCTAGGCACTTGCCTGTACATTCCACATACCTAGCAACTATCCTGCCTCATGACAGAGCTCTGTGTGGTATTCTCAAGAAGATCAACCCTAAACAAGGCCTGAAACACTTTCAGAAGGCTGATCAACAGGGCCATGCTGGTTTGAGCATCCCAGGGATATTCAAAATGCTCAAGAGCAATTGCAATTAGCCTGGAGAAGAAGGTGAAGATGGATGGAGATGTCTCCCCCTTATGCTGGCTTGGAGAAGGCATAATTATTAATAACTTCCAACAGATGGCTCCCGAAGTACAGAGTTGACAGCAATGTTGATTTTAAATACCAGATCAGTTTCATGGCCTGTAATTCTATCATTTCATAAGACAGTGTTACAAAGCACAACAGGATGGCCTTAGCTCAGCTCCCGTGAGTGATAAACAGCACAACAGGGATCATATCCTGAAATTAATGTTATTACTTAAAGTAATTTTAAGAACAATCATACCAACTTTATGGGAAAATAAATCAACACTGTGACCAAGAACTATTAAATGAATATAATTTTTTGCTTATATTTTTTTTTCTTATTACTTTCACTAAAATTTGTTCTTAGCTCAACCTGTCATGCTCCATCTTGAGGACAGAAAGTTGTGCCATGGTTTAACTCCATATGTCAAATAAATATCATGTAGCCCCTTGCTCACACTCACCCCATAATGGAAAAGAAAGGACAATCAGAAATTAAAATGGCAAAACCTGTGGTTTCAGATAAGAACTGTTTAAATTTTGAAATAAAGTAAAATATCATCATCATCATCATCATCATCCTAAAGTAATGGAAAGAATAAGAGAACCCAAGAAAAAGTGTTGCACAATACAATTTCTCATGATCCACGGACCAATGCCCAGCCCATTCCAGAGCAGTGGATCATGGTATCCCTTCCAGCCAACTCCTCCCCAGTTTATATACTGAACAAATGTCTGTGGTATGGAATATCCCTTTGGCTAGTTCATCTCAGCTACACATCCTCACAGCTGAGAAACTCAAAAGTCCTTGACTTAGGGCAAACTCTACTTGCAGTAGCTAAAACATCAGTGTGTTATCAACATTATTCTCATAATAAAGCAAAAAATTACTGCAATGTATCAGCTATTAGAAAGAAAATGAACCCTATTCCAGCTAAAACCAAGGTATCAATATAGAAATAGTGGCAGAACAATGGAGAAATTCATGTTAACCTGTAAATGAAGGCTATGATCAACAAAATCAATGAAAATTTTTGCAGTTGTTTTGAAATTCTATTTTAATACTAAAAAAACAGAAGATAGGGAGAATAGACATTTAATAAATATTGATACTATCTGGAATCTGACACAGATTTCACCTGTACCAGTTATCCTAAACAATTCTAGTAACCCCTGGAAAGAAGCATTTTGTGAGGCCAGGATGTCTAACAGGGAAAAGATGCCTCACATCTTTAAAGAACCTACCTCTAAAACTGTCTCAGAGAAAGTCTTGCCTGTAGAACTGCAAAATCAAAACTACAAATACTAAACAACAGGCTAGACATTCTTATGCAAAAATATCTGGAAAGCTCTTTCTGGCTAGTGAATATGAAACAAACAAACCCTATTATCAGATGTAAAATGAAACAATCACTTTGGGCTTGTAAATGACATTTATTGTCTCAGAAAATTGAAAAAAAAATCTGTCCAATGAAAATTTTACTGAAAATGGCTTTTTAATGTGTAATAGTATTTAAAATGCCAACACAACATTATGAGGTCTAAGGAACAAAACAAATCATAGAATATGCCTTAAATATACCTTACTTAAACCAGGGCTTGCTCTTCACAAGTACTGTGTGATGTTCTTCACCGTCTCAATATGTGTAAAGTTACAAACACAGAAACTATCTGGTCATGATAGTAACCATGGCTTTGGAAAAAAATTACATGAGAATGAACTCTAGAAAAGACTGAGATATTTTCCATCAGGCATAAATGAATAATATAAACATCTACTTTATAAATTTTATAAACACCACATGATAAGTGCTAGAGGACAAGGAAAAAAAAATATGATATATTAGGGTTGATATTAGAGCAAAACTCCTAACTATGTGGAAAAAAGGAACGTAGCTATTTTGCAAGAATGCAGATATATATATATAATTATTTTATATTGATTTAGTATTAGAAAATGTTTTCTTTTACTCCTATGTCCCAAAGAACTCTAATGAATAAGAATTCTAGTGTAATAAAAAGTAGCACAGAATTCAGAGACAGCAAGGGGAAGTTGGATGAAATTTTGAATACGTGTATATCCTAACTTTTATTATACTTTCAGGAGAGCAAAAAATTCAACATAATCTATTTAAAAAGAAAAAAAAACCACATATTTCTCATTATGTTGTTGGGCTTTTAAAATATTTTTAATTTGACTATTTTGTTTGCAGACAATATGAGTTCTTTATTTTATATATCACATGTATTTATTTAATTCATGGTGAAAAACATCTGTAAAGGAAAATAAAGAACTTTTAAATTCCACATTTCCTGACCCAAAGTCTTCAGAAAATAGCTTTTTCAAGTATTCAATATGATATTTGGCATATCTGATGTAAGTATTTATATTATTTGAGGCTAAAAGTGAAGTTACCTTATTTTTAGCTACAGACTTCTGTATTTTGGGACAGTAACTACTCTTCTTATACTTTCTGCTATGAATAAAATCAAGTTAGACACTTTATATCTTATTTTCTATTACAAATTAATTTGAAGGTGTGACTCTGAATATGGAGATAGTCATATAAAGCAATCTGTAACTTATTTGTGGTGCTGGTAATGATTTTCTTCTTTGTCCTTTCTGTATCTATTTTATTCTGCCTGAATGAACATTTTTTTTCTGTATTGCACACACTTGACTTAATTTAAAGGCCTAGAGTTCAGTCCTCCAGCTAGTCTATTGACCTTTTTAATTTTTTTAATTTATATTTAAATAAAATTCTAGAGAAGACCAATCACTGCAGTACCATTCATAAGCATGGATTGCGTTCTTGTAGATTCAAAGAAACATACTCAATTTGAAAAAATCAATGGACTACAAAAACTAAATCTCATGCAAAGTTTATTAAATTCCTGCATTCCCCAAGTACATCATGTAACACTACTAAGCAGTATGCAAGAACTGTTACAGCTGAAAGGTAAACCATTCAGTGTGTGAAATATGAATCCTTGTCTTCTTTGTAATGCAGAGTATTCAGGGCCTCCATTCTCCACCTGATACCCACAATTACAAAAGAGAAATAAAATATTGAGGGCTGAGGGAATGTTGAACCTATTGTGGGTGTTGTTAAGCTGCCCATATGACTTCCCATAACCATTGTCACCATTAATAGAGAGCCCTGATGCCCAAAAAGAGGAACCTAAACCATAATCTCGATTTTGGTTCAAAAAGTTTATGAAACTCAGTGCCAAGTAGCTAACTGACTGCAGCTGATGGATGCACAGAGATATCTTAAAATATGGTGTTTGGGGGGAAACTCCTAAAGGAATCCTTAGCCTCCTTAGCCTTTGTGATGTCCTAGTGTTAATTGATAATGCAAGGAACAACCAGTCATTTCCTTTTTTCCCTATAGTTACAAGTGATAAATTAGATAGCATGTTGCATCAGTTTTATGAAATATCAAGATCTTCCAAGCATGGAAATTCTCTGTTGCTGCCTAGGCTACCTTTAGAACCATTTCTCAATGCCTTTGCAGGGTCTGTATCACAGTAGAGGACTGAAGACTCATGTCCAAAATCTATTCAATATAATAAGATGCAATTGTTTGGAACAGCACCAAACTCTAAATGTTTGTCATATCCGTGCATGCCAGCTGAAAAAACAAGCAAACAAACAAACCAACCACATAGAAGGACTGAGAAACCTTGGACACAAAAATTAATCCTAGAACTAAACTGTTTTTCTCTCTAACTCAGCATTTGTAGAAGACATTAATTTTCGTTGCAGTCTTCTGCTGAAAAAAAACCAGCCACTAACAAGTGCTGAGGCAAAATACAGCTTAAGAGGATCCTGCAAATGCTTAAACTCTAAATGTGCCTTAAGCAGAAACAACCCAATATCCTGCATTTAAAATGAAAATATATTTCTCCTTTGTGAATAGTTAACTGGAGCCAAGAACACATCTGTTATGAGGATTCTACCTCGTTTTTATGCTCTGCATTCTTGAGAACAAAAGGTTAAAAAAATCATTTACAAATGTATATCTGCAAAGAACTTTGTATTATTTATTTGCTATTCTATTTAAAGTATTCTGTACATCTGCTGTTTATCATTAAGTTCACTAACATAAAACTGAATCTGCCTTGAGGTGATAATCTAAAAAAGGGGCATTAGTGAGAGAAAATGTTATGGGAATGACAGAAGAATGCAGCTATATATTTTGATGAACAGTGAGTGTTCAGTGACCCAAGACAGAGGAAGCTATAAATGATTCATAACTTTGAGAAATTCTGTAGTTTAAGTAATTTAAGACATAGAGTTCTGTCTAATTAGAAGTAAGTACAGTATCAATTCTAGTATTAGCTCTTTTATTGGGTCCTGGCTTCAATAAAATTATTTTCATGTGATGCACATTGCTATTTTAAGGGCCTCTGTATGGTGTATTCGTTGATTTATTATTATCTGATTTGCACATTGAAAACAATTGCTCTCAGGAGAATTACAATGGGATTTGATTCAGATGTAAATAAATAACAGAAGAGCCCTGAGACCTCAGCACAGTTTGCTTCTTTTTGTAGAGCTTTCCAGATTTCCCAACTTGCCAGAAAATATTTTTCAAACCTAAAGGCATAAATTTAAAATTTGTGCCTCACTTTTTTTTTGCTGTTATTGTTTTTAACAGATAAATTATTATATAATGAACAGCTGCCTTTGACTTCAGGAGTATGGCTGTTCTTGCAGCCATTCCTCTTTTAAAGGCAGATAAATGCTTACAATGCTCTCAGTTGATACCTGGAAATAATACCTTTTTGCTATACAAATGCCCTGGTTCTGCAAATATTTAAAACATTTCAAAACTGTTTAAAGCTAAATACACAGAAAAAAGCCTTAGATATCTTAAAACCTGCTACTATAATTTCTAGACCCTTGGCATTCTGAAGGGTATTGAAAATCTGGGTGCAGATACATTTACAGACATCATCAAGAAAACTTATGAATTTTGGTCAGGGAACTACAGAGCTAGGTAGAAGGAAATCTGAAATCCTGAACTTCCCTAAAAAGTAGGAAACTGAATAGGACTGTGAGATTGCCAGTGGGTTCTTCTGACTGTCAGAAATGGATACTGTGTCCTAGAAAAAGTTACCTAGAAAAGTATCCTTAAAAAAAAAACAAAACAAAAAAAAAACCCACAAAACTAAGAATCAAAGAGTATTTTTGGATATTGTTTAGTCAAAAAAATGGCAGTTTAAAGGAAATTACTGTAACAGAGTTCAGAATTCTGTAAGTCCAGTTGAGGAAAAACAACTTGTTTAATATCTTGAGGCTGATAAAGTAAGGTGGAATTTGATCTGCTGGAGTGTAGGAAGGCTCTACAGAGGGATCTGGACAGGCTGGTTCATTAGTAGAAGCCAGTTCTCTGAATTTCAACAAAGTGAGGTGCTGGGTCCTGCTCTTGGGTCAAAACATCCCAGGCAGTGCTACAGGCTGGGAGCAGAGGTGCTGGGAAATGGCCCAGCAGAAAAGAACCTGGGGATTCTGGTCAGTATCCAGCTGAACATGAGTGAACTAGAGTGGCCAGGTGGCCAGGAGGGCCAGTGGCATCCTGGCCTGTATCACAGCAGTGTGGCCAGCAGGGCCAGGCAGGGATTGTCCCCCTGTACTCGGCACTGAGGCCACACCTTGAATCCTGTGCTCAGTTTGGCCTCTCACTCCATGAAAGTCATTGAGGTGCTGGAGCCTGTCCAGAGAAGGGCAATGAATCCAATGAAGGGTCTGGAGCAGAAATCTGATGAGGAGCAGCTGAGGGAGCTGGAGTTGTTTAGCCTGGAGAAGAGGAGGCTTGGGGTGGGGTGTGACCTTATCACTCTCTACAAATACCTGAAAGGAGGATGCAGCCAGGTGGGGGTCAGTCTCTGCTCTCTGGTAACAAGCAGCAGGACAAGAGAAACCCTCAGGCTGAGCTAGAAGACATTTAGATTGAATTTTAAAAATTTAAAATTTCTCCACAGAAAGGCTTGTCCAAGATTGGAACAGACTGCCCAGGGAAGTCGTGGAATCACCATTAGCTTTAAAAATATGTAGCTGGTGTCCCCTGGGGACATGGTTTAGTGGGTGGACTTGGTAGTGCTGGGTAAATGGTTGGACTTGACATGTCTAAAGGTACTTTCCAACCTAAATGATTTTATGATTCTGTTTGAACAAGGCATGTATTAGTGTATAACTAATGATCTTACGTTTGTTTATATCCATCTATAAAATTTTATTTCTTCACCTTAAGTGTAAACATTTTTCCACAGCTTTACTGATTCAGCCCAGTGACATTTGGGTGTGAGTTTTTGTGGGGGTGGAGAGAGACTAGTTTTATGAAATGTTACAGGTTGTAAAAGATTTTTATCGTTGATAGTTTCCTCTTATTGGTACCTCCTCGTATCGCAGATATCCTCTGATCTTCTCCAAGAAAGTCCTCAGCTAGTTCTCTCATTTTTCCTTTCCCATGTTTCTTGAAGCTACTGGTAGAGTAGGTTTATTAAAGTTAAGAGATGTTGAAAGAGTAGATATGAAGAAAGTTCTAGATCACATTACTAATAATATGATTTTTGGAAAAGTTTTCTGCAAGTGATAATTTTTGGTATGAGTGCCAGCACACAATGCAGTTGCAGTCTCTGGCAGGCAGCAGCCCACAGGGGCTGAGTGGAATGGCCCAAGATTGTGGCCAGTGGCAGGGAGCACTAAGAACCCCCAGAACCTCTAAGGACCACTGAGACAAGACTAGAGCCCATCTTGGATGTCCCATCACAAGCATTTGGATGTGAAGGTGGATGGGAAAAGAAATAGCGAGCTGGGAAAGGGAGAAGATAAATTAGAAAGATAGACTCAAAGTTTAAGATAGTTTAAGGCTTTATGTATCACCCAAAAATCAATACTCACTCAGAAGTCATATACTTTGTGGTACTTAAGGTATATTTTATCCAAGAAGAGCTGTCTTAGTGTCCTGAAAAACTTTTATTAATGGAATGGTTTCAATCTTTGAGACTTTACAACTCACCTACAAAACATTTGCTCTATGAAAAGTACAATTTGCCTTCCAACTAGCCTGACTTGGGGAGAGGACAGAGGTGAACCATCATTTACCAGTGCTTGGGTGGGAGATCTGGAGAATAGATCATGAGATGTGAAGGAGTTGATTAGCTTCTTCATCTCCTTGCTTTTTTATTAGCCCTGCTTTGAAAGCACCACTGGCACTATTCCTAGAATTAAATAGACAATATGAGAATCCCACCGCAGCTCAGGTATGGGTCAGAGGGTTTAAGGAATATTCCAAGGGCTTAACAGCTGTATACATATAGCCATGAGGAGAAATGCAGTTTCCTGTGGACTTTGTACGCTTCCTTGGTCAGAGGATACTGAAAAAAGGATTCTGAAAATGTTCAGCGATCCATAAATTACTAATACTGTTTTAGGATGATTAGTAAGTATCAAAATTCATTAATCAATTTAATTCCCTGTTCCTTCAACTCCTCTTTGGCAGCCTCTTAAGATACCATAATGATGACTTTGGGGGTTTTTTAGACTAAAATTTCTGCTTCTTTCTCAGTATACAAAGTAGATCTCAGGTGTCATTTGACACTTACAAGCAACATTGCAATAACTCTTACTGTAAACTAAGGTTTGGTTTAGGGTACTTAAGTTGGTAGAAGAGAAACTATTTAGACTGAAAGCTTTATTACAGAGTAAGCAGAAAGAAGATTTAAAATATTTTATATTCTTTAAGTTTCAGATTCTCCAAATCCTTCAAAGTCAGTGAAGAGGTGATTGAGATTAATTCCAGCAGCTGTCTTAAATTAAGTAATTGTAAAAAGCTTATAGGCACAGTTTTAAACATGATTCTCATAAGAGAATAAGAGTGAATTCTGATTCTAATAGAGGTTGAAAAATAAATATTAAATATTTTAAGGTAAAATTAGCCAGCATGGTACAGTCCCAAGCAGAAGTACTTGAGCTATTATGAGAACGACAACCTAAAACCTAATTGTATTATCATTTTTCAAATACTGATCTTTCCTATAAAAAAAATTGTTTTAAAGTACCAAATATCCTGTACCTTGTAAAATAATCAATTCATTTTAAAATAAATCTGTCTCGGCTCACTGACATTCAGAGAGCAATGAAGTTAAAGACCAAATGCCTCAGCATTTACATATGACCAAAACTACTAAATTTGAATAGTAGTCTGTGAATAACTAGTGGTCAGCCTTACAGAATATCAAATAATGCCTAATATGTGTACACACAGGCCCTGCTGGTTTTGGATTAATGTTTACAGATGTGCTCTTAAAGATTCCTAAAGATTTTATGGGAAACAGTGAATTATTTTCCCTCAACAATCTCAATTTTTGAAAATTAATTATTGTGAAATTTGCTTATGGATATTGCATTATGATCTTGTGAATGGGATGTCATCCTTCATCTGAAGGGGGTGGTAAGCCTGGAAGACAATATAGTGATAGGGAGAAATTGTTAAGCTGTTTTACTGTAAAAATCTATTACAGAGTTTGAATCAACAGCCATCAGCCCCCTCACATGTCCTGATGAAAATAAATTTGTTCAAATATAAAATAACTCACCTATTCCTAATGAAAGTCTTACTTTAGATTAAGAACTTGACTGTCATCTCCTAAACTGCCCAGCAAAAATTGCTCAGAGTACCTAGAGGCAATATTGCAACAAGCCTATGATTAGGAGACCCAGCGAGGGAAAAGTTAAGTCAAATGGAAGACAGTGTCTAAATTCTTAACTCTAGAAAGATTAAATAGTTTAAAACATGATATTTAGAAAAAATTTACCTTTCTTTCCCTAAAAGGTAAAAAGATTTACCTTCATGTCAATTACATTTAAGAAATCAAACTTTTTATGCTTTTGTTTTCTTCAGAAAATGTTAGCCCTTGATAATATCATCAATATTAGGAAAATAGTAAAATTTTTTTGTCTAATCTGTTTTGGATGGAAATGTCAGAGCTAAATTGGGTAAGCATATAATTAGCTAAAAGTTATAAATCTTAATTTATTTTCATGTCGGTTAGCTTAGACATTTTTAAACATCCAGCAGAGCTATAATTTAAAAAAATATCTGCACATCTGTCATTAAATGATCAGTTTCATTGATACCTATCTCTGTTTTTACTAAAAATAAACATTTTACTTTATTATTTCAATCTACGAAGTGAATCTACATGCTAGATAACAGCATTCAAATATGAAGATTGTGATTTGAACATTTATGGAAATTTTGATCCATATAAGGAAAATGTGTTTAGGCCAAAAAATTGCTTTCCTCATCTATAAAAATCCTGCATGTGATTAGAAAAACTTCTAATTGAATATCTACTTGTCCAGTTGTGCATGTGTATATTAACTCCATCAGAGCTCTGGGAGGATGCAGGGATGAGCCTATAGAGCCCTCTTCATATCCACACTCTTTTTCCCACTTTTTTTTGAGGGGTATTTTACTACATTGCAACACATCTTTCACATAAATTAACATTTCTGAAAAGAAATTTCAGAATTTCTTTTTGGACTGAAGAGAGTGGGGAAAAATAGTTTTATAAAAAATTTGAATTTTCCATAAAATTTATGCCACTTAAACTCTGAATTAATAAAATGTCATTAGAAAATATGTGAGATTTATTTCAAATGCGTGCTTAATTATAACTGTGCAGAAAAAATGCAGGATCAGATAATGATATGCAATGTACATATACTGTATGCATTTCTTTTCATCGTTCAAAGAACTTTGAGGTTTTGTTAGCTTTAGAGTGATAAATTCAATAGAAGTCTAGAAATTTTATAAGCAGTGCTCTAGCAGAAGTTATGACTCTTCATTCATATATAAAATGAAAAATATTTTATTTTTCATTATAGCATTATACTCTCTATTCTTCCTTTTCAAAACCACCTAGCTTATAGAATATTAATTGTGTTGCTTTTTAATAACATTATATGAATAACACTGCACAGAAAATGGTATAATCAAATGTCACTGTATCAGGATATTTTCAAATAATAACTCTCACCTACTATTACAAAAACACTAGATCTGTTGCAGTGATCCTGGATACAAAAGATATGATCCTATTTATTTTCAAAAGAGAGGTTTTAAATCTGTAGCAATGTTACAGTAAAAAACTTTGCTGAATTGTACTTATGCTCTTTATGATCTGTTACATTTGGAAAATTTTGAAATAAGATATAATTCTCTGTGTGCAAAGGCAAAACAATATGATTGTGATTATAAAATAAAAATCCATTTGAACTGTTCTCTCTCAATAAACTGGTGATGAAAAGTGGAATTAACTGTGTGTAAAGCATTAGAGATGTGAGGAAAATTAAGGCAAAAAGGTTCTCTAGGTTGTTCATAAAGATAATAACTAAGTAGCAATAACAACAAAATCAAATCCCACCCAGCACATTTTTATCTTTACAACGAATAAATTGTCATTTTTAAAACAATGGATCTCCTTCCCTGCCTAAAGCACAAAAGTACAATGACCTGAAAACTCTTAGAAACGAATGTCCATGTCTTTTTCTCTGTTTCCACTGTTCAAGCAGTCTTATCATTGATATCACATTCATGTTTTACATTAACCACACAGCACTAACAATTGCCTTTAAATATTGTCTCAATAGGTTTATTACTGAAGGAAGAGTGGCTGCATC
Source organism: Oenanthe melanoleuca (assembly GCF_029582105.1). Lineage (NCBI taxonomy): Eukaryota > Metazoa > Chordata > Aves > Passeriformes > Muscicapidae > Oenanthe > Oenanthe melanoleuca. The sequence goes on along the minus strand of NC_079333.1, from coordinate 67,053,659 downwards.
AGAAAGAAAAACTGTCTATGAGCCCACACCCTGCTGGACAGCTCCAAATTAATCATAGAGTTCATTACAAAAACAGCATTTCCCTTCTTTTCCAGATGACAGTGATTATAGCCAGCCATGGAAAAGTTTCTCCAGATGAGGTGCCTGAAGGAGAGCACTAATCTGACTATTCTGAGAGAGCTATGCTTTCCTTTCCCAGAGGCTGCAAAACACCGTAAAAGAATGTTCTCCTTGGCTTCCCCCCATCTTTTGCCCTCAACATACACTTCTCAATTTATTGAACAGCTTCAGAGCCTGAACTGCAGAATTTAACTCCTGCATATCTGAGGTAAAGGGGATTCAACCTGATTAGCTTGACTTTCCTTCAAGTCTCTTTGTTCTTTTCTATCTTACATTGAAAAGGAAAAGAAAGGAGCAGAAGAGGGGGGAAAGCACACAAGCAGCCATGAATGGACAATCTACTTCTTTAAAATGACCTATTTTCTAAGGCACTTAACCCATGAAGTGACACAGAATAAGACAAGAAGGAAAGACCTTTCACTAGGGATAACCTACAATTTGGATAATGAAGGCCAAGAGGTTGTGCTAAGCTTTCTGGTGATCTCTTAGTTATGAATGACAGAAAAATGGGATAAATACTGAGGATAAATCCACAAATTAGTCATATGTTTGTTTTTTAAAGAGCTACTATGCTTTCTCTTGACCAAAACAGGGGGAAGGAAAAAACAAAGAACAAAACAAAATAAACGTATAGGATACTTCCAACATATAAATCTTAATCTCCTGTAGGGAAGAGAGGAAAAGGTTTGACACCTGTGGAGCATAAAGAGTACCTTGACCATCTCCCTTGAGATTCACAAGTAACAAAAGAGACAAAGGATGTGGAAATATTCCTTAAAAATAGTATTACCTTGGGAAGAACTAGGTATTTTGACAAGAATTTCAGCAAGAGAAAAACTTGAAACCAATGGGCTCTAGCACAGAGACAGTCTACATTTATGGCTGACTTTTGCTGACCTGGCAACTCTTATGAGTCTCTTTGGAGACCCACAGTTGTCTGCTCAATAAGAAGGCAAATCTCCACCCCAACATGATGCAGTTCTAAAGGTCATGAAGATTTTCTCCTTTTCTAGGCTTTACTACATAAATGGATTTTTTACAAAATGGGGACTATTCTCAAAAAAAAGAACAAACAAAAAATCTGCAAAAGTATAAATTGAAGGAGGTCTTTTTCCTTTATTCTGAGATTTGTAATGTATCTTCCTATTTTCTATTTCTGGTATCTGAACCTCTGTTTTGTTTCTCATTACAAACTACAGGAACAGTCTTATTCTATATCATTATTTGATAAACAAATCAATGCAAGAGACATATGTTATTCCTCAAAAACAGCAAAAATGTAAACATCTGCTCTAAATCCCCAAATGAAACACATTTTCCTTCAGGACATTTAAGTTTTCATTTCCTGATATATCATCTTTCGTGTCTCAACCTTCTTATGGGAAATCCTGAAGCCATTACTCTGGATAAGAATAAATAAATGTAAGAACTCCAAAGCAATTAGGGAAAAAACCCAACCCAAACCAAGCCAAAACATCCCTGATTAAATTGTTTACAATATACACAGGCCATGTGATCACAGCTAGATAAAAAAAGTTAAAAAGATTGACAAGATTTTTTTCTCTTTTTTCCCTCCAAATATATGTTAGGAGGTCTTTGTAATTTATCTTTGTATTTGGAGGATTAATGAAGATGAGAAATGGCTGGATAAAACAGGTTTCTGCTGCTTTGAACATAGGCTTGAATACCTTGATGTGAATTTATGTAGCAGGACTACTATACAGGGTTAGGGTCTAGTACAATTTGAATCAAAAATCAAGGATCAGACAGCAGTAAGAATGTCCTTTTCAATCAGCAAATACTGCTGTGGAAGTATTAAAGGATTGATTTCATAACAGTGGGAAAAACTAATCTGAAAAATTATTTTGTACTTTTCCCCAAATAAATGTCTTTGATAATGCAAACTTTAATCGTATTGTTGAAATCATCTTTGTTGGAACCCTGCTTAAGTGCTGTAAAGGAAAAAGACTGAAGACAGTGGTCAGTGCTCTCACTGTGATATCAGTACAAGCAGATCTGAATATGCAGATTTCTCTGAAAGGTTTGACCTGGAATGAAAAGTACCAATTACATTTAGTTTTATGACTCATCACATTGACAATTTACCCTTTGCCAACTCAGGATTTTTGCAAAATGCAAAGAGATTCCACAGTGCAATCAATACTATTCAAAATGTGCATAAATCTATGAGACAAAATCTATGAGACAGGATAAAATCTTGATGCTAAGGACAGTGGGCAATTTTTAAAATCATCTCAATGCACCTAAAATGGACTGAGAATCTTTATTGCTTTCTGACATAAAATAGTCACTGACATACTATGCTTCTAAAAGATCAGATTCAACAGTACTTCTTCCTGAAACACGAAAATATATAGAGTTTATATATTTAAAATTTGAATTAAACCGTGTTCTCTGAGTGCTGCAGAAGGAAGGTTGAATACCAGCTAGTTGATTCAGATAAGCCTGAAATTAAAGCAGGTGGAGAGGCTGACAATTTTTGTCAGTATCCACAACCGTGAGATTATGTTGATCATTTACTATGTTGTGTTTCAGTACTGGATCCTGACCTGGTTTTCTCCTCTAAAAGAGGGAGTGTGTCTTTCCGTGTTAATGAAAGTAATTACTCTTTCTGTTACTCTTTTCTTGCTGGTACCTTCACTCACATTTTTTCAAGTTTAAAATTAAGTATAAAATTAATTAACATTCTCTCTAGTAACAGGATTTAGAAGTTTGTCCTCTTTCTTTTGCAAATCAGCCTATTTACAGACATTAAATCTGTAAGTGGATTGCAAAGTATTGGCATTAAATAATTACATTCCAACTAATTAGACAAACCTTACTATAGAAGAATGAAAGTAAAGATTCTATTTATTATTGTGTTTTAAGAATGCTAACAGCTGTACTTTTTTGTGGCCTATGTAAAAAAATTGAAGGATTTGAAAATTTTTGTTAGTTTTTCATTCACATTGTTTGTTTAGAATATTGCTAAAATACTACATAGAATATCTTTTCTGATCCATCTGAGATTGGTGTAATTAAAACTCTAGATTTGTAAATAGCCAACAGCTTAAATTAGAATCTGCATGCTACGCCGAATTTTAAACATGAATTCTGTAAAGGCTTTGTTCCAGCTTCCTTGAACTAACAGGGTCAAATTCTTCTTGGAGATGTACATCTGGCCCCAGTTCCTGAAACAGGACATACTGTATTTTACAAAGAGCACTAAAGATCAGCCAAGTGACCTTTTATGTATTTTACAAATGCAGTTGCACAGTGTGCAGCTGCTGTGGTATTCTTCCAAGGTGTTCCCCTTATTTGTCCCTCTGTTTCTCCCAGTGTTGCAAACTGAAATTATTCCATTGCTAATTGCATATTATTAAATCCCAGTTGTTAAGTAGGAGAGCAAGAATGTCTGGAAGTAACATCAGCAGTTTGGCGTCCAGAAAGAAAAAAGAAAAAATCTCAAAGGATTTTCAAGGATTTTTTTCTTCCAAAATAAGTTTTAATACTGTGGTTCATCAAAATAAAACAAAACAAAACTCTAATATATGCTCTATAATGTACAGAATAATGTACCCCAGAACTTAACACAACTTCCCTGAAATTCGAAACAGAAGAACAATCTTTTTATGTATGGATCCAGGGATTATACCTTTCTAGAAAGGACAATAATGCTATAAGCAATAAATTAAATTGAGTATGAAAAATTATTAGCCAATGTTTTTTGCTTCAGTTTTTAACAAAATTATTTCATATTGATATATGGCTTTAATTTAACTGATCTGCAATGAATAGGTTCCTATGTAATTATTTAATATATAATAAAAGTAAATATATTTATGGTACCAAATACAATATTAATATTATAACTGTAAGCAATTATGGTATTCAATGGACAATTTTCTTCTCTTGAAAACTCATACCATTGGCCACAGCAGTACTTCATTAGTTTCTACCAATTAGAATCCTGACTTCTACATGAAAGCTTTGTTTTTGTACATTAGAATCTATTTAATTCCCTAAAATATATAGAATGATTACCTGTACATTTTTTTATGTAACTGAATATATATATTAACATGTATACCCACACACGTGTATGTGTCTGATTGGAAAAAAGGATAAATAATAGAAATACATTGTTAGAATGTCAAGGTTAAAAACAAAGAAAAAAAGGAACAAACCACCACCATTAATGGAAGAGGTTAACAAGATTCAAAGCTCTATGGCTAAAATGACTGTGGTAAAAAAACTTAGCTGCTGTTCAAGATCATGTTAACTTGATAAAGGCAGTGTAAAGAACTGGCAATCATGTAAACTCCACACTGCAGAACAGATTTCTAAAAGCATTTGCAACATATTAAAGTCATAAGAATCATTAAGTCATCTTAGTTGTTTGAGTTTTTTAACTGTTCAGAGTTAGGGTGTCATTATCTTTAACTGTAAAATTTCTGAAAATCAATGATTTCATAGATTGTAATACAGTTTGATTTTCTAAATTTTTCTGGAGGGGCAGTCCCACCAGTACTGATTTTTTATTTGCCTGTTCAATGAATTTTTTACACTCTAATTAAATCAATATAAATATTAGTTAAAAAAAAAAAAAAAAAAAAAAAAAAGGGAGAAGCTCTTCATTATGTCTGATGTTCCTTCATATGTTTGTTTTGATTCCAGCACCAACCCTTAGTTTTCCAATCAAGTGTACAGAATGTGGACATGTGTTAAATTAGATTATAACAGCCTGTGAGACAGGAGTGGTGCAACACCATGCAAAGAGTAACTTTTCCATTCTCTGTGGCACAGTGCTCATCTCTACAAGGTGACTGTGCCAGTGTTTAGCTGGGCTGAAGGAGCTGGGGTTTAGCTAAAATTCAAAACTTCCCTATTTTTCTCTTATCCCCTTCTCAGAATCCATTGTAGTGGCAGAACTTCAGAGGAACTGAAGTGCTGGAAGGCCAGTAGTCTTAGACGTCCTGAGGACCTGAAGTAAGAATATCTCAGTTAAGTGATGCATTGGTGGGACATTTCCATCTGGCTAAGGTTAATACAGTCTTCAGAGCAATGTGATACCACTGATTTCTGACAAATCAGAGAATTTCAGAAAAATCAGAGTGAGATACATTAGTCTGTATGTCTAGGACTGGACCTGAGGACAAAAGAAAGTTCATTTTATTTTCAAGACCAAGCCACAACAAATCAAAAAACTCTATTTTACTTCACTAAAGCATTTATATAAAGTCCTTTCTATTATCATCAGTAGAATACCATAGCTGTTACACTATTAAGATGACAGGAAGTGTGACTTGGAAGTTAAAGGAAGTATAGGTCAGGAGGTTTGGAAAGCACAGGGTACGTTGGTCGAAACCCCTAATGGTATAAGCTAAGAAAAACAGAGAGATGTAGTATTTATTTCATCAGGAGAGTACAGTCAGGCTGGCAAAAAAAAAAAAAAAAAAAAAAGAAAAAAGAAAAAAAAAAAAAGCATTACTAAATCCCTACTTTCCAAATAAAATAGTTCAAGAAAAATAAGTAAATATTAAAAATAGTTTAATATATTTCAATTGAACAAAAAACGTGCCTCAAGTATTGATAATTGGTCCAACTGGCACACCTTTGCTCCTTTAACATGGGCTGTCAATGCAGATCTTTTTGTGCTTGCAAATGATACTGAATCTTCAGGTAATTACAGCCTACTGGGACTTTCTATCTGCTAAGTGATCAGGGCCAGCTATTTGCTGTCAGTGACCTCCACTGCAGCCTCTGAAACTGCACTTTGTCAGAATTTTTGATGCTGAAATTCTAATAAGAGTTGTATGAGAGACTGAAATAAAGCTGTAAATTAACAACCAATAGTCAGTCATTCCTGTGCTAATCACAGACTGTATATACATATGAAAAGTAAAGAAGCCTTAAACCACTTGTTTCTCAAACTATTAAATTCTTTGAACTTTGAGTGGTTTTCTCACTGTTGTAACAAAAGTGCTTGTCACACCTGTTTCAGAAAGCATCAGGGAGGGGAACAAGAGCTGCGTCCCAAGTAACAAGGATTTGTATCATATAGGGATAAACTGATGGTCAAAAATAGGCATAAGCACAGTAAAAAATAGGGAATGTTCACTCGTCATTTTTCTTGCTTGTTTCAAACTGTTCTGAGGGATTTAATTTCAGAACAGGAAAAGATTCTCTTTGGACTAAATGAATCCCTTTTGGCATTTGAATTCAGCAGCTTAAGCACTTCCTATAATTAAGTCCAAAGAAATACTTATTTTAGGCTTAAATAAATCCCCTTGGAGCTGTCAATGAATACTAACTTCTCTGGGCTCCAGAGAGATGTAGGGGTCCAGGGATTTCTCTTAAGTGCCTCATTACCCATTAGCTTGCAAAACACATTTATTTTCAATACCTGTAATATGATATTGAGTTTTAAGAGAGTAAAAAAAAAATCTAGAATCCAGCAGGAATGTCCCCTTATGAAATGTAATATGGAACTAACTTCAATCCCTTTTTTTTTTTCCTGACAGAGTGTAAGCTAACATGAAACACCATACAGGAAGCCTTTTTCTTTCTGCTTTTTAGGCCCTCCATCCCCACCCCCATCTTTGAAAACAATGTACAAAAAGGGACTCTTCTGCTGCCTGCAATAGGTGTCTAATTACTAGCTGGAAGCCCCATTCATTGCCCAGGTGTTAGAAAACACAGCCCTCTAATAGCAGGCCATTGCACTCCAGTGAACTTGCCCTGCAGGGGTTTGGCTGCTCAAGGCCAAGCCTAGGGCAACCTGTTCACAAGGATATGGAGGGGGTCTATAGTTCTGCTTATAACAGTCCTGCCTTAGTTCCTGTTCTTCCTCCACTATCCCCACAGATATTTAAGAAAAAAATGTAACTGCAGGAAGAAGCAGACACCTACAACCACCTGTATAGCAATTCTTTCATGCACAGACAGCAATTCTTTTATGAATTGTTGACTCTCTTGTGCAAAACAAAACGAAGTATGCATGAGCAGTTACCAAGCATTAATGAAGAGAAGAAATAGAATTTCAAAAAAGTCAACCACACAGCAATCATATAAAGAAGTATGAAAAGAAATTTAAAAGTAACTTGAAGACATTAAAAGATGCTCTTTGAGGCAGGGCTGCAAGTTATTGATTATATTCTCACTTCTAAAGATCAAATCTAATGCCTTTCCTTTCCTTTCCTTTCCTTTCCTTTCCTTTCCTTTCCTTTCCTTTCCTTTCCTTTCCTTTCCTTTCCTTTCCTTTCCTTTCCTTTCCTTTCCTTTCCTTTCCTTTCCTTTCCTTTCCTTTCCTTTCCTTTCCTTTCCTTTCCTTTCCTTTCCTTTCCTTTCCTTTCCTTTCCTTTCCTTTCCTTTCCTTTCCTTTCCTTTCCTTTCCTTTCCTTTCCTTTCCTTTCCTTTTCCTTCCCTGAAACTTCCCTGAAACTTCCCTGAAACTTCCCTGAAACTTCCCTTCCCTGAAACTTCCCTGAAACTTCCCTGAAACTTCCCTTCCCCTCCCTCCTTATGTGGGACTGGAGACTGATGACATAAACAGACACACTGTCTTGTGCACTTAAATAGCTGAAGCATCTGTGCACAATAGTCATATAAACCCTTATGTTTGTCTTCCTGACATTTCAATTTAATTTTATAGCCATTCTTAGACCACTAGGAGAGACAAACACATCCCTTTCACACAATTGGCCAGAGCTTCGATCTTGCAAGAGTTCAATTTTAACTAGTTTTAAACAATCTAGCACTCAAATTCCACAATGTGTATGCCAAGAGACCTATCCCTGTTGGTGCAAAATATACTGGGTGTAACTATAATTGAATTTTAAGTCAGATCAGGAATGCACTTTTGAAACCAAATCTCCTGATCGTTGTGGTGCCACTCTCATCACAATGAAATCTGAAAGAGTGAGTGTTAAGTGGATTTGTAAAATGCAAAGTAAAATGCAAGATGTACAAGGAATAAACTTCATTTCTCAGAACTGGTAATGGATGTTCAGCCCATGGGACCACCCTAGATTTTGTGAAATGTCCTAAAAGGCATATAGGGTTTACACACCAGGCTCTCAACACCAGCTGGGTCCTGCAGTGTAAATTGTGCTGTAGTACTTACTAATGCTGACATGATGTGTGAGCTCTGGTGAGGAACAGACATTCATCAGACCAACAATCTCTGGATTGTCTTTCTACCTCTTGTCTGTCTCTGAAGTGGAAGTTAGACAGCCCTTTCTGTATCAATTGTTTATAAGCCACTCAGAGAATCGCAGAATCAACGAGGTTTATAAAGATTTCTGAGGTCACTGAGTCCAACCTTTGACCGAAAAACACCATGTCAACTAGACCACGGCACTAAGTGCCACATCCAGACTGTTATTAAATATCTCCAGGGATGGTGACTCCACCACCTGGGCAGCCCATCCCAATGCTTGACAATCCTTTCTGTGAAAAATTCCTCCTAATGTCCGGCCTGAACCTCCCCTAGCGCAGCTTAAGGCAATCGATGTCCTCTTGTCCTCTCACTGGTTGTCTGGGAGAAGAAAGTGGCCCATAGCTGGCTACTACTTTCAGGTAGTTGTAGGGAGTAATAAGGTCTTACCTGAACCTCCTCTTCCCAGGCTAAACAACTCCAACTCCCACAGCTGCTCCTCATCAGACTTGTGCTCCAGACCCTTCATTGGATTCATTGCCCTTCTCTGTACATGCTCCAGCATCTCAATGACTTTCATGCAGTAAGGGGCCAAAACCTGAACATAGGATTCAAGGTTTGGCCTCACCAGTGCTGAGTACAGTCACTGTCCTGGTCCTGCTGGTCACACCATTGTTGATGCAGGCCAGGATGCCTTTGGCTTTCTTGGCCTCCTTGTCCTGTATGTGCTGTTGATCGCACTCAAGATGAACTGGTCCATAATCTTGCTGTGGCTGCCTGGATCCTCCTTCCAGCCCTTCTTGTGGATGGCATCCCACTGGCCAACCTCTAGTCACCTGGGATATTCCCAGTCAGCCAGGACTGATGAAAAATGATGGAGAGAGTCCTGGTGAGCTCCTTTGGCAGCTCGCTTAGTACCTTCATGAAACTCCCATCAGACATGAATGTCTAAATGGCACAGCAGGTCACTACCTACTTTCTCCTGGAAGGGGGGTCTATTCTGCTTCCTGCCCCCCTCTGCCAGCTCAGGGCATCAGTTGCCCTCAGGATCACTGGTATTTCTGCTAAAGACTGATGAAAGGACAGCATTAAGCACCTCAGCCTTGGTGACAATTTCTCCCCTTGCTCCCATCCAATAAAGATGGAGATAAAGAATTCAGAAAGTATGAATAAGGAAACTGAGTTTCACAAAGCAACTCCTTCTTTCATATATGAATAACAAATTATTTGTAAACTCACAAATAACAGGTAGAAAAAGAGTGTAGCTCTGTATGCTGGAGCAAACTCAAAACCCGTGTATGTTGTGTAGAGATATATTTACTTCCTGATATGTGGGCATCACTACAGAATAAGATTCTGAAGGAATCAAAGAAAGTGATTGCACTGAAACACTTATCTTAAGATGAGATATATCTGCTGGTATGTCCTTGAATATATATCTACACATACATCATTATGCACATATATAACATTATATTATACGTTAAGCACATATAAAGTTAAATGAATAGCATATTAGTGTATACTTTTTGGGTGAATAATGAACATAATGCTCCTCCTACAGCTGAAGATCAGCCTGATGTTTACACAGAGTATTAAATTACTTAAAAGACATGGTATCTTTTCCATATTCTTTAACCTGGGCTAAAGACAGCCAATCCCACTTAACAAACTGTGTAGCTGTTTTTGGCTGGTGCTGTTTCTAGGCCAGCCTGACTCCTAGGAAAGATCAGATATGTCTGAGAGAATGGCAGCAACATGAGTTATATTTGTTGTGGCGTTGTGCCACGTTAATGTCATTCATTGGTATCCAGAATAAATGGGCTCTGTCCTGACATTTCAAACACAGCCTGGAGAAGCAGGAGCCCATCTTCCTCCACCCATACAGAAATTCCCCGTGTTTTTATTTCCTGACAGGGCTCTAAGTACCCTGGGAAGTACTGTGACTTTGAGGTCGCTCAGAAAATAATATGCACAAAAATAGTAATACAGGAAAGGTGTGTCTTCTCTTACAATTATTTGCATTAATTGGAAGTGCCACTTATCTAAACAATGGGTTTTAATTACATTCAGATTGAACCACTGAAGGAAACAAAGAATTAGTCCTGCTTTTCAGAGTACCTTTCTGCAAAGGTGAGCTAGGATCAGTTGCTGCATTTGGAAGCATAGTAAACATTGCTTGGGTCTCAAGGTTATGAAAATTGTGAAATTGTTGTCTTTAAATTTTTCTATACACCCAGTTCTTGAAGTATCACAACCACCTCAGAGGCATCCATTTTTTAAATTTCCATTTATATCTAAAAATTTTTCACCCTGTTCTAGGCTTTCTTCTTATTTATAAATATTTTCGAAAGTATTACAGACTGCCTTCTTATGAAAATTTGATATTTACTTTAAAAATACTTATATTTAATCAGATTTTTTTTCCTGATATTTTTACAAATACTATTTCTGAATACAAAAGTTTTACAGAAGACTAATTATAAAAATCTTCTAAAGTATTCTTAGAAAAAAAATAATGAATAAACTCATATGTTTTCCTTATTTTCCCAGTAACTGCACCCTCCAATTCAATTTGCTGATATTACTTGTTTTCTTTTCACCAACTTTCCCAGGCCTCTGCTTCCTCTGCAATGAGAGGCCTTTCCAACTGCATTATCTCCAAACTCCCTTGTTGACAGAGAATTATTCTTCCAGTTCCTTTGGAAGGACAATATTCCTTTGAACCATCTGCCGAGGAGATATGCTATTATAATTTTCATTCCTTTTTCTTCCTCTTTCCTCCCTCAAGGAATAAAATGTGTGTACCTCAATCAAAAACTGAATGAATAGCTATTTCTCTCAGATCTTCATCTGTGTTCTTTACATTTTACTCATTCTAGAAGAGGAAGCTGAATGGGTCTTTCTGCATCAACTAGGATAAATAATTTATGCCTGAAACATCAAGTGATCTTCTGTAGAGCACTGTTTATAGTCTCCCTCTAATCTTGCATTTTACCAAAAGGAAAGATTTAAAAAGCCCAGATGAACAGTAGGGAGTCTAAGACATTTTTCTGGAAGGTATTTTCACATTAAAAGATTTTAAAAGCATATGTAGAAATCTGTAAGCCCAAAACCTTGCCTCAAAATAATCTTTCCAGTGTATTTTTGAGCTATATAGCAATCCTATGTAAACATTGCAGCATTAGACCACTGCTTGTTCTATTTACTTACTATCATAGGCAAATCTGTTTAGTCTCTTTGTCAAACTATTCATACTTTTGGATTTAATGTTTTCTTCTGGCTCTGAGCTCCACTATTTTTTTTTTAACTTAACACATTATTGAATGGCACTAGATTTTTGTAAGAACCATAAGAAAATGCCATTAATTTAGAAATCACAGTGTCTATCTAATTTTGTGCCAGCATAATCATGTATATCTATTTCTGACAGTGTTTGAGTGATGCAGTCTATACAATACAAACAATGTATTTTCTGTTCTTCACCTCCTAAACTTTAATTGCTTTTTCTTTATCAAACATGTTTAATTTATTAAACACGAGCTTCAATCAAACAATAGTAATTTAATGCTGCTTCTATCTGCCACAGCTATGGAAAACAGATTTTTTTTGTTGTTGTTTTGGAAAAATCCTTTATATATTTGATGGGTGTTATCATGAGCTCTCTAAATCTTCTGTTCTTTAAGGTAAGAGGCACCACAACTTTCATTCATTTCTCATACATTTCATCTTCCATACTTGTCAATGTGTTCCTTGTTTTCATAGACTCGATTTAGACTACATACTGAAGTATCCAAACATGAATTACAGCTGATATTTTAATGTTGCTCAGTAGTAAGCACTACACTAGTCATCTTAGGCAATTTAGTCATCATTCTATCCACCATATCCTATTTTTGGTATGTTGGCAGACATGAACGTTGATGAAATTCCAAATGGCAGGAAGTCATTTAACTGAGTTCAGGATATTTTCTTTTTTATTTAGAAAGTAGTACTGGCACCAAAACACTAGACTAAATCAAAATACGAAATATGGTGCATTTTTTATTGTTTATTTTAGCAAGAGCTTTAAATTTAAAGTTAGTGTAACATTTTAGCATGCAAAAACAACAGCACAAAAATGCTCATGACTTGAGAATTGCTGTGGGTGTCATTTTTTATATGTGTATGTATGTGTGTATAGATATATATGTCAAGGGTACATAAATGAGGGCAAGCTTTTCAACTGGAAAAACAATACTTGAAGGAAGCAATAGAAGGAAACTTTTTTTCATGAGTTGAATATGCTAGGTTTTATAAAATTCTTTACTACAGATGCCTTAGCATTCTCAGTAGCAGTACGATCCCATTACTGCAAAATTAGAAATAGAGATGGGCAGAGATACAACTTTTTCACCAAGAGGTATAAAAACACTAAAAGTCCAACTCCAGGGAAGAGACTCACGTAGCTTCAAATGTCTAAAACTGGCCATCAACATGTATTAAAATTGCTTTGTGCTCACTGTGCCATCAGAAGAGGAACACAAAATTTTCACGTCTCACCTTCAGATCCAATATCTCAGTTCAGGTCAACTCCCTTTTCTTCTCCATTGACTATAAGACAGCTCAGATTAAAACATTTAAATCTTACAAGTCTGAATTAAGGGAGAAATGCTCCAAATTTTGATGAATTGAAGTTTACAAGGTACTGGTGATTTCTTTAAGTCAGTGACAAAGCAGTAATCATGACAAAGGCTTTGATTAATATTGATCTTTAAGTTTTTTGAGCAAGAACTTGACCATAAGCATACCAGCAGGCCCAGAAACCTCACTTGTAACATAAATTTAATGGAATTACTCAGATAATCAAGGCTGCGATTAAGTACTAATTACATGACAACCAGGGATTTTATTATCTTATCTGTCTGTCAAATTTCATAAATTTCATGGGTTCTGTACACTAAACTTGGTATGCATTGTCACCTAACCCTCTTTAAATTCATTTTATAGACTTTTGTCATTTCAGTTCTGAAAGACACTGGAAAAGGAAGTGCTGATTTTTTGGTAAGGTATCTGTAGCTTCAAAGAAGGCAGAATACAGAGAATTTTCACACCAACCACTTGTTACAAGATTTGCCAGTCTTCCAGTGCTTGATTAAGCCAAGCATTTTTAATAGCTGTGAAACTGACAAAACATCAAACTGTCTTAATCCAAAGTCTGCACCTACGAAGTGCATTCATTTTTACTATAAAACTTAATTGAACTGACTTTCCTCGAGTTAACACTTGATAAAATTTTGATAAAATATTTTTAATTGTGATATAAAATGTATTTTCTTTTCAAATAAGGAGTACTATTATTTAGTGACTAGTGACCTTAAAAACTGTAGTGAAGACAAATTTGCAGAGAAATATAATCAGATTATCTCAAAGAAAATCCATGTCAAATTAATGTTAAGCTGTTAACAAGATCTTCCTAATATTAAAACTGCTAATGGGAATTTACAATACATATCAAAAAAGGATGTAAGATGTCTATGGATGTAATATTCTGTGTCGCTGTTTTACAGCTCCAACACTTTTTAAACACTTTTATTCACACATAGTGATCACTATAAAGCCATGTCAATTATCTTTCTTTGATGACACAGAACCATAAAGAAAGGTCATTATATATATTGCAGTCATAAGAATCACAAATAGTACTGTAAAAGGTCTCTTGTGAAGCACAAGAAATAAAAGAACTTGAGCCTGTGCTGTAATGTGACTGAGCAGAGAGAGTCTATTGTTGCCAGTGGTGGTAAATCAGCTGGCATTCCCTAAGGATTTTAGTCTACACCCACAAATATCCCTCTGCAAAAACAAGCTGATTTCCTTTCCAATCCCACATGCTGCTCACCCTGATGTCAGAGCAGTGAGGATATTATTGACCAGGAAAATAGTAAAAGTAAATGCTATTAAGAGCTTCTTTTCTTACAGTTAAAATTGTTTTATAGTTAAAATAAACCTGAGCTTCCTTTGGAAAACACACACAACTACTTCATTATTAACAATTCAGCAGTTTATAGCTAACAATCCTGTTCTCAGCTCAGTACTCCAGCAAGTAAAATCTTTTATCACTTTGCACAGACATATTTTCCTCTAAATGTACCTTCTTCTCCTTTTTCTTCTCTCTAGAGAAAAAGGTTTGAAAATTTAATAACATTTTGTTTCACTTTAACAGAACATTGTGGTTCAGATAATTTTCCTTATTGAATTGCCGTTGGGAATATATTTCTGAAAATTTTCATTAGAATGGGATAGAAAGGACAATTTTCTTTCCAGCCTTTAACATGCTTAAAAACTGGGATGCAAAAGACTGGCACAAGCAAAAATAGCTCAGCATTCTAAAACCTACACACATTTTTCTGCTACCCTCCATTGTTAAAAATTTGAAGAAGAAACCAATTAATAAAAATAACAGTTAGAAAGTCACAGAACCAGGCAGAAGAGGTACTAACATACAAAATGCTGATTTTTTTTTCCTTATTATTTGTGTTTCACAGATGTTTTTTAACTTTAGAACTACTGATGACATATTTTTAATGCCTTTGGTCTATCCTTTCATCTATTTCACCTAGACATATGAATTATATATCTCCTTACACAGGGTATAACCATGGCATTTCAACACTGATTAGAATAAACAGTTTTTACTTATTTTTTTATCAAGGAAAAAAATCTCATTACATGCAGATCTCTGAGGCTGAGGTAATTCCCATTTAAGAAAAAATAGAAGGGACATTTTTATCATTGTACCACAAACCCAGGCTACTAGGGTAATTTTATGAGGATATTTTCTTCTTGGCTGAGTCCATCTGGGCTCGTTCTAGCTAGTTACATAAAAATTACAGGTTTACCTTTCTTCTGAGTTTATGTTATAAATTGAAATACTGTGACTACATTACTGTGTTTATGATCAAAAGATAGTTAATCACATTTAACATTTTCCAATATATTTCCATGCAGTTTTACTACGAGAACAATTTCATATATTACACGGGAATTCTAAGATGAAAAGCAGTACATAAGAGTAAGTACAGCTCATATCTTACTATTTAGAGGGTCAAAAATTAATGTCTGCATAAAACAGAAGCCATCTTGTATTCCATGTAAGAGTCCTGAATAGGAATGTAACCCTTTTTCACTCTTAGAAAAGGAAAATCTTTGCACTAACATAACACCTATCCCACCATCAGTGCTTCCTGAAGGTAACTGTATTCACAGTATTAATTTACCTCTTGAACTGTCTTTGTAATATTTAAAAGTCATGGCTCTTTCCCATATATATTCTGCTGCATGGTAGCAATTAAATAGAAAATTGCAGCACCTGTGCATGCTTTTTTATTTCCTTCACAGAAAGTCTCATTTACAACACAAAAACACTTCAGTGTGCATAGCAGTGTGTCTCATCTCACTGCAGCTAGACCTCCACAAAAAGGAAGATAAGGACTCCTACAACTGCATGAAGTTTACAACAAAAAAAGTGCACCACAGATGACTAAGAGTATCCTCTTCCTTTAAAGAAGGGTAGAGGCAAAGACAAAGTTCCTGCTTCTCTGCCTACCCTGAGAGTTAGTCCCACAGCTAAAGGACATCATGAGATCATGGCCAGCAATTCCAAGCCCTATTGTCATCTCTTCTCTCCTTTCTGGAAAGACACAGATATGCATCTCTTTCCTTATATGTGTCTATTAAAGACAGTTAGTTAAAATATTTATTTTTCTTAGTGTTAAATCATTCAGCATACTCTTTTTGCTTTGTTTTATGCTTCAATGAAGGAAGTCCAGGCCTTATTTGTTACAAAAACAATGGCAATACTGCCATCAGACACATTAGTACGGCACAATGGAATGTGTTGACTCTCTAACACATTAAGATCCAATCTAGAAGACTCTAAAAATTAATTCAATAAGCTTTTACCCATGCATCTATCTTAACCTAATGTATACAAAAGTACACTATTTTATGTGAGGTTTTTTGTTTTGTTGTTTTTTTGTTTTTGGTTGGTTGGTTGGTTGGTTGGTTGGTTTTTGGTTTGTTTTTTTCTTACTTAGTTACGAGATTTAGTGTATTTTCTTCTAGAATCTGAAGTTCTCATTTTACCACTAGAGGGCCAGGAGATACTAGAGTTCTTTAACTTTCCCATTATATAGCTAATGGAGGAAGAATCTAGAGCAGGATCAAATATTATTTCTGGCAGTTTGTCATTGCTTTGTGTTATTTGTTTGCCACTGGACAGTGCTCACAGAATCTAACTGAATTGTTAACAAGTAAAGATTTGAAGGGCACAATTCTTGTAATGGGATCAGAACTGCATAAGTAAATATGTCAGCTACCAGGTTTATGCAATTTATTACATATAAATGCTCTCCATACCCACCAATATTCTAAAGGTGATAGTTATAAGAATGCCTGCACATGCACACATGCTTTTGAACTTAGTTGCAAGTTGCCTGATGTGGAGAGTATTGTCCAAACTTGGCTAGCTGAGAGAGGACATAGTCAAGCAGAGTTACTGCAGATGGTCTAAGTAGAGCAAAGGATAGGCAAAGGACAAAGGTCCTTGTGACAAGGAGGTTGTGGTGACAATGCTTATTGCAGCAAGAAAAAACAGAACTAAAAACCGCAGACATATAACAGCAAACCACAGAAATGCAGAAGCAGTTAAAAACAGAATATTGCAAAACTAACTTATGCAAGATGAAGATAACCAATAATGAGCTTGGCTTTTGTAATATGTATGAAGCTAATTAAGAAGTGTATAAAAGCAGAACTGTTTTATCAATAAATCGAGCCTTGCTGATGACCATCTTGTGTCTGCAATCTCCCTTTCTCTGACAAATGGTGACCCCGATGTCGCCCTCCTGATCAACAAAGAAAACGGGGGAGGACGTGCCACGGCGGAGAAAGTAGGAGTTGGGTCCTGATCGCAGCTGGGA
Source organism: Oenanthe melanoleuca (assembly GCF_029582105.1). Classification (NCBI taxonomy): domain Eukaryota; kingdom Metazoa; phylum Chordata; class Aves; order Passeriformes; family Muscicapidae; genus Oenanthe; species Oenanthe melanoleuca. Next base: position 67,036,421 of record NC_079333.1, on the reverse strand, counting down.
CGGTGCAAAAATCTGCCAGACGGACGGCACTCCCGAAGACCATAAATGTGGTTTTGGGCCATACGTGCCACCGGAGCCTGGAGAGCTGCAACAGCGCTGACGACAGAGATGGATAGGCAAGTGGCATATGAATTATTTACTCGTACTCTACAGCAGTGCAATGTTCAGGGAATTGACTTAAAGAAAAACTTACCAGGGTTATTAGCATGGGGGTATGCAAAGGGTTGTTTTGTTGTGCCGCAGACAGTACATGAATTGTCAGAATGGCGTAAACTTGGCGATAAACTATGGGAGGCTGTGTTAGATGATGACAAGACAGCAAAGAAACTGAGTAAAATATGAAGAATAGTACATAATGCTTTGTTACAGCAGGTAGTAGAGAAAAGGGCAGCTGGGCAAGCTATTGAAGCACATAAAAAGAATTTGTCTTACGGGCTTGAGGAAGGACAACCATTGGCCCCAGCGGTAAGATCTGTGCGAATTCCAATTGCTGGGACAGCAGGGAATGGTAATGTTGACTCAGAGGACGACTCACCCACACCGTCTGCTCCTTTACTTGAGAAGCAGGAGTTGGTGCAAAGTAAAGATGATAAAGAACCACGGCCCCTGTCTCAGACACATGGCATGCAAAATCCAATTTCGGGTCCTGAAGGTGACTCGTTGGAGGGGATGGTGCGGCAAAGACAGGAGGCATGGAAGAGCTTGGCACAACAGTCGGTGTTGGATGGGGATGGGAATGTAGTCCCTACCTCTGGATTTATGGCATTTCCTGCAACATTTACTCCTTTATATGACCAGCAAGGCAACCCAGCAGGGATGCAAGCAGATTTCCATCCCTTGGATTGGAAAATGCTAGCGCAATTAAGACAGACAGTGAGCCAATTTGGATTTAAGAGCGAGCCCGTAAGACAAATGTTGGATTACCTATTTGACACACAGGTCCTTTTGCCAAATGATTTAAGGGGTATCTCACGGTTGATTCTATCTGAGCATCAATTGATACTATTTGGGGCACATTGGCAGGCGTTAGTTCAAGAATCAGTGGCTACACAGCGTCAGCAGGGTGACCCACTGCATGGAGTAACTATAGATGAATTGATGGGGACAGGGAGTTATCTCAGGACTGAGGCACAGTTGTTGATGGGAGCAGATAAAGCCCGAGAGGCCATGAGATTGTTCCGCAATGCTTTAGATAGGGTTAAGGAGCCTGGGGGTTTGCCTGCTTACATGGGAGTGAAACAAGGACGAGATGAGACATTTGGTGCCTTTGTTGATAGAATAGCAGCTGCAATTAACAAGGCAGGAAGACCAGAATGGATGAAAGTTCATTTAATAAAACAGTGTGTAATACAAAATAGCAATCCAAATATTCAGAGACTCATAGCCACTTTACCAGGGAATTGGGGAATAGAAGAATTGCTGGAGTGAGCTGCTATGATGCCAACAGGAAATCAGGCATTTTTAGTCGATGCTATAAAAGAATTGGGAGCAGGTTTACAAAAACAGGCAGAGGCTACCCAGTCTCAAGTGTTAGCTGCCCTTGCTCCTCTCCAGGCCTCCACGGTCACTAACAACAATCCCCTGCACGGTAACCCATCCGCCAAATGTTATCGATGCGGAAAAGGGGGTCATATCCAACGTGCGTGCTGAGCAGCAGGAGTTTGGTGCCAGACTTGTCACTCTGACACACACAATACAGCTGCCTGTTGCCGTAAGTCGGGAAACCGCAAGCGGAGCGCGTCCGGCCGTGCTATGACACAAGTGGCCGGAGGGAGAGTAACAGCGCCACCGCCTGTCTCCAACCAGCGACAGCAGGGTCCCTCGGCTTGGACCTGGCAGTAGCAATAGATGTCACCCTGTATACCGATCAGCCAAGCAAAATACCAACTGGAGTTAAAGGTCCCATAATAATTAATGGACAGGCATTTGGAGCTTTGCTTTTGGGACGATCATCAGCATCTATATTGGGACTTTTTGTTTTACCTGGGGTAATTGATGCGGATTATACTGAGAGATACAAATTATGGTTTACACTCCTTACCCACCATTGACAGTGGAGAAAGGTCAACGTATAGCTCAGTTGTTACCACTACCGCAGTTGACTGCTGGACTAACTCCAAAAACAGAAATTCCTCGAAATTCTGATGGGTTTGGGTCAACGGGACTTACTTTGCTAACTTTGGATTTAAGGGATCGGCCAAGGAAAACCGTCAAGATTACCTTCCAAGGGGATGAAATTTCCGTCTCAGCGCTACTTGACACCAGAGCAGATACAAGTATTGTTAGTCCCGAGATATGGCCAAATCGCTGGCCTTCCTATGCATCTACACAGACAGTGACTGGAGTTGGAGGTTATACTTTGGCCAAAAAATCGCCGACAGTAACGCTGCACATAGATGGGCAACAACTTAACATGGTTTTCTCCATTGTACCGTTACCTCCTTCAGTTTGCTGTTTGATTTGCCGTGATGTACTTTCCCAACTGGGTGTAGTGCTGACAAACGCGCACCCTTTGGGGTAACTGCCATTGCTTGGACTTTCCCCCTTCCACTCACCTGGACAACCGAGGAACCAGTGATGGTTAAGCAATGGCCATTAAAGAGGGAAAGTCTTGAACAAGCTCATCAGTTGGTAAAGGAACAGTTTCAACAAGGACATTTAAAACTATCTACAAGCCCCTGGAATACACCCATTTTTGTGATAAAGAAAAAATCAGGAAAATATCGACTTTTACATGACCTGAGAGCTGTAAACAATCAAATGGAACCAATGGGAGCCCTGCAGCCGGGACTTCCTAACCCAGCTATGATACCAGAAAATTGGTCCATTTTGATTATTGATCTTAAGGACTGCTTTTTTACCATCGCCTTGCATCCAAACGACACAAAACGTTTTGCATTTACATTGCCAGCCATCAACAGAGGTGAGCCAGATAAAAGATTTGAATGGACAGTTTTGCCACAGGGAATGCGTAATTCACCTACATTATGCCAACTATATGTAGATGCTGCTTTACAACTACTGAGACAGAAAATGCCACGGACAGTAATTTACCATTATATATGGATGATCTGTTTTCACAAGACTGTGAATTTACAGATGAACAAATAAAGATCATCAAATCCACCTTGGCATACTTTTCGCTGATTGTAGCACCAGAGAAAATACAATGATCAAAACCTTGGAAATATTTTGGCTGGACTATAACTGAACAAAAAATTAAGCCACAAAAATTACTATTGGATATAAAGATTTCAACCTTGCATGAGGCCCAAAAACTTTTAGGAGACCTACAGTGGTTAAAGCCGATAACAGGCATTCCAAATACATTATTGCAAGCTTTGCAACCGTTGTTAAAGGGAACAGATCCTTGCACCCCTGTTCACGTTACCCCGCAACAAGAAGAGACGCTACAGCAAATTGTGAAATGTATAACAGATGGATTTGTATCCCGAAAACAACCTGGCTGCCCAATAAATTTTACCATCTGGCATGGTAATGGACACTTATTAGGAGCACTTACTCAGCTAGAAAAGAAAACGGGGGAGCCAAGGGTATTAGAATGGATATCACCACCTTTACAAACAAGGAAAACAATAACCACAAAAATTGAAAATTTGGCTATGCTACTTAGAAAAGGACGATTGCGCATTTTAGAACTTACAGGCCAAGAACCAGCAGTAATTTACCTGCCCATAGAGAAACCGACATTGGACTGGTACATGTTGAATTCTACAGAGTTTGCTGAGGCACTGCTGGGATCTGGAGCACAGGTGGAAACTGGAGCCTTAGCACCTAAGGCACTGCAGTGGATTGGAGAATGGAGTTGGATTACCAAGACGCTGCGGGAAGAAACACCCATAGCTAATGCCACAACAGCCTTCACGGATGCCGGAAAAAAGTCTCGCCGAGCGGCTATCGTGTGGAAAGAAAAAGCAGAATGGAAGCAACAGATTCTTGAAGCAACACCTGAAGATAGCCTGCAGACATTGGAGTTATTAGCAGTGACATGGGCCGTTACTCATTTAGATGGACCTTTGAATGTAGTGTCTGATTCTCTTTACGTGGTGGGAGTGGTATGTAGAATAGAGGATGCTAGTGTGAAAGAGGTTAGCAACAGGAGATTGTATGAGCTGTTTTTACAGTTAAAGAGGGCCCTAATGGATAGAAAAAAGCCCTATGCAGTGATTCACATTCGAAGTCACAAATGGGATTTAGGTTTAGGAGAAGGAAATGCAAGAGCTGATAGATTGGTGATGCCGGTTGAAAACTTGCCTTTGATTAGCAAAACAGTAATGGCTAGAGAGGCACATAATGCATATCATCATAATGCTAAAGGATTGGTGAGGCAGTTTGGTATTAACATTACTGAGGCCAAGGCTATTGTTAGAGCATGCCCTATTTGTAGTCACCATAACGGGGGAGTAGGACTAGGATGTGGAGTGAACCCAAGAGGAATAAAGATTAATGAAATATGGCAGATGGATATAACACACCTACAAAGTTTTGGATGATTGAAATATATCCATGTCACCATAGACACTTTTAGTGGGTTCATATGGGCCACAGCACAGGCAGGAGAAAAAGCTATTCGTGTTATCAGACACCTTTCTAGCTGCTTTGCAGTCATGGGGGTTCTCGCTGAAATTAAAACAGATAATGGTCCTGCCTATGTCAGTGGTAGAGTCAGAAAGTGGTTAGAATCCTGGGGAATAAAACATGTTACTGGGATACCACATTCTCCCACTGGACAAGCGATTATCGAGAGAGCCCATAGAACATTAAAGCGATATATACTTAAGCAAGAAGATCAGGTTGATCCCTATACAAAATTATCCAAGGCTCTTTCCGTTATCAATCATTTGTGTGTTTTTGGGGAAAACAAGGATCCTGCAGCCATTAGACATCATACATCATACAGCACAGGTGGTACCCAGCCAGAAACCTGGGTGCGATACAGAGACCCTAAAACAGGGATATGCCAGGAAGCAGCAAAAGTTTTGTTTTGGGGCAGAGGTTATGTGTGTGTCTCTACTCCTTCAGGAACATTATGGGTGCCAGCCAGATGGACTAAAGTGGTACTGCAGAAACCTGTGAATGATTCCAGAGTGGGAACCGGACAGCGAACGTCGACGACTGAGGAATAGACTATTTCTTCAACAAGAAATACAGGAACTAGAGGTTTTGCTGGAAAAGCCAATTTGTTTTGATTGGGAATTTGATCCTGATACCTATTTGTGGTTTTTGGATGATTGTAAACGACAAGTGATTATAGAGATTGTTAAAGAGCATTTGGATTTGAGAACTGACAAATGCTGGAATTGTAAAGGAAATCATTGCAAAGGACCAGCTTTAATATTACTGTATTGTGGGAGGTGTGAAAGAATATTAATACAGACTCAGTGGGGGTTTTCACAACCATTGTGTATGAATTGCACTTGGAGAGTTCGAATGCGATCATGGCAAACCGCCATTAGGGAAGCAACAGGTGCCAGCAACACAAGTGAAGCCTTGTTGTTAATAGAAAATAGAGCCAACCTATATAGGCTGCATATTCGGTGGAGGTTGCAAAACGCCATTGAGGACATAAAGTGCTGGAGGAAAAGCAAAATTTTAGGAGTAACCTGTGCAGGTGAGAAACAGGGTGAAGATTTGCCTGATATTAGGGAGAATTTGGCGGAAACGGATCCTGAACTGGCAAAACTTTTTTTTGGAATCAAAACCCTTGTTATAGAATAAGAAATGGAGGTATTAATACTTGTTATTATCATTGGAGTAACAAATTCAATGGGAAATAAGTTGATAACTCATTTTGGTCCCCGAGAGAATGTTTGGGTAACCATAGCAAATCAAACAGGGCAAACTTCAATGTGTTTAAGTGCGGGAAGTGTTAACAGCCCCTTTAAAACATCTTTATTTGGAATACCGACTTGGCAACCCTCTGATTTTAATGGTTTTGTGAATAATCCTTCTGTACTAAATGAAAAGCAAATCATGACAGAAATTTATATTCATGGTTTCACTCGCGCTGCACTCGACGGAGGATGGCAGTGCCGTATTATTTGAGCCCTTAATATTACACTTATTTCCCCACCAGAGGAAATTGATAACTACCTTCCTAGGCATTTCTGCCATATAGAAGTATTTGAAAAAATAATTACTTTAGGATATTTACATGCTTTTACTCTTAGGTAAGGCTACTTTGCGACAATTAGGATAGAATAAATTTAAACTCTTCCTTAGGGCAATTAAAAATTAATTCAATGCAGAAAGATATCTGATGAATCTTCATGAATCTAGCAGTATTTGCAGAAGTGATTTTCAAGTGCTGGCTAAAGTGCATTCCTGTGTATTTCCACTTAAGCCATCTGCCAATCTTAATACTTATTCCTGAGGGAGGAAATCTTCCAGTGCTGTTTTTCATTTGATTTGCAAGGACATCCTGTTTAGGTACTTATCAAAAGAACAGAAGAATAGATGCCAAATTCCACAAGTCCTGGTTTAGAAAATGAAATGTGTAAGACTAAAGTATCAAGCTATATTTAAAAGGAGCTGCAGCATTGTTCCTTTATATTTGAAAAATATGTGTTGCTGTTTACAAGCCAGATATATTTATGCATTTCTCCACAGTAACTGCTCTTTTTCCTAAACATAAAAGGATTTTACTAAAAGTTGCTAAACTCCACTGGTTTGATGATTAAGGATTAAATCCAAAGAAATAACTAAACAAGTGAGCTATGCAAGAAGAAATCATGATTAACTTAGGGCACCAGTTAGCTCAGTTGCCTAAACACTCATTGACCACAGGGTTCAAAGCAGTAGTGTTTATGTTCTCAGATGACAAGAGTTCTGCTACTGTACTTGTTTGCTGCCATTGTGTCTGAGCCAAGGTCTTGGTGCTTATCTCATGCTTCAGGCAGTTCAGAGACTGTGCCTAACTCTCCCAAGATGCATATGTTGGAGGGAAAGGTGGAAGGAGGAGAGAGGAAGAGACCACACCCAAAGCACTCTCAAAGCATTTAGTGCAACACAACCGCACAGCTAAATCCCATGGAATGCCATTTCCAAAAACTGATGGAGAGAAGCTGCAGGTTTGCCCAGGACTATTGGTGTTCATTTCTTCTTCCAGAAAGAGACTGCCTAACTAGCAGTCTGTGTGCAAAGCTGAAACAGCAGTGGGAAGATTCTTCCATTAAATATTGGGCAGAACAAAGTCAGTGAGAAGTACAGGAGAGCCTATGCATCGCCCATTAGTTAGTACAGCTGAACCCCCCTGGCAGGAGAAGGAGTTCTTTAAGTTCCATTTCTTAATTCAAAGGCCTTATACTTTCTGCATAAAAGAGTCATTGGACAAAATGCCCTCACTTTAATAGAATTAGAATTCAGGGAGAAAAGTGAGAAATAGGCACGCAGGGACCTGTCTTGGTGAAAAGTGCTGTTTTCTTTGCACCTAATCTCTTGGAAGGCTAAATTCCTAGAGTTCCTGCTAGCTTCAGAGTACAAAATACCCATCCTAGGAAAAATTTCAACCAACAACTATCAAGGTTTTGTAATCAATATGATTAGGTGACTCTGCCAGCTCTGTTCTCTTCCAGGACTTCTTTTAATCAGTAAAGCACTTATTGACACTGAGGCTAGAAGTTTTTCCCTAAAATGCAATCTGATCCATCTTAGCTACTCACTCTAGGGGTCTTTTATGGGCAAAGAACACGGGTTTGAGAAACAATCCATTTTACTCAAAGTTAGTTCCTAAACTAAGTTCAAAAACTTTGAATAATCATAAAGGGGTCTATTTCTTTTTGAATAGAAAGGAGTTAAAGTAGCCACTCAGAGGAAAAGTCCTATCATATGGATACCCAAAATCAAGTAAGTAACAGTGCCTACAATTTCACTGGGAGTTTGCTTGTATAGAAGTAGCCAGTCTAAATCTCAGACCCTCATTTTAGTTATATAGCAAAACAATCAGTAAAGTTGACTAAAATATTATTGTCTAATGAAATATTTTCTAATGTAAAAAATAACCCTAAGAGCAAATTCTGATTTTTTTATTCATAACAAATAAAAGTCGATTGAAGGCATAGATACAAATTTGGAATCTTGTCCTGCTAACAGGAAAAAAAAAAGTTTGATTAAAGGTGGTCTGATTTACTGTAATTAATAAGCTGTGGATATCTACTGCTTTAAAGAAACAGACAGCATAAGTGTTAATGTCAATCTGTGACTAGGAGCTTTCAAATACACTGTTAAAAAAAGGAGCAATAAAGTCAATTCCCAGGTATTCACCAAATATTAGCACCTGAAGTTACTTTTGCATGGTTCTGTGATACCTCTGTACAGAGAGGCAGGATGGAAATGTTTCTTTAGTATTAGTTTATCTAGTCCTGCATCAGTCTTGGCCTACGTGTGCTTTTCTAATGCCTTTTTGCTCCTATGTATGCAGCTTGCATAATGCTGGGCTTTGCTTCCTGCTGGAATTATTAACCCTGTGTGCTTCTCCTTGTCTCCAGATACAAAGCAGCAAAACATTAAGTTGCTGGCCAAGAGCCCACGTGTGGCTAGAGAGAGGTCAGTGGGGCTTGCCTATTAATGAAGACAAGAGTGTTTTGAACCTGAAAAAGAATGTATTTTTAAAATCATGGTGGAACATTTTTTCTACAAGTGTATATAACAGTGAGAAATTGTTATTAAAACAACAAAAAACACAAAAAAAAAATCCACAAAAAACCCCAGCCAAAACCAAAATGAAGCAAATTAAAAACAAAAACAAAACCAAAAACAAAACAAAAACCACAAACACACAAAAACTAACGAAGAAACAAGCAAACAAGCAAAAAGTAAACACAAAAAAATCCCCAAAACAAAACCCCAGTTAGGGGATTCACAAGCAGGGGGAATCAAAAGTGGATACTGTTAAAGTTGTGACTCTGATGAATGAATGCCAGGAAATTGAGGATTAAGGATGACGTTCCATTTCAATCTCATGCTGTTGTTCCTGTCTCTGACTTCTCACAGACACTGAAGAAAAGTTTATAATATGAATTGTCTTGGGTTTTTTCACTGGAGTTCCTAATTCTACCATTTAAATGCAGCTTTCCTCTGTATTAACATACTCCATTCATGAACTCCAGGCTTACAGTGACCCATTTGGAAATGCTGCATTGGCTGTAGGAAGAGCTAGTTTGTCACAATAACTGATCATGAGCCACAGAACAGCTTCTCCGTCATATCTTGCAGCATGAAACGAACATTTTTTATATTTTCTAACATGCATCCTTTTTCATGTTCATTTTTAAAAAGGGAGATTGACTGCAATAGTAGTTTACTAAGAAATTCTGTCTGATCTGGCATTGTTAACTCAGTCAGGAGAAACATCTCCCAACATAGCAGTGCTCAAACTCCTAAGCTATAACAAAAATATTTTTAAAATTACTAACTGCAATGCAACAAGAGAGTCAGTTTGGCAAGGGTATCAATTCATAGGCATGAAAGACCAACACATCCATCTAATCTATCACTTGATTCTTTGGAGGCAGAATAATATCTATCCTTTGACAAGGAAACAAATCCACCCAGTGTTAGATCCAAATGATTTTTGGCTTAGCAGTTTATAAGAATGTTGCAGAAACTTCCTTGCAAGAATAAATGAAGGTCAGAAAGGATTAAATCCAAGACAACATTAGTAAAAAATCACTGTAATCATCCTGGGGAAACCAGGAAAAAACATCAATATACCACACTCTCACTTATCTTAACATCAACTTCCTTTTCTTGCCTCTTTTTCTTTCTTTTCTCCCCTGTCTCTCATTCCCTTGAGACTATTAAAATTCGAAGGATCAATTTCTGACGGTGCTGGCATTCCTGCGCATCCTGGCGCTGGTTGCTATCAATTGGCGCTTTGTGCCGGTGGCTGCAGCGGATGTTTGCAGTTGCTGGCAGCTGTTGTTGGGGACCCCAGCACAGCTGATGGGCTGGCAGGGGACACCCAGAGCGAGCAGCCCGGAGCCTGGGAAAGAGCCCAGCCCCGACTGCGCTCGCCTGCGCGGGGGATTGGCTCACCACGCGCGAGATCAGAGCGCCAGCCCGGGAGACAGCGCATCTGACCCGCTTTCCAAAAGTCATCAGAAGCTAGAAATGGTCATTCTTTCTCAAGAAATGTAAAGAATTTTGTGAATAGAACTGGTTGGCTTTTTTTTTTTTTTTTTTTTTTTTTTTTTTTTTTTTTTAATACCAAAGAAACTCTGCTAGAAGTTGATCTCCTTTGAGCATTTGTTTAAAGAAATGGTTATTGTGTTATGGTTTTCTTCTACAGTGAAATGTTTTAAATATGGTTTAAAAATAAATTTATATGTGCTTGTCTCTGAAATTTGTGGGTGCTACAAATTTTTAGGCATAACTTGTTGTACCAGATTTTGTTTTTGTTCTTTTTATTTTTTTATTTTTTTTTTTTTTATTTAGTTTGTTTTGTTTTTGGAAGGGGGAATCACTTTCAAGTAGTGAACTCCTATTTCTTAATGGTTTGATCTAAAAAATGAAAAAAAAACACCAGGAAAAAGATGTTATTCATAAAAATAAAATTTAGGCTCCGTTTTTTTTACTTTCATTCATCATATAGACAGGATAAGTCCCAAAGCCAGATGAGATCAAATTAAGTCCTCTGTGTCCTAAGGGGATCTGCTGTAATATTCAAGAGGTATCTGCATGCTCGGGGGTGGGTATGTGTGTATGTGTGTGTTAGAACATACCACATCCTTTTTCATATCCTGCATTTAGACTGGGGTTCTTTCAGGATCACGAAGTTCTCGGAAATTCTGATCTAAGCATGGCAATAAAACACTGTCTCATCCAGCTGTGACACTAACTCCCTCTATGCTCTGGCAATGTTTTCATTACTTTCTGCAAAAATGAAGAAAACTATTATCTACTTCACAGATGTTTTTTGGAGAGAATAAAATTATTTTTGCAACCTACTTAGAAGAAAAAAGATATTATCACAACTCTAAGTCCAGTGCCAGTTCTTATTAAAAATTTGATTTATAAAACAATTTCGATTTCATAAGTCACAGTATTAATGTTTTGGCAGATGCAAACCCTAGAGCCAGTGCTCTACCTGTGTTTGGACTTGAGAATTGCTACCTGTGGTGCATGTTATACTCAATATCTGCACCTGCAGAAACCACAAGTTTTTCTTTTGAGTGAAAAGATGCAAAAAAGCATTTTAACAGATATGAGAATCCACAGAGAACATCGATGAGCATTCTCTTCTGTTGTAGCTTACTGTATTTTCAATCAACAGTGACATTTGATGTTGGGGCACTTCTTCAGAGAATAAAATAAAAATGTAAGAGAGGAAACTCAGGTTTAGAAGAAAAGGCATTAGAAGCAAATCACTGGAAAGAGGAAGGATATATGTTGTAATTAATTTTTACTATTTACTTCCCCTGGGAATCTGCAACTTGCAAGGGAGAAACTGTTGGCCTCATCTGTGCTTGGAAGTCAGCTGCACACCTGGGGTAGAAGAATACATAGGAAACGGTACATTTTAAAGAGAGAGGTCTGAAATACTACTTTCATAAGAAGATTTTAGGGACAGGGAGCACTCAAATTTCTAGCGGTTTCTGTTTATTTCCAGTCAAAACCAGCTGAGAGGAGCAAGTTAACTGTGTAAGTGAACAAGTTAGTCTGTATCAGATCTCCCTCAAATTAATTCTTGGGCCTGAGATTACTGCTTCCACATGAGAAAGAGGAAGGGGGCACATGACAAACTGAGAGATGGGGAAAGACAGGTGGGCAAGAGATGGGAGACAGGAAAAAAAAAAACAGAGCACTATATATTTTGCTTGTGACTGGTGTTCATTTTCATTAATTACTGAATATTATCAGCATACTGAACCATTAAAAAAAGGACCCAGTATCAAAGAGATTTATCATCTAGGAGCATCAAAAACTGACGTAACCTCATGCTATGACTCTAAAACCAGTCTGAAAGATACAGCCATTCATACTTGTAAAAGCCATGAGGGGAAAAAAAAAAAAAAGGTGACAAGAGAAATTAGCTTATTTTCTATTCATTGCCTCAGTACAGGAGAGCTACAAGACAAAATGCTCTTGGTTTAACTTGCCCACAGTTTAACTAGACTGCTTGAGAAAGAATCTGACAGTAAAGACCATCCTGTTCCTACAAGTATTCTGCTTTCAGGATGGCTTCCACTGTCACACCAGATGTGTTGCAGCGATCTTGTGACCCTTTCTGAAGGTAAAAGAAGAAAGCAAAGAAGAGTTTGATTGTTTTCTAAACCACAACTTGGATGCACAATTAACTGAATGTAAATGTAACTTAGAGTACCTAAAGCAGAATGATATATGTGAGTCAGTCATGCTATCTCCAATGGGGGCTTGTGTGAGCTAATTTATCTCACCCTGAAGCAAGAATGCCTTGTATGATAACATCCCATTTTACCCTTTCCTCTCAGCTGGATGTAGTGCAGGTGTAGGCACATGCACCAGAGATGCCTTAAGTTGAGGGAATGAAGTCATTCCCTGAACTCGCCCCGACATCTTTCCTGTCACTCTTCCAGAAAGTTATTCCATGACCTTCACTACATCTTCAGATCAGCAGTGACCAAAATACTCCATTACATGAGCTGTGACAAGTTATTAGATCTTTACTATTCATTCCACCCATCCTGTTTACATGCCTCAGTATGGAAAGCAATGAAAAATATCATCATGAGGATGATGTGACGGGAAAGAGAAGAAATATTTGCTGCTTCTTTTCATTCCTGAAAGGCATGTGCCCACAAAAGTGCTTGGGCTGGTGAGACACCGTTTCTAATTTTTCAATCAATTGCTCACAGATGCAATTCCTCTACCAGGAGGAACAGTTTATAAAACAAGGGGTTTCTGCTATTTCTTTCTAGTTCAACCAACCATGTCGAGAATCCTGCTCCTTATCAAGAGTCTGAGTGGGCTGAGTACTCATATGAAAGGTAGGGAGGAAATGTTAAATGTGCTTATGGCTGATTATTAAAAATATAAGATATGCCAAGGTGGATTATTCCACCAGTCAACTTATAGAACACTATCACATCTAAGGCAAAAGTGGGGCATTGCAAGAAATTATTTTTAAATGATAAATGAGTCTCAGGAGAAACATGCATGCTATCTGATTCAGAAAAACTATAAAATATTTATGGAGTTTTTGTTGAAAATTTCAGCACCTGCAGGTGTTACGGTTTTTTTCTCTTGCATTGATAACACAGATTTCTTTCCCCCATAATTGATTAATATTTGTCTCTCAATAACATATGTTTAAAATCAGAAATTCTTCCACCATGTCCTTTAAAATGTAATTTTAAACAGAAGTAAGAAACCAAAAATCCTCAAACAAATGCCACAAAACTAATGATCAGTATTAATATAAATCAGAGAACATCAAGGATGGCATTGACTGACAGGAAAAAGAGGACTGATTCATCTGTGTGTATGTGTGTGTGTTCACAAAAGCATGGAATGAAGTTATTCAATGAAGGATTGAAAGCCATTTATAATGGCTTTTCTACAAAATTCCTTAAGAATTTTATTGTGAATTCTGTAAATGGAGGAGATATCTTTGGCCCATTTAGAAATACTTACACAGCATGTTTTTTTTTCTAAAGAGCTACTAAACATTATATAGAACTAAATAAATAAATTTGCAAAAAAATCCTCTATAATAAGTGATAGTCTTTATTCAGTGTACCAAAAAAGAGCAAGGGAACATATTGACTAAAATAACCTTAGTATTTTCTATATTTATATTTGTAATTTTTTTAAATTAAATTTCATCCCTTGACAAATTTGCAATAAATTCTGTATGGATTTTTTTTTAATTGCCTTGAACCTATACCAGTTGTCTGAATTAAACAGGAATGGGGATACATCCAGAATGAAATAGCAAAAATCTATCTCAGCAATAGAATAAAAGTAGAAGAGCGTAACAATTAAAGCAAAGAAAACAAAACAACAGGTGCTGGTTTAAAATAGAGTCTTTGGATATAACAATGTAATTTAAATTTACATTTGTGGTTCCAAACTCCTTAAATTATGGTTCCAGGCCATAACTACCTTTTGAAGAGTGAAAAGCTGTGATTTCCATTGAAAGGTATCAAGAGGATAATAGCTATCAAGAAGTAAACTATCAAGAGGATAGTTTACAAAGTTATAGAAAAAATGTCTAAAACCTAATCTTAACCATGACTCAACAGCTAATTCCACTTTGCCCAGAGACCAAGCCTCTTCTAGATATGAAAACTGCCACAGTGGGCCACTTAGTTATATCAAATAGCCACAGTTTAAGCTGATAAAGCAGGAACTCATTATTGCTGCTAAAATTTTCATTAGAATCAGCCTCAAGGAGCTCTAAAAAGAATTGGCTTCTGTCATAGGTGGAAGAAGTAATTAAATTTACAGTTAATTTTTACTGCATTAACCATTATAATCCTCCTGCCTTCGTTATTTAATTCCTTACAGTTTTTTATCATCTGAGCTCCAATTTTCTAAAACTGATTTTCCCTGGCATTGATTATGCTAAGAAAAATTTCCACAATAATGGTTCTCTTCATGTTTTTAACACTTGTCTTTATAAGTTCAAGTTTTTTTTGTACAAAATACTCTATACATGTAAACTTATCAAACTAGTCTTTATCACTATGAGGTAGGCTTTTTAGACACTTGAAATGGAACAAAAAAACCCACATTTGTCCTGTCAGTTCTTAAACAAATAATTTATTATAAATAACCAAATAGGGATAAAAATGAGCATTAATCTAACTCTATTCTAATTTAATATCATGTTCATCATTATAAAGTGTGATTGGAATTACGCTGAAGCACTTCTAGTTTTTTTTCTTAAGAAGTTGAATTTCTAGGAAAGGAATTTAATCAGAAATCTAATTTATCCATTCTAAATGTTAGTAATAGCCTGTTTCTGTTAATTCTTCCCAGAAGAATATGTATGTTACAACGAGGTAAGCACAGAAAAGAATTCTCTGTCTAAGACACAAATGCATTGGGTCTCTCAATTTTAATTAATATAAAAAATAACCCCATCAAAGTAATTTTATTAGGATAGCTGAAAAGTGTCTTTGAGTAGAAATTTAAATGTGAGGGTTGGATCAAATAGAGCTCAGTGCCAAAAGGACTTCTGTTGGAAATTTTAGGTTTGACAAAATGTAAATTTTGGGGGAAAGAGAAGAAAACAAAAACACAGAGTATTTACATGATCCGATTTGATCTTGCTAGAAGAAAATATTTTTTTGGAAGATGCAATACTTACATTCAATATTGGAGTTGCGTTTAATTTAAACTTTTATGTACTAATGTTTTAATTTAAAACTTTATTTTATATAAAACCTTTTGATGTTAAACATTTTTAAAATTTTATTTTAGGTGGTATATTCTGAAGTATTAAAATTCAATTATTTGAGAACTGATTACACGTGAAACTTTAAAGATTGAGATCAAAGTGTTAATTATTTCAGAATATTCTTATTTCCCATAGCTAGAAGTTCTAGTCTCCAGACAACACCATGAAAGACTCTCCAGTTAAATGGGTGCTGACAGCTAATTTTTAGATGCCTAAATTTAGGTAGCCATAAAATTATGATGACTTCAATCATGCTTTTCAGAAACTTAATCAAAAAATGGAAATGCTTTGGGTTGGGAGAATCTCCAAAATATTAGTATATTTAATTCTCATCATTTCATCTTGTCCATTTCAAAACTGTATTAATTGTAATTTTAAACTATATGTATAGATATGTGGCCATATATAGGATCCATAAGTTTTCACAGATATAACTAGGTTTTCTAACTTCCTCCTCTTTAAAACAAAGGTGGTTATACTCTTAAGTATATCGTTTTCAAAAATAAGATATTATTTTTCTACGTGCAACCAAAATGGGATGAGGGCTAGGGATTGTTATTTCTATGTAGATAGTAAAATATAACAGTTTCAAATACTTTTGGGGCTGGGACATAGCTAACTAAAATGTGTGGTATAAAAGAGGGGGGAAATCCATTGCTTCATTTCCCACTAGTTTGAAAACTGTCAGCTGGTTGATAGCCCTGTTTAAAAAATAGCTGACATGAAACAGCATTACAGCCTCTGAAAATGTTTTTACACTGCTCACAACTGTAAGCACAATCTCCCTCTCAACATGTAAGCCTTCATGCAGAACAAAGCTGCTGTGGCTGCTGCCTTTATACAATTCAAAAGTTTGATGTGCCAGACTTGGCATAAGACTATCTCTCATTAACATCAAAGGCTCTCAAATAAAACACCATTAGTGTTGTTTGGGATTTTCATGAGTAGTGCATATAAATACACATCTCTTACACTGTCATAGTTGTATTATCCTTCAACATTAATGATGACTCTGGGACACAGAACTCTGATTCAGAGCTGGGTTTTGAATCTCCCCCATTCAACCCACGATTCTGGAAAGTGGGTTGGTGCCCAGTGTTTTATTTAGAAGCATCTAAAAAAATAAAAGAAACTTTAAGATTTGCAACTGGGTTTTGCAGACTGTTCTAACATCTTCCATATGTGACTGCCTCTCTCTCCCCCTCTACCATTGCCTTCCATATCTGACTGTGACACATATAATTTCTCAGTTATAGATGTGCATCCATTCAAACATTCTGAGTGAAAGCATTACTTGGAGGGAAATCACTCAGAATGGACTTTTGAGCTTTCAATTGTATATAGTTAAGGTGTCATAAGAGAAAAATTCAGATGTGTTTACTTTCTTTGAACCTGCCTCTAAATCTATCAAAAACACATATGTTTCTAATATTTTTTTCTGCTCTTTGGTTAAATGAAGCAACTGACTGTAGCTCAGAATTTCCTGAAGATGTGATAATATTGCAGCTTTCATGCTGTATATGTCCTATAACTTATAAATCAGCATATGAAAATGGTGACAATGTTTTGAAAAAAAAAAGTGAGTCAACATATTGAATGGGTTCTTTGGTTTAAATTTATTTGGTTTTCATTTCCATCTCTTGCTCCTAGTTCTAATTTCTTTAGGAAAAGTCGGGGCAGCTGAGATGCCATAAACGTAGCAGGTTATCAGCTCACCCTAACTCACCTAAGCTTCCCATTCTGGCAATGATTTTATGCTGTAAATCATTCCAGCTCTTGCCATTTTTGTTTTTGTTGCCCTAGTGAATGCAAATTGTTTAGAGCACATAGCTGTTGCCAACAGAAATCACAATTAATATCAGTAAAAGCAAATTAAATTATCATGTGCAGTAAAAAAGAATACATAATAACTATCAAGGAAGTGAAAACAGACACAAGGCCTTGAAAAGACCTTTCTCTCCTCCAGCTGAATAAGGCAGTTGGTTTTATTTTAATAATTATTTTTTCTTCTCTATGATTAAGTACTTTTGGCTAAATTTTGATACATTATACTGCGTATGTGCCAGAAAAATTTCAAGCACATTACATGGGAATAAAACTATCAAATAACCTTGTGTATGTATATGAGCTTTTAGAATTCTAGGTAATTTTTTTACCATGACATTGTCATTAGATTTTAATCAACATTATATATTTACCATTAAATTGTGAATTAGCTTTTAAAAATATGAGTTACCCAATATTTTAAGTACTTTTGCATCTAATAGTGATTTTCATTTAAAGTTATATAAAGACAATTCAAACAAACAACAAGCCTGCAGTTATTAATAATTACACACAGAAACACTTTGTAAATACTTGTGTTGTTTCCTTCAAACACATTCTTGATTCTCCTCATTCCCACTAAAACATGGGAGTGTTCACCATGGACATGTCCTTAGTAGGCTCTGTGTGAGTGACAGAGGAAAAAAGTTGTATGTAAATGGCTCATTCCTAAACGTATATGAAGCTGACATTCACATATATATGCAAAAGCAAATATGCTGACTCTTTCTCAATTTATACTTTTTTCAAAATCAAAAATTGCTGATTTTGCATAAAAAGTTTACAAGTGCTCTTTTTTTTTTACACAAAGTAATTTCTTTGAAATATTTCTAAATAAGTATGTGGCTTTTGAAAAAAAAAAATCTCTTTCTTTGAGAAATAATTCTTGAGAGCAATATGTATTCAAGCAAAGCAGCTTAAAATTATTAACAAGTCAATGCTCCAGTTGAATAAACTGATAGAGGTATTTTAGCAAACACACATATTCAACTAAAAAACTGAGCATCCACAAAATATCTTTAAAGACTTCCTAAAGTTATTACTTAGACATTAAATAATCTTTTCTACAATCTTCTCTCATTGGTGTTATCATGTGTAATTGTACCCTCTCTCTTCCTAATATTCAAGCCCACTACAGGTCTAAATTCCTTCACTAATTTTGGCATGTAAAGCAATTTGCACTGTCCCAGAGTGCTAAAATGATACAAGATGGCATAGGTACTACTAAGATGCAGACACTGGGATTATAATTGTTATTTTGTTGTAACTAATCTGATATTTATAATGTCAGAATTGCGACAGTCATATTTGATGGTGATTATTTGTCATAGGCTAATGAAATACTGGGTGTTATTTCCTGCCAAAATGGAGAATATTTCTGAATTCAATAAAAGCTTTGACCTGCATAATTAGAAATGGCATATTGTACTAATTATAAACTAAGATTATTGCTTCTACAACTCAATTCCCAAATCAAATAAAAACCATTGAAGCAGTAGAGAAGATTCTGAGATACAAATATTTATCTCAGTATTCTGAGATACAATACACTATGTACAAATATACACAAAAATGTCTTTGTAAAGCATCCAAACTAGATGATGATGGTTCCCTTTCTGACTGTTGCTAAGATGTGTGTCTATTCCAAGTAGAGTACGAATGAAAACTCCAGAAAACTGGCAAACAAATTATCTGCTTTTTATGCTGCTGAACAGGAAACGCTAGTTATAAGTCATAAAAAGTGATGAGAAGAAGAAACGCTGTTATTAGTAGGAAAGATTTCAGAAAGTTCTACAAGACATTAAAAAAAATACTTTATCCATCACCACACTATACACCACTCTGCTATGAATATATTCAAGTCCTTTTGTCTGATCATAAGGAAGCACTGAATACAAGCCCTGGAGTTTTTGACACTTTGCCAACATATTCTTCTTTGAGCAACATGAAATGAAACTTTACACCATTTAAAGCATCTATTGGTAACTAAAAGGTGTTATTAAAACTCTTAGTAGCTGTTGCAAAGCAAGGCAGGAGCTACTAAGGTCTCTCCAGCAGAAATCATGGGCATCATCTCCTAATCAGAATAACAACGCAGACTTTTTCTGTAAAGTGGGCTGTGGAAAAAGTCATGTAAACACCATACAAATTTACAAAGAGAAGGTTGCTTGATGCCAGGATGTATCACTTTTTTTAGCTGTCAGATGAATTACTGTTTGGATAATATAGTGAAGTTGCTTTAAAAAAAATCCTTAGGGAAAGTCAAAACTGTTTGTGATTTCTACAGCCAGTAATATGTGTAAGTCTATGCCAACTGTTTGTCTTTCTAGCCAAACTAACAAAACTAACCACAGTTATCTTTAAATACTCCTGAAAAGATTTACTATAAATATTTTTCTTCTTTATTTTTTTTCATTAAGGCAAGAAGTAGGGGCTTCAATGTAAATGGAATGACAGAATCTTCAAAGATACTTCTGCCAAAGTTTGTACCTTGATTGAATACACACACAATATAATGTCCAGCACATTACTGACTCCTTTAATTGCGGTACCAAACACTTCAGATTGAACATGACCCAAAAAAACACCCAAAAATTCTTCTCCAACTCTATTGCAATGAAAAATATTTGAGGCAAAAATATGTGCAGTGGTAATGCAACTCTGAAATTTATGAAAAAGTTTTGCATCATAATGTTTCAGTATATCATGACTAATGATATATAACTTAAGAGATACAATCCCACAGTCAGCTTTTGAGAGACTAAAACATCATTCTTAGGCAGAAAGAAACATGTAACTGGAACAATTTCATCCCCATTAAATGGAAAATGGCATAATAAATCAAAAGGACATGCTATAATTATTGTTTAATAGCAACAGAAATGGCACCCTTACCAAATATGCTTTATTACTGCTTGGAAAAAAAAAACCAAACTAGCACAATGACAAGCAAACAAGGAAATGGGTCAAAGAAGGCTATCTGCCTTTTAACTTATGGGAATATCCAAAAGCATTGTTCTAATATTACTGGCTGTGGTCAATTAAAAAGTACTATATACTCTTTTCAGAAGGTTCTTCATTAAAATTTCCATGCATATTTCCCTGGATTTGTTATGAATTTTGCCCCATTTTTGTTAGGTAATACCTTCTTCAAGTACTCAATATGAGCAAAAGTTGTAATTTCGTTTGCTGTAAGAGTATATTCTATGGAAAACTATTTTATTTGAAAGACCTATTATAAGATATATACATACTATATATGTTTTTGGTGAATTGGTAGAAAATAAAGTATTGAGGAAAATAAGCAAGTATTATTTATTTTAAACACATGCAATTATTTCCTTATGACAAAAAGAATGAATCTTTTCAAAAAGATTCTGGGGATAGACTGACGTTTTTCTCTTTAGTTTTATTTTTTGTGTCTTACATAGTTCATAATCATTAAATGCAAACCACAATTTTCAAAGAGTTCTTAAATTAATACTAAGGTATAGAAACACTGCAAAAACAATTAAAAAACATTCAAGCCCCAAAGAAAATATTTGCTTTTGGGAAGTCAGTACCAAAGCTTTGTTTGTGCAAAAGAAACATTGAAATTTAGATGATGGAATATGGATGCATCCAGAGAACAAAGTGCTGTCTTACTGAATTCATGCTGGAGTCAGGCAAAGAATGACAAAGAGCTGTTATGACAGATTATGCCATGAGCTGTTCATTTCCTGTTACCAAGGAAGAGGCAGTAGCCAAAATATTTCAGCCTTCTGGCCTTTATTGTACATCTGCTGTTATATTGTTGTTTAGCACACCAAGTCCTCATTGACCAGAGACTTTGTTAGCATAGTTGTTCCTCCAGAAATCATAGTCCATAACAGACGTTTTAAAATGCACATTATGCTATTTTGAGGTTTTTTTTTTTTTAGATAACTTGTGAGCAATCTTGTGCAGGCTATAGATACAAAGTTTTAAGATAACATGCATTTCTTCTGAGAATAGGCAAGTTTGACTCAAATAAAAAAATAATTTGCTAAGCCTGTACATTTTATATTAGAGATATATTTCTCTAATTTATATTATGTGATTCAATGTTCATAAAACAAATGTATCTGTGCCAAGACACAGAGTTAATTTTCTGTATCTATTGTGAGATTTTGCCCAACACACTATGGCATTCAGACAACATTAATATATTTAGCAGTCATTGAATAAAACCCCAGATATTACACAATACAGGGATACTAAAAAGAAGGAGTGTAGTTATTAGATTACTGTTTAAAAGAATGGTTTTAACACGACTTTTAAGAAATATTCTAAAAGATAGGTTAAATAGGAAATGCACCCAAAACTACAGTCTCCTTTATCATAAAATCTTTCCAATTTCTATACCTTTGCACTTCATTCTCTTTATGCTGTAATAATACTGGTAATTTCATTTCTTGAAGGCTTTAGTGGGATTTGTTGTAGCTAAGAGGTTGCTTTCAGTGGGGTTTTGCGATGAAAGAATTGTCTGTGCTCTCTTTGGTAACGCAAAGTAATCTATGAAATGAGTAAATAAATATAATTTTTAAAGGTTCTACCCTGTTTCTTCCATAATTCCTGAAAATAAGTACTTACATTGTCCTGGCAATGGAAAAAAAAAATAGTAAAAAGAAATTAAAAGAATAGTACACTAAACACTCTTCAAATTAAAAAAAGTTATCTATTTCAAAAATGAAATAAGAATATGATCATTTGAATATTTAACTTAAATTTATTTCATTGAAGCCTTAACTTCTTTTTCCAAACTAAGCTTTACAGATCTTGTAAAGAATAGGAAGCAACTTAGACAAAGGTATGCATGAGATATTTTTTCCTAGGAAGAAAGGGCAGAATGGTAAAGCAAACAAAGGCTGTAAATCAGATGATAAAAAATGCACATTGTGAAAGAACTATTTCCTTTTTGGGAAGGAAGAATAACTAAAATAACATGCCCTGAGCTTTCACTACCTGTAGCAGAAATGAGTTCAAAGAAATTGCTAAGCAATCAAAGGTTAAATGGAAGCACCCTATCACGTCTGTCAGAATCTCTTTTAACTGTTTTGATGGAGATATCCCACATTTGCACTTCTGTTTTAATTCCAGAAGGAAAGGAAACGGTTAGAAGGTTCTTCATTATCTGTTTGTTGACACTGAGATAAGATGATAACCTTTTTTTAATCTCTGTGATGATAATAACTTTTGTCCCTGCTTTAAGGGGAGTGCTTAGAATGAAGAAAAAAATAAAAATAAAACAACTTAAAAATTCCTCAAAAACCCAATCAAACAAAGAACCTCCAAACCCAAGCTCCTTATCTTTGCCAGTAACATTTTCTCTTCCAAGGCAAATAACAGACTTATTTGGGCTGCTGTTTAAAATATATGAACAAATATATAGCAGAATGGTAAAACTCCCTTTACATACCATGCAAAGTAAACTTCTCTTAGCTTATTGATTTTCACATTTTTCTCAGATGCCTGGAATCACCAGACATTTCTGGCACATCTGTTTTCACGACTATTGATATATCCTATTTCATTGCTGTTGTCTCTATTGCCATCACTTGTTTTACATCCTGTCCAGCTGTGCAGATCTTTCAGATTAACATCCTATTTAGGGGAAATTCAGACATCACTATTCCCAGGTAATTATAATATACCCTTTAGCTAAATTATGCAATCTTCTCAAGTTCAATGTCTTTAAAGCTAAATTTTTTTTTCTTTCACATTAGAAACGTGTTTGTCGTTTCTCTGTGCATGTATTTATGTATTTGTACTTTAGTTCAAAACAGAGATCATCTGTTGAAAAAATTGTGTTCTTCTAGCTTTTCAAATTGACTTTTTGCTGTTAATAAACATTTTGAAATTTATAACCATTCACTGTTGAAACTGTATACTGGAAACATTAAGATCTATAGGTTGATCTGAGACAAATGAGCCTATTTTATTATATTTATCTGTAATTTCTTTCCTCAGAAAGGACCAGGCACTTCTCTGAAGAAATTGGGAACAATTGAGGACTAAAAGGAGACAGGAACATATACATTTTGAGTTCTCCTACAAGCCCAATCTTAGATCTGACTCAATCTATCTTAAAAGGCAATTTCTAGATCTGTGATCCCTCTTGGTTATCTATCTTTTAGTGAACTGTATCTGAATTTACCAGATTAAGATAAATTTAATTCTGTTTGTAATAAAGAGTTTACAATGAAAAGTCCCTCAAATCTTCCAACCTTTTCAGTATTACTTATTGCAACACCAATGCATAAATGTGCACCTCTTTCAAAGGCAGCCTGCAGAAACTAGGAAAGCTTGGTAGAAACTTGATCAATATAAATAAAATATTGTGGCGGAAAAATGTGGAAATATCCCTCTGCATATGTAATTATCACATTCTTTAAAAGCATGTTAAGAAAATGCTGCATTTCCCAGGCCTGCTGAATGTGCTGTAAGTCATGCCCTGATGGAATGATCCCAAGGACCATCACTGGCCAGGAAGTCACTGCTTTCTGAGCACACAGAGAGCAGTTCTGCTGAGCACATGGAGCAGCATGCAGGGAGAGGCCCTGTGACTTGGGAAGTGCTTGAAGAAGACAGAGTGAAGACCAGGCAGCTCTTGCTGCCAGAATTGTCTTCTCCAATTCCTGACATCCCCCCAGCATGGGCCATGACATCTCTGAAGCAGACCAGAGACTACATTAAGCCCTTTTATAGGACAGCTGTGCCTCATGTGCTACCTGTTGAAGGTAGACATAACAGTGTAATGAGGTGTATTTTGTCTCACACATGTTAAAGAGGAAGATTGCAGAGACGGAATAGGTCTTTTACAGGAATTTTGTAAACTGATCCTTAGCATCTCTAATGCCTTTTGTCAGAATAATGCCATCTAAGGCCCCCTACACCGTGGATGAAGAGGCAGCCGCCAGAGGGATTCAGACTGTATAAAGATTGAATCCTTCCTTCCATTTCCTCCTGAGTAGCTGAAGACTTAGGGAAACTACAAAATAGGCTTCAATATTAAGAGAATGTTCTCAGAACTGGGAAAATTCAGATTCTGCCCTTGTTCCAAATGTTGTGAAACTATATGCTGCAGAAGAAAGCTAAATCATGTTAAGTGAATTATGAAATTTCTGATACTTTAGCAATGAACACCACAAATAAGTAGAAGCATAATTGAATCCACAAAATACCACAAGACTCAAGTATTTTTAAAAGCTCTTACTTTGCTGAGTAGAAGTAGTGCTTACTTTATTATTAATTTTCTGGGTCATAAAATCAAAGAATCACAAAATGGATAAGCTTGGAAAGGAGTAACTTATGCACTGATTATAAAAATGACACACTTTGAATTCAAACCTGAAACATTTAAAGAAAAGACAAGAATGGAATAATAATTTTCTGAGTCTTTACAACTTTATTTCCAAGCAGGGACACTTTATGTCAGTAACACTATACACTGCCAGAAGCACTGTGGAAGTAAGGGAGACTTAGCCATTTAGGGATCTGCCCCAAATGTGCCCATACATCTTCTTTTCAGCACTGTCTATAGTCAATTCAGGGCACAGAGTAGCATTTAGGAGCATTTAGGTTATTTTGTGTTAGATCTGTATTACATTTTGGAGCATTTAGACTGTTTTTGGTCATTTGTGCTGAGCCAAGTACAAACGACTGCAAAAAGTACTAATTACAATAAGTCTTATTTCCATTAAAAATAATTACACCAGAAACTGAAAATGTATATGACTACTTGGGAGCCATCACATCTCATAGAGATAGTATTTATGGTTTGTTTGAATACTTAAGAAAGCAGCAATAAACGGCAAGAAGAGTATTTAAAGCCCCAAAAACAACACATCAACCCACCACACAGCATTCCTGTGCAAAGCAAATTGGTCTTTTCTCATTTTTGTTTACAATCAGCTCTTCATAGACTAAACTCCAGTAAGTTGTGGAGTTTCTGATGTCCTCTCTCTATATACAAACAGTGCATTCACTATAAACACAATGAGGGAGGTAGGAAATAGAACCTCACAATCAGACCCTGAAAAACTGACCCCTCACATGAAGAGCTGGTTGATACAGAAAACTGCTGGGGTGACAAAAGGTAAAAGTAGCTTAAAACACTAATGATTTAAGAAAAAAAATATCAACTTACTGTCTCTGATTTCTGCAGTACTGAAGCTTACAAAGATTTAGTTTTCAGCCAGACACAGAAGCTCATTTAGAGGCAAGTTCTGTAAGAAACATTTTCCGTTTGCATATGTAATTGATAAGTACCCTACGGTACTAAACAGGATCACTTCAGTTTTAACTTAGGTTTCAGTGTTTACAAAGCTTCCAGACTGCTTCCTATGAACCACAAAAGCTGTTTTATATTCCATAACTTTCCACTACACAAGTTTTATAAGAGTTGAGTACACAGGAACATGGCTTTAAATCTTTCCATAATGTAGTAATATGCAAAGAAATTAGTAATATTATTTAAGTTTAATTTTCCAATATTCAGGCAAATAAAAAAAGAAACTCTTCAGCATGGATCACCAAATATCTAAT
Organism: Oenanthe melanoleuca; assembly: GCF_029582105.1. Taxonomy (NCBI): domain Eukaryota; kingdom Metazoa; phylum Chordata; class Aves; order Passeriformes; family Muscicapidae; genus Oenanthe; species Oenanthe melanoleuca. The sequence goes on along the minus strand of NC_079333.1, from coordinate 67,010,629 downwards.
GGCTCTTAGAGAGATACATCTGTCATATATGTGGTTACTTTGGCATGTTTTGCTTTCGGGTTTAGGAGTTAGGTGGTCATTTGAGGCCATAGTCCAAATACGAGAGTTAAATAAATACAATGTTGCCAAAACCTTGATGAGTAATCAAAATTTTAGCAGCATTATGCTACTCACAAATAAGTAACAGCCACTGTGACAATAGGAGTCTTTAATACAGAAGAAAATCTACATTTTTAGATTAGAAATGAAGCAGAAATAGTAGAAGAACCTTGGAGGAAAGTTCAGATGAAGGAAGGAAGGAAGGAAGGAAGGAAGGAAGGAAGGAAGGAAGGAAGGAAGGAAGGAAGGAAGGAAGGAAGGAAGGAAGGAAGGAAGGAAGGAAGGAAGGAAGGAAGGAAGGAAGGAAGGAAGGAGAGAGAAAAGAAAAAAAAGAAAAATAGAAAAAAAGAAAAGAAAAGAAAAGAAAAGAAAAGAAAAGAAAAGAAAAGAAAAGAAAAGAAAAGAAAAGAAAAGAAAAGAAAAGAAAAGAAAAGAAAAGAAAAGAAAAGAAAAGAAAAGAAAAGAAAAGAAAAGAAAAGAAAAGAAAAGAAAAGAAAAGAAAAGAAAAGAAAAGAAAAGAAAAGAAAAGAAAAGAAAAACAAGAAAGTCATAGACAATGTTTTCATCCTGTCAAAGCACCAAAGCACTGACTGCAAAGAACCTTCTGTATTGTGAGCACACTGGACATACTCTGTTTTGCATACAGTTGTGCTTATATGTTACCTCAAATATTCTGTCTTTTCACACAACACACACGACAATACCACTCATCAAAGATGATTTCTGAGTCGAGATAAAGTCAATAAGAGTAAGGTAGACAACCATCTGAAAGATTTATTTAAAGTTTCTGAGGATTTCATGACAGTACATAAAGATGATTTTGAATTTCAAGTTACAGGACAGTATCTGTAAGTTGAAGTGTTTGACTGAGAGTCCTCCAGTTCCCCATAATATGATTTCCATATTTCAGGCTGATAACACACAAACATCCTGAACAGAGAATTGGATCATTCCTATTTCCTTTTCTGTATTAAGACACTTAAATTGCCAACTGAGAAAATGAAATTAGTGGACAGCATTTCCCCATAATTATGTGCTGGTCAAATTTCAAGCAATAATGTTTTTTCACCATTTGTCTACAGAAGCAAAGCCTACAAGGAATAGTGGCATCATCCTCTGCCTTTCCTTAAAGAAACAGTGGTGAGTTTTGAGCCAGTTCAGACAGCAACAGTGATCTTAAAGGTATGAAGTTCTTACAGATTTCCTGTATATAAACTTGTTCTGAAGGAAAGAAATTTAATCAGTGATCCAAGGGATAGAAAAGCTGAAGAATTATCTACTATTTGATAGAAGAGAATCCAGAAACACTATAAAAAATCAGTTTTCCAGCAATTCATAAATTGCTATGATTGCTACTTTATACCTTACATAAGAGTATATGGATATTAATCTACCAGAAATCTGATTTAATTTCACTGAGTGTTGTTCATTTGTTCAACAAAAGAAATTGATATTCATAATTGGTATGATCTAGAAACTTAATGTATTTCAGGCTGATTAGGAGGGACATATAACAAAAAAATATGTATAATCAAAATTTTTTCATCTCCATACATAGCCTTGTTCAATTTGATGTTGCTGGTTTTATTATTTCCCTGGTCAGAATGAATTGATGCATAGGAAGGAAAAGGCATTTCATATTTCTCATGGAAACATTTAGACCTTGATTTGGTAAGTGAAGCACGTAATCTGATCATGATATCTGTGTTATTTACATTACAAGATGTTAATCTAATCTTTCATGCTTCTAGAAGAAGTATTTTTTTCCTATCTTTGTCTAGAATGCACAAAAATTTGCCTGTTTTTATACACTCAAAAAGCAAACTAGGCAACTGACGGTTGTGATGATCAGTGCCTGGCACTGCTTTCACCAAAAGGTCCCCCATTTCCTTGGACTTTACTACTGATTTCCTGTCTTTCAAGAATATGAATTCAGTTTCCAGTGAAGTGCATTGAGGTAACTAGCTTTATTTTAAGAAGACAAAATTAATAATCACAGATTTTTCTGCTTTTCTCATAAACCGCTTTGAATTAATAGAAAACAGAGTAACCATGAGGAAGAGAAACTGGGATATTTGTATGCTTTCATCTTTTGAAGTAAGGATAAGTTAACCTGTGGTGTGCAGAGTAACCCATACATGTGCTGGATTCATCATAATAATAATTACTTCAGTTATAATTTAGAAAATTGGATTATTCTGGAAACTCTGGATACTGTTTCTTTCACTACTTTATCAAAGACTATGTGCATTTCTTACCAGCCATTCCTTCTGTTCTTCTGGATCCCCCTTTCCAGACTTCTCCATGGTTATATCCACATCACAAAATGTGGCTTGAAAACTTGATCTGTACAATCTACTCATTAAATTTCTCCTGGTTTTTGTTTTGCTCCTGGAAATGCTTTTACTGCTCCCATTCTCCCTATGGTTGTCTTGTCCCACCTTTGCTCTTTTATTGCACAGGTAAGAAGCAAGTGAGACAAGATTGCACCAACAGATTACACTATATGCAGAAATGTCAAGAAATTTCATACAATCTCTACTACTAAAGATATTTTCCTGTGTGGCCCAAAGCCATCCAGTTAGCTCCTGCACTAGAACCTGGAAACATTTACAGAGAAATGTACATGCAGTCTCCCTTTTAATAAAGTTCTTTGATATCTTAATCAAATGCAAGTAAAGGAAAAACAAAAGTTGAAGAAATATGGAGTAGTAATTAGGAGAAGATAACAGTCCATTTCAACACAGAAAAACATTATTAGACAAACTCCAAACTTTATCCACAAAATTATTCAAGGCAAATATTTTTATTTAGCCCTGGTTACTGAGAGTTTCTTTATATGGTATTTTAATAAGAATCAGGAATGCATTTTCAAAACAAATATCCTGACCATCAGAACAATTCCTGGATACTACCTGTTTTGATTGATAGCACAGAGCAGGGTTGAAATACATAAGCTATTTTCATTTTGGATTAAATTACTGGAAGATGTGATTCAGAGGTTCACCTAATGTGCTCTCTCTCCTCACAGAATCCAGTTCATAGGAGTGAACTAGAAACAGCTGAAATAAGCAGTTCTACCCTGCAAATTGCTGTGCTACAGACAATGAGGTTTCGATGTCTTATTCTATTCCTATTGGTCTTCATCACATAATGACTTAAACATAACTTCATTGAAAAATTATATAAACACAGAAGCAAGTGGTAATCTTGTTTATAATGAAAAACTTAGGTACATGAACAATTTAAAATTAAAAATATAAAGTTTGGGTTTTGAGGGTTTTTTTATTTTTTAAAGGATATATTCTTGTAATATTTTTGGATGCTTTGAGGAGATAATGTATGACATAAGACCTGAAGTTCAACGAGACCAAGTTCAAGGTGTTGCACTTGGGTCAAGGCAATCTCAGGCATGAGTACAGACACGAGAAGTCACTGAGAACAGCCCTGCCTGTGGAAAAGGGCTTGGAGGTTCTTATGGCTGTAAAGCAAAAATTGTGCACTTGCAGCCCAGAAGGACAGCTACATCCTGGGCTGCATCTGAAGAGAAGTGACAGCAGGGCAGGGAGGGGATTCTGCCCCTCTGCTCTGCTCTGTGAGACCCACCTGCAGTGCTGCACCCAGCCCTGGGGTCCAGCACAGGAGGGACAGGGACCTCCTGGAGAGATCCAGGAGAGGCCAAGATGATGAGAGAGATGGAGCTGCTCTCCTCTGATGACAGACTGAGAGAGCTGGGGCTGTGCAGTCAGGGAAAGAGAAGGGACACCTCACTGAAGCCTTCCAGTACCTTAAGGGGTACCTTATAGGTGCCTTATAAGAAGGAGGGAGAGGACTTTTTACACAGATAGTTAGTGACAGGGCAATGGTTTTAAACTTAAAGAGGGTGGATTTAGATTAGATGTTAGGAAAAATATTTTTATTCAGAGGATAGTGAAGCACTGGGTCAGGCTGCCTGGAGAAACTGATGTCCCATCCCTGGAAATGTTCAAAGGGAGTTTGGATGGGGGCTTGAACAACCTGATCTAGTAAGTGACACCCCTGCCCATGGGAGGGGAGGCTAAGAAGATGTTTAAGGGGAGGAACTAAGGAGATGTTTAAGGACCTTTCCAACCCAGGCTTCTATCATTCTGTGATTCTGTGACATTCCAGCTACCAGGGATTAAATCGTTTATTTTCTGGTGCTAAAATCTCATTTTGTATCATTACTCATGTATCTTCTGTCATAAATAGGTATGAGAAATTTAACAGTGTTTGCACCTGGAAAAGAGTGAGGTAGAATACATGGTTTCATCATTACCAGACGTGGAATAGTGTACTTCTGCATAGGAAGTAGTCTCCACTGCTGCATGAAACTTCATGTTCTACAAATGATAAATTGTGACAGAAATAAAGCTGTTAGGAGATTTTTGCCAAGTAGTACTATTTGTAAGCCCTCATAGGTCAAGCTTAAAAGATTAATTCCATATTTTTTCCTAGAATTCCTTGTTTCACTTACTATGTGTATGCCAACATATACTGTCAACTGAAAAGGAAATATTATAAAAAATTAGGTTAATTTCCTAGTGTAAAATATATTAAAGCATGATGTGACTAGCTTCTTGTGTCATTCAAGTACTAGGTTGTCATTAGAGTTGTAGGCAGAAAAAATATTGGCAGCTATGAACAACATATTTGATTTCTGTGATATATGTTTTTAAATTATAACCAGAAACTTGAAATTGACATTCTTCCAGCCTTGTTAGCAGTTTCTTTACATAAATTTAAAGCTTTTATTTAGCATTACTACAAAAATACGAAAGCAAAATTACAACAGAAAATTTTTCTGTTCCAAAGTAGATGCCACATATTCATACCCACTTAAATTTAAATATCTGCTTGAAATTTAAATGTCTGCTTGTAAGTGTAGCCTTCAACCTCTGTGCACTCTCTAGTCTTTTAAATGGGATAGCATTCCTCTATTTTTCTTTAATTTAACAGTTATGAAATATACCACAACAGCACTGCAATTAAAAAAGTAAAACTAAACAAAACAAAAACCCCATAATATAGAGAAAAAGGGATTTCAGAAGCTTTGTTAAAAGATTTAGAATACCACCAATTATGGTTCTACCCTATGGTGTGATGACTCAAATATACTACTAACTTCTAGCTGTTTCTCATCCTGCATAAAAGCCCTGGTCTCAATCAATATCTAGTTTACCAAAACCACAGTCACATTTGGTATCCATTGCTACCCTTGTTTACAGTCCCAGAATGGAGACCAAGCAGTAAGTTAAGTTAGGGTTGGAACTAAACCCTAAACTCTTGTAGATGAGCTGTCACATTGGGCTCCATGAAACTGGCAGGAAGAGTGTGAGGCCTCAGCAGTAGTTACATAATGAAAACTGAGAAACTGAGCCTGTCAAAGATTGAACATACAGTTTTATTTCCTTCTTCCAAATAGTAGCAACAAAAATAAAGTTTTCTGATTTTGCAATCTAAATATAACATAGGTACATGCCATCATTATACAGTATACTTCCCAGAATCATCAGGGTCACCAAGAAATGCCAAGACATGCCAGAGAGAGGTTTCAGCCATCTTAATCTAATCTCCAGGTAGCAGAAATTTTGCAGTCTCCACAGGCTATGTATTCCAACATTCCCTTGGCCTTCCTGTTTGAATTCTTTTTTGTTATATCTAACCCAGATCTTCCTTGTTGTAATTTAAATCCATTATTTTTCTTCTTACCTGCTATGGATATGTAAACATATTATCCTTTCCTCTCTGCAAGACCCTTTAAAGCAACTTTCTGTTGATATATTGAGCTCCCCTCCATCCTGCAGATATTTTCCAAGTGTTGTGTCTGTTCATTTCTAAATATAGAAACTTTTTCTTCAGGAACTATATCCTTCAAGAAAATATTTTCTCAACTTTTGCCTTCCTTATAGTGAACTAATTAACCTCTTTTTGATATGTTTCTAACACTGTAATTTTTTTACAAGAATAATCCATGGCATTATCACTGAGAAACAGACAAAAACACAACTGTGAAGATTTAAATTTATATACCCTCCAGTTTAACAATGAGCCATTGATAATTACCTACTGGCTCTCAGCCTGTTTTGAGTCACCTTATAGTAATCTGTTTCTCTAACCCACTTACAAGAACACCACCATGTGACACTGTTCCATTAATTTTATTCGAGTTAAAACATAATCTATTATAGGAAAAGTTAATCTGATCTGTAAACATTTGCCTTTGCAATGCTTTTTTATGGCATTTTTATAAGACTGCTTACAAATTTGGATTAGCTGGTTTCACATTGTCTGATGACTGGAGCAGCATAGAAAAGTATTTAATTTCTAACCTTAAGATTTGAGAACAGATCAGCTTTGCATTACATCCATTATATGCTTTACAGTTAGAAAAGAAAATGTCACCTCTTGTGAAAATGTTCAATTCTAAAGAAGAATTCTAATACTGTGATAGTGATTAAGAGAAGCAGCATGAACTCCCCCAAAACCCAAGCAATTTGAATTCTAACAAGAAGTAGCAAGAAAGCAAAGACAGATTGGCCTTTCTTCTAAATCTGAGGCACCAAGACAGACAAATCAAGGAACAAAATAAAAGTTCTGGAGATACTTTCTCTAGAGAACAGAATAAGAAAAAAATCAATATTCTTAATTTAAAACATTTATAAGATTTTATAAGCAGCTCTTAAGATATGATACACTCTTTAGATTTTACAAGGGAAAAAAGTAAAGGTTAGCATGAACAATGTCAAATATGTACAAGAGTGGAATATAAATATTTGCCTAAGGTGTGGAGCAGCAACTTTCTTCGTGCAGGGACACAGGCTTATAGACAATATCTGCTGAAAAAAGTGAAGAAAATAACTTTTTGCTGAATTTCTCCATTAACAACATTAGATTTCCATAAATAGTTTATTTGCAATAAGTTATTTGATCTTGATGTATTTTCTTTCATATGCAACCAAATAAGTACACATTTCAAGGCATTAAAGAGTTTTCAAAAAACAGCATGTAAATATTTCGAAGTCCTCTAAATATTGTTTGCAATAGACCATGTGATGTTTAGCAAATCTTTGGCACTTACTTAAACACTTAGGAAAAATGAATGGAGAAATAAAGGACTGGGGGTTGGGAGTGGCGTTGGGAAAGAAGAAGAAAGGAAGGAAAAAAAAATATTAAAAAAAAAGAAAACCCATTTTGCATTGATTTGAAGTTAGAATAAAATGTCAATGTCAGAGCAAGGCTCTACAAAAAACTAATAACATTTGCATTGTAAAAATATGTTCATTCTTAAGAGACAAAACTAAAAAATCAGCAGAAATAGGCTGCAGAGTCTGCCCTAGTGCTACAGTCCTTTTTCCTTTGTAGAATTTCTACATCATTAAAAGTATGTGGAAAATTGCAAATATTTGTAACCAGTCTACTGGCTAAAGATGTTTTTTACAGATGGATTGAAGAGGTTGAGTCATTTTAGGAATAATTTTCAGAGCACATTCTTAAAAAACTACACATCATTTGCATAAAATCACCAAACATGTTGAATTATGAAATGAGTTGTTACAGAAATCACTTACCAACCTTCTAGTCATTATGATTTTATTAATATAAAATGTTACCTTGGTCTCTCTGACTGTGAAGTAAAATTACACAAAAGCTGGATTTCTATACAGAACCACATTTTAAAATATAAAGAAAAAAAAGTATAACACTTTTAGACAGATAATTTGAGATTATTGAGTCTGTTTTCAGTCACCAATAAGTAATAATCCAGTACTAATCAATTTCCTTTCCACAGCAGAGTGAAAGCTCTTTCTGGGGATACTTGGTCTTAGTATTGCTGTGAATATCTATTTCCCAGTACACTCTGCTAACCATCCTGTCAGTAAGGTACAGGGATCTTTATTTGTTGTTCTTTATTTTTTTCTCCCCTTGCCTCAATAGTTCTTCTTTGCTACTAAATTATGAAAGCTTCTAACCAGCAATAATCACATGCAAGGAAAACTTCATCATATTGATTCTCTTACCTGAGTAGGAAATCCTTTAAGGAATATCAAGTTTTGACAACAAAACCTTGTTGTATTCATCCAGAAACCTGTAAGCCAACATTATTCCTCCCAAAACTCAATGTATTGTGGAATTCAAGTTCATGTTTCAAGACTAGGTTTAGATATATGACTATCAATAGTGGAGTTTGGCCCTCATCACTAAATTTGTGGCTACACAATCCTTTATCTTTTTCTCTGTGGTTTTACATCTCCTCTACTTTTTCTGCTTCCATCTCAACTACTATTTCTCTTTTGCTACCTCTTGCACTTGATATCAACAAGAGTATACATGAGAAAAGATAAATGTCTCTTTACGTTAATTCATTTAAAAATATTTTGAAAAATCCACTCAAAGACAAAATTTAATTATTTGCTTACCATCCACTATACTGGAAATAACTTTCTGATTGCTTAAATATAGGCAGTAGCTTCCATTTAAGTTTATCTGAACATTCTTTGAGGCACTAAGAACATTTTCGATGCTGTTTTTAAATTATTCTTCCTACTTCTTAATATATTCCTTTCTTTTTTTCCTCATTTTACCATTATGCATGTCACAAGAGTATTAGAGACCATTTAGACAGAGGAAGAAAATAAATCCTGTCTGTTTCATGTGAGGTCAGGACACCCATGTATACAACAGTAAAATTTGTAAGTTTTATATATGCACTTATTTAGGGTAAAAGGTACTTAAAAGATTGAAAAATATTCCTTAACCAAAACATAAGTAAAAATGAGATTCAATTGAGATTTGTGGTACTTATATGATGTGGTCTACTGTTTAATATGATCTAGGAGTATAGACTATCCTTACATCCTTATTTCTCCTATGGGATTTAGAGGGCTAAACCACTGAGACTTTCACAAATAAGTTTACTGAATAGAATATATACAGTTCTTATTCTTATGTAAACAAACAGGCTATAATTTGAAGCTACACAAAGGCTTTAATTGTACAAACCATGTATTGCTAAAATCAATCCAAGTCATAACTGTGGTAAGCAACCATCTTAGTCTTGAGCAATATGTCAGTAAACTGATTAATTATACCAATATGAAGAGAGGAATAGCTCCTCTCTTTTTGGGCATCTGTTCAGCAGCCGGGAATAGCTGGGTTCTAACTTTGCCAGCTCTAATCAAATAAATAAATCCTTTTTTGGTTAAAAGTTTTTCTAAACCTTTTAGGAAATGAGAAAGATACTAAGGGTTTTTCATTCAACTTTCTCTTCAATATAATTTGAAAGCAAACCTGTAAGGATTGAGATTTCAGTTCATCTCTTAATCCTGCAAACAATCCTTAAAAGATCCAATACATATTTTATTCAATCCTGACTACATGCACATTATGACAATAAAGCCACTGATTTGAAAAGCTCTAGGATTTTCCTCTTTTGCATCCATAGAAATCATAGAATCATGAAAACTTTTAAGGATGGGACCTTAGAGATCACCTAGTTCCAATCCCCCCTGGCCATGGGCAGGGATGCCACTCACTAGACCAGGTAGCTCAAAGCCCCATCCAGCCTGACCTTGAACACTTCCAGATGAAAAGCATCTATAATTTCTCTGGTACATCCTGGGTAAGTGAGGGTCACAGAACTAAGATTTTAAAGAATATTCCCCACTTTTGATATATGATTTGCCTCGCTATCTTCAGTAACAACTACTGTTATTTTTTATTCTTTTAAACCAAATACATGATGACACATTGCACATAGAAACAGGCATGCCAGTAAAAAGAAATACCTTGGAGACCTGTGTATACTTACTGTTCAGGCACTTTGATCTGTGATATGGTCTTAATGAAGAGCACCTGTCACATGCACACCTCATTGAGATATCTGCCAGAAGGGATACCTTCAAATGAACAAACTCTTAGTGAATATCTGCATGAGCAAGTTTCTCTGGGGAGGGGGTGTCTACGTGCTGCAGGGCTGCCAGTACTCTGTTTTACAGCACAAACAGATTCTGATTAATAATCTAAATGACAGCCTGCAGGACATCTAGAATTTCCCATCTTCCACCTCCTCATGAGCCCACAACTGCATAGACCATTTCTACCTAAAATTAGTTTCAGGTCTGAATGTCCAGCAGTGAAACAACAAATTCACCATTTTACACAGTAAAATAGCAATTCATCGTGAAAGAATTTTAAAGTTACTTACCATTCAAAATCCATTTTAAGTTCCTAGAATAACCCCTATTCTTTTAACCCTGAACACTACAAGTAGACTGCTTCAGATCTTTATATTGACAGTTAGGGTTACACTAGGTGACCTAGAGTGAGCATGGAGATAGAAATCGACATCTCCATTTTTCATAGATTCTCTACCTTGCTATACACTCTGTGAGAGTGTCAGCAACGTCTTCAAAAGGCTAGAATAATTCCAAGCTGACATCTTGAATGTCATAGTAATGACTATTCATGAAGTGTGAAAATGCAGGAAATGCAGTGAAACACCCTCCATTACAGCTCAGCACTAACCTTGTCTGTATGAAAGCCTTACCAGACATTCTACAAAACCTGACAAAGTAGGCAATCAACTCTGGTAAGTGAAAGTAAGCAAGAAGAACAAAACATAACTATAGCAGTGAATTCATGGATCATTTCATATCTATTTTATCTGTTAGACAAAGCAATATCTATAGTCAATTAAAATTAAACATTGCTTTTCATGTCTGTCAAAGCATCTATACTGTCACAGCCTGTACTACAGAAAAGCTTAGGCACTGCAGTCAAAAGAGAGCTGTAACACCAAATTTGTCAACAAAGTATAAAGTACAGTTTTTACCCCAAACAGTAAAGACTGTATCAAATAATATACAATTTAGGAATAGATACTACAAATAAAGAGTTAAGACTCAAGGGATATAACATAAAAGACAGAAATTTCATTAATATTTTGCAGCTCTCTTAGTAGCTCCTTTAATTTTCCTGGCTTTTACTTTGTAGACTGATGATATTGAAGATGAGGCAAAGTGAGTGGTGGAAGCAGTGGAAGAGGCATAAGATAAGAGGAAGGGATATATGGGTGGCAGCTAAAGTGAGGATGAAGTGAAGTGGCTGTAAGGGAAGGGGCAGAGGGGGTTTGTAGCAAACATCTAAGATGAACTGTAAATAAGAATGCACACAATGCAGCACTTTGTATCTTCAAAGCACAGGAAAATTATGTCTGATGTCAAGTCAGGCATTTCTTCCATTTCAAAGTATTTAGTCTTCAGAAAAGTGTTTATAATGGGACAATATAAGTAAACCCTTGAGGGCAAAGGCGGTGAGAGGAGAGTCTCCAACTGTCAGGTCTTTGTACTGAGACAGTTTTGGGTTTGGCAATCATGCAATACTTTGAAAATGCAGAGCACCATGAGTATATGCTACATTTCAATGAAAAAAGGTTAAACTCCTACCAACCAGGTGTCATTTGCTCAAGCAAAAAAAATTGTCACTATTTTTCCTCTGTTTCAAAGTAGTCATCTACAATGAGTCATAGTTCACATGATTTAAAGATTCACAGTAAAACTGTGAAATTATGGAACAAAGTGATATTATGTGCTGTTTCTACATAGATAAATTCCACTGCATGTAAATCCATGGTTTGCAAATCCATGGTATGGCCACATCTCATCTGCTCATGCAGCTTCATTTAGTTTAACTTCTTGGTGTGAGAAGCTTCCAAACACAGAAAAATAGAAGAAATGTTCAAAAAAAGTAACATACAAACTGACTTCTGAGGAAATGGTCAGAATAAGATAGAGAGACAAAATTAAAGGGATGATCTGTGATTCAAAATTTTTCAACTTGAGAATAATATTTAATATTCTCCAGAACAATAAAACAAAAAAAGTGGTCAAAAGCTGTGAGGATAATGGGACAAGTTTACAATTTTTATATAAAGAATAACTAATTTATTCCATATTGCTGCAGCTGTTTTCTAAAATCATTCCTGTGGAATAGTGGTGTCTGTTTTCTGCTATGATCATTATTCCTTCAACAGTCTCAAAGCACCTATAAAATTGAGACTATGTAATAGTGTGTGCTGAAGACACAGAAGTCACTCAGAAGTCTGAAATGTCAGATTCTTGCAGGAAACTCTCAAGAGGGTCACTGGTATCAAGCTGGAGCAGAGAGTGTGACAAAAACAAATGTGCTAGGGATAAACAGGCAGGAAGGAAGCTGAAGTTCACTCAAAGTTTTAGAAATCTTAATGGTGAAAATCTATTTGTTTTTTATTAATACAGCAGATGAGAAAAAGCAACAGAAACACAATTTGAGCTCTGTTGACTGAAATAAGAAATTGCTGGTGTCTGGGGTCAGATGCAGTAGCTTGATGAAGGCTGCATCTCCCTGACCCCATCTCCAACCCACAGCAATCTTGGCAATGTATCTTTCTAAGTACATTCACACAAAGAAGACATACACACATGCACACCATATATATATAAATACATGGCTGAGCACACAGACCACAGTCATATCCAGCACCTGATGAATACAGACAGCACCAAAAGTCTCATCTACCCTCCACTTAGGCTGACCAGGATGAAGTGTCCACTAGTGAGAAAAATCTCTCTCTCTCTCTCTCTTTCTCCATATATACATATATATAAATTTATTTTTTTTTACATACATACATAAATACATATGTATAAATATATATATAGAGAGAGTAGGAGGTGGATCACTATGCTTACTCAGTGTGCCCAGGAGCTGACCCTGGATCCCTGTGTCCCCTGAGTCCACAGCCTCACACCAGCTGATGTTACAGACCATGGTGTACTTAGGTACATATGAACACACACACACACACACACACATACACACACACACACACACACACACACAGAACTAACTGGGACTTACACATTTATGAACAGCCAGCTCACTTCATGCTCTTGACCTTTGAAACTATCACATCCCAGCTGCCAAGCCACTTCACCTATTCTTTGCCTTGTCCATCTCGATTTCCACTAGTCATCATGCACTCAGACTCCTAGACTTATTCCAGTTCCTGGCAGCTCAGGGCCGAGGGTCCCCTTTCACTCATGGCCCAACCTCTCATTGTCATTTGGTTTCATTAAGTCCAGTCTTTACAGTTCCTAAATCCATGAACATGGACCCTCCAACCCATGGTGTGACCAATTTCTGCACCCAAATTCCCTCATACACACATATTCACAAATACAGATGCCTCACTCAGGAAAAGAGCTAAAAAGAGATTTAATAACAAGGTGGGACAGACTACACTGATCAGGCACAGAGAATGAGCAGACTACTCCTACCACTAACCACTTGTGTAAGACTGGCATCTCTTGGCTCCTTACTCTTCAATTTCACCACGTTTATTCCTCCCCATCCTCACACCATCCTTTTCCTATCTTTGGTTTATACCTTAAATATCCCATAGAAAGTCCTGTGTGACACAAAATACTTTTCCCTGCATGCCATAACATGTCCCATCCCCCAAGCAGCAATTTCCTCAGCCCAGAAGATGCTCTGACACTGACCCATCCTGAGCAGTTTCCTACCAGCTCACAGGGCTGAGGGTCTCATGGGGCAGCTCTGGGAGGTACCCAGATATTGTGTCACTTCCTTGAGCCTTCAATTTGTGTTCCCACATAGCTTTGGGCCTTTTTACTCCTCTAAGTTTGTGGAGATGGACCTCTATGGTCTGCTGGCCCCCAGATTGGCCTCGGCTCCCCCAGCTGCTGTTGTTTGTCTGTGCTCCTTTCTGGGTGTGAGGATGAACTTTTTGCACACAATCCTACACACGTTGTTTAAAATGTGTTCCACATCATATCTTATAAAAAGAATGTGAAATAAGTGATCATAAAATCATAAACAGTGGAGCTGGAGGGGATCACAAGGAGTAATGCAATTCATTTCTGGACTCAAAGATATAGAGCACCTAAGTTATTCCATGAAATGTTTTTATTATTTTCTTCCACAAAATGAGGCATTGATTAAGACTCTCACAGGCTATTAGAGGGCTCAAAAAAACTTGTTGCTAGAAAACTTTTAATGATGTTTCGACTTCCCTGAACTCTATTTTACTTTGCTGTTACTCATGCTGGCCATGGAAAACTGCTTATTCCTATCTTCTATTTTTACCTTTCCATATCCTGCTGTCATTGCTGCCTTCAGTCTCCTCAGCTCTAGACTAAACAAACCTAATTCCTTCAATTTTTCTTCAGAAGTTGTTTTCTAGACCTGCAACCATTCTTGTTACTTTCTTTTGGACCCAATCCAATTGGTTTGTACCCTTCTTGAAGCATGAAGCCCAAAACTGGTCATAATATTGTATCTGAGGCCTAACCAAAGCCAAACAGAATGTAACTACTTCATATGTCACTTAAACAATGCATAAAATGTTTATGTACTTCATTATGATGTTTGCCTTTTGTGTATATAATCTCTAGAGTAAACTAATTTTGTTGATCATTTCCATCTTGTGATTTCTTATAACGTATAGAGATCCATTATAGCAGCATGGCTGCACTTTCTCTTATTCTCTAACTTCTGTGCAGCTAAACCTCCAAATATTTGATACAGCATTTTCACATTTCAAGAAGTAATTATGATCTGCAGCAGTCACTTGGTTCTCTTCCTTCTTGTTATTACCTTGGAAATATTACAAAAAAACTGTACTTCCAAACAATAATCACAAAACTAATGTCAAAGTAAATTTGCTACAAGGCTTCAATTTTTTCTCATTAAGTTAAGGCTTAAGAGAAAAAAAAAATGTTTAAAGAATGTTCACATGATCTACATTGCATTATATACCACTTTTAAAAATGTTACTGTCTTTTAGGTAATATCTACAGTTCTACTTTTGTTCATCTTGCTCAGGTAAAGAGGTATTCACTCTCTACTACTGTAAAAGAAATGAGATAACATAGCTAAGAAAGAAAAACTCTACAGGTTCAATTAATTTTTCAAGACTCTCATAGTGTCTGGAGAAGGAGAGATTTCTGCAACAACATAAAATATCTATACTTGGTTTCCTAACTAAGTTCTGAGATTTGCACCTCTACTCTGCTCCTGTGAAACTGAATTTAGAATATTCCAACCAGCTCTGGGACCCATAGCATAAAAAAGACATAGAGCTGCTCAAGCAGGTCCAGAGAAGGCCCACAAAGATGATTATAGGGCTGGAACACCTCTTCTGTGTGAGGACACACTGAAGGAGTTGGGGTGTTCTAGTGGTTTGGTGGATTTATTTTAACAAAGAAAGATATCCCATGCTATTTGCAATTTATGCAATGTTAAAATAGTCTAGGTTGTCAAAGCCATGAGCAGAGTGGGAGCTTCAGACAAAGATTAATAGAGAAGCTTTCCATTGAGTCACAAGGTACAGAAAGGATGCCCGTGTTCTCTAAACTTCTCACAGAGCAGCCTGGGTGTGGCTGGATCCAATCCTGATCCCAGACTTTGTTAATGGTTTATGTCTAGAGGATTGTACAGGTGTAATTGAACCCTTACACAACTTTGTCCCCAGGATCAAGGAGGCAAAACAAATAAATTTATATCAATAGAATGAATTATATATTTTAAATTATTACAATAATTATTTTCTAGTTATTGAAATCATTAAAATAATGATGTAATGGAGTACAGGAAATAAATTCAGCTTAATCAGAATTTACTACACCAGCTTAATCATTTATTTACTACACCATATGAATAGCTATGGCTTCAAGTCCAGTGTACTCTTTCTTGAAGCAATATTGAATCAATTATGCTAAAGCAATTATATTAAAATTAGATAAACAATTCCTAAGTAGAGATTAATGTTTCTTACCTATACCAATGACTGTAGTCATATCTTTTTTGCTGTAAATTTGAGGGAAGGAGTTCCACATATCTTAGGGAGATGTGCTACAAGTCCTAGCTATGCAAAAGTGGGAAAAGTGGGACCAGCTTTTATAGTATAAAATGCCAGTTACGTGCATCTTTTAGATTATGTGTTGTCAGACTTACTCAGCAAAAGGTGTTTTGCAAAGTGCACTTCAGCTTTGTGCTGAAAAAAGTGTTACCTGATCTTTGGTTTGCTCTGTTCAGCACCTGTGTCTCTTCTGTATCAGTGCCTGCACAGCCTTGCTGCCCCTGACCTCAGGGAGAATCTGTCTTCCATGATCTGCTTTCCATGTCCTCTGTTCCATGTCCTTCCACATTGGGTTTCATATTTTGCTCAAGCTGGTCTCAGCATTCTTCAGCACTAAGAACAGAAGATGATTCTTGCCCAATCTTGTCACTAATAATTTGCAAATTTTACACATTTTAAGCTGCTGTATCCCCGTGTAGGCAGATAGTTCTGCTACAGTCATTTGTAATTTTTCTTCTAATTTTTTTGCATCATAAGCTTTATTTACATCTTCTCCTACATCCACATGTGAAACATCTGTCACATTTTTGACAATGATTGTTTTTTACATAAAATCCAGCAAATTAAGTTTGGTGGGAAACAATTTTTGAATCCAAGAAAGAAAAATTAAACTTGTTGAAATATGGACAATAACACTTCAAAGCTGAAGACAAAGCTCTCTCTTCTTAATAGATCAGAGGTTACACTCTGTTCTTCATTAGAATAATCTTGTAATTGTTTTCCAGGTAGTAGTAGATGGATTGTGAAACACCTGTAGCATCCTTGAGAAGAATAAATTCATATAGGGTAAATTATCTTGTGCTGTACTAATTCAGAGCAGAGCAATTCTGCTAACGTGATTTTTTTTTTAAGACCATGTATTTTATTTAAGTTGGAGAACGAAAGTTAATTTGAATGCTTGCTAAAATTACTGCAATATTTATAGAATATTAAATATAGTAGAGCTTAATTCCTTGTTGGATATCATTTCACAATATCTACAAAGTCAGTAGGGGACTCTAATCTCCAGGCACTTCCCTCCCAAATACCTCTTCCACTTTAGTTGATTTTAAGCATGACACTGATAGCAGTAGGTCTATTCTTATTTTTAAACCTGGGAATACACTTTTAAAAGGAGTGAGGCATCTTTCATAATGCTATATTTATGAAAGGTCAGAAAGGTATGTTTCTTTCAAGAATTAAGACAATAAAAGAAAGAAGACTTTAATTAAAGTAGGACAGTGCCACTGTCTCTAATTTACTATCTTGTGTTTATATACAAGCAGCAGTATGATATATATAGTAGCTCACCATGTTGGAGACTTCTAAAAAATCTCCAAAAACACAATGCTAATAAACTAAAATGGTCATATAAATATCAGACATTCATTTACTTTGCTTGTTAGATTAACATTAGTTTAACCTCAATTTTTCTCCTGTGTAGGGTGATACAGATTAGTGTTTTTAATTATTAGGGCACATTTTCTTCTCATCAGTGGCTGTCCTTAATGAAAGAACACTCCCCTCTAGCATACAGATTGAATGATTTTCAATCGCCACATAAATAAATGCCTAGAAGATGTCAGCTGAAAATCTTAGTTATTTCCTAAAGGTGCAGGTGCTAGAAGTGGTGTAATGAAGTAGAGACAGCTGCAGCCACAGGCTCTGGCCAACTGGAATATGTCTTCAGAGTGACATTCAGCATAACAAGACCTCACTATGTTTGCTTCCAAGAATGTTATCACTGTGGTTTTAAAAACAGCATAAATCAAGAGACATGCTCACAAAGTATAGCTGAAGTCACATTATCTTTATTATACCCCTATATATTTTCCTCATTACAACCTGAAATATGTTGACATAACCACTCATGCTCATCTATAATATTACTAATAATTACACTGCCAGAAAGAAAAATGAGAGCTAAAGGTATCACAAGGCTGGAATTAATCAAACAACTGACCCATCAAGTTATGACCAAGTAGATTCACTGAACTTTAAAACCTCAGGTACAGGTAAATTTTAATAAGTCTTTTTGACACTAGCAGGGAATAATATATGGGTCACTGTCACAAACCTTTTCTTCAAGAAGGAATTGCATGTTGAACCCTATTTTATTTCATGCCTGTGAGTGACAAAAGCATTTATTGAGGCTGCCACGTAGAAGAAGAAAAAGTTTAGATACTGAGTACTCTGTGTTCTCCTCTCTTTTACAGGGACTTCATGAAAGATATAGCTTTATTTTTATTAGAAAAAACAAAACCAGTTTGATCTCTTTAGCAAATAGAGCTAGTTGCAAACCAGCAATTATTAGAAAGATAAAATACCTTCACAAAAACTTGTCTTCTTTAATTTTTTTTTTTCAGCTGTATTGTAATTACTATCCATTATGAAATACTTCTTCAGTCACTAATTTGGGCTCAATCCTCTTGTGTGAAGGTGGAGGACTGAATCCCTCCACTTAGAGACACTAAGTGTTCACCTTAACCCTGCTAGCTAATCTAATGGTTAAAACCTCAAATGGTTAAAGCAGGACTTTTAAAAACACTTAATATTCACTTGGTATTTACCGAAATCTAGTTGTCAAAGAACAAATTTCAGTTTAACCATTAGCTTTTCACATTTTTTTCTGCCAGATAAAAGATTGGTAAAATCCATTCAGGGGCTTATTTTTCCTAGGGAGATAAAGCTGATGTTCCTAAACCCATCCTCATATCCACCCATAGAAGCAGACACTTTTACTCTACACATTTACAAATAAAGTCATAGGTCAGTGTGATGTAACAGGTAAGAGAGTGTGCAGCCCCTTCCTACTCAGCTGCCACAGACAATTTTGTAATTTATTCCTTTAGAATATTTCATAGGAGGAACTTATATTCCACTATCCTGGCATTGATAGCACATTCAGAATTTTTACTTCAATGAGGAATGGAGGAGAAGGGAAATAAAGAGTTCCCAAATTAGTGGATGTGTTCTCTAAAAATAGAAGTGGGAACAGGGCAGAATCAAACTAAAACTTTTGAAGCTTCAGTTCCAGAGTAGAATGTATCACTATGCAAATGTCCATGAAATCAAATTCAAATCTGCTGTGATTTTGCACCAGAACAAATTCTTTTTAAATGCTGCTTTTCAGCAACGTTTCTGCATGTTTATGCATAGCTAAAAATGAGTTTCATTCATGACCAGAAAAAAAATAATGACCAAAATGTGCAAAGCTACATGTAGATTTTCTATCTCTGACTAAGAATTTAGGCACTGCCAGCAGTGACACTAAGCAAATCCTTAAAGTAACCAGCAAGTCTTGGCCAAACAATGGAGACAATTAATAATAAATGGTTCTATAAAGAATTATAACTGTCCTTTCAGGCAGACAAGATTAAAAAGGGAGAGCTTGCAATGACAATCCCCTTAAAGTTTTATAAATATCCCTTTTCAGCTGTTCGGGATTTTAGAATGCACCAACCTGGATTTCACGGAATTAACAGGGATAAACAGTTACCTACTTCCAACATATATTTTATGAGATAAGGAAAAATGTTAAACAATTGTACCACAGGTTTTCATAGCACAGTGAGTCAGTTCCAGTCTGATTTTTAAGTCACAGAAGTGTATGGCTTGTCTCCATCCCCATCTCATATTTACAGAAGATTTCAGTAACAAAAGATTTTTTTAGATTATTATCCCATATTACAATTCTCAACGTATTAGTCCAGTATCATAATGTTATAAGAATCATTAAAAACAAAACAAAACAAAACAAAACAAAACCAAACCAAAAAAAAAAAAAAAAAAAAACACAAACGAAAAAAAAACCCAACAAAACAAACAATAAATCTACAAGACTAACTGATTTCAGCAGTGAAGAGCTGCTAGATACTATCAGGGTGCAATCACATATATAAAAAAATTCTGGTTTAACAACGATAAATGATTAAGCAAAAAGGAACAAAATTTTTAGAATTTCCCTGGAGACTACTGGTTGGCTGGAAGGAGTTGAAGGCTTGATTTAATTAGTACACTTTTTTTTCTTTGTCAGTCTATACGTGTATTTTCACTAAGATAATTATTATATGGTACATCTGGAATTTTGAAGGAATTAATTCCCAGTGCATCTGATGAGAATCAATCATATACTTGCTAAAATCTGAGGCCTCAGGACAAGGAGTCACAAAAGCCCTACCTACTATAATTTTCACTGTGTATACTCATAAAGTCACATATAAAACAAAGTAATTAATATTGAAATCAGGAAATATATTATATATATATGTGACCATCTGAAGACCAGAATGATGCCACTGGATTTGGATTTGTTTCCTTGGAGGAACAGGAAATGTATATTCCTGTGCACGTCACATTTTCCAAAATGATTATCATTCCAAATGCAGAGAGCTGACAGCTGGTCCTTGTAGTAGGTGCAGTAGCAGCATTTTCCAAAGGTTAATGTTGAAATTTTTGTTAAATGCCTGCATATTCATATATTATATTCAGGACATTTATTAGGCAGCACTTGGTAAAGAGATTTAGTTGGTTTATGTCAACTGCTTTGAATTTTTTATTGTTTTGGTTTTAAACCAACTATGAGAAAGAAATCCTGCCAATTAGAGAAGTGGAAATGTAAAGTACTCACCAGCACACTATTTAAGCATAAATCTGCCTCATAAATCCTGCTGAGACAGGCTACCAAGCCCACAGATGTCCGGGTCTCCAGGTCAAAAGGCCGCCCCATGCAGTGGGTCACAAGGCTCCTGGAGCCAGGAGACCTCTAAGGCCCATCCCTGCAGCTCCAAAGCCCCCTGCCAAGCCACCAGGCAGCTGATACTGTAGCTTGAAAAATAACTTGAGACATTTCTTGCAGTGGACACATCCCAGGAAATCAGGGATCCCTGTAGCTTAACACTCATCAACCTGTCTCTGCTGGTCTGTGTGCCTTATTTTAGTGGATATAAGGGGATGAGAAGGTATTTTTTTTTTTGTATCATCTTATCTGAGTAAGTAACATTTCATCCAGGTGCAGAATCCCATAGAGTTTTATTGCACGTATTAGACAAACACATGGAAAATGGACAGAATAATATCATCTGAGTGCATGATTCCAGCTATGAGTTCACAATATAAGCAGTACCAATCTTTCATCAAAGTAATTCATCTTCTATGAAGATGTTTGTGTTTAGTAGGTAATTTTGATGCAATCATGCTCATAAACATAGATGTGGAATACACTATGCTCAATTTACTTTTTTAATCTGAAAAACATATGACTTTATATAACTTGACCTCCAATTGAAATAATATATTTTTTTTTATTCATTCAAATAATGTCATTTCATAAACTTATTTCTTTGCTCTTTCCTGAATTTCCATGTGGAAACCCCCTTTTAGGAAACCAAAACTCAAACCAGACCTGAAGGAAGCAATGTAGGTGAGTAATCCGCCCTTGAGCTACATTGGTCGTAACACTTCTCCTGCTTGGAAAAAACTCATTTCCTCTTCTGACTGCCACTTTATCCAGCTATTTTGTGTCACATTCTTAGGACTGTTGTATGGCATGTTCTGTTATATGCATTTGAATTGTTGTTAAATGTTATAAGCCTTTAAAAAATGCTGTAGAAAACATGGTCAAATTGTGTGTGTGTGTGTGTGTGTACATATTTTTATCACAGTTCTTCTCTCCTTTGAAGAGAACTGAAGTGTGTATGCATGACCACATGCATGTAACAACTGGAAGGATTTTCGTCATTAATTACACCTCTAAATTCAAAGATGCCTGGAGGACAGGAATTAGATGAAATAGATGAAAAGAATAAAGGAAAACAGCAGAGAGAAAGAGCCCTTTGTAATCCTCTCTCACTCATTTTCTGTGTATTATAGCTATAATTACTTCCCTGATGATAAAAAGAAGACATGCAGGGGAAAAAAATGTACACATAGTAGGAGAGGAAGGTCTTGAAATATATGTAAACTTAGTCATAATCCACCTCTGTGGAGCAGGCTGAGCAGTGCTATCAGCCTGCAGGAGCAGCACTGCCCCCCTTGAGCAAGGGGGGACACTCCTGGCTAATGGCTGTAGCTGTGAGGACTGAGGCTTTGAGGCTGCTGAGGACTGCCTCCTGCCCTGTGCTGATTCACAGCCCTCTGGAGGAGCTGATGGGGTCCAGAATAGGGTCAGGATATAAACTACAAACAAACATATAATCCAATATTCAAACTTCTTCGCCCCCGTATTGCTTAGCAGCAATACTTGGGTGTAACAAACAGACCCCTCAGACAAGTATGGAAAGGATGGCAGGGAAGATCAAAACAGCTCTTGGATGAATGGGAAGAGTTACATTTTTAAAGTGAACAAACTGCAGAGTCACACGTATGAACCAGCTATTCAGAGAGCATTTGAATAGTGGAAGGCATCAAAGAAAGGAAATAAATGTAGCAACACCAGGAGCCAACTTCAAAAGGAGGCACAGAATGAGTGACAAGTGCTGTGATGTAAACTTCCCAGCGAAAGCAATTGTTCCTGAGAGTAGGCCTGAGAATTTTAATAATGAGATGCACCACCCACCCAAAATAAAAATCACATCTAAAAAAACTTTAAAAGCAGAAGCAACTACAAGGTGTGTAAATACCTTCCAAAGCCCTTTTTTCAGAGAAAGCTTAATCATAACAATATTTTTGGTCAGTGGGCCTTTTCTTTTTTTTTCATTTTTGGCCAGGGTATAGCTAAAAGGGAAACTTCAGTTTGCAAAATGATAAACAATTTTTTTTTTAATGAGAGAAGCCATGCTCACACTATTGTAAAAACTTTGCAGAACTTCATGAAGCCTTTTTTATGTTCTTATTTTTTTGCAAAATAGCTTTAAACTAATCTAGTTCAAATTCTCTTTTGACAGTTGTAATGCAAGTACTGTTAATATTGTTCCTGTAATCTGCCAATAATGTATTTGCCCTCAAAAATAAAAACAGGCAAAACCTGCCTTCTGGATTTCCCGTAGCTAATCATGGTTTCCACCAGTTGCACTAGATTCTTCTTTCTACTTCATTCTTAACAATGCTTACATACACATTGTCCATGTATTTTTAAGATCATTTTGGGGTTGAGGTACAAATTTGCCTTCAGATAGTGGGAAATTACTGAATAAATTCTTGTCATTAGACTATATTGTCATTATTCTTTTTATCCTATCACCAACATGAAAATAATCCTCTGACAAGCAGAAGTTTCCTTCTAGCTTATGGAACATATTTTCAATGGAGAATAACACTAACATGCTCATCAGCACAGTGTCTCCATGCAACTGGAAGACATTAATTTTTCTCCCCATCTTCTAAATTTCAGGAGAGTTAAATCCAACGTTTGGTCACTGCTGTTGCAAAGTTAGGTTTTTCTCCATCTTCTCTAGCTATCCAGTACTTTTGGATTGAATCTTTACTTTGCTGGGAGTGTTTGCTGGTGCTTTCATGTTTGCATGAATTTTTACTTGGAGAAGCAGCTTTTTTTCTTCCTGTGAGTGGTTTCACATTGCAGCTGCTGTTTGCTGGTGGTCTTTGTTGCTGCTTCTCCCTCATTTTCTTCTGGTTTTTGGAACTCTCCTAGCAAAGTGGGGGGAAAATTAAATTCTTAGCCTTTCTGTTGGGGGGAGGGGGAATAGGTGGGGGGAACCTTTTTCTTTGCTTTTATGCATTTAGTCACTGTTCAAATTGGGTACCTTACAGATGAGTGAGAAGGATCATTAACGTGTGGATCATATAGCATTCCAACACATGGCTTTGGGGATCTTCCTTGCAATTTTTTGAAAAAATTTATTAGCAATTAGACATAATCTGATGTATTCCAAAATTAAAAATATTTATTCAAAAACACACTTTTATGAGCAGATACAAGAAGAAAGTCAGACTCAAACCTACATCAATTTGGGGTATGGTTTACAGCTTGGGTTTGAGGCAAAATTATGGTTGGGTTGTAAGATTGTCTTCATATGTAACAGTGGCAAAAACACATAAAATTTCTTCCTTCTTGGAACATAATGTGATGAAAACAGAATTTGGTTGTGTCCAAACTGAAGCTATAACAGGCCCGTTCTAATTTTGTATTTGACCCAGGATCAAAGCCACAGTGGTGGGTTAGAACATAGTGTTCACATTTGATCCTTTCTCTCTGATATTGGAAATATTTGGATGTGAAGTTCTTCATTTGGCTCAGATCTATACCAAAATGATAGTGAACCTTGCCAGTGGTAAGGCAAGTCTCTCCTCAACCCACCTCAATTTAAACAGAATATAGTCAGTAAATTAAAACACTAAGCAATAGGAAATACTTTTAAGGGAAAAATAAGAGTCATGGAAACATCTTATGCAAGATCTTCAGCTGTCAGAAAAGATCATTTCACCATCTATGTCAACATTTTCAGAAAAGGTAAATGCAGTTTTACCACCACCTGAATCTATGGTCATATCAAATTTCTCAGTCTCAAGGACCACTGAAAATGGCAACCTCTGACTGTGATGCAGATGCAGAAACTCACTTCCCAAAAGTGAGGTGGCAAAAAAATCCCTAAATTCTTCTACAGATACCAAAAAGCCACGAATATTTGCGCTTTTTTTAAGTGAAGAGTTTGTAACTCATATGTTCTAAACTGTTAATCTGCATAAGTTACTTTCAACAAAAGATGTATTTTTTCTTATCTCTTAACATCATAACTGTCTTGATATTTGTTTCAAGCAATTAAAGGAAATCCAGTGTGTTGCAGAATATTCTAGGACTGAAGTACTAAGTCCAGTTTATGGCTCTGCCTGAGATTTATGTACTTCATAACCTGTAGCAAAATGCTTAGTTTCTCTGTTGCTGAAAGTTATTCTTTCATTCACCTTACTGGTTTTTTTTATACACACTTTAAAATACCACTCAAAGATACATGTTTTCTAGGATAAGCAAATATTTTCAGTGAATACTTTTTGTGGTAGCTGGAGTCTGGAAGGGAATTTCTTCTTAAACCCAGGAGTTTCCTGCTGTTCAACCACATTCTTTGACTGAGGCTTGGAACAAGGTTGAAATTTCTACATATTTAGGAATTTTGGTCTTGGTCTACCAGATACTGAGGAAATACTGCATTCAGTGGGATACTTAGGCTCCTTCAAAGATTTCTACAAAGTTGGATGGTCCCCACTGTGTTTTCCTCTCTGCACTGCTTTTTTGAAACCATCTCAGACCTCCCACTCTGGTCTCTCTTCACCTCTCTTGAACTTCCCAGTGGCAAAGTGTCGTCATTTCCTTTCATGAGAACTACAACTATCTTCCACGTGGGAAGAGTCTACCTACTTCCCATTGTTCTTTTGTGCTTTTGAATGCAGATGACTCAGCCAAACCACCCTTCCATCTCCATTTTCCAGCTTGCCCTGACTTCATTGGCACTTGGATCAATATGGAGAGGTGCAGTCTCCCTTTGAGCAGTCATTTCATTTCAGTTTATTGTTTATGGATGTGTAGTTATTCTCCTTGGGTCCCACTTCTTGAAAAGACAACTTGACATTTCCTTCATTCACTATTTTGGTCCTTTGTCTCAGGTTCTTTCTATCTTGTACTGGCCTCAGAGTCCCATCATAATACTGAAGGGCTCTTGTCCCAGTTGTGTCTGAAGGAAACAGATTTTCCCTCCACACCACATCAGCACAAGAAAGACAGCTTTTTCTTGCCATTTTATATGCCATTCTCCATGAAAATTTAGGAAACTCTTGTTCATTCCCAGGGTGAATGACAGATATTCTGAAAATATTAAAATTACAAAGCTAATTCAATTCCAATTTAGGCATCTTAATTAATAATTTTGTTCTCTGACAGATTCACAATAAAGTCCCATCTCAGTCTAAAACAGATAATCATCTCACCCAGCAATGCATTCTCATCACCAATCACAAAGATACAGGAATATTGCATAGCAAAGATCACAATTTTCAAATTACTTTGCTTATTTCAGTATTGGTGGTGTGAGGGGACAAAAGTTTATCAGCCTTATAAGACCAAGTAGTTTACCCCAAAGTTAGTCTTAGAAATAAATGAAGGTTGGTTTGCTGTTTTGTTGGGGATTTTTTTACTTGATAAAAATTACCTTAGATAAGAATTTTTACTTCAAGTGTTGAAACTAGAATAAGAAGAATCATCTAAAAGTAGGCATTTCTGGTGGAAGGTTGGAAACAAACCCAGAAATAAGTAGTGATAGCAGATCTCTGTAGAAAATACTTTTTGTTTTATAACATACAAAGCTGTAGCTCAGTGAAGTATGTACAGAAATGTGGAGGGATTAACTTGATTTTTGCAACTTCCCCTAGCTAATAAATTCCCTAGCATTTAAAGACAGCAGGACAGTCTTTATGATGTGCTGTCAAGAAAAGTTCTAGATGAGAAAATAAAATCAGACAACACTTTATATTAATAAAGGATGAACTGGTCCACCAGAGCAATTTTTATTTCCAGGTGAAAGACCATACATGTGCGAAGGTACACAAAGTGCATGAATTTTGGAGGGAAAAATAAAAAAGAAACCAATTTGTAATTTTATGCTAATGTGTCCTTAGAGACTTCCAATGTATAACAGATCTTTGTTTAAGGGTTAAATTTCAACAAAATTGATTTCATTTATCATTACTACAACCGTGTTGTAGCTCCTAAAAATTAATTATTACTGAAATGTTTATAATCCTGATACTAAATTTTGCCATTGATTTGAGTTTTCAGGGGCTTGATCCTGAAACCTCTGTCTCAAAATTTTGTCAGGATTATCTACTTTGATTAAGATAAATTTTGAAGTCACTATTATAAGATTGTGCTAGTTTTATCTACCTGGATAAAGATAATTTTGTGTACATTGGTTAGAGAAATCATGTTTCACATTTTAATGTCTATGGCTTAGTTTAAAAATAAATATTTTAAAACATAAATACATAGCTATCTGCTCCTGCTTTTCAATTTATTAAAAAATGTGTTTCTTAACTAATCACTATTTATCATTTTATGTAGTACCCAGACAGTCAAATCTGTTGAGATGAGATCATCATCCCAGCCCTTCACAATAAGTCATTCACATAAATGCACCTGTACTGCAAGTAACAGGCTTGTGGAGAGGAGGGGGAAAGAAAAACACAAGTTTTGGCTAATCCTGGGTGGTCTCTTTACCCGTGTTAGATTAAATATGTTTTTTTCACAACAGGTGACTTTTTAATTGTTTTCTTATGGCAATTCATTTATTCTAGCGGTTTTTGTTTGGCTCATGTTAGTTTTCTGAGTTAATGACTGCGTGACAGCATGCTGAGTGCAGGTGGCAAAAGGCAAATGAAGAATGCAGATACTGCTTCATGTGCACGAGGCTATGAGCAAATCCTGCTTGCCTTGATCCTGTGGGTCTTTCCTGTGGTTCATGGTCTGGAAAATGGGAAGTCCTTACCTGTCCAAAGCCTTGAAGTGTCTTTAGAAAAGGCAGGAACAAAACAGGCAAACTCAGAGCACTCTGAAGCTGATGTTCAGCATGGGTTTCACAAAGCATAATTTTTGTTTTCTGAAATGCCACATTTCCTTGATGTACACATTAGCTACACCAAAGCTTTCATCTGGTTCACTAGATTTCCTTCACTGAGCACGCCAAGGGGAATGCTAGTGATGAATTGTGAAATTCTTCCTCATCATCCCAATTGGATGCATGCATGTTATGTCTTTCCTATCATCATCCTGGCTTCACTGCTGTTTGTGTCCCAAATAATCCATCCTGACAAAGGAAACAGCAGGAAAAAGTCAAGAATTGCCTGGCAAGATTTGGTAGAAAA
Source organism: Oenanthe melanoleuca (assembly GCF_029582105.1). Taxonomy (NCBI): domain Eukaryota; kingdom Metazoa; phylum Chordata; class Aves; order Passeriformes; family Muscicapidae; genus Oenanthe; species Oenanthe melanoleuca. Next base: position 66,982,806 of record NC_079333.1, on the reverse strand, counting down.
AAAATTATTCTCACTTTGAAACATAAAAAGCTGAATCCCCATATCAGGGCTTACAAATCACTGCTGGCAATAAACAAAATAACAGGGCAGAAGCAACAACAAAATAATTAAAACCAGGCAGCACAGCCTATGTTAAACTGCAGGACAAAAGCTACACAAATAATATCAGCTGTGGAAGAAGCAATTAACCTGGCTAATGGGCCTGATACTTACATGCCTCCCTTTCTGTCACAAAAAGCATATGGTTGCAATTAGCAGGCATAAAGGAAATACCATCTGAAGCCCCTGTTTTCCGATTGGGGTGACCTCTGGCCCGGTATGAAGACAGTTGGAAGCATTTGCGTGGTGTTGTAGCTTCATATGTAGTGGGCAAGGGGCAGTTTGAAGATAGACAAAGATTTGCCAAGTGTGTTTGAGCAACAAAACTATGCCTTGCCACATAAACTGAGAGAGCATTAAAGCAAGTTGGAACTAAAGTAAACCTCCTGCTACTGCCAGTTCCAGAGCTGCTACCAAAAAAACCCAACCAACAAAACAAACAAAATTCACAGAAGGTTTCTACTTTGTCCTCATCTGGAAGTACTAATGGTACAACACATTCTAAGTGTTGTGAGTGTAAAATATTGGGAAGTGTGTTAGACACACTCAGAGCCTTGTCACAGAATATACCTTAAAAAGCTGAAACATTACGAATTTATTCAGGTCAAATGGGCTGTCATCTGCTCTGTCTTGCTTCTTGCTTCTTCCTGTGCTCTGTCTCAGCCAGCTCTGTATGATGCACATAGAACTTGTCATCTTTGATTTTCAAGTGGTTGTCATCTATCCAGTATGTCATTTTCCTGAGTCATCTTTTTATGGGGAAAAAAAAAATATTTCTCATGTAGCAAAATGTATTTGTTTGAAAAAATTACAACATTTTTTAGCATCTTTAAAGCTATCACATACAATAAAAGTGATATATTTATCTTTCAAATTCTAGATATCTGTTTAAAGGTTTCTAAAAAGCTCTTAAGTTTTAAACTTCTGAGAAAAAAATAAGGTACTCCTATTTCATTGTTTGAAGACAAGGTGGGTTACTTTTGCTAAGTTCAGTAACTATGACATTTTCTATTATATTTTTTATTTGCAAATGTGAATATAGAATAACCAAATTAATTCAAAATATATGTTTAACATAGATGAAAAATATGTGGGAGTTTTTCAGTCAGATCTGCTACCAGTTTTGTAGAGTTTAATAAAAAACATAATGTTTATTATGTATGTATTTCTTTACTATGTTTTAGATATAACACGAAAAAATCTGGAAATCCATACTTCTAATGGACTGCTTCTATGGGAACACACTAATAGATGTTTATCACCTTAAAGCTCTCAGATTTTATGTGCAAATAAGTGATTTTTTTGTTTGTTTTTTTTAGGTTTTTTGCCAGTAGAACCCAGAATGATTATGTAGTCTTATTGTGTAAACAAATGTAAAATTCTCATGTAGCTCAGTTTTATTCTTTTCATAGCAGAAGATTGTGGTTACCTATCCAAAAGCCCCCACAGCTTCAGTATTTCCATTCATACAGATACACTGAAGTTATCAAAAAAGAAACAACAGTGGAACATGTTTTAGCTTTTCATTTTTTCGGTGAGGAGGAGGCCATTAAGCCTGGAAGGATGCCAGGTAATGATAATCATCAGTCCTTCTGGGGCTGTTTTATAACTGTGCAGCTGTATTGTTGGCTACAATTTGCAATCCCAGAGATACTGCTTTATCTGTTTTTGTTTTCCTGTTGGATCGGATAGGAGGCACTGTTCCTTAAAAACAAAACAAAAGAAATCAAAACACAAAAAAAATCAAACCAAAACAAAAACAGACAGACAAAAAAAAAAAAACCCCACAAAACAAAACAAATCACCAATCCGAAAAGAAGGAAATAAAGAAAACTTTTTAAGGAGAAAGGAAACTGTTGCATCTTTCAGTCAGTGTAATGTCAACACCACTTAGGACAAATTTCAAGCATTCACCAGTCTTAGACTCTTCCAACTGCCTGCAGTGTGAGTTGTTAAAAGACCAGAGCATGAGCCATAAAATGTGTCTGTGGGTGTTAGTTAACAATTTGCAGGTGCATATCATTCCAGCAAAACTTTCAAATTATATGCAACTTATAAGCTATGTTTGAAGCTTGTAATTGTTATGTCTGAGCAAATTAGTATCTTTTATGGTTTCAGTTTTTGAGAGTCCCATCAAATTTGTGGGGTGGAGGACCAAAAGGAGAAGTGGTTCTTTCAAATATACAAAAGTCAGACAAATACTTTACTGCATTCAGTTCTTGTTAAATATACTGGGGGAATGCTGCACCTGGAAGGGGAGAGGCAAGCAGTACTCCCCTGACTGAAAATAGAAATTAGAGATCAGTAATGATTTGGGTAAAATAAGGAGTATTCTAAAAATTTTCACCAATTTTGAATCCATCTTTTAGTGAAATTCGTGTTATTATTATTTTTCTTATATTTCACTGGAATTCAATCCTTAAAATTTTGGTTCAAGTATAGAAATGAGGACCAGCACTTGTAACTATTTAAACTGTAATGTAATATTTAACATGTTAAATGCTTGCAGTTCTGCTCTAAGCATTTAGCCTGCTTCTTTCTCTCTGTGAGATTTCTACATCATGGCTTTTACCAGGTGGCTGCCAGTTGTACAGTCACTCAATGGTCTCATGTAGTAGAGGAAATTTGACAGCATGGAGGTCCAGAACTTGCTTTTTGATTCCAGTGTGCCAAAACAGCAAAGCTGCAAAGCCCATAAATGTAATGTTGAGTGAACTTAATGCTGCAGGGGAAAAAAAAAAAAAAAAAAAGTTATAAATCCTGGTACATTCTCATGTACTAATTCAGCTGCATATAGACAGTAACACCAGAGAATACAGTCAGTCACTGTATGCATGATATACTTAAAGGTGAAGCAGCACACCACTGCATAAAGTATTGACAAGAGGGGGAAAAAAAGCTCTTTAAACTCACAGTTAAGGGAATAGACTGGTTATTTTCTAGTCTTTAGAATGGAATCAGCTGGCAATTATGTTCAGGAAGTATGAAATGTTGGCAGTTTGTATTGGAAAAAAAATTTGGGTTCCTAAACTAGTGAAATCTTTTTGTTTATATATATATCTATATCATCTCTATCTATCTATTTATATTTACACACACACCTATATAAATCTAAACATATATTTCAGAGATTATATATATATAAAAAGTGACTGCATTTGGCTTCAGTATGAAAATGGTACAAATTATATCCAGTTTAATCCCATAGAGTTCTAGATTTATTATCATTATTTCAAAGAATTGTAATTAAATTGTTCAGTGCTGCCATCATTATTTCAGTCTGATAGTTCAGTAACAAAGGGCTGCATACCAAAGGTAGACAGGTGTGTGTATGTTGACACAAAGTCAGAGCTCCAGAACTGCAATGCTCTATTGTAAGAGCAGGTCCTTAACAGAAGAATGCCATGCTGTGTTCTAAGATGCTTCAAGCATCCTTGGTGATAACAGCAAAGTTCCATTATGTCCAAAAAGATTACTCCTGAGATAAATGCCATCAAAGACAGCAGCATGTAAACAATGTAATCACCTCCTTGATGAATACATGCTGAACTACTGGTGTCACGTAGAAATTGAGCTGTGAGAAAAACTAATACAATGCAGAAAAAAGAGGTAGGAGTGCAGGAAGAACAATTTCTATGGAAGACACATTTTCACAGAATAATTTTTAAAAATCCTTTTTTCTTGTTGGAAAAAAAATGAAAACTAATCATAACAAACAAAAGATCTGTTTGGTTTTTTTCAAAAATTGCATGGTTGCTCTTACTCTGAAAATATTCTTTCAGACAATTGGGCTTAATTAATAATCAAATTCTATACAGTCTTAAAAAATTGCTACCTTAAAATAATTATATCTCAATTAAAAAAAAAAAAAAAGAAATTATTTGAGAAAATTGTTTGTATGGGGTTATACTAATAAATACTTTTTTTAAAATTCTAAAATTTAGAGTCCTTCTGAAAATTAATGTTAAGGTTTTACTTCATCACATCTTTAGATCAGCAAACTGAATAGTAATTTAATAAGGGGCTTGATATGTATTAAGTGGCACTAGAAGTACACTTTTATTTTCAAATTCCTATAGGAAAAATAAAGAGGGAGTGGGGTATTCTTAGCCTTGAGACATATCACTATAAAATTTAAATCACCTGATTTCTTTTTCTAAAATTTCTCTGAAAATTTGCCATAAGAATACTTTGATATTACATGCATTATGAAGCAACCTATATTGTCTTGGTTGCACTGTAGGATTTCCAGGCATTAGTGACTAGTGGCATTATTAATTTTAGAAAGAAGCCAAGAAATTGCAATAACTCGAAACAGAGAGATGTTTCCTTCTGCTTCATGTATAAAATTTCATCTTGAGGCATAGATAATTAAATAATTTGAAAGATGAAGATGGCTCAAGGAAAAGAAGTGAAAAAGTGCAGAAAAAATGTCTTTTTTTTTTTTTCCCCTCAAACACCATGTTTATTTCCTGTGGCTGGCTATTTTAATTTTATTTTATTTCTGCTGTATTAAAATATTTAACCCCAGAACTCCACTGAGAAATAGCGTTTTCTTTTCTAACAGGGGACATAAAATGGAACAGCACTAGGCAATTTTTCCTACAAACAAACATACAACAGACTGGAAACACAAATAACACCTGTGGGAAACTGTTACAAGCAGATTTCAGCTTCTTCTGAAAGACTGAAATGTGGCACAGTTAACCTCAGTGCATTCCTTGTAGAGAGAAACCACTCAGGATTCCTAGTCTTTGTAAAGCATTTTATACCTGTATATGAGAAAAAAAAGCCAAGTGCAGTGCATTACTCTATTACTATAGCAAGCCAGAAGAAAGTTTCAAGATTTTGTGTCTTACTAAAAAGAAAGCCAAAGAATGAAAAAAAAAACTAATTTGGGTGGGGTTTTTTGTTTGTTTGTTTGTTTGTTTGTTTGGGGGTTTTTGGGTTTGGTTTTGGTTTGAGGTTTTTTATTTTTGTTGTTGTTGCTTGTTTTGTTTGGGTAGTCATTTCATTGGTTTTGCTTGTTTGAGTTTTCTTATTTGATTTTATATTTTTAAAGGATTATAATTTTATGGTTTCTTCTGGATGAGTTACATGCTGAAAATTTAGTTTAGACAGTAGATTTCAGGTCTCAAGAAGGTTGATATTACAATCTTGTTTCTCTGAGATTTGTTGGAATTTTAACATCTCTATGACCTAAATTCAGCTGGAATAAATATGCAATTATTCAGGATTTATACTGTTGATAGTCTTAAAAGTTAACCCTTCCCTTCAAGTAAAAATACACTGATAAATAAAAAGGCACAGACTTCTATCGATAACTGAGCTTCATTAACTTGTTAGGAGACAGTGAAACAGGTTTAGTTCAGTATAGTTCTGTCAAGATGAAACTTCTTATACAGAATAAAGTTGTAGAATCCTAGCTTTCCTTCTCCTAATTAGAAGACAAAGCTCAACATTATTTTAATTGCAAGTATTTGTCTTTATGTCTCTCAGAAATCTTCAGATGATCCCACTGAACCCACGATTATAAATTCTTGATGAAAAATCTGCTTTCATATTCAATGGTTTTTAGGGTTGATTCAGCAAACATTTTTATGGGGAAAGAGCAATGCTGCAATCCTTCTTTCCATTATGTGGAAATTATTCATCCTTTCAGAGGTCAGTTTTCTCCTTAACTCTGATGCCTCATATTAAAGCCTTAAAATTCACGTAAAAGGATGTATTCATTTTATTTAAAAGGGAAAATTAAATATAAACTTGACAGATACCAATATAGCAGGTTTGCTATCTGCTGGCAGAAAAGGATAGCAGTGTTGAAATATTTAATTGTGTGGCAAGATGTGTTATGGATGAGAAAATTAGAAGTATTTTCTGAACCCACTAGAACTTGTTTTCAAAGGTTTTGATGTCAGGAAACTTGTTCTATTTTAGAAAACATTATTTTCCATCATTTAAAGCATTGTTTTTCAAGTAAGACATAATTACTAAAATCTGGGGAGTCTAAATTACTGGAAGATTTAGCCAAACCATCATTTTTTATTTTTTTTTTTTTTTTTTGTGAAAATAAGTCTTTCTCTATTCCTAAAACTACTGAAGGATGTGCTCTAGACATTTGTAGAGAAAGCCAGACACCTTCCATTTTGCCAGAGACAAATTTAATTGCAACTTTGAAAGGTTCTGAATTATGTTGTAATTTATAACATACATTTTTAATTTTCTCACATTCCGTTGCCATATGTATGTGAAAGGAAGATGAGGAAATAAATATTGTGTGACTGTGAAATAAAGAGTTGGGGCCCTTTGGATAGCAGGGTTCAGAGGAACAGAAGGATCCAATCCCACCTCAACTGATTAGAATATTTTGTTGACTATCACTGAGACTGAAAGTTATGAAACTGATGGTAATTACATGCTATTAGTAGCTCTATCTATCTCCTGAATTTATGAAGAATATATGAGTGTTTTATTAACATACATTTAGACATTAAGTTATACATGTTTTTAGAGAAATTGGGGTTTTCTTAAGTTCATCTGTTGATTCCTGAATATTAGTGGCATTTATGTCAGGGGACACATATCAGCTGCCATCTACGTTTCTCAAGAACCTACTTGTGTTGGTTTCACATGCTAGAGGGGAGGGGTGCCTGAGGGAAAGCAGCATGAGGCCGGGAAACGGAGGGGCTGTCCCGTATCTGGGGGCTTCCCCTGTGAGTTGCTGGCACCAATCGGAGAGCTGGTTTGGTGATGGACAGCTCAGGAAACCAATAGAAAGTTATTTTGCTTCCATAAATCAGATTGCTAAGGCTAATTTGTCCTCTTTGGCCTTCCAGCTGCCAGGCCAAGAGCAACCCCCCGGGTGGCCCCAGCCCCGCACAGCCCTGGCCTGGTGGCCCCTGGTTCCACATGGCTCCGGCACCGGCCCTGGCCCTGCTGGCACCCCCACCCCGGCTGGCTCGGCTCTCCACGTGGCAGAAGAGGCCTCCAGCTGCCCATGAGGCTTCTTCACGATCTGGATACAATTTTAACTTCTTAATGCCTGGATAAGAGTCTCGATCTCCTGAGCTCCCTGAATGGGAAGAAATGAAGCATGGAGACTACAGAGGTCAGCGGAACGAAGATAAAGTTCCTGGTGGAAAGAGATTTAAAAGATGCAACTGATAAGTAGCTGAAAACCTTTTTTGTGGGCTAAGGGGATTGAGACTATACTAAAATTCCTTTAAACTGTGAAATACACTTGGGGAGGTTTGGGGTGCTTGAGAAGAAGACTTTTTGCCTTGGGGAAATGGAACTCTCTCTGTTCTGGGACTGGAATATGAACAGAGACAATTGATAGAGAAGAAGATGAAGAGAATTTTGTTTTTCAGCAGCCTGCCTTTAAAAGTACTACCCCAAGTGTGTAACATAACTCATAGTACAGCTCTGGAAGGACTGTGAAAAATGGGAGGAGAGTCATAATCTGCAATATTTTCCTGGGCAGATGTAGATTGTGACGGTGAAGACACCCCCTAAGCCATAACTAAAAAGGGACTTTTCTCTCTTAAGTGAACTGAAATGATTATTTGGGTGGATAACTGACTGAAGTGGTCTCTGTATGTTGTTGTTAAGGAATGTGGAATGAAGGGAAGAAGGAATAATCTAGGAATCTTATTCTGAATTATTTTTGTGTTATTAATAAATTTCTTCTTGTACCTTTTTAAGTTTTGAGCCTGCCTTTTCTCTACTCCCAAATCCTATCTCTAAAAGACATTAAATATATTAAAATTGGCAAAACCCAAGTCACACCGTGACGCTACTCTAACTGGTTCCTGAGGATGCAAAGTCAAAACCAGTTAAGAGTACATATTATCTACTTTGTTTTAGAGACTGGATAAACAGAATCCCTTTTCGTTGGAGACCTATAAATTCACAGTGAGCTTTTCACAATACTTCCTACAGTGATTTTTACAAGTGAACTTAGAATGCACCAGACCTTGGGATCTCTCTTGTTTTTCCTTTCTTCACACTGATAACTGCAACAGTGATTTCAGACTTCTTCTGGGCAATATGAGAAGCAATTTACACATAATCAAAGCCATTAATTATTCACTTTCTTTTTCAGATTGTTCAATTGGGGTTTTTTGTCTGTTGGCCTCATCACAGTTGTTCACAATGTTAAAACACATTATAAAAAATTGCACAAGTATAAGTTGGTGAAATAAATTGCTAGAAACAATGGAAGCTTATTCCTAATATGTAAAAGTCATAAAGGAGTAAAACTAACTCCTTGATATTGAAAGCATTTGTCAATACCTGCATATGGAAGACTGTAAAATCAAATTAATGGAAGGAGGAGAATCTTATTTTTCATTAAATAATATCTATTAAAATAAATAGAATTACCACTGAATAATAGCCACCTTCAGAGAACCTGATAAAAGAGAACACAGCTCTACTCAGACCTACATTGCATTGACAAGAAAGATGCAGAAGTAAGAAAAGAAAGCTTCAAAAGAAGAGTAAATAATACAGATTTTTTTTTAAAAATAAAATATCCCAAACAATTACCACCTAACTTCAAACAATTTCCACTTAACTTCAAAGTACAATTCCCACTGTTAAAAAAGTAATTTGAAATTCCAGGATGCAATCTGATTAATCCTCAACCCACTGAAGCCACTGCAATATCCTTCACTATATTTAGTGATTTAAGGAAAAGCTTACATAGAAGAGAAAATAATTATTTCTATTTTTAAGACGGGACACCTGACCTCTTGTACAGCATCAAGGAACTTCTAAGTAATTCAGGTTTTGCTCTTCTGAAGGCTCTATCTCTTTGATCTTATGTTCTTCCAACACTTTGGTGTAAATCAAGCTTAAAATGTTTCCCTGAATTTCTGCATTAGAATAGAATAGACTAATTCAGTTCAAAGGGCACAAAATTATCATCTTGTCTAGCTGCTTAAGCAATTCAGGGATGACCAAGAATTAAATCATGTTATTAAGGTCCTGTCCAAAAGTCTCTTGAACTCTGGCAGGCATGGGGAATCAACCATCTCTCTAGGAAGCCTGTTAAAGGGTTTGACCGCCCTCTGTTAAAAAAAAGAAGTATTACTGATGTCAAGCAGTAAAGTCTGAACCTTCCCTGATGCAGTTTTGAGCACTCAAACATATCCTAACCATGCATATTGGTAACGAACACCTCCCTCTCCTCCTACTGTCTTCCAGAAGCTGAAGAGAGAATGAAATCACTCTTTAGCTTCCTTTCCTTCAAACTAGATAAACCCATGGTCCTCAGTATTTCCTTGTAGGACATTCCTTCCAGTCATCTCACCAATGGACACAAGTGCCTTCACATCCTTCTCAGATTGTGGAGCGCAAAACGACATATAGTACTCCAGGTGAGACCACAACAGTGCTTAATACAGCAGAATAATCACCTCTTTTGACATGAATCAGTTAACATAAAATACAGTTTTAATTCTGTGGTCAAAAATTATTGTTGTTTGAAAGGCTTTTTGTTGGAGGCTTTTTGCTATTTCAAAATGGATTTACTTTATTTTTACTTTTGTTTACATCACTGCATTGATCAAGGTAGGGATAAATATTTGAGGAGCATTCATAAAACAAGACTCTCATTTAGAATTCCTGTAATCTAGAAAAATTATGAGAGGGACAGTAGGCTTTTGAATAAGAGCCATAAACTTTTTTTTTTTCTTTTGCTCAGCTCAATAGGTGAGGGACTGATGGCTCCTAAGAGTGGGTTGGCAGAGTATTATTTGGGGTCACTCTCCTTCCATGATCTCTCTGAGCATCTCTGTGAGCATGTGGATGAGTTTTATGACATAACCTAACCTCAACCTTACAAGTTAAGCACAGATCTAAGACTCTGAAGGTTTTTGTAAATAGGTCCAAGTTTCACTTGCCCATACCCTGGGTTGTTTGGCTGCACATTGGCTGGGCAGCACACCACACAAGACTGAGGTCCATGTCCAGCCAAAAAAAAAGCCCAAGTGCAGAAGAATGGTTCCACTGCACTCGCGGTACAGACACACAACTTTACTTAATTACCCACTGCCAACTAAATATTTAGCCTTTCAAAAGGCACATACAAAAACAGGTTTCATAAAATCTGACTAGCTCATTCACTGTCTTGTGAGACTGATGATCAATGAATAGTCAAATTAATGTTATTTTAACAAATTATTAAGATTTGTCCAGATAGAAAAGTTTGAAGGCAAATACCATTTAGTTTTCCCCACTCTTCTATTTTCATTCCAGCTTGCTATGGTCCTGCTCTTCTAGGAACAGAAACAGGAGTATGAGTAGGGGCAAAGGATCTTGGAAAAAAACAAATTAAGGATCTCAGCCTTAAAAAGAGCCAGGTTACAGCTCTGTCTTGAAAAGAACCTGGTATCTGTTCACAAAATCCTTTTAGATTTTGTCTCTTTTTTTATCCCTTGCTATTAATTTCCTGTAGTCCCATTGGCACTGAGGGAGCATAAAGGCCTGTATTCATTCTGCTTAGCTTAAAAACTCAATTACCACATTAAATTGAGACAAGCTAAGGAAATAAACAGCTTGCTGGAGTTAGCAGTCTCAATCTATTGACTTCCTTGAGAGATCTGAATGAGGATGTGGTACCTGCAACCTGCAACCCAGGAAAAAGTGTATCCTATTGCTGGTAGTAGGCTACTGCTTCTAGGAGTACTAGTAAGTTCTGGTAGTAGGAGGGATTTTGCAAGGCCACAAGACTGAAATTTGTTAGTTTCCCTTTCTCTGAACTTTCCTAATTTTACCTGGAACTCTGTGTCCGTTTGGTTTAGCTGCAACTGAAATTTTACTAATGTTGAGCTGGCTACTCTTAATTTGAAGTTTTCACTTATCAAATGATATAACCAAAACTTTTTTCTAGGTAATAGTAAGCAGCCATTTTTCTGTGTAGGAAGATTTTTTTATTACACTAACAAAACTATATATTAAGAAATACAGGCCTGGTATAAAAGCAGATGCCTTGGGAAGTGGGGACACAAGATGCAGGGAAGTGCAGGCACAGGATGTTTGGAGCCAAGGTACAGAGTGATGCTGGAGACCCCATAGCTTCTAAATAAACCACCAGTGGTCACTTAACAAAATGCAGGTCTGGACCTGAAAGAAAGCAACTATAGTAGCAGCACAGAAAAAAAACAAGTACCTGCTTATGTAAAAGGCATCATACTGAGTAAAGTTTGATTCACCGTGAGCTTGCAATCAAGTAACAATAGAGAAAGCTGCAAAGCAATGTTAGCAGATATAAAAATAGGACCCTGGGGTAAGAAAGATGAAAATATTAATATCATAGTCCTCTAGGTGTAGAACTTGGGATGCTTCCAAGTCACTGTACCCTACCCATATTTACAGTATGTCACGGTGTGACTTGGGTTTGCCAGCTTTAATATATTTAATTTCTTTTAGAGACGGGACCCAGGAGTAGAGACAAGGCAGGCTTAAAACTTAGAAAGGTACAAGAAGAAATTTATTAATAACACAAAAAAAAAATATTCAGAATAAGATCCCTAGATTGTTTCCTCCTCCCCTTCATTCAACATTTCTTACCAACAAGCATACAGAGAGCACTTCAGTCAGTGATACATTTAAATAATCAGTTCAGTTTACTTAAGAGAGAAAAGTCCCTTTTTGGTTCTGGCTTAGGGGGCGTTTTCACCTTCATAATTCACATCCGCCCAGGAAAAATATTGCAGATTACGACTCCTCCCATTCTTTCACAGTCCTTCCAGAGCTGTGCAATGAGTTATGTTACACACATGGGGGTAGTACTTTTAAAGGCAGGCTGCTGAAAACAAAAAACCAAGATTCTCTTCATCTCCTTCACTATCAAATGTCTCTGTCTTTATTCCAGTCCCAGGACAGAGAGAGCTTCAATTCCCGAGGCAAAAAAAGTCATTTCTTTCTCTATTAAATATCTCTGTTCACATTTCAGTCTCAGAACAGAGAGCTCTTATTTCTCCAGGGCAAAAATAAGGTTTTCTTCTCAAGCATCCAAACCTCCCCAAGTATATTTCACAGTTTAAAGGAATTTTAGTAAAGTCACCATCCCCTTAGCCCACAAAAAAGGTTTTCAGCTACTTATCAGTTCTCACCTTTTCAATCTCTTCCCACCAGAAACTTTATCTTCATTGTGCTGACTTCTGAAGTCTCCAGGCTTTATTCCTTCCCATTCAGGAGAGCTTAGAAAAAATCGAGGATCTTATCCAGGCTTGAAGAAGTTACAATTGTATCCAAAACTTGAAGAAACAGCAGGGGCAGCTGGAGGCCTCTTCTCTCAGAATGAGGAGGGAAGGGGGAAGGGTGAGCCTTTGGTGGCTCCCTGATCCCCCCTGCTCGGCCATGCCACGTGGAGAGGGGAGCTCCGGGCGTGCGGGGCCATGCGGTCAGGAAGGGGGGGCCGGGACCATGCGGCCGGGCCGGGCCCCCCGCAGAGCCCGGGCCGGGGTCCCAGGCCGGGCCCCCAGCAGAGCCGGGGTGCCGAGCTGGGCCCCCCGCAGAGCCGGGGCACCGGGCCGGACTCCAGGCCGAGCCCAGAGCCGGGCCGCAGGCCCCGGCCCGGGGACCACCACCACCCCCAGAGACCGGAAGCCGAAAGAGAGCAAGCAAAGCTGATTCACCGTGATTGTGAACACAAAATAACTTTTCATTGGTTTCCCGAGCTGTCCATCACGAAATCAGCTCTCTGATTGGTGCCAGCAGCCCACATGGGAAGCTCCCAGAGATGGAAGAGCCCCTCCCACTCCCCAGCTTCAGGGGGCCTGCTCAGAGGTGAATCCACCCCTCCCCCCAAGCACGTGAAACCAACACACAGTAATAGTAGTAGTAATAATAATAGTAATAAACTTCCTTATGTTAATATTTGGGTCTTATTTTTTGTCTTCCATTTTCTGAAATAATCAGATCTGTACTAGTATAAATTCTGTGATTAGACTTTAAAATTTCCACTATGCCAGTAATAATATCTTGGATTTTCAGAAAAGATATGTTTTCACTTTTGTTCATAAAAAGCTTTTGAGCAGCAGGGCAGTCTCCAGGATTCTGGTAAGGACAAATAAATCAGAATATCATGGGTTTCCTTCCTGGGCTATTTGGGTGACAGATGAGAAGTGATAAGACCCATGAAGTGAGAACACCTTTTAACAGGTCAGGGTAATTGCCTGTCTTGCAATTAGGCAGCATTGTCTTCTTAATATCTGAAGAGCTGTCTGTTACAGGACTCATGCAGCCATATACACATGTGAAAAACAAAGCAATAGGTTAATCCCTATTCCCTAAAAGACTGCTTCAGTTATAATGCAGTGGAGAATAATCTACACCTATTTTATTTAGTTATTTAACCACATTAAAATCCCCTTTTCTTGGCACAGCCTGTTACCTCTTTGTGATGCAGTTAATGAATGCATTTTAATAGCTCATTGTGAAGTTCATAAGAGGATCATATGCCTTAATGGTATCTTGAGTATAATTTTTAATGTTTTCCATCTCATTTTATTTCTTTCCTGCAGAAACTACTAAAAGGTCTGCCAAGAGTACCCTGGCAAATGGAAAGTACTCAAACAATGAACATCTCATCCAATGTTTTAAGCATAATTAGGAGACTGCATGTCTTCAAGAGTAATGCCCCTTTTTATTAGTCATAAATCGTTCATTTCTATGGATTTTATTACCTCATGTTAGTATTATTTTTTTATGTTTTAAAAGCACATAAATATTCCCAATTTTTAACATTCAGAGCTCCACAGTTAGTATAACACAACCTTCCACCAGACCTCCTAAAATTTATTTCTTGCCATTCATGATCAAGAGATTAGATCAATTAATACAGATATGTCTGATAGTTGGCTGGTTGTTACTAGATGTTGGTTTGCATGCTATTTCAGTAGAAATGAGAACAGAGTAAACAGGAGATATATGAAGTGACTGACTTATTAAAAAGGCTCTCAGCTTCCTGGGAGAGGTGGGGAAATCTGTTCAAGTTTCTATAACTTAGTGCCACCTTCTTCCATTTTACTCACTCAGTCTTTCAGGAATTACAGAATAATTTACTGTGTTTGTTATCTGGCTCATGAGATATTTTGTGTATTTGATTTCTTGAGATTATTCTGCTTCATTGATTAGGGGAAGAAAAAAAATAACAATCTATTTAGAGATCTCTGGAATTTGATTATCACCTCAGACAAAAATTTAGATTTGTTTTTTTGGTGACTATGTTTATGGGTTTTTTTGGCAGGATTAAAATAAGCCAATAACTTACTGTGTACATGAAACAACTACAACACAAAGGGTCCACTTTTTCCTCTAGCTCTAAGCAAAATTTCACTTCTCCTTGGGTGGATCCTCAGTTGTCAATCTACATAAGAATGCTCAGGAAGCCACGCTGTTATAAGGAAATGGACCAATTTTGGTACACAGGTTGACCAAATTGTCCTAGGAAAAGTTAGAAGTGTCCATTTCGTCTGTGTAACAAACAACATCATACACACCTTAATCAAAAGACAGGATCAAAAGGGCACAATTTCATGTGATTGTGCATTTTTGTGGTGCCACAGGAAGGATAGACTGATATTTTCCTTAACTTCAAATTCAGAAGACTTTATGGAACTATTTAGCATAAAAATTTGCTTTTAACAAGTTCTTCACCAACTGGAATCTGTGTAGGAAAGGGATAATATTAAAACATTAAAATATTTTAAAATATTTATAAAATATGTCAATTCTTTAAAGAAGTATATCCGTTTAAGAAGAGCAATGTATGTACAACTTCCCGATTCTCAGTTATTTTTCAAAGCCTGTAAAGAACTGAGATGCTGATCTTGCTCTCAGTAGGACTGATACAAATGGAGATGAAGGATCAAGGAACTCCAGTGTCTGTTGTATGGATGAAATCTCCTCAGTAAGGAGCAAAGAGAAGAAAACTGAAAAATATTGTTGTGCAAAGCATTTACCCTTGCAAGAGGACCTTGCAGTTCATCCAATTTAGTGTCTGCCATTTAATGGCTTTTCTATTTAGTAGGTATGCATATCACTAAGGTAGTGAATCTAAAATTCAAGTACCTGAAAATTAGAAATTTAAGCCTGAATACATTTATATAAGCTCCACGTAATAGGCAATCTAAAAGGAAACTCAGCTTAAACTAAAATAGAAACTTAGAGGTATAAAAACAACCTCTGCTTATTTCTGTCTACTCACTACACAATAAACTCAAGAAAATAAGCTCAGATTCTAATGTTTAGATATCTAAATTCAGAAGATAGAAATCCCACTCTAAATTACAAGCCTCTACAGCCACATACTTCTTTTATATATGAGCTAATTCAAGTTCCTAGCCCCTGTTACAAATGTATGTAAGATTTCTCTAGCAGAATTCTACACACCCTTCTACTCTTTCCTTAAATCTCAAAATATGAGATATAAAGGCCTAGAAGGCACAGACCAATTTCATAGCTGCATGACAGCTGCTACTTATAATTCTACCAATGCAACATAGTCATAAACTTAGCTTTACATGTTAGCTAAGCCAGGTTTATGGCTATTTTGCATTGCTAGAATGGAACAAAACATCTAGAAGGTACCACTATGTCTGTTTGTCAGATGGTAGGTGTACAAACTGCAGGACTGGTTGTGGTAAGTCGTCTGGTTCATTGTGCAGCTTCCCTCTCTAATATTGGCATGTGATTAAAAAGTTATTTCAGTTCCTTAATTCTAATTAATTTCAGGGGCGTGTTGGTTTGGGGTTTTTGATTTTGTTTTTCTTTACATAATTCAAGTATGTTTTAGCTAGTTGCACTTCATCAGATAGCTAGAAATAGGATCTTCCTGAGCAAGAAGTGCCATGACTTTTCTAGTACTGGAGGGTTTATTGCTGTTAGCTATATCATGCCAAATC
Organism: Oenanthe melanoleuca; assembly: GCF_029582105.1. NCBI lineage: Eukaryota > Metazoa > Chordata > Aves > Passeriformes > Muscicapidae > Oenanthe > Oenanthe melanoleuca. The sequence goes on along the minus strand of NC_079333.1, from coordinate 66,966,790 downwards.
AACTACATATGAAAGTCAATTAATTAGATTGCAATATTGTAATAAAACACACATACAACGAACCACAGACTATGTTTAGTATCAAGATACAAATCTTTATCAAGAGCTACTGTGGATGTATTGGTAGAATGTGGACAAGGAAGTATCATGAGTGAGTTAGAAGGCTTTGAAAAATGAATTTTTTCAACTTTACACAGCCTTTTGCTTGGCAAAGTTGATTCATTCTAGTGCTAAAGCACTATTACTAAGATAAAGCTACAGACTGATATAGTATATGTATGCATTTTTTCATTCTCAAATCAAGATGATAGCCCAATTAAAATCAAGGAACCCAATAAGGAAAAGAGGCCTATTGATATATATGTTTTATAAAAGAAAGTATTTGAACTAGCAGCCATCTGGGAAATACCACTACAAGTTATTCAACCATCTAACTGAACTTATGTTGAAGCATTTTTCTTTTCCTTCCCTTTGAAGGGTTTCAAAGAAGCTCAAGAAAAAGTCAAAACTTCCATGCTCCTGAATAATGAATGAAGGCTGTTCCTCACGCCAGTAAACACTGCGTTTTTGAAAAGAAAGAGAACAGCTGGTGCATGAAATCAAGCTTTTGAAATTGCACATTTCAAGAAAAATTCTCTCAAGATACAATTTTCAATCAGCATCAGTGTGCAATCCTTTTCTGCATGAAAATGAAAGCTATTAAACAGTAAAGGTAGGAATATTGTGTTTGTGTATGTGAGGTGTATTTGCCTTAGCAGAAAGGCTGCTTATTCCTCTGGGCTCCCACAGTCTTGTGGAATAAAAGTGGTTTGTGCATCAGTGGTTTTCTGTGGGCTCCCAGACCATGTCAAACAGCCTATGACATGCTCTTTATTCAGTATATGGGAAATATTGCTTTGCAACCTGGTGCCAGGGAGGGGGATACGGGTCCTAGAGATGCCGACAGTAAATGTACATTCCAGAGAGTGGTTAATGGTCAAGAAAATCAGGGGTTCACTGAGGCAGGACAGAGAGAAATGCACAACTTGTTCTTTTGATTGATGGTCAGTAGAATGCCAGGGATCAAGAGAAAATAAGCACAAAAATATATTTCAGTAGGGAAAACAAGGCATTAATAGTGAATATCATGCCTAACACTGATGATGATTTATAGTCTGGCTTACAGACAAAACCACCAATCTGGTGGTATGGAAAACTCCAAGGCCTTTTTCAAAAATGATAGAGTACACAACAGCCACAAAGTTTCTTTCTGAGGTTTGTTTCCCTATCATAATCTCCTGTAATCATTCAATTTGCATCAACCCAGAAAAAATTCTAAGGTGTCAGTTTAAGACTGAAGCTGAAAATATTTCTGGTCAAGAAATACAGTTCTAGCTTCTTGCATGAGGCAGAGTAAATCTAACTTCATGATGTGAAGTAATTGAGTATGAGGCACTTACACCTGTGGAAAAACATTTATGTGACAGGTTTATGTTCTGATGGTAAATATATGACAAAACCTGTTTTTTTCAGGGACCACATGGTTTACGCATGATAATTTATTTTTATGAAATAAATGAGCTTTAATATCTTTATTTTTTTTTCTTTACTGTGATAAAATGAGCACTATGAAATATCTTCCTCATCAGCTCAGTTCTTTCTTTGTCCAAAGTTTGAATAACAATCTCTTGGCTTGAAAATATCCCAACTGTCAGGTAATAGAGTCATTCTATTATGTGTTTTCTGTATTATAAAAAGTTACTCCAGGCAGAGAGATTGAGTGAGACATTTGAAAATACTTGATGATTAGGTAATTTACTTGAAAGGTTATTTATGCTGTTTCAGTCCCCATTCTGAATGGGACAAAGGTGTGAACTGTAAGTCTACAAGATATTCTTAGGACACTTCTTTCAACCTTTCCTGTTGACATTGTTCCACTTCAGATAAAATGCTCAAAATGTGATTGAGATGGAGAACAAGATTAGCACTCCAGTTCTCTGGCTAGGACACTTGCTCAGGAGATGGGAACACATGACTGCCTCTCTCCAGTAAATATTTAATTGAGTATATGTAATGGAGCAGTGTCAACAGGAGACATTGAAAGAGCCCTTTTATGTTATTTTAAGTTAAGGGCAAGCATTCTTCAAAACAATTCATGCAGAGGAGTGATCTGAATCTAGGTTTTTCACATCCTGAATTTTACTGCTTGAGTCCCTGAGCGTATGAGAGCTTCCTCTTCTTCTAGGTACTTAAGATTGTATTTAAAAAAAAAAATATTATAAATAGCCACTATTTTTTTCATGGATTTATTAATCAGTGGCACTATTGTTTCTTCCACTGTTACCACAAACTGACATCCACAATGGAAAGTGGTGTTGAGCTTGTATTTGCAGCTTCTGACTGCCTGGAACAGAGCAGAAATGTATTGTCATTAAAAAGATAATGGAACCATTAGTTAGTTAAATTAAACCAAAATTATTTCATTGATTTTTGAGACTATTCATAGATATCACTGCAGGAGAAGTACCTGATATGCTAGAGTGCAGTGCTTATTCAGAGAGAATTCTACAGGTTGCAGAAACAGGAGCCTGACAAAATTTAATGAATGCAAATGCAGAATCCTCTGTCTGGGAAGGCAGAACACTGCTCAACACCAACTGAACATGAGCTGTCAAAGTGCCCTGCTGCAGAAAGGGTTAATTCAGGTCTGTAGGAGCAAGAGTGCAGACAAAGAATAGAGGAAGTGATTGTTTCACTGTATTCCACATATATGAAGCTGTATTTTCAGTACTGTGTCTAGTTTTGGGATCCTGGAGCGGAGGAGGACACCCATTGAACCAGAAACAGGTTGTAGAAGGACAGAGAGAAGTGAACCTATTCAGCCTGGAGAAGACCAAGTTCAAGGGAGACCTGTATGCAGAGAGGATGGAGACCGATTCTTCTCAGAATTTCACTGCAACACAAGAGAAATTCTAATTAAATGTAAGGAAATTTTTAATTTACAGAAAGGATTTTTGAACAAGTTGTCTGAAAAAAATTTGGGATATCTATCACTGAAGATATTTAGAACTTGACTGTACCTGGTGCAGAACAATGTGGTCTAAGTAGGTCCAGCTCCTAGGGGAAGGTCAGTCCTACTTATGTTCAGTCAACCTTCAGGAAACTTTCAGTAAATTGAGTTTCAGTCAAGTTATGTCTTGACCATTTTATTTTGCAATATAAAGACTTGCAGACAATTACATTAGCATGATTTACATTTCCTTACAATTCCTGAAGAATGTAATGGCTAATTTTTAAAATTACTGTTCAATGTAAAGCATTATTTTCCTACTTTATATACAATAAATGTTTTTATTCCTCTCCTTATTCATCTTGTATATTCTCCAGTAAATACACTGAGTATTTATTTATTCTTATATACATCTAGTATCTCCACAGTATTTAGGGTAATAACCAATATAGAGTACAGTACATGCCGTTCCATGCTTCTTCAATCTGTCATTCAACAAACTGCTGCAAAATTAATAGTGGTCCAAAAAATTAGATGTATCCTTACTGTGCTCTAAAGAAAAAATCTTGGTCCAGCTTTTGAACAATTTTGTATTCAAAATATTTAGCTTAAATAATTTTAAAATAGTTTTTTTTGTTTGCTTTAACCTCAGAAGTAAGTCTCTGTGTGTATAAGAGAAAGAAAAAATTGTGATTTATCACCAGTTGTTGGAAATGCACAGTTCTCAAGCTATGGTAAGATAATTTGTTTCACTATAATTCAAATATGAGTGCAAAAATATATCATCCCTACTTTCAGATATGCAGAAATAGATATGTATATGCATATAAGTTCAAGTACACAAGTACATATAAAAATTTCACAAGGAAAAAAAAATATCTCGAACACAGAAGTAAATGTAAACACTATTGATTTATTTGGGTTTTATATGAATAATTTTCTCTTTGGCTTTTATATCAGAGAAAAAAAATATGCTTATATTGGCAATACTTTCCATGTGAGCTGCACATACTCCTTCTGAAACTGAGACGCTCCTTAAAAAGGACACAGCTGAAAAACATTTTACTCTTACATTCATAGTTTCAAAGGGGAGGGCGTTGAATTCTACCATAACCTTTCACACCAGTGTTTTATCTTAGGAAGTATCACCTGTTGTATATTTGGAGAATATCACAGAATTGCAATTGCCCTCTTTTTCGTATCTTTTTGCAATGCTGTATCCAGGAGAGACCACAGCCTTTAAAGTATGGGAGTGGTCTTGTTCCCTTGGATTTCTCTTTTTCAGCCTAGCATGAAACCTTTTGGTCTTGCATTATGCATCTGTGATCATTCTTGCTGCTTGAAGAATCACGTAGCATGTTATTATAGTATGTTATTTATATCCACTTCGAGGCCTTTTTCTGGATTTAAATTGCTTTTAATATTGGTGAATTAGAACTTGTTACATTGTGTCAACTCAGAGATTAACTAGCAACAAGAGAGAGGAAATTTGGAAATTGAGATTTATGGAGATTTAAATTGAGCATGGGAGGGTTTTCATGCAATATAATTTTTGGAAGCTAGTTCTGGGGTTAAACAGTCATCTAGAAGAATATTTGCCTCATCAAGTGTGTATCTTTCAAATCTTTCGCACAAAGTTGTCTTAAAATTCTTTTACATAGGATACATGTCTAATTTAACCAGCAGGAGGTCCTGCTACCTGGGAAAAGTAGGTAAGTCTTGTCACAGATCAGCTAGATCAAGGAAAGAGAACCTAGGAGGAGGGAGGGATAGAAGCTGAACTGAAACATGAACCAAAACACTTCCAAACTTCTGAGTTCAAATGGCCACTGTAAGAGCATCTTACATATCCCAGCTTCATACTGGAGAGAGTTCAATGTACATATCACAGTTTCTCTTCCCTTTCCATAAAAAGAAGACCCAGGGAAGATTGCCTAGAGACAGACGTTGCATGCTCTGTCTGCACCACAAGCAATGAGGAGAACAGGGCTTTGCATCAGTCAAAGCCATGGAACTGCTGGTCAGTCTGGGTGTTTCATGTCATTGCCCAGAATTTCCAGCTTGTTAAAAGCTGCTATTCTGCTGTCAACTGTAAAGGTGATTTTGCAGTTCACTTAGGCAGAAGGCTTCTAAGCCAAACCAAGCAGAATGGTTGTCAGGAGCAGCTCTCAGAGTAGGTCTGGTGTGTGGCTACTGCCTTCTGAGGGGCTGTACGTGGCTTATGCAGAGCATAAAATATGTGAGAACAGGGAGAGGCACCTGTGAAATTTTTTTACACACCTGGACTTGAGGCCCAGAATCTCAGTGAGTCAGTCGTTCCATGTCAATCCCTGAAATTAAGCAGCAAATATATCTGACAAGAGGAAATGTTACAGTTTTGCACTCCTTTTGTCCAAAGATTTACACTCAAATGCAATATAACCTATTCATCTGCCCAGTACAGAATTCTAATCCTTATGGACACGTACATGCAAAATCACAGGAAGGAGCAGAAGATGTAGCTTTCCAATATATGCCCTAAAAAGGAGACTTCAGTAAGGTAGATATCCTTCAGTTTCTTTGTGATCTGTTTAATTATTTTGAAATTTCACATAGTTCATGCACATAAAAGGTGCATATATATATATATATATATACACATACACACACATAAAAATCACACATGCACTAACATATACACAAATACAAACACTAACATTCAGGAAAATGTGCCCAAGCCACTGTGCTGAGTGTGTGAATATGCATTTTCGCTTTTGTAAATTCTGTAGCTAAAAAAATAAAAAAAATTACTTCTGTGTATTTCAACCAACAGGTAGGATACAGAGCAAAAAATAATAGCAGTTATCCAGTCTTCTTACTGGATATCTCTTCTTTTCTCAGTAGCCAGTTACCTAAGGTTACCAGATTTTGAAACTTGCTGCTTCACAAACCTTTGCTCCTTCTGAAGATCCTTCTTGAAAAAGTTGTTGGTGACAGCTGCAAAAATTGAAATCATCTTGAAATAATATTTAGAGTATATTTTTGAGGTTAAACTTATTTGATTTAAAATTTTCCATGTAGTGTAGGCATAAGCATGGGATTTATCTGACATGAAGAACATATTGAAATTATAGAGAGGACTCATTTAAATTTCTTCTTTGTTGCTTAGAAAGTTTTCAGAAATTTCAAGACTCTAAACATGAATCCAAAGAAAATGTTTCTCATTTTGACAAAATGCTGCAGAAATGCATTAAGTAATTCAGAGGAAGTTGCAAAACAAGTTGAGATATCTTTCAGTGTAATTAGGTCAAATTAAGTAAGCCCTGATAAAAAACCCTCTATTGTAAAGCCTAATGAAGAAAAAAAGCACAGCCATTTTTAGTGACACAAGAAGTTCTTTGAGCACCATAACTCATAGAGGCCGATTTTCTATGGTTTTACTTCTTATGGTTGACTGCAAGCTTTGATTGAAACTTTATGAGGAAATTTGCTCTTCCATGTGTCTTCTTTGGTATTCAGTAACAGAGAGACTTAGCTGCAGCAAGCAGCAACCCACAGCCATCAACATATCAACTCTTCATCACTTTAGCTCTGTATTACTTAAAGAAGCATCTTTGTCTGAGACCACTTCCTTACATACAATTTGACTGTGTTATGTTACAATTTGCTTGATTTAAGGATGAAAGAACAGAATGAGACGGATCAAGAGAATAAAAAATAAAGAGACAAGTATGACCTTGTAAACCTTTCTTCCTTGGGAAAATAAACTAAAATCTTCAACAATGAAATTAAAGTATTCCATAGCCATAATCAATTTTGGTCTCAAATCACACTTTTTCTTTGCTAACATATAATGCTGTCCAGTCCTGATCCCATCCCCTGTTACATAAGCCAATCTTCAGGGACAGAGGACAAATGAAAAACTTACTTTGAGAAACATTTTTAAAGTAAGGACCGTAGATTTAGAAGATGTAAAAGGGTATGGATTCTTGACAAGGTAATTCTAATAGTAATTTATGCAGAAAAAATAACCAAGCAAAATAGATGCTTTCTAGCTTGAGAAATTCCCAAAGGGAAGAAAGACTTGACATAGACAAACACAGATTCCCAGAATCTCTGCAATAACACTCAACCTCTTCTGAAATGATACTTTGCCACAGTACAGATGTACATGGATCAATACTTGTACAAACAGTTTATATGCAGCTCATTGATCCTCAAGTGCATTTACAACACTCTCACGGGCCTACCAAGAACTTCTTGTGTTGCCACTATGTGAAAATATGTTATTTCAAGCAATCACAGCATTTTACATGTCAGACTGATGACTGCTGGGAACAAGGATTAATACATTGTGGCCTTAACGAGAAATAATTTGAAAAATATTGCTGTACATCTCTGGACTGTGATGTCTTGAAACTTCATGGCCTTTCAGTCTCCATATTATTGGTATTTCCATTGCAATGCAAAGCAGGAATGACACTAAATAGACTTTTACTCAAGAAAGTTATCCGAGAGCCAAATATATATATAGGAGATTATACAATTACCATCTTCTTTGATAATGATATCTAAGTATCCTATCTGCCTACTTCTAAAACTTTTAGAGATTTAATTAATAAATTTTGAGATCCTTTTTTAATCCTTTAAGAGGGTGTTAATGTACCATTACCAAATTATTTTAAGATGTGTTTTCCAAAATGCAGGAATAATACAGAAGTGTCCATGTGTACTGAGAGCTTACATGCCCTGCATAGGCCAGTTGACCCTGATCCCTCACAATAAGGACACTGAATGAAGTTTTATTTCTTATGAGTACTCTTACTTGCATGGCTTATTTGCTAACCACGGGAGTTGGGCATTTAATCTGTCAAACATTTGTAAAACACCAAAAGCAGTGCAACCCTTGACCTGGCTCACTAAAAATGCACCCATTTCTTGTGATTTTTCTGTCCACCCAGCCTGTTTCATATATTTGTCCCATGCCTTGTGAAGCATGCAGACAGGGTACGATCTTTGACACTCAGCCACCTGTGTCCCATACTTTTTGTGTGAAAGAAATAAATGACAGGCATGAAGATTAAAAACAGGCCTCCCTTTCTCTTTCTGCCTCTCTTTTTTTGGTGTCTTTTTCTTTCCGACTGTTTTTTTTCTTAATTCAGGTGTTTTGCCAGATGACCAGCAAGAACTATCTGTGCTTTAAGTTATAAAAGTTTCTTCCTAGTTTTTCCACTGAAATTTTGCTAGGTGTACATTACTTAGCTTTAAATCATCAACTACCTTTATATTTTGTGCAAAAAAATTGAGATTAGGTCATTCTCCCAATAAAATAGTCAGCAAAGGCATCATTGTCCTCCATATGAATGATGAAAGATATGTGACACTGCTTTTTTGCAGCACATTAAAGACAATAAAAAGCATTTTTTCATCTGAATGATGTTTCTATTTCTCTCCTATCCTTAATATAAGAACCTGCTGCCTCTTGCTTACATTAATATAGGGATATTATTAATTTTATCCATACTTTTGATCAAAACATTTCTAAATGGGGAAAAAAAAGGTGATAGATATATCATTTTATCTCATTAGCATGTATTTATGCCTATTACCATTAAGTGATGTTAAGTCAATTAAAATAAGAATGATCTTGCTTAGCTTCAAGTGTTTCAGCATTGTGCATCTTGGTCAGGGTACTCCTTCTGGTTTCATCCCCATCAGTGCAGGGAGGCAGGATCATCTTTTTCTCAGATGAATCATTTAGCAAAGATGAGCCTGCCTTCACCAGGACAGGGAAACTAATTTGGGTTGCTTCAGGCATAAGTATTTAGTGTTGTTACAGACCCTTTTGGATATGCTGTTGGGTTACCATCTGCTCTTCTGGAAGGGCAGAGATATTTCTCTTTCCCATATTTTTGTTGGCCAAATGTGGGTATCTCAATAACATCAGTGCTGTGTGTCAAATAAGACAACATCCTATTTAGGAAAGTCAGCATTTTTTCTAGTGGTAATTCATTGAAATTAATCCTGCCCATGCTCTTCCAATACCACAATTAATTTCAGTAGGAACACTTGTTGGTTAGGTAGAATATTTCATAAGCCAATTCTCCATGAACAGAGTGGACTCCAGGAGCTGTTATTAGTTTAGACTAACACTAAGTCAGTGGAATTCAGTTGACTGCAGTATTTTAGAAGTTTAAGTAAAAGCAAAAGCTGAGCCTTATTTCTTTGACACAGTAGCTAAGTATCATTCCACTTATCCTACTTATTCTACTGCTCATTGAAATCATTCGGTAAATTAATACAATCAAGTTAATGCAGAAGTAAATTTTAGCAACAAAATTTCTCTGTTTCTGGCATGCAGAAGCAACAAAAATTTTAATTACTCATTTTAATGATAATTATCTTTAAATATTTAGTTCATATTCAACTTATTCTGGCCTGTATTTTAGATTTCAATAGATGTCCACAAATAAGATGAAAACTGCACCCGAGAAAACAGTCATATACAAGGGAATAGTGTCATTCCCTGCATACAATTTGATGTAACCAGATATGAAATGAGGTTATAAACATAAAAAATCAATAATAGTGTGATTTCATAATTAATGATTTTGTACTTCCTTTGCCACGCTGTAAGGAGATAAGAAGGCAAAGATCTAGCCACAGCTGCAAGAGTAACTTAAATGAAGTGGTTTACAAAGCTGAGAGGGAGCCATTAAAAAATAAAACAGCAGTGTCTCCTCACACTGCTTCTGCCAGATGGCTTCAATCCTTCCATTCTTCAACTTCTGGTTAGATAGCAGAGCCAAAATTTAAAAATATACCAGATGCACTTTTTTGGACTATATCCCATTTTATGTTTTCCTAATCAAGACTGGGTTAAGGATGAGGGATAATAAGTCAGATATATACAGTGGCTTGTATCCTTTTTCAAGAGAAAAGAACCAAAAATATTTTTTAGAAAATCAAAATTAAGCATTCAAGCAGAAAAAAGGAAGTAGAAAAAACTAGTCACAGAAAGCACATGGAAATAAATGCATATTTTACCAGAAGACTGGATAAGGAGATAGGAAAGAAGAAATATCTAATCATGATCTGGCAGTAGAAAAGGAATAACAGTTCTATGTTATGCAAAGAAATAGAAATGTATAGGCCACCCTACCCATGCTGGTACTAATTTCTGTAGCTGGAGATAGTTCTGCCAGTATTGACAGAACAAGGAAAAGTGCTTCTCACTGAAAGAAGGTAGGTTTGTATTGGACATAAGGAAGAAATATTTGATGAGGAGGTCAATAAGAGGTTGGAAGAACTTAGCCAGATAAGTTGTGGGTGTTCAAGGCTGTTGAAGCAACCTCATCTAGTGGAAGGTATCCCTGTCCTCAGCAGCTGGATTGCTCTAGATGGTCTTTAAAGGTCCCTTCCAACCCAAATGGCTTCCAATCCAAATCATTCTATGATTCTACAAAGAATGAGTGAGTCATGGCTTCTAAAATACAATGTATCTCAAAAAAACTAAAGCTATTTTCCAAAATGCTGATGAACTTGAATTATGTGTCTTTCCAACAATGCAGGTGTTATAAAATTCCCTGGACAACATGGACCAGAAACAACACAGCTTGAATCCAGCCAGACTTACTGACTCCAGTTCAGTGTTTGCTATGCCAAATCCAAGGAGGTTTCTGGGGGGAAAAAAATTCTCTTTTTTTCTTTTTTTAAGTGGAGTTTTACTGTTTCAGGTGTGATTGTTTTATACCACTTTGAGGAAACTGAAAGTTTAATTAAAGAAACAAAAAAAAGTTAATGGCAGGTTTTTGCACGATGCATTATGTTTTCATACAAGTCACAGCTTGTGATTTCAGGGGAAGAGATGAAAATATTTGAAGGTATTTCCAATTGCTTTCTCCTTCTATCTAATTAATGAAAAGAATAATATGACTATTAAGACCAAATCACCCTTTAAAATATACTTTATAGAATAGAAATGGAATTGGGTAGTGATTTTCAATTTTTACATTTTCTTCCCTTAATTTCTTAGGATGTTTGAAAGAGTATATCTAGTTTTGACTACTTATTACAGGAAGAGAATGAGAACAAGCTCAGAATGCTCTGCAAATTTGACCACACAGTCTCATTCCGTTTATTGCTGAGAATACCAAAATAGTTTTAATTCTTCTTTTTAAAACTACTAAACATTACAAAACTGCAGACTTTTTTGAAATATGAATCTGTCGTTAATGACCCCTGTTAAAAATATTCTAGATGATGCCAGTGAAGTTACAAGCTAAGAGGGTATTCAATCAACTATCCTGGTTGTGGAGTTAGGCCAATCTTAAATGGTTTGGAGATCTCAAGACACATATTTTTCAAAGAAGCATGATTGGCTTTTTTTTGTTGTTTTTTTGTTTTTTTTTTCCTGTTCCAATTCTGTGTGTCATCTCAAACTCAGTCATTTTTTCAGGAGTCATTAAATGATATCTTATGGGTTCTTGTTCTTCCTGCAGTACCAAATTTTTTTTTTTTTTTTTTTTTTTTTTTAATCTCATTTTGCTGTATACCCTGAATTATATGTGTTTAAATTGAAAAAGACTGAAAAAGATTGAAAATGGACTGCAGTGAGAAGTACAGTAGCCTTATGTTCCTGTGGGAACTCATCTTAAACTTTGGGATAACCACCTTTACTCCATAACATATCTGTTTCATAGACTGTTTCTTTGTGTCATAGCCCTCTTCCTAAAACCATAACCCCAAACCATTAAACCCTTTGAACAGAAAATAGACTTTGCATTCAACTCATCCTGCTGAGGAAAGTTGAGCCATACCACAGAAGGCAGATTTGATGTGGTCATAAGAACTCAACGTGGCGACACCATGTCCTATTACAATCTGGAGATGCAGCAAAAGTTTCACTGTGCTCATCAGTTTTGCAACAACATAATATATTTCTGTTTTGTTGAATAAAATGGACATTTATTTTAAAGTCAAATATTTCAGAAAGAAGTCACCAGGATTTCAGGCTGAATTAGCATAGTTATGAAAGATGTGATTTGCAACTGCTTGGCAGCTGCTTTTGGTTAGAGTGTTTTTAATCTCTGCAGCATAGAAATGTGCTTCCCATAGTTAACGGATGTATTATTGGCAAAGGACAATGAAATAAATTCCAGATTCTATTCATCCTCCACAGTGATGTTGTTTATCAAAAAAATGATTACTTCACTTGTTTCATTGCTGTCAGGATAAAAATCAAGGCCTCATTTGACCCTACTCTATGGACAAGTAGAGTGTTCTCCTCAAGTGGAAATGATTTTTTATTTCCTACCTTTGAACCTGGTAAGTCAACCAACCATATGAGGCCATAAACTCAGAACTTACTTTAAACCACATCTTGTATTTTTTGCTCCATAATAATTTCCACAGGATAACAAAGCTTTTGTTTTTCTATGGAAGACATTGCCAGCTTTTATGAGTCTGAGTGAAAGTAATACAGAAATTTTATTATATAGCCCTGCTAAAGGGGGCCAGATTGCCAGCATGGAAAAGTTTGGAACCTTCACCAAGGCTATCTGGGATTTGCAGATAACATGAACAAGAAAAAGAGCTAATTCCTGGTTTAAGATGTAACTCTAAATTTAGCAGCCTTTATAAGATCCTTGGTATCAGCAGGTCATACACATCTCCTAAATGAGAGATCTTAGAAACTTCTATAAATGGAAAATTAAGAGGAAGTTCTTGATTCTTCAAGAGGAGATATAATTATTCTTTGTTTTGGGTTTATATACTAAACTGCTATTGAATATTTTGTGTGGCTAAACTGGCCATTTTCTTTAATATTTTATTAATTTGAAAATATCATTAGCATTATAACTGCTTTAACTCTTACAAAAAGGAGTTCAGTCATAAAAGAGCATTATAAAATGAAGAAATATACCTTTGTCAGTTATCAATTTAGTATCATAATTTGATTCTGATATTTAAAAACTCAAATGAAATCTCTCTTCTAGGCTTGAGAATAGAAAATTTTAAAAATCTCTGTGAACAATTGTGCATTGACTTAAATGCTTTTATACTTTTTTATTGCTTGCTATTTATTACTCACTCTTTCCTTTGAGTTTTCTTATCTCAAAGATTGCTAAAAATCCTGATTTTGCCTTTCAGTGTAAATACTGACTAGGTCTCATATTTCTGCAATAAAATTAATTAAAAGGTACATTCCTTGTCTCTTTGCTGTTTATTTTCTTGTTCAAGTTACTAAGTATTTGCAGAAGATGGGACTTGAAACTAAGACTCTAAGACTATGAGGAATAAATGTTTTGGATAGCAAGAAAGGAAAAATGCTTTGAGACAAACAATGCAATTATGGGGCCTCTGAGTGTCAGATATTTCTAAACTTAATTGTGGAAGTGTGTGAAGGATTTGTTTCTCTGAAAGTGTTTGCAGTATTCTCATTACATTACATGGATATACATTATGATAATTATAATCACTAACCATAGTGTTTAACTATTGCACACATATCTCAAACAAGCAGATAATTTACGTAATGAATCCTGATTTCTACAGTTTGGAAAAAACATCTCAGTCCAGGTGAAATTTGGTTCAAACACACTTTTCTTCAGTGCCTCCTGCTGTTTAGCTTAGATTTTCTCCCTCATCAGCCTGGCTGTCCCAAACCCCACACTTATATTCCCGGCTCTTTGTTTTCCTTGGATAGATCCTCTTGTAACTTGGCGTTGTAATCTCTTAGAAACAACACCCAAACTTTTGTACGTTTTAGGTTCCTCTCCATGCAGCCTTCCTTTTGAGCTCCGTGCTGGAACTAAGGGAATGAAAATTGTTTGAAAAGTCACGTAGTCCATATCATTGGTTGAGCCAGTTCCTACCCACAGCATGGTTCAGACATAGCTTCTAGACAAGGTGATTAATTATCAGATGGAAACACATTCACCCATCAGCCTTTTTCTACTCTGATTTCCTTCATATGCATATTCTCTATTGATCACTGTGGATTGAAAGAGCTCTTTGTACTTTTGGGACGTTCTGCTGAAAGTATTTAAAATTATACTTGGCAAATTATACAAGGAAATTTTCTTTTAAAGACTGCTGCAAACCAATTACTATTTTGCTGTCAAAACTCAGTACTCTACATCTGCCTACCATAGACAATAGGAGTTTGGGGCAACAAGAGGATATTCCTAGGATGTACAATTGATTTTCTTTCTCATTCTGTAAATGCAAACTAGCTTATTTTTAAGTTCCTTCTGTGAACTGAAGCAATTTTCTTCCTATTATTCATCTTTTTTGTTCTATTTCCTTTCCAGATGCTGTCATGATCTCACAAGTAACAATGCTCAAAAACTGTAGTCATTACTATCAGAGAGTCATATAAAGGCAGTTTCATGAAGCTGCAACCAGTTTCACATAGTTAGACTGATATTGCTAAAAGATGAGAGTTTTCCTCTGCCTTCTTCACTGTTAGGTGTATTATAGTTAATTCAGGATTTCTCAGCATGAATAGCTAGCAGATATGCTATGGACTTCAACCAACTTGTGCTTCCTGCAGAGCTGAGTACCAAGGAAGAGTTCCAGAAAATCCATAATTAAAAATATATTCTTAATGCTAGAGAAGTATGAAGCCTTAACTGAAAAGCTGTTTTGTTTTCCCTTTTAGCTTAAATAAAGAATGGTAAATATAACATCCTATAATAAAACGTATTTGCTTAAGTTTCACATGGTTTTCCTATGAAAAAGAAAATAATCTCAAATTTAATGTAGCAAGTAAACACAAGGGACAAGAATATTTTTTAAAACTTCATTCAGTCTGTTTTCTACTTCTTCTTTCCTTTTTTTTTTTTTTTTTTTTAAACTAAGATGAAAAAAGCACATGGATGCATAAATCCACCACAAAAATGTGATTGTATTTTTACTGGAGATGGAGATGTCCTCCTAGATCCAATATATCTTGGCTAGTGCACCAGTTTGGTGTTACCTGCCAAAGTACCTTTTATAACATTATTGACAGCAGTATGAAATTTGCAGAACAGCAGCACAATGCTAAGCAATGTTTCACCTAGCTTGAAATCAAATTTGGCAATGGTTTCACTCCAGAAAAAAAATGCTTTTGCTGTGCAGTGGTTCCTGGAAGTCCAACCCCTAGGGAATCTCTGAAGAATGGCAACTGAGATGATGACATCCACATGTTAAAAGAGGGTTTGGGTCATGAAGGAGTTAATATGTTGATTGTTTTACAGAAAAAAATTGCTATTATCGAAGATCCTGATGGTCAGATTCCAGATTATTTTGAGGTATTCACTGGGCAAATGACACACTATAAAAATTGAGGTGTTTTTCTTTTATCTTGAACATAAAGGAAAGTGACCATTCAATTGATTTTTGGAAGATTTCATTGTCTCATGCAAACATAGCAATATAATTTTATATTTTTTTCAAACTATGACCTTCTCTAACTAGGCCTAGTCTAGACATTGGCAAGAAATACAGACCAAGTCTCCAGTCCAACAAAATCACAATCATTTATTCATATTTTTCCAGTTAGTTATGTTTTTATTCTTCTTTCCCTACTTTTTTTTTTCTTTTTTTTTTTTTAATGTCATGGCAAAATCCTCATCCTGAAAGCCATGTGCTTCACATCTGTTCTTACACTGAGTGGAAATGATTAGAGAAAATTATAATTTAACTCCTAAATTCTTTTTGTTTTCTTTCCACCTGCTATTTTTCCAAGAACATTTGACTTCCTCTTGTCATAATTCCTCAGGTCTACTTTGTTATTCTGTCAATAAAAAGCATACTAAGACTCCCCCTTGCCCCCTGACATCTACTGAATAGAATTTAGATCTATGCACTGCATGATAGGGGAACCCTTGCACTGCACCAAATTGATTTTTTTTAATGGTGCCTGTAATTTCAATAAATCAAAACTGCTTTGAGCAGCCTGGTCTAGAGGAGTTCCCTGGAAAGGAGATCTGTGCATGTGATTAACTGCATCAACCTCTTCAGTATTTGCCAGAAGGAACCACAGGGAGAAATCTGTACACATAGTCACAAAGAAATTTAACAGAGCAGTTTTTCTCATCTTTCAATGCCACTATAACATAGTTCCACTAATATTTTAAGTTCCTGGTTTTGAGCTGAACTCTTACCACTGTTTGAGTATCAAGGATACAACTCCTCATCCTAAATGTTCCAATTTTTCTTTTGATTACTTTATTCTTATAAAGACATAAGATTTGAGAGGTTCTATAGCAACAATGTGCCTCAAAGCCCAAAAGAAAGTCTGTGCATATATCCTTAATGTCTTAGTCTTGGATTCTCATAAGGTTCCTGAGTGTTCTTAGAAACACAATCTACCTTTACAATGAGCAGTGCTTTCATCAGGTCACAGCTGGACGCTAGCACACGAGGCTCTCACCCTGGATTCTGCACAAACACTGGTTTGCAGGGGGCATGCCAGCAATTTTGGACTAGATTTACTTTTGTCTCTGTTATTGGCAACACAGAATAGGCAACACAGGATTTGGCACTGTTCAGGAAGATTGTCAAACCTTCCATTGTTGACAGAAAGAAAGACTGATTCAGCTTAGCAATGACATGCAAGCTAAGGAAAGGAGTTGCACTGTAAAATTTAAACAAGAAAGCTTTACCAAAGTTCTTTCATTTTTATTTAGCTCCTGAATTAGACATGGAAAAAGTCTCTCTTCTTACACCCAGGTAACATTAAAATATAAAATCAATTTAGTTTAGTCTTCACGGACTATGAAACTGTTTTCCCAATTTTACTATATGCATGTGACAGAGTTTGAAAATTCAGGCTTGTTTCTCACTCCTGAGCACCTTGAATGTTTAGCTTTAACACGTGTTTGCTGGCCATCTGGGGAAATTGCCTGAGAGAAGGTTGCTTTATAGTGGCATTCTGACAGAGCTTAAGCATGGGGAGCAATGGCAAAGACTTTCAGACTGCAGATACAATAAGAATCCAAATGACCTACAGAAGAACACACAGTCATTTACTGTCCCTGATTGCTGCAAGTGCTGCAATTATTATTGCAAAGTCTCTTTAATTAAATTTTTTAAATGGATTGTACCTTAGGAGGAAAACACTTAGAGACCAGGAATGAGCTAGAGCTGGGTGATATGATCCTTTAAGTGGATATATTATGTATTTCCTCCGGCCACAGGAAGTTTTGTATACAGAGAAGTGGAAAGCAATAAGTCAGTCTTGAGAAGAATAAACTGTTTCAGGAATATAATAAGCTCTGCATACCCAGCTGGTCTCTGTGAGCCTGCTAGCACCTTTTCCTTCCTGTTGGAGCAAGTAACATCTGTTTCTTAAGTGAAAGAGTGTGAAGAGAATGAGCACTCATAGCTATGCACAGACGTGCAGGTGAAGGAAGTGATTAATTATATTTCAGACAGATTGCTTCTGCTGCAAAAACAAAAGCAAGGTTTGAACGTGCTTCTGTAAAATTATTTGTGCTTGAATTTTTTTTCCTTTTTTTTAATGAAGTGAGGCAAAACCTGTAGTAATTTTTTGCAAGCACAATACAAAAATGCAGAGTACTGAAGCATCTAATCAGTACAGTGAATGGAAAGAGATCTCATAAAAGAAGTCATTAAGAAAGGAGCTGCACTTCTTAATACAGGATCTTTTTATCTTCAAGAATTATATTTTCTAAAAACATTTCTACCTTTTCTAAAGGACTAGATATTGGATTATTTAGATATATAGAGGTTGAGGAATTCATGTCTGCTCAATGGGAAAAAATGTTCAATGGGTAATGTAGGAGAAAAAAACTATTTGTAGTGAAATTTTCTATGAATGTCTGTGTCCAAGACACCACTTCTCAAATTCTGCTTTCAGATACCTGTTTCATCTCATGAAACGTAATTCCTGGCCAAAAGCACTGACTGAAGTTTTAGTCATTTTCATTAATAAAATGTGCTTACATCAGCAAAGTTGCACCATGACAGCAGTACATCTTAATATGAATAAAACCAAATAAATCCAGCTGTGTAATTTTCCCCGAGCCAAAGAGAAGTAACTTGCTAAGAAAGGAAGTCTCATAAACTTCGAGATAATGAGCAACAAAGTAAAATATTGAAATTATTCCCTGAAAATTGTTTGAAATTGAATGATTTACTAAAAAAATTAAATAGAAAAATCAAGGTCAAGTACAAAAATCAGGCAGAATGGAGTTGAAATAACTAAAGATAGGTAATAAAATATTTTAAATAAGTCAGACAAAAATTCAATTGACTTTTTTATGAATTTAAAATAGAAACTGCTAAAATGTCAAACCTAATTAAGCAGGTATAGTCAGCATTTGAACTTGAAGAAAGCATTTGATACTACATCAATCATCCTAAGTAGTTTAGACAACGTGATATTGACAGACAAATCCTCAGCTGATTGAAAAACTGCTTACAAACTGAAGCCATATGAAAAATGTTTCCTAATTAAGTATCAAGAAGCTGATAAATGATATGTTAAAAGACTGCTAGCATTAAATCCCTCCTTTCACATAAAATAAATCACTGATGTGATGGGAATGTGTAACAAGGTGTTCAAATATGCATATGACATGTCAATCAAAAAGATATGCACAGGTAAGGTCAGTTGTAATAATTCTTCAGTGGGACAGGCTTCAAGCAAATTATGTTTTGCAAAGAAAAACATGGAGACCCAACCAAGAGTAGCCTGTGCTCTAGGTCTGAGGTAACTCAGCCTTAAAAAGACTCTGATTTACTGTCTCTATTCTAAACCAGCCATTGCAGGAACCATTTTTGTGCTCAAAAAAATTGTTTTGCCAAAAAATTCAAAGCTGTTCAAATTACTAATGAGGACAGCATGATTATATACATGCTTAAAGCTGAACATTTTTCTAGTCAGCAACTGAATCTTCAATAGGAAATAAGTTAGTCATACATTCAAGACATATTGGAGCAGTGTCATTCCCACTCAAACTCAAGGAAAAAAAAAATCACAAACCATAGACAACTCACTTCCATTCTAGTTTTCATTCTAGAAAAAATCAATAACTTCTCCAAAGCAGCTTTTTGTCAATTGCACTTGGTTTGAAATTCTCATCAGAAATTTCTCGTGATTTTATTTAGCCAAAGAGCAAAATTGGTACTTAGTCATCTCATTTATCCACCAGTTTGAAAACAGTTAGTTACATTTTTATTGATGTTTTGTGCATTCTATAATTCATTAATCTGTTAATTCTCCTATTCTAGCTATGTTCAGCATGTGCTTTCATTTTTTTCACACTGTTGTCAAAGAACTCATCACTGTCTTTGGGCAAACTCAACCACAGGCACAAAATAAATCTGACTTTACTGGAACAGGTCATTAATCTACCTGTTGTTTCCACTTTTGTTAGACTGAAATGATGATATGATTTTCTAATAAAATTTTCTAACTGATTAAAAAAACAATCTTAATTTATTAAGCAAATTTATTAACCAAGCCTTGTTTATTACCTTGTTTCTCAAACAGCAACAGGAAATATCATTTAGTCTGCTCCATAGGCACATAATATTATCAGCATACTCATCATGAGTCTTTCCTCAGGTTCAATGCCCAGATTTGTCTCCCCTCAGAAATGCTGCTCTGGTGACAGGCTCTCACTGTCAATACCAGAACAGACATTTCTTTGTCTCTATATAATATACTCCACTCTCTTTCTTCACTCTCTCTCTCTCATCAAGTCATGACCTTTTCTTGTCTTTGCTCCTCAGCCCTTTCTTAAATTTACACTAAATTTAGTAACAGGAAGTACAGTTTTATTCTTTATATAATTCCAAAACTTTTCACCTTTTCAATAGCTATAGGAAAAATTATTATTATATTCATCCCTCTTGATATTTTTTCTTCAGACATAGCAAGAATACTGTCTAACAAGACCTAAATCTTAATTCCTCTTTAAAACTCTTTTTTTTTTTTTTCTTAAGGACACTAAAATTTTCTGTTCTATAAAGCTGGTTTATCAACATCATTGTTTATCTGAATATTATGTTCTATTCCTTAGCCTATATCAACAGGTTAATTTTTATCTATCTTGTAAGTGGCATTGATGAGGACTCTCTACTGATGTGTGTGTTAAAGGCCTTGAGAGTCCAGGTCAGTACAGATTATTTCTATCTACTATTTCTCTGTGCTATATACCATACCTGCATTTCTGCCACTGGGTAAAAGGAGCTGACTTCTGACTCTCAGGCCAATTGACACCCTCTGTATTACAGACACACAGCCAAAAGTTACTCTCAGCTAGCTAAGAGCAGGGGGGAGAATTTTACTTGTTTGAAATAAAATAAGGAGAGAACACTTTAAATAAAGATTATTTACCAGCTCTTTTTTTCTCTTAAAAATACAAATGCAGACTCAAATGTGTTAGAATTAAAAATTATACTAATCTGAAAGGTGGATTTAAGAGAATTGTTAATTTCCCTTTTTAAGAAAAGTGTTATTTCTTCTGCTTTGACGTTTTTAGAGTGGAAGCTGGGAAATAGCCCATGAAATAGTTGTACTACCTCCTAGATTTATCTCAACATTTTTCCTTTTTTCCTTCTTCATGATCCCTTGATTTCTGAGTTTAAATATATATATATATAGGAAATTTAATGATACCACTTGTTGTTACAAACTTGTATCTATTAACACATGAATATACATATATATACATATATATACATATATATACATATACATATATATGTATATGTATATGTATATGTATATGTATATGTATATGTATATGTATATGTATATGTATATGTATTCAATTTCTAAAGCAGTATTCAACAGGATGGTCACAGCACAAGGAAAGAAATATTTTGTTTTTAAATTTCAGCAAAGATAAACACAATTCAAAATGTTCTGGTGAAACACACACGTGGACAGAGGTAAACCACATGGCTAAGGGCTTAAACAGCTAAGCATTCAGAGAAACATATCTTTGCATTTAGAAGATTTTGACTTTAAGTGTCATTTACCCTTCTATGGGCCATTATGGGCTTAGTTTGTTTTTAAATGACTTCCCAGAAAGCAGCCAGGAACGAGCAAGAAGCAAGATTGGAGCACTGAACAAAGAAATAGTTCAGATATTACTCTGTCTATAACAATTTAAGAGAGCTGCAATTTAATGGATATAAAGCAAATAACCGCAGAATCCAATAGTGATACCTTCCTGCTAACATTCCTGTAAAGTCTCTGAACCATTAACATAAAAAGGCCATTCAAGCCAAACATGTTAAATGTGTATTATACAAAAAAAAGGATCAAGGGAAAAATGCTGTTCTGAGTCCACCCCTAATCCCACTTATTTTGCAAAATAAATGTGCAATAAAGCAAGGTCATGTTCTGAATTATTTATTCAGCAGCTTGCAGATGCCTACAAAACAATATTTTGTTTTGAAAAAATCCATTCTTCTTAGGTATTTTAATCTTATTGGAACTGTTTGTTTCATTTGAATTTGAAAATAACTTCAGAAAAACTCTACATGTGGTATTGCATACCATTCCTGAGCTCTTTAAAGGGGGATAATGGAAAATTCAATGAGGGGAATTAGACAGGAGTCATACAGAGCTACACAGGATCTTCTTATTAGATTAACCTGCAATACAGATGATTACAAATAATCCACACTCTGGCAATTAAGCCCAAAGGAACAACAGGAAGAAATTAACACAAAGAATATCTACTCTCTTTAAAAGCAATAGCCACCTCATTATTCTGATATTTTACATGTCCTCTTGGAAAGTTCTATGTAAGTGTATGTTTTGGAGAAAATTTGTATTTGGTTCATGTTTATATGAGTACCTGGTGCTGTTAATGTATGGGGTGGGGGGCAGAGGGTGTGGAAATCTGAATCTCACAGCTTTTCCTCTTATATTCTGTGATGACTTTGCATGCAAGCAAAAAGCAATTTTTACCCTCAAAAAATATGCAGAGTAATTAAAAATCATCACAGCCCTGATGTAAGCATGTCTATTAGAAATATGTCAATACTGACCTTGACTCACTGACATCTTCTGGCCATCTGTGTGATTAAACAAACACAGATTTTTGATCTAATAGAATATATAATTATTTATGATGACAAAAGGCTATTCTGCTGTTTCAAACTAGCTGAAGGAAGAATTTACCGAAAAAAGTTTTATTTTTAAATTTAGGCTGATGAGAAAAGCAAAAGTAGAGAGTTGGAAGTGCAGATCAGAGTTTTCTGGTTAGCACACTGACAACAAGATTTTCAGTTTAATGATCAGCTCAGATTTCTTCACCACTGACAACTCCTTCCACTGCACACAGGCCAGAATTGAGTCAAAACTTTGGCTTTGTCTTAGTTAAAACATCAATTTACTATCCAATATTTAAAGAGAGGAACACTGTAAACAAATTTAAAAGCATTTGTGAGAGAGCTCATGTAGTTAAGTGATGCTAAATGTCTTGCTGAATGAGGTTAGCTCCTGTCTTTATACTCCAGGAGATCATGAGCAATAACTAAGGGCTTTGAGTAACATGCAAGGAAGATTTTTCTCCTTTGTCCTACTTTTCATGCTAGCCCCCAAGCTATCTCTGAGCATACATGAGCTTTTCAGCTTCACAAATTATTCTGGCTATGGCTCTGTGATAATGCATGTGTTGTATGCACCATAAAAAGTCAGAAGTACTTAAAGCTCTGAACGTGCAAAAGTGCACTCTTCCACTCTAAATGTACTGAAAGCAGCTTTCAATATTCTATTTCTTTTGACCATCACAGGTTCAGAAAGTTTTCTTCCTACAGGGATCAGGAATAAGCTACAATCCCTCTTTGGTAATATACACTCTAGATCTTAATCATCTATTTATATAGACATTTCCTTTTTACAAATAAATGTAGAGTGAAACAGAATAAATATTCATTTAAAACCCAAATGTTTATGTTTGGGAAAATGCCTGTTTACCAGAAATTCTTCAAACAGAATGATGTTCTCCAGCTGCAGGGAAGGTTTCCATTAAAGTATTTTTATATTCATTGGGTTCACTACTGTAGCAGAGTGACCCTCTGTTGGGTAATGAGTTAGGGTTTTGGGTTGCATCAAATCCTTCCTTCTATCTGTAACAGGAAGGCTGTGGTGGTGTAAATTGGCTGGTTAGCTGATGAAAGGGCATGATAACACCACAAGGAATGCAAAACCTGTTGATCTCTATATACAATGTAATGATGGATGTTACCTTCAGAAAAAGCTTTCTTTCTAAGAAAAAAAAGTCATGTAGGATACATAAGAGTACAGCAGAATGTAAGATAAGAACTTCCTAACTCCTTTGCACAGTTTTCCCTGACAGCAGCCTAGGCACATGTCCTCAGCTCAGCCTGGCTCACAGCTTTATCCTGGGCTGATCATTCACACCACGATTTTCATACAGTGCTTTTCTAAAGAGGTTGCCTTGCCTGATAGCTGAATCACTGCCTACTACATTACACCTACTTCCACAGCCTGAAGGAGTCTGATATGCAAAAAGCGTCTGTCACATCACTGAGACATCATCTCATTGACAAAGCCAAAGTTATCAGAAAAGTCAGTTAGAAATATCAAAAGTCTGACATTTAGATTGAGTGAGCTAAAGACAGTAGGTCTGTAGACCTACTCCTCATCAAGTGCTCTCTCTTCTGCAGGCTGTTTTTTCCTTCTGCTGATTAACCCTCTTCTGTCAAAAGAGAGCCAGTTCCAAATTCTCCTCCTAAGCTAACAACTGTGAGTAGAGCTGTAGCACAAGGTCAGGGTCAGGGCAAGGTGGACGTGACAGCAGGGAATAGGCTTTAGGCTTCATCTTTTCTAAACAAGAGCTCAGATGGTTCCTGAAAGGGGAAGAAAGAGCCACATGGATTAGTCCTGGGGAGCTGCTGCTCACTGAGCAGCAGAGGGGAAAAAAAATGCAAAGGTGTAAGCAGTTATAGCACAAGTGGGTTTGTTTTCTTTGCTTGATTTGTTTATTTTTCTACAGTCCCCGCTGTCTTGACCTCCTTGTTACAGAGCTGCACCGTCTGTCTTTATGGCAATTCCAGTCATATGAAGAGCCCTGTTTTAAGTGACCACCCAAGAGACCAGCAAATCAAATCCTCCTTTAAGAACTTTTCTTTATAGAAAGGAAGAAAAAAAAAAAAGATCTTTAGACTCCATGATATGTCTCTTTGTCTCTTCAAAATAAACGTCTAATAAGAAGCAAATTTCTTATATCAGTTAACATTTAATTGAATTTTGTGGCTATAACCAAAATCTGGAAAAGATTTTTGAAAGGAGACTACTTGAATGATTTTTCTATTAAGTGTGGTATAGCAAGGCAGATACCCTCAAAACAGAGGCACTCAAAGCTGTGGGCAATCGCAGAGATTTTCAGTCAACCCAAATAATGACTCATCATGAAAACTTTTTAGTCAAGCATGTCAACTGCTGGACACTGAAGTCTAACAAAGGTAGGAATTCTACTGGCGATTCCATTGTATATTTAAAATATTCTATTTTGATCCAAGCTATTTGTTTACCGGAGACAGTGGAGTAGTTCTGCTTCCTCTTAAGGAAATGTGGCTATATTACATGTCCTGTGTGAAAGAAATAAAACCTTCCTGTCTTAAATCCTCAGACCTGCAAGGTTAATAATTCAACAATGCAGAACATAAAGAAGACACAGACTATTGCATTGTTATTTTAGGTAAAGAGGTAAGTACTGAGCATAAATGCTACCTGCTGGGAATTAATACTAACCAATTGATTATTTCCTTTTGAGGAAGTATTCACTCTTCCAAAAAGCATTTGTGGTAAAAAAATCGTATCACACTTCTAAAATAGAAATGCTTCTATGCCTTCCCTCAAAGAAAGGAAAACATTCTCTGAATAGTCAGCATTTATTAGGTCTAAAATTTTGCTACTCATAGGAATGCTTCCTACATGAATAGCTGGTTTTTTATGGGACACGAAGTCCTGTGGTTTTGGTTCTTTACTGTCATATCTACAGCATTTTTCTCTTCTAACTGATGGAGAGAGTACTTGCTGGAAAGCATCCATCAAATTCTCTTTACTATGTCCTTTTCATTCTTCTCTTACATATTACAAACTGACATTCCAAGTGGGATCCTTCCTGGTCTCTATTTCATGGGAGGGGCAGAGATTGCAATCAAATAAGTGCAAATTACTTCACCTGCCTGGCCAGACTCTGAGGCTATCAGCTCTAAACAATCACTTGTGTGAGCCTTGTGCTCCTAGCAATGGGTAAAATGCATCTGCAATTTATTGTACTAACAATTCTTGTGATGAGCCAGGTAGTCATTGAAGCTGTGCCTGGCAATATCAAGCAAATTCTTTGTGATTATATCTCTAACCTTATTTGTAAGGACCCAGAAAAATCAGTAAATCTCTGATGCCAACTGTTCCTGGCTAACCTATGCTAAAGGAGCAGGGGAAAAAAAATGAAATAGAAGAAAATATCAGATGCTTCTTTTTCTCTGCTAATTTTTAATGTAGTGCCTCTAAATTCTTATAGCTTGTATCCATCTTCTTGCTGTTAGACTTAATCATGAATTATGAGGTCTAGTTGCTTTTAGGAAGGTTTTCTTAGGCTGAGATCAATAACTCCCATTGCATACACACATTTACTGTAAGTGCTTTCCAGCCTAGACCCCAGAGAAGGCCAGCTCAGTTACTGTGCAGACCTAAATGCATTCAGGAAGGGGATTAGGTGCTGATTGGTACAGACAGTCAATTAGTACTTCAAAGGGAAGCTGACTCCTTGTTTTATACACACAGAACATGGGATAAAAATTGTAGTTTGATGTTTTGTAATCTCTGTTGTTTCAGCGTTGACCAGGACAGCACGATATTGGAAGCTTTCTCGGAAGTTAAAAGAGTCCTGCATTGGTTCCTAATGGAATGGAAGCACTAAGAGAAACATTGACATTGTGTGATCTGTACACACTAGCTCTCCTAAAGTATTTCAGGCTGCAGTGACTCTCTGGGACTCTCTGTCTGTTCAAGTCAAAAGTATTTTTAATCTCTGTGATGTGCTGATCAAACCTTGAACTGTCAGGTCAAATTATTTCCACAAAACCAGTTCTATTTATGATTAATTAAAATTTCTTCTTGATTGCATGCAGTCCTTTTTAATGTATAATCCCTTCATTGTGTAGTGATTCAGAGTTCGGGCCCAATCCCCAAAATAAAAAGGCAAATTATTTCAGTGTGTGTTATGCCTATGCTGAGATGTAGTAAGTCCCCTCCATTTGATAAAGGAAACAAAAGGCAGAAAACTAAGCTGATAACAAGTAAACCAATATACTGTAAAAGAAGAGTTTGATTCATGGTGACTATATAACTACAAGCCATTATGTACATTGCATTAAAACTTTTTCCTTTTAAAGGATTCACTGTATGCCAGCTTTGTAATGTACTGATGGTTGTGGTTATGTTTTCAAGTTATAGTCTCCAGTCTTCTCAAAGTAGCAAAACATCAGATCAGTATGTAACTGAAAACAATGGTCAATAAATTATTTTGTCTTTTACATAAAGTACATACTTAATTTTTGTTAAATTGAGGAATATAAACAATGACTAGAATTAGTTGAGTATATGACAGCTAAAATGTTATATATTATTCATTTTTATTAATAAATTATTATAAACTTTCTTTTTTACTCTTCCTTCTCCTTCTCCTTCTCCTTCTCCTTCTCCTTCTCCTTCTCCTTCTCCTTCTCCTTCTCCTTCTCATTCTCCTCCTTCTTCCTCTTCCTCCTCCTCTTCTTCTTCTTCTTCTTCTTCTTCTTCTTCTTCTTCTTCTTCTTCTTCTTCTTCTTCTTCTTCTTCTTCTTCTTCTTCTTCTTCTTCCTCTTCCTCTTCCTCTTCCTCTTCCTCTTCCTCTTCAGTAAATGCAAGGGAATTCCTGCCCAAATAAGATTAAGAATGAAAAAGAGAGAGCACAATCAAGGATGGATCTTTGGAGCCATCCAAATTTAAAAGTCCAGTTGCAGTATCCAAGTAGGATTCTGTTGAGCTATTTTAGATATGTGCATTGGAATGAAAGGAATTGATGTCTGAAGTGTTAAGTCATCTGTGTTTTATCACATACATTCTATCAGAATCTGATTATGATAGAGTTCATATTGGTTCATGAAGGTCAGTAAATTACACACAAACATAATTTAACTTACTAATTTTTGGACTGCCTTTCTCATTGGCTAGTCTCTCTCTGAGTTTCTTGTAAGAGAAACCTACAACAACAAATGTTTTCATTTGCCCTTGCTTCCTATTTTGTGTACTGAACACAAGAGATTTTTCAGTAACTGCAGATACATTGATAATTATGTATGAGAACTGATTGCTCACAGGATGTTTCAAAAGTATGATTAAACAAAAATCTGTATTAGGAGAATCCATTTTAGACTACTTATTCATTTGGTATGCATTAGCCTAGAATAAGAAGAGAAAATTATATTTCCCATACATTTTGCAAACTAGATGTTAAATTTTCACAGCCTTGACACTGTTTTTTAGTATGAGCATACTAAACTTTGTTGATACTGATCTGCTGTGCTGTCTGTGTGTTCCTATCAACATTTCCAGCTCACTTATACAGGTAATCTTCCTTTGAAACTATGTGAAATGTTTCTTCCTTTTTAGTTTATAGTTCACCAACATGACATCTTAGCAGTTTCCGTGTCCTCATATGCATATTTTCCAGCCTAGCCCAGGGGAAACTATTCCTCAGTGCAACAGCCAGCATGATGCCACAGCACAGATAATGTGGTAGGACTTATACCCCAGAACGCCCAGAAGTGGAACAGAGGTTTTGATGCTTTCTGGTTTCCAGTTACAACGCCACACTGTGGGTGCATTATGTTTCTGGGTTTTGTTTCTGTCACTATGTAACAGTATAACTTGGAATTTTAATTGCTGCCAAATCCTACCGTTACCTATATCCAGTGCCAGCGCTGTGATAGCGCTGTGATAACGTGTTCTAAAGGGGAGGAACAAATACGCATCTTTTCAGTAATGAAAAGCTAAAATGTACATCAACACTTCTCTTGTGATACTGAGCTCCAGTGACAGAGAATTTTACCTACAAGATAGGATTCACTATGCAATTTGGAAACAATACTTGAAGCACATCATGCAACCAGTTCTCAGAATGACTATGGAAGCTAAAGAACTATCTGACTTTCATTATATTCATTTCCACCTGTGACAAATGTGATTTTGTTTCTGTTTCATCCTCATTTGTTTAATACAGATTCAGGTCTACTGAAAGAAAAGGACAAAAAGGGTACCCAAATGTTTTAAACTTTAAACTACCCAAATGCTTTGTCTGTGGCATTTGAAATAATTAAAAAAGAATTAAAAAAAAAATCAGAGGGAAAAAAGTTAGAAAGCTATACTTCATCTGATTTGGGTCCTGGTTAAAGGACAAAATAGGAATATAAAGTGACTCAACTGATGCATGAAAAAGAATTAACATTTTTAGCAGTAACACTTAGATTAAAAAATAGTTCTATAAACCTTAAAAAAAAAACCCCAAACATAAAGGACTTCCTAGAACTGTGAAACTGTGGACACTTTCACAT
Source organism: Oenanthe melanoleuca (assembly GCF_029582105.1). NCBI lineage: Eukaryota > Metazoa > Chordata > Aves > Passeriformes > Muscicapidae > Oenanthe > Oenanthe melanoleuca. The sequence goes on along the minus strand of NC_079333.1, from coordinate 66,938,220 downwards.
TTAATCCAGCAAAAAAAATTTTGGTTGCATACTAAGTCTGCTAAAATTTGTGCCCAAATTTCCCTTATTGGTCTGACAAAGCTGGACAAATCACAGTTCTTATAGGAGCTGCACCACAGATAAGAAATTTAGCAATATGACAATAGTACCTGTAGTCCTACACCATCATGAATACTACACAAGCACTCATTTGCTATTGTAGAACCAGTATCATCTTTCATCCTTTGTGGATGTACACAGGCCAACCAGTCCCCCTCCTCTGCTTCCAATCTCTCAAAACAATGTCTCTGCTGCTAAAATACCACAGCCCGGGAAAAAGTTGCCTAATTATTCAAACTGCCACACCAGAGTCCTCTTTCCCATCCCTGCCTTGGGCTGTTTACTTCCCAAAGCAATATGGACAAGACTGCATGAAAGTTATTAAGCCAAATTAACAAATCAGTCTCTAAATGTATCTGCATTTACTGACTCATGTCTTTTTTTTTTTTTTTTATTTATGATTCTGGTCATCTTTTCAGGCACATACTGAAATATAGCTCTATCAAATTTTCTTGTACTTTTTGTATTTTTAATATCTCTGGAGATTTTCAAAAGTCATCTGGACACAACCCTGAGTAACAGTGCTCTTGGAGACCCTGCATGAGCAGGGAGTTGGACTAGATGACCCTCAGTGGTCCCTTCCAGCTTTACCTGTTCTGGATTCTGAGATTCCACAACATATAGGAAAAAAGTGCCCAAATCTCACCTCACAATGAAACTGGGTCCTGACTGATGTGTGTGCATGTCCAACCACTCCTAAGCAGGAAATCCTAGCTGATCTAGTAATTAAACTTTCTTAAGAGGATTGTAGTCCTGGTAAACTTTTTCCCAAGTATGAAGCAGTTTTAAGAATTATTTTTCAACTGAGAAATAAATTGCTGAGATGTTACAAAGTAAGATTTCAGCACAATGCCTAAGATGTCTGCTTCTTCTTAGCAGCTTTTTTAAGTGTTACTCTCCTGATAAGGTTTCATTCTGGATAGTATTTTGAGACAGAAATTATTTCAATGTCCATTCTGCCTGTAAAATACACTTCTTAGTTCAGTCAGTGATTCTGAATTGTCTCTTTCCTCTTTAGCTTGATGCACTTTCTGAACAGAATCAAAAATGTATTTTCATATTGCCATTAACTCATAAATCACAAGAGTTGAAGGACCAGTTGCTCTTCTGCCACAGACCTCTATGCACAGCAACATTCACCTCATCCAATGGTGGCACCAATTTCATGGCAGTAAGAATCCAGCTGGTTAATTTTTTTTCACTTCTCATACAAAGGCCCCACATGAAAAGGGAAATGTCTGAGTCAGACAATCATTTATCTTCTCAGATTTTCCCTTTTCTAAAACTCTATAAAAAGTTCTGCAGCATCTTGTGCTTGTGCCATCACTTGGAATTTCACTGTCTCACAAATTATAATCTGACATTAATATTCATAAGTTCTTAATTGCCCTGCAACTTTTACCTACACTCTTGATATCCACTAGTGTTTCTAAGGAGACTAGTAGCAGTAAATTAATTACCTATACAATCAGATAAAATTATGTTTATCCCCAACCCCCCCAACAAAGATAAAAAAGCCAGCACAGTTCTATGGAAAAGATGCTAAACTGTTTCATGAAAAACATGCAAATATCATAATGCAAAATAGGTTTGATTTTTTAATCCAGTAATCATGTAAAATGGATTTATGTTGAAGGCACAAGCAGGCAGATTGAGAGTTTCAGTTTACTTTCTGTGTTATTCACAGAATTTCTTTGTGTTCCATGGGTTTTATTACAAAGCTCTAGCTCCACATAGGCTACCAGTGGAAACCAGGGAAAGGCACACTGCAGTGACATCTCTTCTGGCTCTGAGTAACAGTTTTGGCTTGAAAGCACCGTGACTGCTCTTATGCGCCATTTACTGCCTGAGTCTGAATTAATTTGAGGGTCTCAAAACTGCACTACATTCTGTGTTGGATATGACCTTAAACATGTAAATATATTTCTATTTTTTAAAGCCTTACATTCAGTTGTCCTCTTATACAAGATATCCCTGGTTAGAACACTGAGAACTTGAATTCCCATTTTTTTTCTGGTGGCCAGATCTATACCCATCTGAACTGCTGATCTGTTCGAAATCAAGTCCCAGCAGGATTAGCAAAACAGACATTTCTGTGAATTGCACAATTTTAGAAATGAATCAGTGAGCACATGTCTAATACAAAAAACCCACTAGAGACTGCTCAAGAAACAGGCTATCAAATTTAAATCCCCAGACCACATGAAGAATTTCTTCCACTTGGAACTGAGTCTAGAAATGTTAGCATGGAGTACTTGTCTGTTGAAATTTGCTGTGCAGTCATAAGTAAAATCTTTTCCATACGATGGTTCCCTGTGGATGGGACCTCATAACACACAGGCAGGGGTCCAACGTGCACTTCAGATGAACTCCTGTGTTTGCACATCCAGTTGTTCCTACTTCCTTGGCATGTATCTTTGCAGGCTTAAGCACTTGCATCCCTAGCATGAGAGCAGAGGATCCCAGGATGCTGGCATTAGATGGCAGGGGCATATTCCCTTGGTGTGTCTCAGGATCAGAGCCTCCATGCTGAACAGCAGAAAATGATGCTGGAACCTGTGGTGTTTGTGAGCAACACAATCACATAACCTGATCAGTAGAATCTCACAGGAAACATATTCCAGTTTTCTGTACAAATTATCATCTCTGTTTAGCCTAACCTGTTTTTCTTTACAGGCACACAGTGGTGAGCCTTCTTTTCATGTAGATTAAATGATCTCTGTCTCCAAAAGGGAAGAAGACTGACTGTTTAACAGACTAATTTATTTTTCCTCCATGGATGACCTTGATTACTCTGTCTATTGGGGTGTGTATGTGACCACAGGAAGGATTCCTGCCTTGCCTGATGCTGAGTTTAGTTGTCTTTAATCCCAGCCAGCTCTTCTGCCTAGTGCTCTAACCTCTGTATTTTAAGCTGAATGGCAAGCCCCAAGTGCCTTTTTCTACATAGTATGTGGAGTTTTGGATGAAATTCACTCAGCAAACAGCCCCCAAGTGAACATATTCTCCTGGCACTTCCCTCTTTCCAACACTGAACAAAGAGAGAGGCATTTAAATTAAAAAGGATACATCTTTGAATACAGTCTTGGGATCTTTATCAGACCCAAAAAAGTCACTAACATTGTGTTGTGTTGCAATCCAAGAAAGATCTACTTCTCTAACAACTTCACAATGTCTCTAGTAGATCAATTTTGATATGAAGAAATGAAAGTTGGTCAACACCTCAGCATAATGGGCTTTATTTTCTTCCAGCTTTATTTTCTTCAGTTACCATAGTATCATTACTGTTAATATAATTTTTTGTTCTTATGGAACAAAAGGAGGTTCACAAATTTTGAGGTACTACAGAGTTTCTGGGATGAGATAGTTTCTGGGAGTTTGGTGTGGTTTTGTTCTGTTGTTTTGGGGGTTTTTTTATTATTTGATTTTTTTAATTGTTGTTTTGGGGAGGGTTTTCTGGGGTTTCTTTTCAGCGGTTTTTTTTTTTGTGCTTTGTTTTTGCTGAGTCACATTTTTGTTACTAAAAACCATGGGTTTTTCTTCTTCTATACTTGAAACATTGCTGTACTCGTGATGCACAATGAGTATTTCCAAGAGACAAAACTCAAATTTAACTACACAGGTCTCATTTGATTCAATGGCAAGTGTGCAGCTCAATCCTATGCAGTCCATTTAACATTAAGAACATGTTTTTCACCCAGTTAGCATTTCAGTGAAGCAGATTTGGGAACAACTTTGTGACAATCTCTGTAAATCCTAGCAACCAATTCTTAGCTAAGCAGATGCTTTCTAAATAGGGCTTTTAAAACTTTTCTGTACTTCTTCTAGAGATTTTCATATTTTTAAAATTGAGAAATGCTGGTGTGCATTTTTCACCTGCTTTAGCATTAATTTCTGATTCATAATCCTTCACAAACAACAGGTTTATTGATTACAAAACCTCCCACAAACCATTTTTGCCAGTGTCTTTTCTATGAAAATGTGGAAAAAAAAAACCCCAAATGCCAAAAAATGTTGACTTGGAAATGTGCCACCTTTATTTTAAGGTTTTTTTGCAGTTGACGTGTTGTCCCAGCAACCTAGGTTCTTACTGTCTGGCACAAGAGAGATTTCTTTGGTTCCATCATGTTACAAAGCTGAAAAAAGGAAAAGAGAGACAAGCAATGAAAATTCACCATTTCATTATTCAAATATGTGAATTACCCTGAGCTGCAGCCAAGCCATGGGGCTAACCCACAGTGTTCTTCAACACCTATTCAAACCCTTCAGTGCTGCAATACTTAATTTCCATTAATTAAATAATTACACCAAACTTTCTGTGAAGATACTGCTCAACTGAATTCAGGCATTCCAAAATAGTTATTCAGTAAAGCTTAAGCTCATATTATTTTGCCATGAATTGACAAAGACCTTGTTTATTTCCCTTAGGAGAGGTATTTTAAAAGCCTCCCTTAATAAAAAATTTAAAAAGGAACAAAAAAAACCCCAAACGTGAAAATTCACCCCAAAATTGTAATTGATGATATTTCACATAATGAAAAAACAGAAGTTAGTGTCCAAAAAACTCTCTTTATTTAATTGCAAAGTTTTTCTTAAAATCCAATACAGTTAATACATTGTAAAGATGAAGTCTTATGAAGTTAAAAAAATTATTTTCCTTGCTTGAATAACATTAATCTCATCATTATTAGTGGAAGAAGATGATGTTTGAGCAAGTTTACATAATAAGATTACATTTCAGCCTTTTTTTTTATGGTCCACCTTTGGTATATATGATGACAAAACACTTTCCTTTGTGTCAGTCACATGGGTCAGAAAAAAAAGCAATCATGTCTGAGAGAAACAGCAGCATAAACCAGTTCCTCAAATGATCAATTGAAAGGAATTGACAGAAAAGGGGAGAAAGGGATCTGAAAACATTTACAGAAGGATGAAACAGAAGATATATGTGCCTTGCAACAGAGTAAGTGATGACAATCAAGGGAGTGTTCTATCTGATGTGCAGGATTTGAGATCTGCTCTTTAGTCTCTAATGCTCCCATCCATCGAGGTGTATGACACAAATATAGGGCAGCCAAAACAACTTTGTGCAGCTGGAAAATCAGAGATGGATGGTGTCAGACAGTAGAGGTCACAGTGGCATAGCTTACAAATAGTACAGACAGGGCAGCCTGTATACTAACCCATAGCTATCCAACATCCACTGTGGAAATGGGAAGGAACTGTGTCCAGCCAGGCAGGAACGTCTGCTTCACTCACTACAGCATTTCATCTATCCACTATTTTTTTCTACTAGATATGAGAAAATTGAGACTTTGATAGAAATGGAGGACAAGAAAAACTAAAATAAGATCATGAATTATATTTATAGGCAGTTTGTTAAATTTAAGCATGCCTAAGGAACTAAGAAGTGATATAAACTGTGACACCAGCTGTGATACTAGATGTAAACACTAACCTCTGGTGTAAAAGGTTTTACACCTTTTACCATAAGCTGAATTGCACACACTTCTCTTTATGCAAAATATACCAAGTTTTTTTACAAAAATGCATTCCTCTAACAGAAGATGCTGCCTTCATCTCTGTCAAACCGCAAAATGCAAAATCTAGAAGAACATAGAGCAAAAAGCACAGGCTGGAAAAAGAGGAAGGAACTATTAATGACCACAGGAGAGACATAAGAGACACAAATTTCCTTCTGTCATGCAAATCATGAGGCATTTGAAAATCCTTTTATACTAAGAGAAAATTGAAGGTTTTAGCATATATCTGATGTATTATTATATTATTACATTATTACATAGATATTACAAAAACTAAAGTGAATAAAGTAAATAAAGTGACAATAGTGATGACAGAAGATTGGTAAAACAAGTAAGTACTGAAGAAGTAATTACTGAATGGAATGAAAGTTTGAATCGTATAATGAGGAAATCAACAGCTATGAGAACATCAGTTATTTCAGAGAGTATTGTGAAATAAAGTACCCTGCAGTATGTTACAAGCATACACCTTTTGTATACATGCACACCATGGGCCCCTTCCCTTCCCTTCCCTTCCCTTCCCTTCCCTTCCCTTCCCTTCCCTTCCCTTCCCTTCCCTTCCCTTCCCTTCCCTTCCCTTCCCTTCCCTTCCCTTCCCTTCCCTTCCCTTCCCTTCCCTTCCCTTCCCTTCCCTTCCCTTCCCTTCCCTTCCCTTCCCTTCCCTTCCCTTCCCTTCCCTTCCCTTCCCTTCCCTTCCCTTCCCTTCCCTTCCCTTCCCTTCCCTTCCCTTCCCTTCCCTTCCCTTCCCTTCCCTTCCCTTCCCTTCCCTTCCCTTCCCTTCCCTTCCCTTCCCTTCCCTTCCCTTCCCTTCCCTTCCCTTCCCTTCCCTTCCCTTCCCTTCCCTTCCCTTCCCTTCCCTTCCCTTCCCTTCCCTTCCCTTCCCTTCCCTTCCCTTCCCTTCCCTTCCCTTCCCTTCCCTTCCCTTCCCTTCCCTTCCCTTCCCTTCCCTTCCCTGAAACTTCCCTTCCCTTCCCTTCCCTTCCCTGAAACTTCCCTTCCCTGAAACTTCCCTTCCCTGAAACTTCCCTTCCCTGAAACTTCCCTTCCCTTCCCTTCCCTGAAACTTCCCTTCCCTGAAACTTCCCTTCCCTTCCCTTCCCTTCCCTTCCCTTCCCTTCCCTTCCCTTCCCTTCCCTTCCCTTCCCTTCCCTTCCCTTCCCTTCCCTGAAACTTCCCTTCCCTTCCCTTCCCTTCCCTTCCCTTCCCTTCCCTTCCCTTCCCTTCCCTTCCCTTCCCTTCCCTTCCCTTCCCTTCCCTTCCCTTCCCTTCCCTTCCCTTCCCTTCCCTTCCCTTCCCTTCCCTTCCCTTCCCTTCCCTTCCCTTCCCTTCCCTTCCCTTCCCTTCCCTTCCCTTCCCTTCCCTTCCCTTCCCTTCCCTTCCCTTCCCTTCCCTTCCCTTCCCTTCCCTGAAACTTCCCTTCCCTGAAACTTCCCTTCCCTGAAACTTCCCTTCCCTGAAACTTCCCTTCCCTTCCCTTCCCTGAAACTTCCCTTCCCTGAAACTTCCCTTCCCTGAAACTTCCCTTCCCTTCCCTTCCCTTCCCTTCCCTGAAACTTCCCTTCCCTGAAACTTCCCTTCCCTGAAACTTCCCTTCCCTGAAACTTCCCTTCCCTGAAACTTCCCTTCCCTTCCCTGAAACTTCCCTTCCCTGAAACTTCCCTTCCCTTCCCTTCCCTGAAACTTCCCTTCCCTGAAACTTCCCTTCCCTGAAACTTCCCTTCCCTTCCCTGAAACTTCCCTGAAACTTCCCTTCCCTTCCCTGAAACTTCCCTGAAACTTCCCTGAAACTTCCCTGAAACTTCCCTGAAACTTCCCTGAAACTTCCCTTCCCTGAAACTTCCCTTCCCTTCCCTTCCCTTCCCTTCCCTGAAACTTCCCTGAAACTTCCCTTCCCTTCCACTTCCCTGAAACTTCCCTTCCCTGAAACTTCCCTTCCCTGAAACTTCCCTTCCCTGAAACTTCCCTGAAACTTCCCTGAAACTTCCCTTCCCTTCCCTGAAACTTCCCTGAAACTTCCCTGAAACTTCCCTGAAACTTCCCTTCCCTGAAACTTCCCTGAAACTTCCCTTCCCTTCCCTTCCCTGAAACTTCCCTGAAACTTCCCTGAAACTTCCCTGAAACTTCCCTGAAACTTCCCTTCCCTGAAACTTCCCTGAAACTTCCCTGAAACTTCCCTGCCCTTCCCTTCCCTGAAACTTCCCTTCCCTGAAACTTCCGTTACCTGAAACTTCTCTGAAACTTCCCTTCCCTTCCCTTCCCTGAAACTTCCCTTCCCTTCTCTCACATAATATTTTATCCTGTTGTATTTCTTAGTATCTTAGAGAGTATCTTAGATGCTCTCTATCCTCATTTTTAGTTACATGGAAACTGAGGGCCTGCCTTGCATATCTGGATAAATACAATGAATTTGAGTTGGATTTTTTTTAGGCAATGCATTGCAGAATTTCAGCTTCATGGCTAGGTTTGATTTAAGTCATTGCAATGAAGCTACAAAAAAAAAAAAAAAACAACTGCTCTGTGCTTCCTGCTAAACACTCAAAGTTTTACTGGATAATTTTGTTTCTTATTCAAAAGAATTGTATAAGGTTATTGTTCTCTTTAAAAGAGTTTTCCTCCCAGGGACAGATGCATTTCAAAAATAAGTAGTGATCCATTGTGACAATTATTGCTGATATGTAAACTCAGAAGAAATCAGATTTCTGATCGGCAGGTAACTGAAGCTTGTCTATGTGTATTACTGTTGTGCATTTGCTGCAGATTAAGTGGATGTGGTTGTGGGCTGTATTAATAAACAATTTCCTGTAAAGACAGAGAAGCATAAATGCCAAGAGCCTGGAATGATACTGCTGTGTAAAGTTTCATTCACCTATCTAAAAGAAGAGGATTTCAAATCAGAAGAGGTTCAAAGAAGGACAGAAGGCATGACTAGAAAAGGCTTTTGTCCAAGATTAGATAACAATAAAGCAGGTTCTTTTAGTCCAGCTAAACAAAAGTTGGGTAGAGATATTATTGCCCCATATAAATCCATTGGTAAGTAAACATCCATGAGAAAGAAAGGTTATTCAAATTAAATGATAACACTGGAAGTAGAAAAAATATGTGTGAGGCTTATCCAGGATTAATACATTCTCAAAATTAACATTTCTATCATAGAGTCATAAGCTCATAGAGGTTGGAAAATATCTCCATGGTCATGTCAACCATGCCAACCATGCCAACTAAACTATAACACTGAAGTGTTACATCCTGTCATTTCTTGAACACTTCCAGGGATGGTGACTCCACCACTTTCCTGGACAGTATTTTCCAAAGCTTAATGACCCTTCCAGTGAAGAAATTCTTCTTGATGTTTGGCCTGAACTTTCCCTGGCACAGCTTGAGGCCATTTCCTATTGTCCTGTCACTAGCTGCCTGGGAGAAGAGGCTTCTTGTGACACTGTCCTTTCAGGCAGTTTTAGACAGTGATAAGGTCACCCTCGAGCCTCCTTTTCTCCAGGCTGGATGTCCCCAGCTCACCCATCCTCTCCTCATGGGGCTTGTCCTCCAGACTCTCCACCAGCTTTGTGGCCCTTCTCTGGACTCACTCCAGCAACTTTCCTGAGCTGAGGGACCAGGAACTGGAGAAAGTACTCGAGGAGTCACCTCCCCAATGCTGAGTACAGAGGGACAATCACTGCCCTGGCCCTGCTGGCCATGCTATTGCTGATACAGGCCAGGATGCCACTGGCCTTTTTCACCACCTGGGCACACACTGGCTCATGTTCAGCCACTGCCAACCACCCTCAGGTCCTTCCCTGACAGGCAGTTTTCCAGACACTCTTCCCTAAGCCTGTAGCAGTGCTGAGGCTGTTGTGACCCCAGTGCAGGACCCGACACTTCACCTTATTGAACTTCAGACCATTAACCTTGACCTGCATCCAGCTTGTCCAGATTCCTCAGCAGAGCCTTCCTATCCTCTAGCAGACCAACACTCCCACACAGCCTAATGTTGTCTGAAAACTTACTGAGGGTACACTCAATTTCCTTATCCAGACCACCAATAAAGATACTAAATAGAGCACAGACCTCTGAGGGACACCACTGGTGACTGATCCCAGCTGGATGCAGCAGCATTGACCACTCCCTGGGCCAGGCCATCCAGCCAGTTCTCAACCTAACACAGAGTGCTCCTGCCCAAGCCACGGGCTGCAGCTTTTCCAGGAGTGTGCTGTGGGAGACAGTGCCAAAGGCTGAAATCCAGGTGCACAACATCCACAGCCTTTGCCTCATTCAGGTCATGCCCATCATAGGTGTTCATCTGGTCACAAAAGTAGATCAGGTTGGCCAAGTAGGATCTGCCTTTCCTAAACCCATGCTGGCTGTGTCTGATACCCTGGTTGTGCTTATGTGTTGCATGATTACAATCAAAATTATCTGCTCTGTGGTCACCGCTGCAAATCTATCCCACTAGGTATTTTGAATAGATTGTTAGAACTGCTGCCATCTGTTGAATGAAGTTTTCCTGGTTTCAACAGTCCCCTCTTCTTGCTTTCAAAATAACTTGGTGTTCAGTCCAATATGAATCAGAGTCCACCACTTCCACGAGGCAGCATCAGAGAAATCGGAGGTAATTTATGATTATAAAAGTGGAAAGAAAGAGTGGAGGAAAAAGTGGAGTTCTGGGAACAAATAACTTTGTTGGAAGATGTGGAAATTCCAAAGATCATCTCTGCCACAGATGGGGAGCAGTGCAGGAGCACAGATAAGAAGGCATATGAGAAAATGAAGATATTGATACTGATCTAAGGGAAAAAAATGAGCAAAATTCATCATTCCACCCTATCCTTATTTTTTCTTTAATTGACAAGGACTATTTCATGCTTCTCTCTAAACATGTGCATCGTGTCTTACACATTACTGCTAAAGTATTTTGCAATTACATCCTAAATGAAGGCTAAGTATGCTAAATACATGCTCTACTACACAAATTAGTATTGAAAAATGGGAAAACAGTTGCATTACAATTCTCAGCAACCAGGTAATACCAAGCATGAAGAATAGGAGACTTTATACCTCTTTAGTACTTGGATCCCATCCCCTTAACTCAGATACTTAAAAAAGGTATAATTTCACCCTGAGTTTGCTTTATTACTCAGGAAAATGGATAGATAAATTGTTGACTAAATGAAATGTACATGGAGCACTTTAAGTCTCCATGTTTAATACTGATGTTTTATGAGAAAAAGTTTGGACTGGAAGCATATTCAGGTACAGCCTTGATTTTAAAAGACCAGTTATGCAGCCAAATATTATAAAGCTGATCATCACTCTTGTGCTTTGCTCTTGAACTGTAAGGCTGTAGGAAGCAAAATTCCCAGGGTGGTGATTAGAAGAGTAATATGAAAGGGTTTAACATTTTGAGATTTTGTGGCTTTATAAGTCTCCTTTACAATGTAAGCAAGGCAGAAATCATGGCAAAATCATTCCTACATGGAAAGCAGTGAGCAAGTTCATAAGTCCTTCAACTCTTTAAAGTAGTTTTTAATTTTAAAAATCACATAAGCCTTTTGGCCTCTGGAAAGCCAGTATTTGTGGCAGCTGATGGATTTTTTTATTTCTTGGCACTTTAATAAAATATTCTGCCATATAAATGCCTTATTGTGCATATTATTTATTGATTTAGGTACCACTTTCTTCCTTTGAATCCTTACTAAACAGATCTGTTGTTTTCTGAATTGATTTTGCTGTCTCAGCCACATTGAGGCATAGACACTTTTTTGGCTTCCATCTGAATGAACAATTTCCTAGTTAGACACACTGGATTTGGAGTTGGGTCAATAAAAGCTTTACTGTGTCCTTTCTCTTTCCTCACACAGCTCACAAAAGAGAACTAAATTCCATTCATCCTTTCACTGGCCACTGTGGAATCTTTTAGCAGAGCAGTTCTGGCTGGGATGAAGAAACATGGCAAGAAACTGGAAGAAACACAAATAGGAATTCTTTATTTCCCATGCTCACTGCCCTGAAGATTTGCTGCCACTGGGAATGCATGCGAATTTCCTGGACTTTAACTATTTGTCTCTGCCAGTGAATTACTTTGGAAGTATAACACATTAGATATCAAAAGACCATTTAGCTTAATCCTGCTGATTCTGATGTGGTTAACTCTTAAGTTATTTGGAAAAAAAAAAAAAAAAAAAAAAAAAGGCCATTTTGAGTAGTTCTTGGCAATATGAGCATAAAGGATCATTGAATAGTTCTCATGCAAAGAATACCTTTAACTTTTGAATAACATAACCTTAACCATGGTTTAATAAAGTGTTTTCACTCTAATCTTTGTGGACAGATGTCAATTTCAAAGATTCTGGATTGTATGTAAGGATATACCAATGCACTAAAATTTACCTGGTTATTGTTTTTACTTGCTTCTTTATGTTAAATAATGCATTTTCAGATAGTCCATTCAAAGTAAAAAACTACTAAGATAGGAAGATATTAATTTAAATTTTAGAAATTTCAAAAATAATTTCTGATGTCTTCAATTTTCTGCTTCTCCATAGGCTTGTGTACATGTATGTATATATCAGCTCAGTCCTCCCATTTTTTAAGACTTTTTCTTCCATTATTTCTATGTTGATGCCACATGCACATAAACAGGAGATATTAGAAAAATCATTTTGGAGCATAGAAGGAGTTTTCCTATACATTTATTCATAGCAATAATTTTACCATAAGTCTTTATGTGAGGACGTATCAGACATGCAGATGCATGGATGTGCTTACAAAGTCCTTTTAGGCAGAAATCTAGGACTCACCTAAGTCCAGACTGTTCTGTTCTTATGTGACAGAGTAAAGTAGCCCAAGGGATCTCCCGGAAGGAAAAAAAAGGATGATGAAAACCTCAGCAACTTTTCCCAACTCCTGGCAGTACAGAGGAAAGCAAGGTTTTCTGTACAGTTTGTCTATGCAGTTATACTAGAGATCAGTGTGGTTCACAGTGCACTTGACCTGTTCTGACCTAGCCATCCCTAATGGGGTGGCTAAGTACTCACAGCAAGGTTGAGTGGAGACCATCTACTCATGGTCTCTGCACACAGGAAGACCTGCAGAGAATTCTTTGCTGCAAAACAGTCAAAGATCTCAGTTTGAAAATGAGGATATACAAAACCATCCCAGATGTCATTTGTAGGACTAAAGAACAACAGAAGAAATGGAATTAAAGAATAATTTTTAAGTAATGTCTCTTTAAATATAAATCACTTGTTTTGAAATTTGCTAAAGGGTTCCATAAATGAGTTTGCAGACAGTCCATTCACTGAAAAAAATCTATCTATTTGCATTGTGCTAACATACTAATCCTCTGATTAAGAAAGATACAAACAACAGGGGTCACTCTAAAGCTGACATTTTTAACATTTTCTTTCATCACCTTTGATATGAGCTCTCTTTTAGAGGGATTTTCAAGCCATTAGATAAATCACCAAGTATCTGTCACAGCAGTTCTGCTGAGTGAAGACTATTTAATATGCAGCTTTTTAAACTAGCTATAGAATCTAAGTTTTATTTTCTCTTCTTTTTCACATTTTTATGACAAAAAAAAATAACACATTGAATAAGAGTAGGACTTTGAGAGGATACTGCAAAGTTATGTTCTGCTGCAAAGCTTAAATGCTTAGTTTACTAAAATTATTTTAGCATCATTTCTTGATTTTAATTAGGGCTGAGAGGATGATTCTGAATTTGAAAGAAGAAGGCAGGAGAAGGAAGGAATAAAAATACCATTGTTTTTGGGTTTAGAGTGATTTTTTTTTTGTTTATTTGTTTCATGCTCTTCTGCTTCTTAAGTAAGCAACAGATCTATAAGAGCTGGAAACCATTTATGTCTTACACAAGTAAATTTCTGGAAAGTGAATGTTCAAGAATCCTTAAAATGCAAGGTCATAAATGGAATATCACCTGTATTCTAGACTAATTGTTTTTAAATCTTCAGAACATTTAAAAACAGAAGAAATCAGTGCCCATGGGTTACTGGAAGAACAAGGGTTTCATAGGTTTCTCCATTATAAGATAGAGGTGAGTAGGAAGGGCAGCAGGACCTGCAGGACCAGTGAGTGTTGTGTACTTTTATGTGTTTTCTGTAATGGGAGGCAGCTTTTTCAAAGGTAGATTTTTCAAAGGTAGAAACTATAAAAATCATGCTGATGGGACAAAGTAACAAACATGTGAATAAATTCTCAGGGATATTATCTAGTCAAATATCTTGTTAAGGATTTATTAGAGAACTAAACAGCATGGAAAGTTTTTATTTTTTCCCTTAATAAAACAAAGATGGAGGAAAGTCTTGACACCATAAAGAAGAAATATTTCAGAAAGGTACTAAGAAGTTCTAGATAGAGGTTTCTTCATTTACTCAGAAAAAACAGGATCATATTTGAATAAGGTTCTTACTAATAATGAGATATATATATATGTATATAGCATGAAAATTAATACAATGTTGCTATACTATATATATTGATTGAAGACTATATTCCAACAAAAAATTATGTGATGCAAATATTTTTTACACAACAGAACCATGAAAAACAATGATATCTTCATGACCAGAACATAATAAAAACCCATCTACAACTGGAAAAAGAAAAAAAATATCCTTAATTAAGTGATGATGATCACGGTAAAGTTATATTACAAAGAAAAATAAAAGCAAATGCATTTTCAACAATTTCTAATTTAATAAGAAAATCCTTGAAAAGGTCAGAAAATCAGTGACAGTTGAGTGGATTTAAAAGTTTAAAAGCTTGTCTGAAAAAGAATCTTGGAGCTACTTTAAATCACAGGTTAAAAGCCAATAGATGTACTACAAATACAGAGAAAATGTTTGAGAGGAAAAGACACAAGACCTAACAATGTTGAGACCATTCATGCTGAGAATCATTTAGTAACCAAGAAGTGAATAAAGTCTTCTGTGTGATGTTTCTCTGCAGCTGTTGAGTTGTGGGCAAATGCTATATTGCTGAAAATAGATATCCATTTATCCATTCCTGACCTTGATCACAACAGTGCAAAAAAAAAAAAAAAACATTTACTGGAGTAAGATGGGAGTTTATGTGGAACAGCAAGAACAGACTGACTAAATAGAAAGATATGTCTTGAAGGTCAGAATATGTAGGAGAAAAGTAAGACTTGCCAACTATCAAGCTGAGCTGGACCTTGCAGAGGAAATTAAAACAAACAGTAAAAAGATTTTTAGCCACAAAAATAAAAAAAGAGAACAAAGAAGGAGGAAGTGGTGTGGTAATTCAGCAAGTATAGGGGCAAAGATTAAAGTTAATTTAGATACTGCCAAAAAAAACCTTTGACGCAGATTTCAGTAACTACAAATGATGTAGCACATAGAGGCGAAGTCAAGGGGCTAATGGAAAGAAGGGTATGAAAATGGAAAATGCCATAATTGAGGAGGAAACAACATTGAAAGAGCTTAATGCACTGGGGTCAGTGAGCAAATAATCCCCAGCACTGTATTCTGGCTCATGTAATTACAAATCCAGAAGCAAAGCTCTTTAATGCATATACCAAGTCAGACCTATAGACTAAAGAACAGTACAGCCCAGCAGATTTTCAAGATAGACATTTCAGTGCCTGAATGTAAAGATAATAGCTCAGAAACTTCAGGAACAAAAACCTTCAGTATGAAGGAGCCTTCAGTAAGAACAATCTAGTTAAGCTAGAGATGGTTTGGTAGAATACAGAATGCACAGGAAAAAAAACCAGTGGTCCAGCCAGCACAAGTCTGAAGATCTTAAACAAAGACGGATACTTGTGTGAATCCCTAGCCTTGCCTGGAACAATGACTGGATTGCATGTGATAAGAAGACACAAATTCCTAAAGTACAGTGTGATTAACCAGATGAATGGAATTGTAGGATCACAGAATAGTTTAGGTTGGAATGGACCTATAAGATCATGGAGTCCAACACAGCAATGCCAAGTCCACCACTAAACCATGTCTCTAAGTGCCACATGTACTCATAGCACCTCTAGGCATGGAAACTCAACCACTTCCCCTGGCAGCTGGTTTCAAAGCTTGACAAACCTTTCAGAGAAGAAATCCTTTTCTAACATCCAGTCTAAACCTCCCCTTGAATAATTTGGCATTATTTCCTATTGTTCTATCAGTAAGCTAATAACAAATTCTGATACTGTCTGATATTGCTCTTTGATTGACAGAAAAAAAATGGATTATGATAATAAAACTCACTTTTGAACAACAAAAAATTACAGAACATTGGTAGACATGCAACAATACTGCAATTTTGTATGGGCATCAAATATTTCCCTTTAGGAGTAAATCAACATGTACTGCAAGTGAAATGGGACAGCTGTATACATTCATATTTCTATACACTGTTATAAATTGTTAGACTATTATTATTGGCTCATATGACTAAACTTTCAGTGAATTTGGAGAAAGTCTTTTAATCTACCTCGTGCTTTCTTTCCTGAATTCAAGATAAGGTTTAGTTTTAATCAGTCCAAAATCTACTCTTTCCTTTCAAGGCTGTCCAAGAACTTTCACATGCAAGGTCAGATGACAATCTCATTAGTGGCTTGTAGAATTTCAGGTATTACAATGACAAGGGCCAAGCCATCTAAGAGTAGTTACAGTTGAGAAGAAAAAGAAACAACCTGTAGGACCTTAAAAATTTATATGCTTTTATTTTTAGATAGTGGAAGAAAATGCAGAACTTCACTTTTCCAAAGATGATCTTGACCTTTTTAGTGGAAACACTGAAAAAATAAAAAATGAAAAATATAAACCATCTGTTTGGCTGAGAGGAAGAAAAAGGTTTCCCTGGTGACAAATTTAAAATTAAGAGGAAATTGCCTCCAAAGCATTATAGTGGAGAAGGCCAACTTGATTGTATCCGAACCTTGCTAAAACAATTTATGAAAAAAAAGGAGAGTAAAAGGAATGTCTCCAAGGATCAGGAGGCCACAAAAACCATCCAAAAGGAGCAAAAGCAAAAGAAAAAAAACTGTATGTATATAATGTAATCCTTTTTTATTTAACAAGTTTCTATATTCTCTTTTAAAATGTTAGATTATTCATATATCTCTTCTGCAGAATGTAAAAAAACACCTGGTTTTAAAATGCAACACAGCAAACAAGCAAATGAATAAACAAATAGATAAAGGTCTGATGTCTTGCCATGTCATCTTTAGTGATCTAAAATGTCTAATTCTGACAAGAATTAGAGCAAGGCAATCAAAGTAGGTAAAATTGCACATCTAGACAGACTTCTTCATTTGAGTATCTGACTAGGGCAAATTATTTACCCTTTGAACACAGTAATTTCTGTCTATAATGTGAGCCTAATCTAATTTGCTTAAGCATATGCACTAACTTTTAGTGGCTTAAAATTGGAACAGATAAAACACATCTCAAAAAAATAATCCATTAATTAAAGGAAGAAATTTTTTCTGTAAACCTAAATGTGCTGACCAATTAAACGGACGAAGCAGCTAAAGATCAGTTTAGTTATCTGGAATAAAACTAAGTCAGAGGTTTTTGACAATACTATAATGGAAATTACTTAAAACAATCACCTAGCCCCATTCTCTCTGGCCCAACAAAAGGCCTTGGCCACCAGAAATCATAAATTATAATCAATTAAGTAATTGACTGATAGATACATCTATTAAGTTCCAGGTGTGAGGCTACAAAAAGGAAGCTCTCTTCATGTGCTGTTGTAACATATCTCTTCAGGAATTGATATATAAAAGACAAGATGCACAACCTAAAACCAGGTTCATTTGTTCCTCTTGTCCTATCCTGAAAGTCTCTCCTGTACTTGCTTCACTGTCAGATGTCTTCAGACATCCAAAATAAAATTCCTGAGCATGAAACATCCACTTTCATTTTTGTCTGATAATATATACCTGTCTGAAGTGCCACATCATATCAGATATTATAAGCTAAAATCACTGTTGCCACCTCTCCCTTCCCTGACAAAACAAAACAAAACAAAACGAAACAACAGCAACCAAAAACACCAAAACACCATCAAACTGCTCTAGTGCCCTGTGGCAGACCGGGGGGCTGCTGGCCCGAGTGCTCTGTAGTTTGGCCATGGCATATCTGTTCTGTGAAGATCCAGCCTTAAGCAGGATATGTGGATGCAATCTGCACCACTTTGGAGCCAGGAACCATTCCCTTGGGTGGATGCATTTAGAACTGTAGAAATAGCTCATGTCTTTCTTATGCAGCTGCAAAGGGAGATAATTGGAACATTAAACAAAAAGATCTAAACAGAATCAATAAGAGTGTCCATTTGGACAGCTGACAAGGGCAGAGATCTATTTAATTCCTGACTTTCCTGACTTAATTTTTTCAGAGGTCACTAAAGAACAAGCAGTCTGGCCCATTTAATCCACATTTCATATTCTGCTTGTCAGCAACTTTATAGTCTTTTGGAAAGGTTTCCACTTCTAAATTTTTATGTCTTTTCATGCTAGGCCCTTCCCATCCCCTATCGTTTATTCACTTTTTTTAATTTAAAATGAGTCAAAATCAGGATTTAAAGATTTGATGCAATCTGTTACACTGGAGAAATGGAGTAACAAATGCTAAGAAATAAAATAACTCTGCAATTGCTATGGTCCTTATAAAGAGTTACCAATTCTTAAGCCAGTCATTGTGTCTCTTACTAAAGAATAGGATTTCTGTATTTATACATTCATTGAATATTTAGATTATAGACATCTGATTACAGGCTTTAAAAACTAGATGTCATATTAGTAAGGATATTGAAAAGAATAAACAAAAAATTACAATCAGAATACCTCTATGCATTTAGGACCAATTCCATGCAGGCAGCACAACTACAGTGACCCAAAACCAGTAAGAAACAACCTTCAGATTCAAGTCCCTTTAAATTTAAAAGGTATAATTATGTGTGTTATAAGAGTTTTGTAACTGTGCAAACACTAAGGATTGTGTCTTATTACTTTAAACTAGATATATTTGAATTGCTACATGTGTCTGCCTACTTACTAGCCAGTGTAGCTCTTCTTTCCAAGTCATTTGAAAGCCTCTGTTAATTTTAGCTGCATGTGCTATATTTACATTTTAAGCTTTCAATTTGTTACAAATATGAACACTCATTCCTATACTGTACACTTTTTTTATGTCTTACATTGAAATCAAGATGCTCAGGATGAGTGACAGATCAGTCAAGCTGAAGAAATTAAAAAAACTGCCTTCAGTATGCAGACTCTCATTTTTTTCTTCAGCAATCCAAAAATGGAATCTTAATGAGAGCTCAACACTTTTTGAGACAGCCTTTGTGATTAAGAAAATTTCTAAGTACCTTGAGAGGAAGACAAACATTTTAGGAAAAAAAAAATTACATTATGAATAAAGGACTTGGACTTTTTTAATGTCCATTGTCCTAAAGGAACATGATTATTTTCTCAGGAGTAAGTGATATCCAATACAGTAATTTTCTTTTGAACATAACAGCTTTATTACTTCTGTACCTTATGTTCCTCTTTCAAACATGCAACACACGTATGATAGGACAAGTTTAAAAAGAAAAGGTCATATGAGGCAGTGACATTAATTTTAGCTTGTGAGAAGAATGACGTTTTTAATGTACCTGTGATCCCTTTGGTCAATTTGGATCACTTGTCCTGTGTCTCCTCCCAATGTCCCAGGCACCCCAAATTTCTTCACCAACATAGCAATAGGAAAAGCCTTGGATCTGTGTAAGCTCTGCTCAGCAATTAAAAAAACATCTCTACTTTATCAGCCCTTGTTCAGTGCAAATCTAAAACACAGCCCCAGAGCAGCTACAGTGAGGAATGTTAAATTTACCCCAGCCAAAACAAGCAGAGTTAGAAACATTTGAAAACAACACATGGTGGTGAAAAGAGCAGTAGATTTCTTCTATTTAAAATATCTTCTCAATTGCATTCATTCTGTTGTTGTTGTTTGTTGTTGTTGCTTAATTACAATAAAAAATTGTTTATCTTTGATCATTTGAGTATCCATAGTACTTTTCAATGGGATTCAGTTCAGAGATTAAGTAATCTAAACTAAGAAGTTTGATTCAGGTTTTGGGCTGTGGGTGTTTAAAGAGATTTGAGACAATCCACATTATCCAAGGCATTCAAACGAGGCAGGAAAAAACAAATTTCTCAGTCAGGATATCCATGTGCAGTAGACCTAATGAGTAAATTCAACTAAATCTAGAGAGCTATTTAGCTTTCTGAATCTAAGTTCCAAATTTATGAAGATGTACTGTTGTTCAGACTCCATTGACTATTTTATATCATGTCCTATTGACCATTATCTCCATTAGGTAAAATGAGAGCTGAGGCATAATGAAATGTAGATGTCTCAATTTGCAAGCTGAACCTCATCTCTAGAGCAGAGTCCCATTGTGTGAACATAAGCATTCAGAGTGAAATCCATTTGATTGAATTATCAAGAAACACAAAATCTGTACCTAATTTTTGCCCCAAAACATCTCAAATGGCACCAGACACATATATTTAGGCAATTTAATCCTGTCCTTAGGTAATTTCAATTTGTCTTCATTTTTCACATTTTCTTTTAATGTTTTAAATTATTTATAATATAGTTTATATGAAAACATCAGTACCACACTAATATATTTTAACTGTGTTATAATCTATCCAACAGCTTTTATTTACCCATACCTATGATGTATGTTTATAAACTAAGGTATGAGATATGAAGGCTTGGATTCTTCAAACAGGTCTCTTCATTCTGTTTTCTGAACTCTTCTTACTATGTTCTATATATAAAAAATGGGGAAAAAAGTGTATTTTATTGTATTAGTCATCAACAGCTGTGCATTTTAGGGTGAGATCAATCACTTCCTTAAATATTTTTCTCCATTGACTAAAGACTTCTACATCTTTCCACAGATCAGATGTAGGTTTTTACATTAGGTTTATCAATGCTTTAGGCTTTATTAATAATTCCTGGGTTGCCAGTCATTAAAAAAAAAAAAAATCCTATTACTGACTTCTGGAATTATCCAGCCTCTAGAAAGACTTCAAGATGTGGCCAGGAATAAACAGAAATCAATGTTGATTTGACACATTAAAAATAGCAAAAAGTATAAAAATATAAGATAAATTATATTTAAAAAGAAAAGGAACCCCTCCCCCCCCAAAAAAAAAAACCCAAACAAATAAAACAAACAGAAAAAAAAAAAATAATAAATTAAAAGAAAAACCTGCAAAACACCACACTACACAGTCTAAACCAAAGACCAAATAATCATAAAATCTCTCTGCTAAGTCTTTCTCACTATCCTAGAGGAATGGCTGACAAAATTCTGTTCCTTGTCAAATACTCCTACAAACTGCCTTTGTCCAGTTTTTAACAAATAAAGAATGTTCATGCTTTAAAACTTTTCCTGCCATTGTGAAAATTAGTTTAGAGTTTGTTGAAAATATCAGGCCTTTCTTTTACTGTCATACTTGTTACAAGACAGCCATATTTGAGTTATATTGTCTGACTAGGTGTCATCTGGGTTTAAACTGTTATAGAAAAAAATTTTCCCGAATATCTAATTTTGTCAACAGACAGCCACTTTTACACATAAAGCTGAAGCAAGTACTTTCCTGTTCAATTAAAAATCTCTTTTTTGTGGATATCAAACCAAGAATTTCAGCTTGACACTTTCCATAAGTACCATGTTCACATATATAATCAAAAGAAATTTTGAAGGCCTTCTTTGGCAATTACAAGACCATTGCCTGCAGTGTCTTCAGGCCTCACACCAGTGTCTTTCCAGTTCCCTTGAGTAAGAAATATGCTTACTTACACATTTCTGTCCCGGTACCTACAATTAATTTTGAGGCAAGGTCAAGGCTCCTTTGCTATACCTTGAAACCTATAGGAGGGAACACTTGCTGAGTAACTCCAACACTGAGCCCATTAGTTCCAGTCATTGGTCAAAGAATCTGCCAAATGAGTTATTGGAGACTCATTTATTATTTTCCAAAGTGTGCAGTTTTGTGCACAGTCCATCCTTGCTATTAATGCTAAATAGAAAGATTTTATTGGTTGAGTTTTTGTTTGTTTTGTTCCTGACAGCAGTATTAGAAGTAGATAAAATTGCATACTATGGATCAATTCAGATTTTAAATGTCTTAATCAACTGTTTTCAAGGTGCTTTTTGCTGGGTTAGATTCCAGGATGAAAATTATGACAGACATATGACTGTAAAGAGAAACATAAAAGACTGAATCACTGAATTTCTAGGCCAGAGCTCTCTAGGAATAATATAAAAAATATTTTTTTAATTTAAGGACATAGGATAACCAGCATGAAGAAAATTTGCAGCAAACTGAGAATAATGGGGACTTTTAAATGAAACTTGTTTTCAGCAATATCCTTTTTCAACCTTTGACTAGCAATGTAAATCTTTGCTTGTGGTAGATGGAATTTTACCCCTTGATGATTGCCTCCCATCTGCCTTTAAGAAAACTATCTAAAGTAACATCTGTTAATGTCAGCAGAGAAGCTTTTTCTGTTATAATTTTATCAAGGTGAGATAAAAGTGTATTAGATCATTACATTAATTACTCATGTCTTGCTGAACACACTGAGAGTTTCAGTCTTCACTCAGAGCTAATTTGTGGGACAGATGCCTCACCTTTTATAAAGCATTAATGCATCAAATATCCTCAAAAGCAAATATTTTTGGAATCCTCAGAAGTGCACATTATTTTTCAGTAAACTAATAAGAATTGTAATAGATTAATGTATTGTGTTTGATTTCAAGGAATTGAATTTAAAAATATCACTCTGTGTTACTTAAGTCGTTGAACAAATTGTAACCTCTGCCCTATGCCTTTGATTCAGGCACCTCTTGAAAACCACAATTTCAGCAAATCAACAAATATTACTATATCATTTTTCTGGATTTTTCACAATTATATTATAATTTTAATCCTTTTTTTTTTTTTTTTTTTTTTTTTTTTTTTGTTATTTGAAATAATTCAGCATAAATATTCTACAGACAAAAGTAGGGCCCAAAAAATTATGAAATCAGTTCATAAGGGTCATTCAAGTTTTGAACTGACTTGGATTAGGCATTCATGCCTCATTATTTTATTCTGTTAAATGTCTGCACAAAGCTAACTCTTGCAGTAAGGTTTCTAATATGATCTATTTTCCCACGTATAAATTAGTAAGTAAATAAATGTTCTTCCACATACTAAACTTTACAACAGATCTGTATGGAAAAATACTCTCCTACAAATTTTCAGCCTGGAATTTCTTATGGCACCCACGGTGTCATGGTGCAATACAAGGCACAGTTCCACAGGCCAGAACAAACAAAGAAGCTGGTTGGAAACCATTTGTGTATGAAAGAACTATGGTATTTGTATATCTCTAGTGGGCTCAACTATATCTTTGGATTTATCCCTCCTGAAATTAGCAGGTTTAATTCCAAAAATACTTTACAAAACTCTTGCAGCTTAGGCCCATTTTCAGTCAGCACGTGTTAATCATACCAGACCCCAGAGAGAAATCTAGCCAGTTACAAAAGGAAACTCATTAATATTTCCCCTTATAATCTGGTTTTATTTCTTTTTTAATGCTAGTTAATTTAGAATGAGACTCCAAGGATACTAAATGCCCATATGTGAGCCAAAAGTGGCAACTTGGATTGTAAGTCCAGCCACAAGTACAATTTTTTGCTTTTGAAGTTTCTCACAGCAGGGACAAGCTGATCTTGCAGCCAAGGGAAATTTTGTATTTGGAAATTAATAAGTCCTAAGTATACTTTTTTATTTGACTGTAAGAACATTAACATCAGTTTTTGCACTGCTGCATGTCCTTAACTAAAATAATCTTAGACCCCAAATATCGGAGCTTGAAAACCAGGCATCAATGGGTCATGACTGACTAAAATATAACTATGTCATTTGTTGCCATTTTATACTCTACAGAATGATTTAAATTTATTCTAATCAAAGAAATAACAGATCTTGTATGAAATTTTTCTTTGGAGTCCTCAACAGAAAATTGTCATTAAAAAGAATTCTCTTTTCTGTGTTAAAAATGTCTGTTTATTTTGTCTTCTCAGGAATGGCTACATAGATTCACAGAATATTTCCTTTTGGAATAGACTTCTAAGATCATGGAGTTCAATTGTTAACCCAGCACTTAAAAGCACACCACCCCTAAATATTATCCATAAGTGTCACATGCACATATCTTTTAAATAGCATGAGGGATGGTGACTCAACCACTTCCCTGGGCACTTGTTGCAGTGCTTGACAGCCCTTCCAGTTGCTAAAGCTGTG
Organism: Oenanthe melanoleuca; assembly: GCF_029582105.1. Classification (NCBI taxonomy): domain Eukaryota; kingdom Metazoa; phylum Chordata; class Aves; order Passeriformes; family Muscicapidae; genus Oenanthe; species Oenanthe melanoleuca. The sequence goes on along the minus strand of NC_079333.1, from coordinate 66,914,239 downwards.
ATAATGAGCAACTTCCCTGCACAGCTGCTTCTCTCTCACCTGAACAGGTGAATAGCTGCAGAAGCCATCCCCACAGCCTTGATCAGGACAACCAGCTGGTGTACCTGTGCAGACATTTGCACTCAGTCCCTTGCCCTCACGGGCAGGTTGTGTCATGCTCCCATGTGTCTGATGTCAGGGAGACACTCTGGGGAAGGTTTCCTGCTTCACAGAATCACAGAATATGCTGAATTGGAAGGACCTACAAGATCCATTGACTCCAGCTTCTCACCCTGCACAGGACCATCCCCAAGAATCACACCATGCTCCAGAGAATATTCTCCAAACTTTAATTCTGACATGTTTGCTACTGTGTACTCTTACAAATCATGATTTTTCTTCTCCCTGATATCCATAGTTACTTGCAAAGGAAATCATATCTTGATCTTCTGTAAATGAAAGCCACTCTGAGGTAGTATCTATGAGAACGTACTGGCACAGAATCAAAACCAGTGTTCTGTCTATATGCTACATTTCTTTGTTAAAGACATATAAAATTATTTTAAGATGGAAAGTATAAACACTGCTGATGCTTAGATAGATGTGGATAGGAAAAGTAACATCTAAGCTGGGCCAGACAGTGAGTGCCAGATGGGCAGAAGGGCCATGTTGGTGCTGGGGGAGTCTATGAATATGCACATGCTTTTGAATGCAGGCAGTGCTGGGTGCTGCACTAGTGGCCTTCTGCCTCTGCCAGCCCAAGGGGAGGAGGGAACATGTGTGTCTGTGAGTCCTGTGCATGGCAGTCTGTGTGTCCGTGTCTCTGTGTGTCCCTGGGATATTACTCAGTTGCCCTACTGATTGAATTTTCAAATGAGAAGCCAGCAGCTGAAACCCTTAGCCTGAGCAGAGCCCCCCATGTCCAAAGTAGACTTCAGCAGAGAGAGACACAGGAGGCACAGGCTGGAGCTGCTGGAAACAATGGACCCTTGTAACATCCCTCAATAGTGATCTGTTAATTTACTTCAACTCCCCCACCGACGTTCAAGATAGCTGTAATCAGGCCAGTGATGGAACTTGAACATATAAATAATTTTTCTTATCTGTTGAACTTGGAGAAACGTATTGCATCTGAGGAGGAGCCAGCCCTTGCACCAGTAAAGACTGGGTATCAGCAGGCTGAAAAGCAGTGGCCATTGGTAACTCCCAAAAACTGGCAAATATTGAATTGCAATAGCAGCCAATAGGTTAGTTTCTCCATTTTCAGAAGGGTAAGTTGAACTTTTCATTTCCTTACCTGTTCAAGTTTGATGCAGATGGATTCAAAAATTTTGCAGGGTCAGAGAGCCCATCAATCTTCATTTTTTTCCATTTTGGGAATTTCCTTGTTTTTCAGGATTGTTGTGTGCACTATATTATAAACATTGATGAAAATGTATCAAGCCATTTTTTCCTTCTTTTACATCTTAAATGTAAAGGTGTGGAAAAAGGGGCAATTCTTGTTTACAATGCCCTTTTAAATATACAGAAAAGTAACCTGGACTCCTAATGATTTTGTGGGTTTTTTCTGGCTTTATCCTCATGTAATGTGCAATAGATACTTTGCCAAAAACATTTTATGGGGTTTGCAAACAGCTTCTTCCTTCCAAATGCTGAATTTAACAGTCCTACAATGTTTTATAACTTCCATTCTATTCATATGGCTTGTCTTTAGCCTAGCAACAGAAGTCTTAATGATTGCTTCTAGAACATTTTGTGAATTCAGAATTGATGTTTCAGCCGTTTTGGACTAAAAGTCACCATTTCCTGATGAACTGCAGGTTTACATAGTTTAAAATAATGATGAGTGACTTTCCTACACACCCTTACTATCAACAGTTAATCTAGAAAGTAGTTCATTTTGCACTAAAATAGTCTTGTCCTAATGGCTGACAAATCTAGTGGATTAAATATTCAAGATAATACTCTCTATTCCACTTTAAAACATATTTATACTTACTTAGATCATTTTTGTAACTCACAGAATAAAATGCATATTTCACTTCAACATCATTTGAGACTTAATAGTAAAAACTGTTGACCAAGAATGAAATGAAATTATGCAATAAACATTGCACAAAGAACAACTGTGCCAAAACCATTTTAATAGATTATGAAAGGAAGTAATTTAAATGTGTAGTTGATTTACAGGCGGAAAGATGCCTTCACATTGACAGAATTTCTGGCAATTCTACTTTTTTTTTTGGCAGACCTTCAAGTTTCATTACACAGAGGAAGGAAGAACTATCCGTTTCAGTTATGTGTGGTTAGTACATTTATATACCCTAGGCTAAGGCCCTGATTGCACTACTCTCACAACACAAAATCTGTCTGAATTGCCTCAAATAGGAAGATAAGTGTTCCTTCTTAAGGGAGATATCTTCATAGGCCAGCCTAACTTAAAATGTTTTGGCCAAAAGCAATGTTTTCTGAGCAACATCTCCTTTCCTTGTAAAGAGCTGAAGGGATCTTTTGTGGTAACACCCTGTGCTGCAGTGTGCATCCCTGGTCTCAGGGGTGGCCATCACATGCTTTGCTCCAGAAGGGCAAAACAACCTCCCATGAGCCCTAAACAGTCAGTCAAAGTTTGAACAGCCTTTGGTCTGATCTGAATGGTAAAGAGGTCCTTAATTATCTCTATAAATGAGAAAGCAGAAAGAAACTTGGAATTAATTTGGTTGTTTTCCCCCTACCCCCCCACCCAGTTGTGCTTTGTAAATTACTGTCAGATCTCTCTAAGAAATATTCATTGGCTGCAGCTCTCTACAGTAACTCCCTAAATTTGCTCTTTGGATCAGTTAGGGGAAAAAAGCGCACCCCAGATCTTTAGACTTTATTCTGGTCTTGCTATTTTTTTTTTTTTTTTTTTTTTTTTTCCTTAAGAATAGAATTATAAAAGTATCACCATCTCATTTCATTTTCACTGTCTACCCAGTTCTTCTGTGGCCCATACTGAATTCAGAGTTTTACTACAGGGTTCCAGATTACAGGTTGACTTGTCCAAAATTGTAGAGGTAGCCAGCTCTAAAAATGTAAAATGATTTTTTAGTAGCATCTCTGCCTTATTGTTATAAGATATAGATTTATCTAGATTTCAATTTAGTAGGCTTTGACTAATAACAATGGAATGTGGCTTGAAAGTCTGCAAATTAGCACCCATTTATCTAATTTTGTTACTGGAAGGAAACTTAGTGCATCAACTTGATACCAAGCCTACATTAATTAGTGCTGTTGAGAGATTTGGTTATTAGCTCAGCTACTAAATGGAATTAACACTGATATAAACCTTCTAGGATCTAAGCATACATCTCCAAGACATTGTGCAAACCTGCCAGTTCATCAATTTTCTAGGAACAACATTTTCTTCCAGGCATGGCAGAGTATATGTCAGGGACAACTTATTTATGACCTACACTTCTGAAAACCTATTCAAAGATTTGAAGGTAAACCATGAACAGAACGGAAACTGAGGACAGAATGAATTCAAGAGCAAAAAAACCTATGCATGTGTATAGACAGATTATGCACACAGAATTTATACAGTAGTTATTCAAAGAACTGAAAGGGATTAAATGAACAATATGTAACTATCATGATCTGTGTACATTTCTAAGATGCTTTAATTGAGAAAAATTCCTGTCTGTACAAAATCGCTCTTGCCTCAGGGAAAAAGGCCAATATATTTCCAGGTGAAATGAGAATTTTTCTCTTCTTCTATTTCCCAACAAATGATTGATTTAGAAAAATAAGTTAGTCATCTTATACTTAACTCAAGCACTGAGTGTACTCAGAACAATTAAAGGTTTTGTTCAATAAACTCAAAGCTCTCAAATTTTTGGCATAAACACTTCTTACCCACATTATAGAAAGAAGAGAATGCAAGTAATTGATGTACAGTTTTAAGATCAAGTCCACTATTTGCAAATATATTGAGACCGGCTAAAGTAGAAAGTAGAAAGTAGAAAAAAAAAGAAATAGAATGAGATTTGGGTTTTTTCCTAAAAATCTTGACATCTCTGCTGTGGCTCTAGTGCATCAAAGGACAAGCATGGGATGAAACCAATATTTTGAACATGCATTTAAGAATAAAAAAAAATTTAGAGCCCCTTTAAAGTCATACACGGACAAATTCTCAGCAAGGACCACATGTTCATATGCATATAAATAGCTTACAACAAACACGTTTGTCTTGGTAAAGTTGAGTTTTTGGGTTATTTTTTCTGCATAAAAATTTTACCATAGGCAAAACAGCACAAAATGTAAGACATTCTCCACAAACAAAGAAAATGCTTAGTTTTGCTTTGGCTTTGTTTTGCTTTGTTTCCGAGAAGAATTATGAAGAAAGAAAACATTCAATTTTGGGGCAATGTGAAGAGAATTAGAGAAAGACTGAATGCCACCTGTGTGATTCTGCAATTACACCTCAACAGCAGGAAAATCTCCTACTACTCGTCCAGCCTTGCTGCTGAGGGAAGTTGAATAGATCATTCATTCATTCAATAGTTAAGGAGAGTCATTTCAAATCTGTGTACCACATGTAAAATTAGTTTTGACCTTGTCAGTCTCAAGCATGTCCTTCAGATATGGATCATTAAATTCAATCCTTAACACTCCGGGGAAAAAAGCTAAAAAAAATTAGGGGTTCCTTATATTTCACTCTATGATCTCTTACTGAAAGGGTATATTGGCTTTGATTTTCCAGATGGAACCATCATTTATATCCTTGATGTATGAAGCTGTGACTGATATCTTTCTGAAGAAGTTTCTCAAAACAAGGGATGACCCAATAGTCTGGCCCATGCTGAGCCTTTATCTTCATGGCAGCCCATGCAACAAGACAAACTTACAAGAGACTGGCATGGGGCTGTAAGTCATTCCCTGAAGCTTTCCCTCCTGTGCACCTAGATTTTTCATTTCATGCTAACAATGTGTCAAGAAGTGAGTGCCTCCCAACTCTACTATATCTTTCTCTTTAATATATTGGGACCACTTCTTCACAGAGAGATGAGTGGGGCTGTACAGGCTGCTGAATTTACACCCAATTGTTTGTGGTGTTCATGGTTCACTCTCCTTCTCTGGGGTGATTCCAAATAGCAATGTTCAAGACTGTAAAAGAGCTTTCCAATACTCAGCAGTTGTGACCAACTCATTATATTTGGGATTTTGTGAAAGGCTGGGTCTATGTCTACACCTAAGGAAGGGTAGGGCACCTCCCCTCTGTTTTGGTCATGAAAACTTCGCCCCTGGTTGAAGTTAGCTGTGTGCACCCTGATCCCTGCTAAAAACAGGGGCTTTCAAAAGAGGAGTCCTCCAAGAGAGAGGCTCTTACTGCATTCAGATAGGCACCTATAAGGCTCTGGATAAATACCTGTCTGAAGCAGCCAGTCTATCCTTAAAAACAGTAAAGAGAAGTTAGATTTGTGCAATATATCCAATCTAAATTTATGTGTATCTTACCAAAAAGAATTTAACAAGATACACTGACCCAAAGAGATGTAAACATCAAATACCTCTAGCATAACACAAAATACAGTATTGTCCAATAACTGGTTAAATACTGCTTTTATTGGCCTCAGTGATTAATAACAAAAAGGTCCAACAGAAGTGTGTAGAAAACTGAATTTGTCTGGTTGTCTGCTGCTGTCTGTTACACAGACCTGGTACAATTTCTCCAGCTGCACATTTCACAAGGCCAATGTATTTCAGTTTCACCATGCTAAGCTATTTTTACTTTTTTTTCTGAGAAAATGCCAAAACACTGGCAGTTGACTTCTTTGGCATATCTTGCTGTGCAAACTCTTTATAGTCTGCTATAGGCACCTAAATCCACTTGCTCCAATACTATAACAATATTTCTCATGATCTCTCATTCACATATGCACACACAAAAAGGATGGGAAAATAATTTAAAATTCAAGCCTGGCATTTTCATTAATAACTTGATAACTCCCCTACAGCATTACACTCTTACCATGCACAATTTCAGAGGAGCAATTTGAATGCGCTTGGGGACTGATTATGGAAAACCCCTGATGACAGAGAATGACTGCATTACAAAGTCACAGCTCTCTCTATATCCTGAGAATGGGAGACTTTGTGATATTATTAGTACTTTTTGAAGGTCTAAACTAGGAATCTCAGTGATAAATTGGATATTTAGTTGACTTACCTAGCCAACCTCACCATCCATGGATTTGGAGCACAGAGAAAATGCTGCCAATCCCTTTTCTGGAAGAGGCATGAGGTTCATATTGGCTTCTTCATGTTTGTCTGTGTCAAACTAACTAGATGCTACTCACCAATGAAAAATGGAAGTAAAAATGTAAATTTACCATTTTTTGCAATTCATATCTGAAAGTTTTAAGTTTTTTCACTAATAAGGGAACAGAATTTCTATTCATTTCTTTGTAAAAGGTATACTCTACAGCATTTTAAAAAATCAGTCAGTTCAAGTGAAGAAATATTCCTAAAGTTGAGAATATTAAATAGTCTTGGTTGATAATTATTACCAAAGACAACTGAAATAACAGTTAGGTAACATTTGAAAAATGAGAGGGTCAATTTTAACAAGTACTACATGCAATTTAAAATTTGAAAAATACTGTATTTGGCTCTGTGACAGTGGAGCTGGAAGAATCATTTTATCATAAGTTTCTACCCTCCTGATGAGAGCACATAGATTTATTTTATCATAAATCAAAACTCCTGCTGGGCTATGAATTAAAGACTTGTAAGGTTTTGGCCTTTAAAAGTGGTTGGGAGCGTAAAGGAAAGAACATGAGAGTTTGCATTAAGGGAGAGAACCATACTGGCCAATGAACACATAGAGCAAAACTAACAACTCACATAAGAGGCCACACCAGGTAAAATTGCATTCATTTGTGCCAGCACTTCATCTTACCCTTCAACACAAAGCTGAAGGGAAAAGCCTGGCTCACCTACTTCAGCCCCATAATATCACTGCTACTGGTGTCAGATAGTCTCTCATACATATTTATCAAGACATCTCCTACACACAGATGTGTAGAAACGCTGACCTTGAAAGTGTGAAACCTTTGATCCATAAATTGCTCCTCATGGGAATTTAGTAGATCTGAGAAGAACAATATTTAAAGATGTACAGATATTTTATTACAAGGTATAAGTAGGATAATGTGACAATAATAAGAACAATGCCTTTAAAATTAATACTCTTTTGGCCATATGTTAAAAGGGAGGCATTAACCTTTTCAACAGCACATTGGTTAACCTTTACTCTCATCTATGAGTTTATAGCCCCAAATTATTGTCATCTGTTTAATAATTTTATCTTGTTGACATCATTTTCTATCATGTTATTATAGCCATGCTTTGGCAAATGACTATGTTAACATTCAGGCAGTGATAAGGAGAAATGGACTGAAACTTACAAAGCAATCTGTAATAAAAGTTGTGAACTTTCAAGCTCAGCTATCATAAATAAAATGTTTCAACTTGTACAGTCTATTATTCCCATCTTCAATTATATTTTAAAGGGTTTCCAAAGACAATTCATTTATAATTTTATCTCTACCATCAAAAATTTTAAGTTTGTTATAGATACATCCTTCCCCAAATGCTTCAAAACAATTATCTCAATTAGAGAGTTCCAGTAAAACTTTTTTCTGTCAGTATTTTTTTTCCCATTATCACTCTGATTCAGTTATTGAAATTCTGCTTGTGATGTGTGACAAGGGCAATTATAAAGGGTCCAGAGACAGGCAGGAATAACATTTGGGGTGCATTTTTCCTAGATTTGCATTGAGATGGAAACAGACCAAATAATTTTGTAGGTATTTTCCACTGCATCAGACTGAAGTCTAGAAATGAAAAGCAGGAATAGAGTTAGATATTTTGAGAGGATTCCACTTTCCGCATGTAAAATCAAAAAGAATATTTAAAATGGATGTTTTCTGGCATTTTTGTATTTTGCTATCAAAACACAAAGATAGTATTCTAATTGCAAGGGGTGAATCACTCCCAGAATATTTTACTCTGTTCACATCTCTCAGGTCCAGTTTAGCTTAGGACTTTTTTTATGGAAATATATTCATTTTGAAACATGCTGTCATGAAATATGATTGTGTTATAGCTCTGAGATTATGATCTGTTAATTCCTGAAGATCCAAAAAATCATCATGACAGATTTATAACACTGAAACTCTGAAGGAAATTTATTGAACATACTTAAACACATTTTGAATTACCAGCTACCTAATTAGAAATGGCTCCAAAGCTAGCCACTGTAAAAGACTTCTCAGTAAATTGTTTTCAAACCCTAGGGCAGGTTGTAGTCATTATGTTTTCTTACACTCTGCACAAGATGGTCTTTGTTTAGTAGCCTGCATGTTACATGTATCCTTTCACGTTTTCCTAATGTTTCTCTTTATTTATTTAATTTTTTAATCCAGTTCCAATAATTCCATTATTGAACCATGTGGACAATTACAGAATGGCCCCTACCTCTGTCTTAACTGACCCCTATCTAAAAAGCTGGTACTTCATCTTCTTTGGGGAGAAAAAAAAAGCAAACAAAAAACACAAACAAAAAAACACAAACAAACAATCCCCTCCCACCCCCCCAAAGAAAGAGAGAAAGAAATACAAGGAACTGGACAGAAAACTGAGGAGAGAAAGGGAAGAGGATGAGTAGAAGAGAAAGGCAAATAAAAATCTATATGGAGACATTCAGGATAATGTATCAAAGAGGAAACAAATAGAAGATTTAAAGTTTAGTATACATGTATATGACTTCTGATATTCCTGAAACTGTTTATCAAGCTCACATCTGTTTAAATTTTAGGAAGTTTTTAAGAACTTGAAAGACTAATTCGTGTGCAAAAGAAGTGTGCAAAGCAGCCAGCAAGTTCTTTTGCTAAATATCCACTTTCTGGAATGCTATAGAGGTAATGCACTGTGTGCTGAAGCCTTCTCAGCCGCAGTTGTCTTTTAGTAAACGTGAAAAAAAGATGAGAATCTGACTGGATATGAACAGAAAGTTGCCCATTTTTTTTTCAGTTAGCACCACATATATTGACCAACTAAGAATACAGTCTTTATTCTTTTGGTGAATTCCTTTATCCCGTGACACTTGTTCCTTATCTTTTTCCCATTCTGCCATAAACTCTCTTAGTCAGTTTTCACTTGCACTCCTGTGTACACACATTGGAATCGCTGCTAGTTGTTCAGATCCAACCTGCACTTGAACCAAAACTATCTAAAACTGCTTCATTCCTCTGAATGTCGTTCCAAGTGAAGTTCAACATTGTTCAGTCTTAAATTTGGGTGCAATCCTCCCCCTAGAATCCTCACTCTTGGGGTGAAATCCTCACATTGTAGTCATTCTTGGATGTTTTTTAACTTTTTCCAGGAATATGCAAAGTTGTTTAGAAATTAAAGCGTGTTTAATAATGTCTGTAAAACCTTAGCATGATGATCTGCTCTTGGTTCTACTAGTTCACAACAAACGTGAGCCTTGCTAGGCAAACTAGAAAAGTCATCTTTAGAATAATTCCTTAAAATACAATGTATATATTAGTCCTTAAAGTCAAACTATTTGTGCTTCTTATCACTGATAATCTCATGAATATATTCCTTTTTCAGACAAGTTTTCCAGTTAGTTCCAAGCACATCTGAAACAAATGCTGTATCTTTCTAAAAAGGCCCTAATTGTCACTGAAAGAAATTTAAAGCACAGCTAAGCATGAGGGAACAGAAAGGAAATATGTGCTTCTTGCAACCACAAGTATGAAAAAAGTTTGCAAATCTGTGACATCATAAACTATTAATTATTTCCACACTTAGTATTAGAATTTATTAGGGTCTTTCCAAGATATGGAAAATACTGCACAAGTGAGGCAACTGTAATTCAGGAGAGGTGGAGTCCAAAATGAAATATTAAGGTCATTTCTTGAAGAATGAATATAAATATTTTCCACACTTCACTACACCAGCCACAGTATATGCATGAATATACATCTTAAATGCTGGCATTCATGGGGGCTGTGGATACGTAATAGCTATCCTATCTATTTTAGGAATTTTGAAGGCACATGTTGTGTTGGCATCTACCTTTCATATTTATATAAGTTTAAGGGCTAAAAGAAACTTAATACATGTCTTCCATCTTTGCTAATATATAAAACTTAAAACTGTATGCAGAGACTTTGCCATGACAAATTGATGTTGGTATATTCTGAATGTTTATATTATTAAAGATAAATGCCATAGAGAAATGGATGGATCCGGAGCATTCCACAGCGTTCTTATGTTTGCACTAAGAATCAAGATAATTAATGTTTTATGAGTCTTGATCTTGACCTTAAGGTTTTACAGAACTGGATAAAACCACAATACCAGAATATTTCTTTTTAGGACTTGTACCCCTAAATAAAAGAACAAGTAATAGTGCCAGAAAAACATACAGCTGTAGTGTCTTTACTGTGATTGCTATTTCCTTTTTCATCTATAACTGTGTTGGTTGGCCAGGTTACAAGTCCCAGCCTGCTGTTTCTTGCCATTTTCCCCCCATCCTACTTTTCTGCAACAGGCAGGCAAACTCAGTTTGACTGTTTGTGGTCAGACAAAATTACATGCTCAGTGGAAGTGGCTCATTGGACAGAACAGCAGAAACACATGGATGAGGGCAACGGTGGTATCTTCAGGCACACAGTTTGATCCAAAAGAAGAGATTTTACTGTCTTTTCCCCCTCTATCTGCTTTCAGTGGATAAGATTGTTTCATTTAAACTTCTACAGACCAGAACATGTTGTTCATGCACAGTAGTCAGTACAAACAGATTTTATGAAGAAGAAAATACAGGTCAAATAGCAGAGAATTGCCTCTTAAAATTCTATTTCCCTGATGAACAGTCATCCCAAATTCTTGATGAAAGCATGTTTAAACACGGACAGCCACTTGCTCAGGGCTCAAGTTAAATATATCCAAGCCCATTGATCATGTCTGTACAAATAAATCAGCTAAGCCCCAGACCATCCATTTGCACCCAGCTCAGCTGGGAGAGAACAGCCTGTCTCCATACAAACCAACCCTTTCCTCTCTACATGAGGAATCTTTATCAAAGGTGTCTGCAGACAATGGTCTCCATCCCTCCTGAGCCATGATCAGGCATTTTTTCTGGGACATGTTCATTCAGCTCAGGCTGAAATTATGCCTGGTGACAGTACAAGCAGCTGAAGAGAACAGGAATTTGATTTTCTTCCTACCATCCACCAAGCCCAAAAAAATAGAGCTGTTCTCCTGAAAGGCACAAAAAATAACCCCAGAAAATAAGTCTATGCTGTGCTAGAATGGAAGTTAAGTGCATGTCCCAGTATGATGCAGCCCAGTGCCCACTGTTTTTCTGCTGCAGAGCCCAATGTCTTTTTCCTGTGCACACACAGCCATTTTCCCCCCATAACAAGAAAGTTATTCTCAGAGGAGCAGAAGAAATGGATGAAAAATAGAGGATTAGAACTAGGAAACTTGAAAACCAACAGAAAAAATAAGTCTTTGATTAAAGGAAGAAAACAAAATTTGGCAAGGGCTGAATGGAGAAGAATGGATTTTTATTTTTTTCTTTTCCTCCTCTAAAAATCTGAACCCATCAGCCTTGTAAAAGCCATGAACCTGTAGTAATAGCAGCTTTGTGGATTTTCCAGACAATCGGGCAGCAGAAAGTCACCTGATCCATCTGTGAGACCTGGTGAGAACCAGCAAATATAATAGGTTGCAAAACACCTGAAACTGCTGGCATTGCAAACACTTCCTGCCTAATTCTGTTGGACAACAGACACAAAGCCAACCCTGTAATTACATCCCACCCCAATCTACATTTGCAGTAATGTAATTAATACTTCCTCTGTAAAGTAATGGAATAATTTAGAGAGCAGATTTTCAACCTTAGTCTGGGAAAACTGAGAGAGTGCGAGCTCTGCTCGGGCATTTTAGCTACAGGGAAATGCTTTTCTGGTTCCATTTGCTCACAGAAACTGTAATTAGATGCTAAGAGCTCTCTTTGTGCTAGGCAGAAGAAAATGATACTTCCTTCCTGTTTAAAAGCCACAGGCAAGAGCGGGTGAGAGCAGCTTTTACTTATTCAGGGGACTTTATGAGAGTGATAAATGTAGATGGCCCTGCAGACTCAGCCAGCTGAGAAAGTGTTGTGTTATCCCACACAGGGAAACATTTAGCTTCTTGTTGTGTAGTTAAAAATCCTTCTTCTCATAAATCATTGTGGTTTTACAGTAGGCATAACAAAATCCCATATAGTTACTATACAGAAAACAAACACTTTTCTGTTTCTTATCATGCAACTGCATGATAAACTTTCCTGGACTTGATATTTTTTTATCTGCTCCAAATTTCCCTCTATCTCAGTATATTACATACAAAAAGGGAAAAGTCATGATGGTGAGGCTTCTAGGATGCTTCAAAAAGAAAAAAAAACTAAACAGAAAGAAGTGCAGAAGTCAGGAGTATGGAATTGAAGAATAAGGTAAGGGTTCCCAAGATCATAACTTTGGGCTTGGGTATTGCAATTCTGCCTCATTTCCCCTTTAGCTGGAGAGTGTCAGACCAAATAATATGTCCTAGGAAATAATGACTTATAGATAGTCTCTTTTCTATATTCACACTGTAGTGAAATAGCAGTTGCCTTAGCACACTGCTTACCTCTCGATTGCCTGCTCAATGTGGGAGAAAGCTGGATTATAGTCAGAACTTCAAACTTCAGACAAAACAGCAACAGAAAAACAGAACAAACAAACAGAAACCCTAAAAACAAAAACCCCAAAACTAACCCAAAAATAAAACTTTAAATATATTGAGATGTTGTCCCTAGTATGACTCTCTTCCTCTGTTTTATGTGCTTTAGGGACAATATCATCCAGGAAACATGAAGAAGACATGACTGACAGCAGCCTGCTTTGAAACATGCCCACTTTCTATAGGTACACAGGGCATGCATAGCTGGCCTGAATCCAGGTTTTTCCATGAAAGAGGAATGAAAAGCCTCTGAGAGGTTCTTGAAACTCTCCAGGCTTCAAGTTATTCCTGAAGCAAAGACACAATCTTTGTCTTCTCAAACATATGAAGTTTTCCACACCCTAAGTGTTTAAAGGTACAATCCAGTACTTCACAGTAGCCCATACAGTACAATTTCAATGGGATTCAGGCATCTCAGTCCCAGGGCACTCCAAAAATCCTTGGCCAAGGTCCCAAGAAGCACTTATTCCAAAACCCAAGTATCCTGTTATTGCACATACCTGAAGAGGATATGTTCTTTGCTGATCCAAACAATTGAGTATCTACTCAACTGAATTTACAAACTAGGTAGTTCCTTACCATGGAAAGGTCACCCTTCTCTCCATGTTAAGATGAAAGCCAACACTTGTGCAAAGAATTTTACTGATTATAAAATCGATACAGGATTTGTAATAATTTTACTACTGTTTTATAATAATTTAATAATGAAAACAGTTGCCTAGGAGGTCTGGATTCACATCACTTGTTAGCCTGGAGGGACTTGATTCTCTGTTCATTCTACACACAAAGCCATGCAGGAGTCGGGAGAGATGTGATCCACCCGTTCAGCTGAAGCCATGTATCTGTATCTCTGCAGACAGCAATGAAAAGATAACTGAGTAAGAGGGGGATTAGGCAGGAGCAGTCTGACTCTGTAGCCTACTTATTAGATCACTCTTGCAACTGATTCCTGAAAGCAAAGCAAAACACAGAAAAAGATGTTGGACTCTGCATTAGACACCTGTTGCCTCACTCAACACTCTGTATTTTCATAACCATAGGAAAAACAGGAAGACAAAAACATCCTATTCCTTCAGTTGCATTTGGCTGAAATTCTAAATGTTTTTAGTGGTATCATTCATTCAAGATAAATAATTCTACTGTTTTAAAATTGCCTTCCTGACCTAAATTTAGAGCCATGACTAGTAATAATTATTGTATCAGAATAAACTGCCTACAGGAAATTGGCATTGCTCAACTGCTACATCAAATATCAGGTACAATATCAGAAAATCTAGTACCTCTGTATTCATAAGTCTGTTTTTCAAAAAACACATACAATACCTTTATTCTATTTCTCCTGCTTGGTAATAAGATATGCTTGAAAAAATATTATTTCTTTATGTATTTCAACATAAATTTTAAATGTGCAGTCAGGTAACTAAGTGTTCGTAAAGTAATAATTAGCACAGGCTTTCAGCATCAGTTCAGGCTATTAGCATCTGAAATCAGGACACTAATAGTCTGCCCCAAATGAAAAGGGTTCACTTTCAGTCTTCTTAAATTTTGAATGGATTTTTCATGGCAGACTTATCAGTATCACATTCACATCTCTCAGTGAGTTCATTCTAAAATTTGATTAAACAATTAAGTATTTGAATCAGAAAATATAACCTGGTTTTGAGCTTTAGCTCAAAATTCTTTGAAAAAATATATTTTCAAATGTTTCAGAGGAGTTTGACTAATAGTATCTTTCAAGGTTGGCAAGAAAAACTTGATGTTTCAAGCCTCAACAAGACAGGGAAAAACATTTGGCTATTACATCAATGTTTCATTTTTCTTTCCCCTTTCATTGGCCTCCCATCCCCGTTCCCTTCTCATAATCTTGTGTGCTGGTTTTGCAATTTCTAACTTTTTTAAGAAACAAAAATAAGCAGTCCACTTCTCAAAAATAATTAAGGACATTTTCTTATCAAAGAATGAATACTGTGAATGTAAAAGCAAAAGAACTGTTACTTTCAGGTATTTTAAAGAAGAGATTTTGAGACAACAAATAAAAAAATTGCATGATTGTTCAATAAGGTGTGTAAATTTTCCTTCCTTTATTCATTTAGGATTTTTGGCTTTCATATTTACTTCCTAGTCACATATCTAAGATAAGGAGCTGATATTTTAAGAGGGACTTCAGCTAAACAAGGAAACAAGAATTCACAAAATGTTACATCATAGAATATTTTTAAACCTCTGGTGGGGAAGAATATACATAGTTGGCCCATCTGATTGTGCATTCTCAGAAGTTATTTCCATTTTAATGTTGTGAGGATTAAAATTAATGGGCATATTTTCTTCACTGGCAATACTTAAAAATTTCTTCCATAAAGTATTTTTTGAGCTATGGAATAACACATGCTAAAAAGGGTTCCTTTCTTCCTGCAATGGAGATATTGCATAATCAGAATTAAATTGAATATTGACAGAAAGAATAGTTATAAGGGTATGAAACAAACATTCTGTCAAGTTCAATACTGTGTGAGGGAGCCCTTGCTACAGAACAGGGGGGTGAACATTTAATTTCTTGATCTCTGTTCCAAAAAGTGATACTTTATTACAAAAGTATAAATTTAGATTAGAATTCTCTGAAACACTCTCACTAATCTTGGTTTCCTTGCACTTATGACATTAGTAAGAGAAAGCTTCTGTTTCTGCCATCCTCCCCACTTACAATATTTAAGTTTTTATGGAGAGATCAAAGAAAGATGGAGAGAGTGCTATATGGCAGTTAATTTGAAATTAACGTGTTATTGAAAGGTAAAATGGAATAATAATTTAATTTGTGTCATGGATATCAATTTTTCTAAATCACCTAGAGAAAGGATAAGCAGCACAGTGAGCACCAAAGACACATGGATATTTCCCATCCAGTGAAGTCCCCTGTTACTAGAGTAATTACTTATGTGGAAAATAAGCACTAGGAAAGTATGACTAATGCAATTTAGCAGCTGAAAGCAGGAAGGAGAGATGGCACAGGATAATCAGCCGGTTCTCAGCATAATGAAGCTAGAAAAGCATTGACTGAATAATGTTTCACAGCACAAGTTTGCTCTGGGCCTGTTTGTGTGGGATAGAAGGAGTCTCACCTTTTGTGAGCAGTTTCATTATCTTCTTCACTCCACTATTCTATTTCATAAATCTCACAGAAACAAGAGAAACTATGGTACCCCTGAATCTATTGGAATAGAAGAATATTGCAGAGTAATGATTTACCACAAAATATCTCCTCCCAGATCATTCTCTGCAAAGGTATCAGAGACTAACAAGACAAGGTAACCTAAAGACTTGATGCAGTTCTCTTCCTTTGAAATAAACAAAAGATTTTGTCTGCATGCCATGGTCACACTGAAGTCCATGGAAATCTGGTAGGAAACATGCACCCATGTCTGAAGAAATCTCTGCACTTCTAAGGGAAGCACAACATCTTTCTGATCCCTAGCAATTGTCTCAAATACATGTGTGCTTCCATCACATGGTCCTGGTGACTGACTTCCCTATCTGTGGTATCAAAAATAAATGATTTCACTGCCAAAATAATTTGTCATTAAATTTATTAGAGCTCCATTGCCCTCAAGGTTTCAGTTTTTCCATCCCTAGTGGGTTCACTACTGGACCCAAAACATTCCTCTAAAGGAAATGCTAGATATACTGACCAAATGAGACAAGTTTATGTTTTGGTTAATAGCCCAGTAAAGGGGTTAAAGATCCAGGTATTACAAAGCCCAAGACAAAGGGTAGCTCCTGGTACCTAAAGTACTGCACTCTTGCCATGACTACAGCTATCTGGGACCCAGTACTCAGCACAGAGGAGCTGCTGCTGAGGCTGCTAAATCCATATAAAGGGATTTAAGGTCCTGTATACTAGAAAAAATTCAACAGTTAAGGATCATATGAGATATCTGCAGATCTTTTCGTCATCTTATATTTGGAACATCTACCATGTGCCTGAAGAAAAGGAGGTAATTTCCTGGGAAGCAGTTAACTCTATCCCATACAGAAGATGGGAAATCATTGTGAAAAGAAATGCAGTTCCCAAAAATAGAAACTTGTTTCCCTTTGCAGCATCTGTCACCACTGTCCATTTGCCCCTAAACTGTATCACAGGAGGCAAAATTTGAAGTACAGACTCTTGAAAGCAACAGGGGCATTGTTTATATAAACTTCTGCACAAGAATCTGATTTAAATCAACAATCTAAAAAAAAAGTTCTGGATTAAGCAGATGATATTAATTAAATTCTTGCCAATTTATTTTTCATCTGACATTGTGCATATGATCCTCTTAATGCTTAGAGAAAACATTACTCTCATCAACTAGTCTCATCCATCTGGCAACTCATCTCTATCATGTTATCTCTCCTGTTTAAATGAACACATTCTGCTATTTACATTATAGCCATTTCCTGCAGGGGCACCAACAGCCATGGGCACAGAGAGATCTAACTTGCACTCCCTCTGCTGGTTATCAGACTGGCAATGTGGCTACAAATCACAAAATAACTGGGACCAAAAATTTGACTAGTACCTGCAAACCAACCCACTGCTACAACACAGAGGGAATGGTCTCAGAGGTCTCAAAGTAAAGGGCAGGACCAGAACAGCAAATACATACAGAAAAATATCTGTTTGCCTGTTTTTGTGGAAAAATATTCCAGGAAGCTATGCAGAATTCTGAGGCATCAAAATAGCAGGAAAGAGGAACACTAACTTGAATCATGGTGTGGTGAGAAGCAAAGCCAGCCCAGACTAGGAAAGAGAGGCACCCTCTGAGGGTCCTAGCAAGAGCAGAGTATCAGCCTATGTGCTCTGAATGATCTCCTGGAGATGTCCTCACTAATTCTAGATCAATCATCAGGAAATTGCTAATTTAGACACTTAAATGCCACACCTACAATTTTGTGCTAAAACCAGTACTGAACAATAGCTCCTACTTTAACGCTGTGTAATTTCTTTTTAATTTGCCCATTTTGACCTCTTTCCTTTCTGATTTTAAATTGTGACTGCAATATGTTTAATATTTTGTGTGTGATGACACTGTTGGGATCTTTCACTCCTGAGTTCATGTTTCCCTTTCCAGGACATGCCAAGCTGCAATCCCTGGAACTCTACAAGACCCAGTCCTTTTAAGGGCAGGCATACCATCTGCAATGCAATCTATTGTGCTCTGACTCCTATGGCTCGTGAAATTACCCACATTTATGACACTCATAAGGGCAGCAGATGAAGCTGAAGTCAGATGTGGAATGCAAGGGTGCCAGATATCTCAATTTTCATGGGACATTCCCACGTTTAAATAAAACTCCCCCATCCTGTTGACAGGAACCATTGTCCCAAGACCTGCACAGGCAGAATCCTCCTCCTCTTGCTTGCAGGGTGGGAGGAATACATGTGGCACTGCCCCTCCCCAGCACCACCACCCTCCACCCACCCCACCCCTCCTGGAGTGTCCCAGATTGCCACAGCTGCAGCACCTGCAACCAGAGACAGGGAATAATGGAGAAGAGATTTGGGAGGAAGGGAGGGGAGCAAGGGGCAGTGCAGAAGACAGCAGAGTAGAGTAAATCAGGCAGAGAAGAAAGGAAGAGAGGCTGTTTAGAAAGAACAGCAGGGAGGAAAAAAGAGAAAGGAAATAAATATATGAGGAAATAGAGAGAAACAGAATAAATATTTCTAAAATCAAAGGGAAGATTACCCTGTGCCATTAAAAGATAGAAGAGTAAAGGGGGGAAGTGAGAAAGAATAAAAAAAGAGGTGAAGGTACATAAAAGCACAATGGAAAATATGGAAAAGGACATTGAAAGAGACAAAGAGGGGAAAAATCAGATAAACCCAAAATGTCAAACAGAAATACAACAAAGAGAAAATGAGATGATTAAGAAGCCCCATATATCTAAAGCTGTGGCTCTCCCTCACACAGCTAATTCATACAGCAAGCCATGCTGTCCCCTTCTTTCCACTTTCACTCCTTTCCACTCATTTCCAGAGCCTGCACACAACTTAGTGCTGGAGCTGGGAGAATGGGGAGCACCATGGAGCCCTGACAGCCCTGAGCAGCACAGGAATGGACAGGGACTCCCAGAGCCGCCCTGCAAGCAGCTGCTAGAGCAACTGCTATGTGGTTAATGATTTCTGTCCAGATTCTGCTGGATAACAGAAGAGTGGGAGGGGGGTTGGATGGGAGGCTGAAGCTGAAGGTGCAAAGAAAGGCCAGCCAACTTTTCTAGTATATGTTGCACGACCATACAGCCCTGTTTGCTGACATGATTAAATGCAGCTCTTCCCCTGGGCTCCCATAGACTTCTTTATTGTGTAATAATCAGTATTCTGAAAAAGCATCTTTTGCTTTCTTATTTTCAGTTCAATTGCGTCCCCCCATGAGGATCCCAGGAAGGAGACAGAGTTTGCTGAAGTCCCACCTGCTTTACTTGCCTTTCCAAAGCAAAGAATTAATCCCTGGGAGAGATATGGATAAAGATAAACCTTCAGCTCTGCACAGAAACTGAATTCCATCTTTGCAGTCCCAGTACACATCAGGGCTTTCAGCCCCACTGACTTACCATTTACTCCAAATATCCCTACTGTAAGAGCCCCAGCTGGTCTAAAGACAGCAGCTGTTACTTAAAAGGGATTTTGACTTCTCAGTTCAGTCAGGAGAAAAGAAGAATATAAGATGTGGAATTGTGGAGAAGGAATATGAAAGACTTAATATTTCCCACTGCTAAATAAGGCAAAGAACTTGTTTTGATGGCTATACTGACAGATATACTGAGCTCAAGATTAAGTTTGCACAATCATGAGGTTTGGGTCAGCAGCATATATTCTGAACCTTGCTCCACTTTCCCTGTCTCCAACACCATAAATCCCGAAATTCCCTGAGAGAGTGAGAGCCACTGACTTTCTGCAGACTAGGGTGTAAGTGAGACCAGTGTGTGAGCAGGGTGGATGACAGAAAAGCTGCAACTCAAAACCAGGCTTGGTCCCCAAACTTCCAAGATCCTATAGATCTGCTCACTTTTTATTGTCCACCCTGGCACATGGGAATGGACGGGATGAATTTATAGATTTTTATTTCTTTCATTTGTCCTTTTCATGAACTAAGATGGTGGTCTCTTCTGTGAATTCTAGCACATGCCTGCCTAGCAACTTTTAGAAATCACCTTCCCTCACAAGTTTGGCTAACTCTGCTTGCATGAAAGAAAAGCAGCATTAAGTGTTTGTAGCTACAGAGAGACTGCATGGAGTAGAGTGTATATAAGAAAAATGTCCTAATTTTTGTAAAGAAAAGGCTTGGATTTTGTGGGAGTTGACCATATAATATATGACAACTCTGAAAAGAGGTTTGCATTGAGGTCCATTTTGAAACCTCTAAATTTTTTCCAAATTTTTCAAGGTCCTGCTTGAAGTAAGGATAAAAGAAAGACTGTCTCTCCTGAATTTTCTATATTGCAATTTTTCGGATGCCATATGAAATAAAGTCAAATACAGTACAAGCATAAATTTCTGTCATAAAAGTCAGCCTGAAAAGCAGGCCTATATATTTGTTTAAAAATTATCAACATCCCTGAAGTATGTTAGCTAGATTTAATTACATTTAATTCTTTTGTGGATGCTTCACTTGTGAGCCTCTTGCTCAGAATTAGTATGAAGACATACTTATGTGGATCATAAACTTCCTTATAAAATACTTCTCATAAAATGCTTCTCATAAAATATTTCTCATAAAATATTAGAACAACATTAGCTTTGTTTCAGCATCCTGGAAAGTCCCCCATTTTGTATGTCTTGTTTAAAATCAACACAAATGTCTCAAAAACCTGCCAATGCCTTTAATGTTGTTGGTTACAAGTCATGCAATCTACTGGATCCAAAATTGTTTCACTCTTTAATTTGTCATTTAATGTTTGTTACAGCTACTGATGAAACAGAATGTACTTCATTAGCATTGCAAGATATGAACTAATTGTCCTACTTCCAATACTGAATGTTTTTACTGAATTTATCTGATTGTATTCTGTTACTTCAAATGGCTGTTTATGAAATATCCTTGCCTTTTCTGAATGGCTAAGATAATTTTTGTCTCATACAGATTCTATCTCTTAACTAGGGCTACTTCTAAGAATTTAAATAATTCCTCTCATTTCCTGATACAAATGACATAGTTTTTCAGAAATTTAATGGCTTTATCTTTCTTTATCCAGTGACTGTATTCTTAGTATTCTTAATTACAGTCTGCAACCTGGCAGAATTTTTTTTTTTCTTTTATTTTATCTGTTGGTTTCTCCCAAACAACCCATTAATAGGAACTTTTTCTTTCATTATGTCAGAAGTGCTTTCGAGTTCATGAAATTAGCTCTCAAAACAGCTGTGATTTTCATCACTATTTGGTTAAATATAAAATTTGAACCTGATTCTTATTAAACATGCTAAGAAAATATATGTCCTGTTTGAGTGATTAATTCACTATTTTCCATCCCAATGAGAGTTAACATTAAGTAACTTTAGTCAGTCCTACTCTTTTATTTTGGTAATGTCCAGGAAAACACAAGGTCATAGAATCAATTGATTTGGAAGGGAAAAATCTTTATCTTAAAGATAAAGGCCTAGTTCTAACGCCCCTGCTGTGGGCAGGGACACTTTTCACTCGACCAGGTTGGCCAAAGCTCTTTCCAGCCTGGTCAGGCATTGCTGGATTGATGCACTGGGGACTTCATGAGATCTCAAGGCTCCCTCCCTGGGTGACTCAAATCCCACAGGATAATGTAACTGCTCTTTTCACACATTACTGGAAAGCTGTTTGAGGAACTAATAATATTCTTATCTATGCTGATGACATAGAGAACTATACCAAATAAATATGTAATTATATGAATCATCAGTGAATACCTGGACTTATAAGCACAGAACAACTTTCACTAGATGTTGATTCACTTGTTTCAGATTTTGCAAAATCTGTTTTAAAATTAACCAGATAGATTAAAATTATATCCTCTTAGTTCTGACAGTGAGGCTGTTACTTTAAAAGGTTATTATAGGAGTTTGATGGAGACTGTTTTCATTTTGGACTGATCCCTGTAATAAGCCAAGATCAAAACAGTGAATAAAGAAACTACACCACCTTTTTCTAGTATTTAAGTGTTTTCCATTCCAGTCTATATTTTCTCAAAATCCTAGATCATACGAGTTTATTTACCACACAAATATAATTTGCATAAGCCAACAAAAATCATGTATGCAACAGTTCAAGTTTATTTTGTAGTTAATAAGTAAATTGTATTTTATGACTCCTCTTCCCACTATCAAGGACTGCTTGGAGTTGACAGTTATGCTGGCAAGTGTTTAGATCTGTAAGAAATTCCATTAAAGGCAATGGGATGGTGGTGCAGTCACTAAAATATGAGCAAGGACTCTACACATCAGGTTGTATACATAAATAATTTATAAACCTTAGATTATGCATTTACAAAACATTTGCTTTGTGTCTTTAAGCTGCCTACATCATGTAATATGGTATCTGTTCCCTGAGAAGATGACAGATTTCTAAAACATAAAATAACAAATAGTGAATTATTTTGTTTAAAAAAAACTATTTCCATTGCCTAGGTATACATATAAAAGAATAAACATTTTCCAGATATTCTAATTTATGAATTTTTTTCTCATGGCAATTTATAAATTACTAATAGAAGATCATGAATGTAGCCAAATGAAAACACCTGTAAAATTTTCAAATGAACATAATTTAAGCTTTGTCTCTACAATAGCACTGTTTATTTTCACAAATAAGATCTTGCTTAGAAAATGTTAAAGTTTATATCTGTTATCACTTCAAAATTCAATGTAATTTCAGAGCACTGAGCACTGGTTTTCAGACCTCCCAATATGCTTTTAGATATCTACATCTTAATTAAAATACACAGAATTATATGAAAACATGTATAACTAAACTAATAAATGGAGTGAGAGCTAAAAGCGTGCACGTGGACAGTCATACTTTGCAAGCAAAGACTTGCAGAGCCATTCATCATCAAAACAAATCCTGCCAAACATGATAAGATCTGTCATACTCCAGCCAAATTGGTAAAATAAATGTACAAAGCAGGAATGCAAAATGATGTGACTAATCCTGAGACCCAATACAGCAGAAAAGAAGGTTCTCAATGCAGCAAGGAAAAAAATACTCATGATACACTGAAGGTTGAAGAGGGAAACACTGAAGATTTCTTTCCCGTGTCATTCCTTACAAATAGTTTTGAAAATGTCACATTTCTAATGTTCTTCATTAAAAGTAATTTTTTTTTTGATGTCTCAATTAAAATTTCTTGATTAAATCACTTCCTGGTGATACAAAACTCAGGCTTTTTGGGGACCTAACCATTTAGCACTTGACTAGAAAAGCAGATTGTTCAAAAACTGCAAATGCCAGGTGCTGCTCTCCTATGAAAGTCTGACCACTAGTGGCACAAAATCACTCTCTTGGAAATCCATCCTCCCTGGGGGGAAGCTTGAAAGGCTGGAGATTACTTAAGGTGGCCTTTGAAATTAATCATATTCATAGAGTGGACAGAGCTGGAGGTTCCTACAGGGTCTGTTTGAACAAAGACCAGAAATTCAGTGAGATCCTCTGCCATGAGGATCCCTGCAGCAGGACATACCTGTGGGCTCTGGTGGGCTCCAGGAGGCATCCCATCCCCTGGAGTACAGGTCTCCCCTTCAGGGAATACCAAGCCATTCATAATTCCTAGAAACAGCTTTATATTACTGGTTATCCTCACTGTTTCCCAAAAAGTCAAAACAAAATATTAATATATTTAGTGCATTTTGATATACACTTTTCTAGAAGAACAAGGTCTGTGGAAAGAGGAAATTTCATTTGCTGTGTCAACAGACAAGTTGTCAGCTGGATCTGTTAGTTTAATTCTAGATAATTACTTCATTCATACAGAAAAAAAAACAGGTTTTAGAAGACTTGTAACTATGTCATTTTTTCTACTATTGGGTCCAATTGGCATCATTGGCAAAACAATTTTAGAAACTTGTTTGGTTGAAATTCCTAAACAAGGATCCAGAGAAGGCTAACACACAGGATCCAAAATAAAACCAGAGAACTATTCAACCTGAGGTTTATCTAGGTAATAACTTTTTTTAACATTAGTCTTTTGAAATAGTACTACTATCAAATATATTCCATTTATAATGACAGAATCAAATGCATTTTGTCTACCTGGTTCTTGAGTTTTCCATTATGACCTATGACAAAATGAGTAGGGTCAGATAGACCCCATTATTCAAAGTAGCTGAACTTTTTTTATCAGAGTTTGTCATATAATCTGGCACAAGCTTATTACTATTAATATTCATTTCTCTCTGCACTTACTTTTAAGCCATAGATCTGCTTTGTATCTATAGGAAAAAAACCAGTGTGTGTGCACATGGACTGCAAACACAGCCAATTATCCTGGAAATTTATTTTATGAATTTACACTGGATTAAATAAGGACCACTACCAGCATCTTGCAAGAGTTCCTCCTCCTGAGGCTACACAGCACCAAGAAAAAGTTTCTTAAACTGGAACACTGAAAGATGTGGGTTTACAATCTGTTGTTTGAATGTGTTCTGGTTGAAACAGGAAGTGGTGGCCTGATTGTTGGCACTATTTCTTTCCTTATTGTCACAAATGGCTTTCAGGACACTAGTAATAACACAGTGTTAGACTCCTGTAAAAGGTACTACTCTCCAGCTGGGCTTTCACCACGAAGAGTTTTGTCATACCAGTGAAAACTTTGCTGAACATTTAAATCCTGCATCCTGTCATGCAGGAGACTGGTAGTGAAAACAGAATAAAGAACCTTTCATCTCTCTGTTGCTATCTAAAGCTCAGGCTTAGTAAGACACCAACTGCTATTTCTATACAGAGACTTTTCAGTTCCCTATGTAAAATGAGTTTAGGCTAACCATTTGTTAATGATTACCCTGAAATTTCTTTCAAAAGCAGTGCTGTAAGTACCCTGAAGAGCACTTCTGAGGGACACAAGGACTGCAAAATTCAGGTTCAGAGCAAATGAGGTGATTTTTCAAATATTTCCTTCTCATATGATTCAAAAAGCAACTGGAAAAAGAGACATGGTGACTAATCCATCAAGAGCTATTAAAAACAAAGAGAACACCTCTGTCCACCTTTGTCTGGTTTTCCTTTGGAAGTATTATTTCATATTATAAATTACATTCATCTAGGACACCCTAGATTGCTTTAGACAGTTAATATAGTGTGGAGTACATTTACTTGATTGCTTGTCATGTTCTTGCCAAGGTGTCTAATGCCTCTCAAAACTAACAGTAAGATAAATCCTTAATTTGACCCAGTGTGGGTATTCTAGTGTTATATTTTTACCTTATGTTGTAAAGCTGAAAACAGCAGCCTTCTTCATGTAGACTCACAATGTGGGTATAACAAAGATGTAATATTGTAATTACAAAGATGTAATAAATTTCAATATCCTAGAAAATTCAAAATGTTTACCCTTTCTTTCTTTTAAAGTAAGTCCCTAGTACCTTCCTCAGTTTTTGAAGACTTTGTGGAAAACATGGTAAGTAAAAATTGCATTGGCTTTGCTCAAAGATTGTCACAAGCTAGGTGAAAGCTGATTTCTGCAGCTAATTGCAGCTGTATCTCAGTCTCAACATCCAGGCAGGATATTCTGATGATAGCCTGAGATGCTTATGGAAACCAAATCCCAGCTTCATACTGGTTACAGTAGGCAAGTGCACATCAAATCCTACTTTTCCTGCCCCTGTGTGACTGTCCTGGGCAGTATGCAAGAAAGGCATGGCTAGAATGTTTCTGTAGGATGTTTCTGTAGGATGTTTCTAGGTTTCTGTACCACCTCACCTCATGGCCAGGGGCAGGGAAAGGGAGTGGCTTCCAGGGAGAAGGGGCTCCATCTGGTTGAGAAAACATGGCTAAGGGAGCTTTTTGGTATTGTCTATTTTTGCAGAGTCTTTCTGTGTGAATAATTTCTTTTCTTATATTTTTTATTATTCATATTGTTGCTGTTATTTTTCATTTTCCTATCTCACTGCATTTCTAGTAAGTTGTTCTTATCTCAACCTATGATCTTTGTCTTTTTTGCCTCCAACTGGAGGGGTGGGGAGGAGGAGTGGTGTGTGATTTTTAGTGGGAGTACTAAATTGGAGAATACCCAGTTTATTTGCTGGCAGAAGACAGTGACCATGAAAAGAAAGAGGAACATGCATTTCATGAGGGAGAGAAGTGTAGGATACATAGTCAGAGGACCAGGGCCTCTCCAGAGCTCATCTGTGGTCAGGCAGATATTCTCTGATGTAGGTTATGAAGTTCTGGTAACAGGTTCTTGGATTTTCTTCTCGGGACTCCAAATAAACCAAAAATTGCAAGAATACTGTCACCTTGTTACTCATGTGACTGAAGTTGTTTTAAGATATTTCTCTGTGCTCTGCTAGCAAATAAACTGGGTAATCTTCCATCTAAACTTAAATCAAATCAAAGAGTAGAAAGGAGGTGTATGAAGACCTGAGTCAGCTGCTTGAGATACATATTCTAATAGATCTTGGAATATTATCATCTGCTTTTCAGGCTCATCAGAAGGGTTTGGATATCCCCCATGTCCTGTGTGACACCTCCTAGACATGTCCGCATGTCCCATGTACCCTATGTCATCCCAAATGTCACCAGATACTTGTATTCCAGTGTCTGAATTGAGCCAATAGATAATTAAGATTTAGGTTTTGCAGATGGCTAGTTTCATAAATCTTGTTCAAAAAACTTCTGCTTTTGAATCTTGATTTTGAACACATCTTTCTGCAGCCCTGAGGAAATAATTTGCCCTACTCTCAATCTCTGAGAAACAGAATTAGTTCTGCTCTGTATTCATGATGGTAAAACAGGATGATTATGGCAACAGCCTACTTAAAATGTAAACTGCTCAATTTTGATAAGTATTTGTGTTCGTTTAGTAAATATGTATCATAATTAAATAGAAACCCTTCTTTTAAATTTGAATACATTTTAGCAGTAGTACATGACTATCAGTGAAATAATCTCTTTTTCTGTTCAGCAGGATATATCTTGAAGACCTCCTAAGAATTGTCACAAAGAACAGATGTTGCAGTGCTGAGAAAGACCTGAGAAAGTCATCTTCATCTCTGTCCTGTAGCACATAATATACAACATGCATACAACACCACAGATTCTTAATGAATGCCTCAGGAGAGGCATAAAACTGCACACCACTGGATGTAACATCTGCAAAATGCAGAAAAGAGCAAACCCTGCCAGCAGCATTATTAACTGTGCTCCAGGAGTCATCGAGCAGATGTCATACCTGTTAGGGAAATGCAAATCACAGAACTGTACAGCTTGGTTTCCAATAATACCTCAATCAGATTCTGCCTTGTTAGGGTATCCATAGCAAATTATTTCCAGACATCTCATGATGCCTTAGAAGATCAACTGAGATATCTGTAAACAAAACATAATTTTGTTGAAGTCCTTGCAGTCTAAAGTATGCTCTAGATCTGCAGTAAGTGGCATATTCCACTGGGTTTGAGATAGCATAATTACCTTGCAAAAGTAAGCCAGTGCAGCAAACAAGTCACCATGAAGCAGTAAGAATTCACATATCATAAATTGTGAGATAAACTCAACAAAACAAAAAACACATAGGAAAAAAAACAGATTAAGATCTACAGGAAATAATCATAATGTATTTTGGGGTATAAGAAGACACTGAGGCTAGTTTCACATACAAGAAAGCAAAGATAAGTTTCTACCTTGAAAGTTTACAACTTAAAAGCCTCATTCTTGTTTGAAATTAACAGACTGTCAGACAGCATTTTACCTTCACCAGGACACATGTAAAAACAGTACAGTAATTTTTTAAATTATTGTTATTATTTACTTTAATATAAATTATATTCTGTAAATACAATATATCTTAATATAAGTACACCTATCATTTGAAATTATATATTTATATTGATTTATGTGTTTGATTTGCAAAGGACAAGAGTTTCAGGGGAGATACCTAGCTGAAATGCTTTGGTTTAATGTAGGAAGAAAAAGCTTTCTTTATTCATCCATTAAAATGCCAAGAATCAATGTATAAATGACAGTTAAGACACTAAGTAGCCATTATTCCTATATCTGCTCATTTTAGGCAACCTCAGCCTTATCTCTCACTTCCTTTGAGATAGGATAAAACAGAGCCAGGTATTATAAGCTGAATCTATAGATTTTCTTCCAGCACTTTACTGCTACACTTAGCACTAAAACAAGTTACAGGCAACCACAGCAAGGGAATTTATGACCTTACAAATGGAGACAGCATGTGATAAATACCACACTATCAGTTGTTCAGGTAAGTAATATGTGCTCTTGTAAAATCTGTACTGAAAGCTGAGTAATTTATGTAGTAAAAGAAGTCTGGCTTCTTTAACCTCTCATGCTAATTTACTTTAAGATAACATGAGGATAGACTTGTGTACCACCCTCTCCTGGTATTTTTAATTGCTATGTCCTCTCTCTTTCATTAGTGTATCCTATTTCTTCCATTTATCATGTAAAAGGAGCAAACGTTATTTCAGCTTTAAAACTGAAATCCTTCTTCCTGATATAGGCTGATGGTTTACAACCTCTTTTTTTTTTTTTTTTTTTTTTTTTTTTGAAGAGGGAAAAAAAAAAGAGGAAATTGCTTTTCTGGCTAGTGGCCATGCCAAAGTTGAAAACATGTCTTTTAGCAAAGGTAAAGAGTCCTAATGAATGACTTGCTTTTGAAAGAACAAGAGACAATCCTTGCAGTCATTCAATACAAGCACTAAGACACACACAAGCACACACAGACACAAAATAGAATAGAAAGACAACTTCCTATGTGTTCTGCAGCACATCTTACTCTGGTTTCAACCAACCAGCTTTCTGACTCTTCACTAAAAGGAGAAAACCACGAGGTCCAGACTACATTCAGTGGACTTGTGAATATCAGGAATGTCCCTGGATATTGTCTAGAACTGAGACCTTCAGTGGATGGGTCATCTCTGAGCCCTTGCTTTTCTTATGATCTTAAAAGCTTAGGGCAAATGGAAATTCTTACATTCCTGTACTTCTGACTCTGGAAGGGTTATTTATCTATTTAAGCAAAGCAAGGCTAATTTAATAAAGCACATTGTCATTACCCCCAAACCTGCCAATATCCTTGGATCAACACATGTACAACTACACATAGCCTACACTACAGGCACTACAGAGAATGCATGCACTGCTGTCTGTTTAGAAACAGAATTGTCCTTTCTGGCCACCAGGATTTTATCACCAAACAATAGTGACTATTTTTGCATGTACATGCAGTCCATAGTCACTTAGCATTAAGATCTGGATTACGTGTTACAACGCTATTAAAGCCAAAATCTTCAGAGAAACAAGGCCTGCTTCTAAGGATGTCTCATGATAGCAGCCCTTTTCCAGAAGAAACTGCACCAGGCATTCACAGACCCAGTTCTATGTTTGGTTATGGCATGCAGAGCTCTTTGCAGCCATCATCCCTGGCCTCTCTGCTGGATCTCTCAGCCAGTGTTCTCACTCACCCTGCTACACTGAAAATAAGCATTAATGCAAGTATCAGTCTGCAGCACTAACGATGAGACAGACTATGTCATGTCAAACATCAAGTTTCATGGAGTTTGGAAATGCTCATATGTGAAGTCCTTCATCTGTAAGTTCAGCAAGGACATCTCTGAGATTCTCTATCTCAAACATTACTTTGCCTAGATTAAACAACCAGCTTATACCCCATGTTGGTATCTGCAAAGAAATCTGTGGAGGATTCAGAATCACGTTTCAGATAAACACATAACACTGATCAGCTGTATAATACTTGAGATTCCACTGACAAATTCTCAAGGTGTGTACTGATTGTAACTGAAGTTAGATATTTTGTTCATCAACATCTGGACACAATTAACTGACTACCACCTGCAGCTGAATCTCAGCCCTAGGATATTTTTTTTGCTATCTTCTGTGCCTCAGAGCTAAATTGTTGTCCCTAGATGTGGAAGTCAGGGACCAAGGGCTGGGTATTTTCCCCATGTGAAAGTCAGCTACACACTCCCAAATATTAAAGAAATAATTCTTTGAGGATTCTTATTGCTCTTAATACCCAAAACACACCAGTAAAGTAGTTCTGCAGCCGCTTCTGCAGGATTTGTACTGTAGGATGTCTGATCTGTTGAACAAATAAGTTCATCCACAGGAATAGAAGCTTATACTGCAAGATAATGCCTGGCATCTTGTCTCTCCACCTTCTGCCTGAAGAAGTCTCAGCCTGACAGAGTCTCAGCACTCAGCTTTCTGTTCAGGGCCCTCCATTTGTGTAGCAGAGTTTTAATATTTATCTGACAGGAAACAGCAAGTGATAGTTGAGACAGTTAACCTGGCAGTGAACAGTGGGCTGAACCTCTTAATATTGCTCTTCCGAAGCTAGAAATTATCTTTGGTTCCTTCTTACTCATCTCATGTAGTGTTAGGGAAAGCTGACATGGCATTTAATTAGTTTGGGATTTATCAATAATCCTTTAAAAGATAAGATGTGCCTAAATTAATGTATAGGTAGATATGCCTACTCTAAACTGCTCCTGTAATTTTAAACTGCAGATATGGAAAGGAAGAAATTCAGCCATGCACTGGAGAAAAAGATTAGGCAGCTTTGAAAGGTGTGCCCTTAAACGTGCAAATACAACAGTCTCTGACTACAGATATAACAACAGAGAAAGTAGCTAAGGCAGGTGCCATCCAGTTCTTCTATCACCCACTGAAGGGAGAATAAATTATCAGAAACTTGAGAACAAGGAGGAACAGTGACTCTGGCTCAACTGCTACTTAAATTGGCCTTGCAAGAGGATCATTCTTCTTTTTAGACCACTTATGACATACTGTTAGAGAGGAGGAACTATTTTTCTCTTTTTTCATTTTTGGTTTTATTTGTGGTTTCTTTTTCTTTTATACTTACTTCTTTTTTTCTTTTTTCTGAAGTATTACCTATATAAAACAAGAGTTGATCAAACAAACAGCAAAGGTAGTGAATTATTCATGTTATCACTCATACATGATACAAAGAAACACTATGTTAACTGATTTAGCACACTTTAAAGAAAGTCTACAATTTTATCTGCACATTAAATTGTGCTGTTAAAAGGCACAACTTAGCAATTCCCACATGCCTTGTTTGTAAGTACATAGTGAGATAGTGTATTTCAGTTAGCACTCAAATAAAGAGTTAAAACTGAATAACAACTGTGAGAAATTTACACATGCTTCACGATGACACATCTTGTCTAACTGGCAAAACAAGGTAAAGTCTGTCACAGTAAGCAAGACATGTTTCTGTGGAAATATTTTCTTCAAATCTGTGGATAGTGAAAGAAAATATTGAAACCTATGGACTAGTAGCTGCCACACGTTTGTTTTGTAAAAACAAAACAAAACAAAACAAAAAAACTAAAACAAAGCAGTGACATATATAAAATCAATATATGCTCATTTTTCTCTCACCATAATTTTTTTTCACTCTAAGGACAGAATTTCCTAATGGCATGAGATTGAATCAAAAAGTAAGTAGTAAAGTTGGTGCAAGAAGCCTTAACCCGCTCTGTGCTCTCCTGACGCCAAGACATAGCATTCTATGTCTATAGCATGACATTTTTTCTTCTTCCAAGCAAAAATGTAGAATTCAGTAATTTTTACTTATTTCTAGATTACTGATAATCCAATGGGAGTAGCAGCATAGAACAAGACACTTAACACCTGGAAGAACTTTGCACTTCTCATGCAAGGTTGACCAGCACATCCTCAAGTCCAACACATACTAGGAACATGACTTCTGGGGCATTTTAACATCCCAAAGATTCATTAGGCTTATTGTACTTAGGCTGCAAACACAGCCTGTCCTGGGAGATAAGGATGAGCAACAAAAACTGCTGGTTTGGATGATAACATTTGTCTTCTGAAGGGGGGAGCTAGGAAGGAGGTCAGAAACAGAGACCAAAGGATATTTCATTTGGAAGGAGCAAAAATTGAAGCAAAAGAGATTCAAGAGATTGAAGCAAAAAATGAGATTCAGATGGTCACATTAGTCAAGAATAAGTTAGGCACAGCATTCTATAAAAATGACAATAGAAATCTTTCTCCACCAAGTATTTGTTTTATGCAATGTGTTTGAGGCATTTCAAAATGTCTTTAGGGCATTATAAAATGTCTTTAGAGACACATGGTCACTGTTTTCATGTCCTTCCTATAAAACCAAGCTATCTTTGTACTAGATTGCTACTTTTAAGGTTTTGGACCAACAAAAATATGAAGATTACCACTTTCTTAAAATCTTTTTTAGGAATTTCTAGGATTTCTTTTCAATCTGTTAGAATGTAATAGTCTATCAAAACATTATTAACATCATGGAAAAGATTCTAAAAACTAAAAAAACTAACACTCTCTTAACAGAAGAAATTCCTTCTCATATAAAAAACTTAGATTCTTTGTTTGGGGATAATGTCACAATATTATTATTTAAGAAAAATGCCATGGTAAATAGCCCAAATCAGAAGCTATCCCCTGAGAAAACCAGTTAAGTTCATGTTTATATCCTGCATACTTTAATGATACTTAAAAACTGATTCAGCATTTTACTGAAATGAGGTCTTTTTCAACATTTCTTTTTTAAGTGTTCATTAAAAATTTCTTTTCTCTCATTGCACAACAGTTGTGTTCATGTCATTTGGGAACCTAAGATTAAAGCTTGAAAGCTGCATTAAAGAGAAGTCATCATTTTTTAAATTTTTTTTAGCTTTCTGGAATACTTTTTTTTTTATGTCAAAAATTTAGCATGCTCATATTGAAAACTCCATGACAGTATGTTACAGTGATTTTGTGATCAGAGTGACCAGAAAAACTTGCTGTTCAAATGTGAATTTATATGAATTTCATTGATGATAAAGGCCTTTGACTAAACAACAGTTTTCTTTCACTAAAAAGAGGATAGATGGCACTCAGAAATGCTATTTAAAGCATGTAGATAAATTTTCTCCTTTTAGCAAATTCCTTGCCTTCTTAGATATATCTTGTATTTGGATGCATCTGGAGATATATTTTGTGCTAAAGATATGCATAATTTTGACGGATACTTAGTAAGGAAAGTATACATACCATTTATACAGTAAACCATGAGAGACAAATCTGTAAGAGCTACAGGTTCATAAGTTCATGAGAAATGTTTTATTACACTAAAACACTTGCTTAAGTCTGTCTAAAATTTCAATGCACCAGACTTCTGCCCTAAGGTAAAGCTCCTTCGTGGTTTACAAATAATGGCAAATCCATGTCTGATATGACTGCTGTAATGCAGAGAAAGAGGAAGAGGGACTATCCTGGTACTTAAAGAGTTGGAACAAAGCACATTTACCAACCAGAAACCCAATGCTCAACAGGGCTAGACTATGCTGTCCAGATTCTACTGAAATGAGATAAATCAATTTAGTGGGATTTCTATTGTTCGTATCTCTTTTCAAACCAAGCTCGTACATTAACAAGGCTTTCTTCTTCCAGCCTGTTTCTGTATATCATAAACTATTAATGGATATTGTAAAACTCAGCTATCCATTAAGACCAGTCTAAAACGCCATTGCAGATTCTGATATTCACATGCAGAGTCCCAGATAAAGCTACATCAGCATTCTTGCAGCTAGCATAGCTTAAAAAAACCCCACAGCTTTCAGAATTCATAACTTCCTCTCTCAGCATTCAGACATTGGCTCATGCCCTTTTTGAAGCTCTCACCCTCTTTCCCTCCTCTTTTTCTGCCCCCTCTCTTTTTCTGTTACATGCATTGGCATACACACAGATGGAGAAACACACTTGCACATGCTCCTGGTGATTTACATACAAGACTGTTTTAACAGTCCTTTTAAAAGCTCTACTATCCCCTTTCATTTTCAGAAGTCCAGGCAAGAGCAATTTCCCCCTGCAAACAATTCTGGTTCAAACGTGCAATGATTTTCAGGGAAAACATTAGAGAAAGCATGCAGATAAAAT
Source organism: Oenanthe melanoleuca (assembly GCF_029582105.1). Classification (NCBI taxonomy): domain Eukaryota; kingdom Metazoa; phylum Chordata; class Aves; order Passeriformes; family Muscicapidae; genus Oenanthe; species Oenanthe melanoleuca. The sequence continues at coordinate 66,880,301 of NC_079333.1, read as the reverse complement.
AGGCACTGAGCTTTATTTCAGACTTCATCTGACTGAAGTTTATCAGCATATCATTATTCTACTAAACAAATATTTTTCATGCCTACGTATTAGTGTGTTGATTGAGAAATACTAATTTTAAATAAAAGTGTACAAAGCCTGAATATACTGTGGTACCTCTTTATCAGCAGGAACGTTTGGACTATAGCGGATGTATTAACCCAATGAAAAGATAATGTATGTTGTAGTGCTTATAAGAGAAAGGGACTGGACTCTGATCCAGAGCTTTCTTGCTCTCATGTTGCTGCAATTTTTAGGAGACTGAGCAGTTTGGGCTGTGGGGGACAACCAAAATATCAAATAAAAAGTATATTGATAGCAAAATGCAGTGAGGAAATAACATTGGCCTGTTACATGATAAGCATGATCCCCTCACAAAAAGGAGCAAAGTCAAGGCAGACATGTTTAATGCTGTCCTTGCCTTGGTCTTCAACACTGATGATGAGCTTTGAGACCCCCCCCAAGCTCCATGACTGCGAGAATGAGAAACTCCCAACCAAGACTCAAACTTGGGTTGGATTTGCTGCTCCAGCTGGCTCCCTGCAAGTCCATGGGATCTGGTGAGATCCATCCCAGGGTACTCAAAGGTCTGGCAGGATCATTGTGAAACTTCTCTCAGTAGGATTTTCAAGAGTGTAAGGGATCTAATGGTCCCAGGTGATTGAAAACTGGCAAATGTCCCAATCTTCAATAAGGGCAAATAGGGTGATCCTGTCCACCATAGGCCTATCAGTCTCCATTCAGTGCTTGGCAGAATAATGAAGAAGATTATTCTGTGAGTTCTGGAATGACATCTGAAAGCCTGTGCAGGTGCTGTTCACAATCAGCACAGGCTCACCATGGGACAGTCCTGCTTGACACACTCAATTTCCTTTCTTTGTCCAATCTCCCTTCCTTCTACATTCTATTAGCTTGGCTGCTTCTTCATCTTCCTATCCTTTAAGCAGTATCTTCTCAATCACCAAAGTTCTGTGTCCACCCCTCACCTCTCAAGCAACGAATTTTCAGGGTGGAACTAAGAGCTGCCTCCCTCCTGTGAGTTACATCAATATACCATGTTGTGCCCAGGTGTTGCATTAGTAGGAGACACTGCAAAATACACTGTGTTTTATTTCCATTTGAACTGCATGCATGTAGATTCCCTTTACACTCTAAAGCTCAGTGGCATTTTGTTCTTCACTGGAGAGGCTAATATGGCTGGTTGCCATCTTTGGGATGAGGTCCACATCATTTGCTGTAAGTGAAAGATTAACACATGGCATCAGTCCATATTTAGTTAGGGATTTGGGATGTCACTGGCTTTCAGCTTCTTCTACCACAAACTCTCTGACAAAATCCTATTTAATACCTTGTATGAATTTAGGCTCTTTAAAGCTTCATCAGTATGATTGTGAGCAATTTCTGCCTGAAGTAGCAAACGTACCAGTGCAGATATTCTGCTTTCCTCTCTTCCATGCCCATGTTCAAAGCCCTTATATAAATATGCCCACACCTAAATCTGTCCCATCTTGTTGATCTGCATGTAAAATTCACACACTGACTTGTGTAAGTGCAACCCAACCATGAAAGCAATTTGCTCATGAGTCACACAGCCCTGCAAACATTGAGGTAACTGCAGAACCATCCCTTGTTAGACTGAAGGTAGGGTATTAAATCCTGATAAGTCATCCTGACTTATGCTTGAAAATAAAATTCTTAAGGGTTTTGTTCTTTTTAAGCACTAACTAAATGGTTCATCTTGTCACTATAAAAAGATAAGAAAATATAGGTTTAATTTCATCAGCTATTATAGATAATTACATCTCTTGCTGTACAATGGCAAATGTGAACACTGAGATTAGCAATAAAAGGAATATGGTTAGCTGGGACTAAAATGCAACTTCTGAAGATACCCCATCAAATCCATCAGAACAAATCTGTACCTTGTTTTCTATTTATGAGGTCTCCTTTCTTATGACATCAACATTTGTTGACTGACTTGCCATTAAGATTGGTCTGCTATGCCCAGGAAGGAAGTAAAAAGCATGGACTTCAAATGTCAGAATGCAAATTAACCCAACAGACTTTAAGTTGCCTAGAAAATATAAAGTAGTTTTTTGGGGTATGTTTTATTTCCATAGCAATGTCTGTGCACTCAGGCAGCCATATTCTTCCAGAAGCTGGTTTGGGTTTTTTATCTTTTCTTTTCTTTTCTTTTCTTTTCTTTTTTTTTTTTTTTTTAGGTAATTAGAATAATAAAGTTTTAAATAAAGTGTGAGACTCTTATTGAAGAGTAAGACTTTGCATTTAACATGATACAGGAGGTAGAAACAGTGATAGATAGTATGACTAAGCCAGCCACAGCCTCAAAACAGTATCTTTGGTGGGCCCTTAAAATAAATACCTGAAATATGTCTGCATGTAATTTGTAAATTTTATCACTGCCACTGTGATACACTGAAGTATTATATAACCATATAGATGGAAGAGGCAAATACTTTGAATTCATTGCAGAATAAACACGTTTAATATCTTCAAAGCATATATGGAATAAATAATTTAACTATGTTCAAATGTCCTAAATGAATTGTGTTTGCACCTTAAAAAGTGTCCCCTTTTCTATCTGATTCAATTCTTACCAAATCCAAAGCTTAAGTTTTATCAAAGATGGATGCAAACTTCATACTCTATGAGAGAGATAAGTTTAAGTAGATGTAGAAATAAGCCACGTAGATGCAGAAATTGGTTAAAAACATTTATAATAGGCTTTATATGGCTTTGAAAAACTATAGCCTCATAGTATATTCAATAATTATATAGGCTACAATTTTCTTCCAGAATTGATGTACTGTTTCTAGCACTTAATTTTAAATGCATCTTGTCTTGTGTGTTGACCAAGCAGTTGTCTTTATTCTCTCCTCCCCTTTCCATCCATATGGGAAGAGCACAGGACACTTCTTCAGGCACGTTTGTTGGTGACAGGCACAGCGGACCCTCAGCAAGCTGTGCAGTGTAGCCAACATGCTGGAGGGAAGGGATGCCAGAAGGACCTTGACAGCCTCGAGTGGTGGGCTCATCAAATCTCATGAAGTTCAATGAGGCCAAGTGCAGGGTCTTGCAATGGGTTGAGGCAATCCCAAGTACAAGTAAGGCTGGACAGAGAATTGAGAACAGCCCTGGGGATAAAGACTTGGGAAGAAGTTTGTCATGAGCTGGCAGTGTGCATTTGCTGCCCAGAAAGCAAACTTATCTTGAGCTGCATCTAAAGAGGCATGGCCAACAGGTCAAGGAAGGTGATTTTTCCCCTCTGTTCCAGTCTTGTGAGATGTCATCTGGAGTGTTGTGTCCAACTCTGCGTCCTCCAGCATAAGAAGACGACTGCTGGAGTGAGTCCAGGGCAGGAAGACAAAGATATCCAGCAGGTGCAAGCACCTCTTCTGTGAAGACAGGCTGAGAGAGTTGGAGTTTTCAGGCTGAAGAGGAAAAGGCTTCATGGAAATCTCATTGCAGCCTTCCAGTATCTGAAAGGAGCCTATGAGAAAGCTGGAGAGGGACTATAGGGGGAGCACGTGGCAATAGATTAGGTGGTAATGGCTTTAAATTGAGAGGAAATAGGGTTAAATTAGATATTAGGAAGAAATTCTTTACTATGAGGGTGGTGAGATTTCTTCTCTAGGGAAGGCAATTGCAGAGACAAATTGAGCATTGTCTCTCAAACCTCTGACGCCAAGGACAACAACAGACAATTCACATGATCATACTTCCACTTCACAGTTCTAAAAATGGGCAGAATAATCCCTGCTTCCCACAGACTCTCTCTATGTTTTTAATTCATCCCACAGGTTTAGAGCAAAGAGCATAGGGTCTGGTCTTTCTACCAAAGGAAGCACTGACATTATCTCTAAGAAGTGCAGCACTAATTGTGACGATGACAATGATCATGACTGGTGAATATATGGAAAAAAAAATCCAGCTTGACTTTCTCCTTGACCTCAGCTGGTTGTAGTATTCCCTTTGACTCCTAATGCTTAAGGAACAGCTGGTTGTCTGTGAAAGTTTGTTTGTTGGGCTTGAGAATAAGTTCCACCCTTATGTCCAAACTAACAACTAAGAGGAAGAAATTTCTAAGTTGTATTTGGGGAAAATTTATGGAAGAGCAAAAATGAAGTTTGTGGGTAGCACAGTTTGCTTATTAGGCATTTACTAACTTTGAAATAGCAACTTTGAACTGGTTGTGGAGCTCCACTTCAGGTTTTTCAGGAAGAAAAAAGTTTTGCTTTGTGAACCTAATAAATATGGTTGTGGTGGGCACTGCTATCCTGATGCCTCCTTATTCCTATGTATGACACTTATTAAAAACTATACCTAGGCATATAAAAAGATGCTAATTTTTTATTTCAGAATTTGTATGTCCTTGTGTTTCATGAGCACAATTCTTTTAAAATTTTTAATTGAACTCCTGACTATTAAAAAAAATGAGGAAATAAAGACATAACATTTATGACTTGCAGACAAATTCTCTAACATCTTGATCTCTCTCAAAGAAGCAATGATATCAAGATCGCCTTAATCTCTCCAGAAATTTTCCAGTAACAAAGAAAATTAATTCTCTTCCTACAACCAGAATATAAATAGTGTGCAAGCATCTGAAGATATTTTCCAGCTGCTGAGCTTTACAAGTATTTCACAACCTCGGAAGAAGAAGATATTGTTATCTAAACAGCAGTGTTATTAGAGATGATTTATCTCATCCTTGCTATTCAACCAAACTATAGAGTGATTCTTTCCTCCTACTTCCAGGCAATACTGTACATAATATAGAATGCACATGAAAATAGCCTACAAATGACTTCTTGCTACACAGGTCATTAATACTGTAGCAGAAAACTTTGTAGATGAGATAAATGATGGTGTTAGTTACATATTGTCGCATTCCTACTGAAAACTATGCCTTGACTGTCTGTTAGTCTTTTGCTTTATTATTGGAATATAAAACAAATTGGATGTAGCCAGAGTTCCAGGAATCACTTATGGTGGGACAATTTATTGGCCAAATCTTAAGTTTTTTCAAAAGAGGATGAGGAAATTAGTCACATCACCCTTGACTCAGTCCAGCACTCATTCAGTGGAGTTCCATGGATGGAGTCCCTCCTCCAGGAGATATTTGCTCCAGAATAATAGGCACTGAGATGGCTAAAGCCAGGTGAGGCCAGTCCTTACTGTGGTGCCACCCAACAGGGGCATACACTTATCTGCATCACCCTGGCATTTACAATAAAAATGTGTTTCTTTCTCCAGCTTTTAAAATGGAAATATTTGAACTGTGCATATGGTTTGTTTTTATAGAGCAGTTATTAATACTGAGACAGGGAGTATAAACATTAAAAAGGAAAACCAAATGACCGTCGGTATGCTTGATGACTATGGATCACAACAAGCCATCTTGTTCATAAAAATCTTTTTCTGGGTTTCAGACAATTGCTCCCACACTAAATTCTGATCAAGGAAGTCTTTTCATAGAAGGAACTGTACAGCACTTGACCAAATACTTGATGCATGCAGCTAATGAATGCCAGTTTCCTGAGGTATGTCTTCTATCGTGAATTTGTACAATGCTTTAGCAAAATTAATATAGATTAGATTAGCAGTTATTCTGAAATTATAGTTCTTGAGTTTGAAGAGTAAAAAGAATACTATTGAGACAGACTGCAAAGTCTTTTTTTAAAATCCACTGACACATTCTTCCCCTTTTATTTCTGCAAAATGAGTTTCAGTAACTGTTCATTGCCCACCAATCTGTTATGTGTCTTGAAGTAGTTTTTAATAAGGATAATTAACTAAAACATATAGACATATTATGTCAATCAAGTAAACATTAGGTAACCCTTGTTTTTAGGGTCACTCTATTTTGACTTTCTGCAAATTTCATACAAGATCAGTTTATCTGAAAAGTAGCTGTAAGGAAAATATCTGATTTTTCTACAGAAGAGAAATAGGAATTAGCATAGCAGGAGTTGCCACTGGTTTTTCTAATTAAAGGAAAAAACATTACAAGGAAACATACAGTTTCTGACCTTCATTAGGCTGCCTTTTAGCAAAAATTAAAAAGTTTTAAAAATTTTACTTTCTTGGTATTTCCTAGTCAATTTGGCAAAAGCAAAACCACTCCTGTACAGCAAACAAGGGAGGCTAGATAGCACTATGGAGGAAGGGCTGTAGTCACATACAACGATTAGCAAATGGGCTGTGTTTAAAGGTGACAGGGCTATGATCTCACAGAAAAGTTGAAAAGTGCAAAAAGTTGTTAGTCTAGAATCCATTTTATTTTTCTAAAATTGTCTCCAGTCAATATTGGTTTCTTCTGTTTCAGTAGATAATTTATAATTTTTACAATGTTACAAATATACCACATACTTAGGGACCACACTTGCAGAGTAGTTCTTTTAGATTTCCTCATGGAGGAAAAAAATCCGACATCAAACTAATGACCACGCCCTCTCCAAAAAAACCTCACTCTCTTGTTTTCATAAATAGGCTTTCTGAGGGCAGTGAAAAGGTATCATTTCTTGGCATCTTTATTTCCTTTAAGAACTTCAGAATGCTAATGCAGCAAGAAAAATCACCAGAATTAACTTAGCAAGCTTTTTTAGACCTCCTGTTGTATAAAGCAATCCTTTCAAATAGAGTAACATCTCAGCAACCCTACATTAAAATCCCTCCTCCCATGTATTTTTTATTCCTATAAACACACTGAATCCTAAAACTGAAACCATCAGCATGATACAAGTCTAGAACAGAGAGTCCTGAAAGAGGACAGGATTATCATCAGTTCACACCAATAATTAACTATGTGCCAAAATGTTCTCTAGCCCTGAGATGCACTCATGTAGAACAGACCAAGTCCATTACATTCTCCTCATCTCTGAAACATCATGGCCACAGCCAGGTTGACAATTGGAAATGGTCTCTTGGCTGTGTGAATACCCATTCTTAAGCCTGGAAAACTGAGAGCTGCTCTGCCAAACCCGTGAGAGGGAATGCAGCTCTAAAGAAGAGCTGATTTCCAGTACCTAGGAAAATTCTATTACCACATAATTTACTAGTACTTTATAATTGTAACATGAAATGACTAGCAAGTCCTTGAGAAATGCTTAGAGACAGGCAAGAGATAGGTAATATTTAGGATTTTACACATACAGACTGATGATGGACATTGGCATGAAGAAATGTTTCCTGTAAGGCATCAAAATCAACTGTCTCAGGGCAGCTATAACACCATATTTAACCAACACAGCTCTTTTGTGTTAAACACCCTTGATGGAGCCATTTCCTTCTCTATACATGAAGCTTTAATAATATGGGAGCAATAACTAAAGGTTGCACTCATTTTGCATAACATCAGTAAACCAAGATAGATTATTACATTTATACTTTAAGCCTGTAATTATAAACCAAGACTGCTTTCACCAGGGTCAGTGAAAATTTTATCAGAACTGGTGCTTATACTGAAGAAGAGAAGAAGGTGCTATGGCATGAACAGCTAAAATCTGAAATTTTGCTGTCCCCCAAAATGGGAATCAGTTTGGATACTTCATTTCTACCAGCACTAGCCTCTGCTTGGTGGAACAGCAGTCGCAGCATGAAGTGATATTGTGGAAGATAACAACAACATAAAAAAAATATTAACCACCATTAGATAATTAATCTGGCACAGTTGATTGCATTCTGGAGCCACATAATTCTGGCACAGGAAGGATGTCAAGATCATGACTTTTTATGAAATCACCTCTGACCTTGTTTTCACTTTGATCTTCTCTAAATGTCTTATTTTCAAAACTTCATTTTAACAAAATATAAGCAATTTTAAACAAATAATATAATTTTATTGACAGTTGACTAACTAAAGTGCATTTGAAATCAATGTTGCAAAAAGAGCTATAAGTAAAATGACATATCTCAAATCCAACTAATACTTTTTTAATCCTTGGTCTTGGAATATTTATTACATAAATGACAACTAGGGTCAAAGCAAATTGTAGTTTATAAACTCTAGTCTAAGGCATCAAACAAGAATTCATAAACCAAATATAAATGAAAATGCTTAACTTCAGTTTGCTCTATCCCTGGTCTACCTGATGGGGATAAGAAGGGAAGACTGCAATTTTAATGGGTCCAATAAAGTCAGCTTGTGTTATGGTAAAGGAACATAAAAGCTAGATCAAAGCCAGCCTGCCTAACGGGCCTGTCAATACCAACACTGAGGCAGCAGCAGCAGCCCCTGCAGCAGAGCAGTCAACACCAGGAATGCAGGTTGCCATCTGCAAGGCAATCTTCAAGCACTTCTGTTTATTGGTTTGCAAAGACCTTCCTCAGCTCAACGTTAAGCACTCTCTATAGACATAGAAAAAAGCAGAATGTATGGAAAGGGTAGAGAGAAAAACAAATATCATTCCTTTCCTTGTGTGTAAATGTTGAAATGGAGTTTCCAGCTTTCTTTGCCATAAATTCTTCCTTTCATTTTTTAATCAAGTTCTGAAGGATTTTATGACACTTTGCTATCTGCTGGTTCTGTCTTGTTTTACAATTATTTATAAGTGAAAGTTAAAAACAGAGTAAGATGGCAATATACCCCTGGCAGGTAAGTAGGAAAAGGTGTGTATTTGAACACCACAAACGTTTCCTTCATTCTTAAATAAAGAGAAAGGTTTGTACATGATGTACCTCTTCATGTCTTTCAGTGAGATCATCTCCTTATTGCCTAAATCTGGTTTCTAAGAACAAATTTGGCTCTGAACTTGGAAGCAGACCTGCCTGTAGGCTACAGAGATACACTGAATCAGCTCTGGAAATCTCCCTGCTGTGGGATCCTCTGCATCCACATACCTAAAGAATTTGTAGAATCCCAGCTCCCAAAGCATGGGAGCACCTCATAACACTGGTATAGAAGCACTTCAGTTCTCATTTTACTGGTGGGCAAAATATGTCACAGAAGCTACTTTATCTTAGATCAGGCAGGAATTCTGCAATAAAGCAGTAAAGCAAAGCTAAACTTTGGGAATGTGTCAGGTGACCAATTTTGCTAATGAATTTGGAAAAATGTCTGAACCCTCTACCTAGATTGGCTGCTTGGAACCTGTCTTCCATGTGGCAGAACTAGGTCCAGTTTGAGATGTGAGTCATGCAGCCAGACTTCTAAGGCTTCATCTCTGCTGGTAAATACAGCCAGGCCAGAAATCAGCCTCACATACTGGACCCACTGTTGTCCTCATCAATTCATTATAGCCTTGCCCCTACATCTGTTTTGGACTATTCAAAGCAGCTTCCTACGTGATGTATCTTCTCCTAAAAGAACTATTCCTGAGCACCTACACTGGCTAAACTAACCCACAGCTGTCTTTGACTTAACATGTAGACAAAGCCTCAGCAGCCAGTTCCAGCTTGATAAACAGCTTTCCACTCTGTAAGATAATAAGGACACAATTTTGAGGATGGTCTCCTCCCTGCCCTATAGTCCCCAAATACAACAAAATTCTTGATTGTATTATAAGCCCCTTCAGTATTAACAGAGTCTGCTTGAATACTTCTCACCTACAAATGTATACATTTCTCTGCAAAATACATTTATTTATTTTCCCTTAAGAAAAAATTAACAGTCTCATACCAAAGCTCTTCTTGCATGGTTTCAGCAGTCATGCCCCATGCTTGATTGCTGTTCAAGTCTGTGATGGAAGCAGTTGTGGCATCACTAGCAAGGAGCCCTGTCCAGTCCCCAGTCCAGAGGACATGCCACAGCTCCTGCATGGCTGCAGCTAACACACATGCAATCCCCACATCCCAGTTTCCTTGCAAAGCAAACCTGTGCTCACAGTCTTGGTAGGAGCAAGAGCAAATTCTTATCAAAGGACAATCTGAGTAATTGGTAGGTTAGGACTTCAGCCTGCACCAACGCATTCAACATAAAAGCAGAGTGAATGCAGCCTTATAATGCCCAAAATATGGAAAAGTCTGGTAAAGCAACCACAAGGAGAAGCAATGAGCTGTTACTTTGTGTGAGAAACCAGGTCTTATTTGTAGAATACATATTTATATCTATTTCAGAGGCAGTTTTTGCTCTCGGAGGTCCTTTTAGAAACAAAGATTGTGCTTGATATCTGTTTCTTCTTTGGTCTTGCATCACCATGATTTTTTTGAAATTATTTTAACCATCACAGTTGCAGCCAAGCCTCCATCATAATACAATGACATGAAATGATAACCATAAGAAAAATCCAGAAGAGTTAGTGAAGCATACAAATATCTTTCTGGTTTATTTTGAAGTGACACCATTATTCAATCACTGAGAATCTACAAGGTGAAACTACCAAAAAGAACAACAGAATAGACACAGTGTTTGGAATTACCAAATGCAGGACAAAAAAAAAAAAAAAAAGGTGAACAAAGGGAACTAAACATAAATGAATGTAAAGCAAAATGAAACCATATGAATGAGTTGTTCCAGTGTGCAGAGTCCTAAGTGCTTGAGCCAGCTTCAGCTAAAGTACACAAACAGAGCAGTCATTGGAGTTGTTCAACAGTCAAGTCACTTGGAAAAACACAAGCAGCTATAAATCAAACAAGCCACGTGCTTGTGGGCATATTCCACATAGAGGGTGCATTGAGATAGACCTGCAAGGACATGATTACAATAGCCAAGAAACTGAGTTTTGTTTTGCTTTTTTTTTTAATGTTTGGAAAGCACCTAGAACTTTTCAATTGCTACCCAAAAACATGTAGTTACAATAATAACTGCAAGCATGTAAAGACTAAAAATGAATGCCAAGATTAAAAAAAAAAAAAAAAAAAAAAAAAAAAAAAAAAAGGTGGGGGGGAAGGAAATAAGAAAAAAAAAGGTGGAGTTAGCAGATATGAGGCACTGGTCATGGCACATAAATATGTAATGCTGGAACACACTCAAAATCAAATCAAATTTTTACTTCTACTAGGCTGTTATATTGTTACAAAAATACGGAACGAACAGTGACAGGCTCATTTCCACTTCTGGGTTGTGAGTGTTGATAGCTGTATGGTTCTGATGGATAGCTGCAGATATAGGATAAGAAAGCAGGGGAAAAAAAGTTGCTACAAGAAATCACATGGTAGTCTCTAGAATAGTATATTAACCTGAAAGGAAAACTTGGCACATTCCCATTACTATGAAAACAAGGCAGATATCAGCAGACTCTGCTATTGTGGTACTGCTTAGAAAAAAAAGGCTACACTGCAATGATTAAATTCAAAACCAGAGGGTCAGAGATTACAAATGAAAGAGATACAGGTATTAAAAAGATAATATAATTATACACAGTTGTGTCAAACTATTTTCTCCATTGTCCATAAAGTGATTAAATCTTCCCAGGCACAGCAATGAAAGCACTCCAGGAATCTAAAAGTGAGAAAAGTGCTGTTCTGAATTACAAGTGTCCTTCCTACCTACCACCTGAGCTCTGCTTCTGACCACAGCCTAAACTAAAGGGCTGCAAATAATACTTGTAGAGGCAACTTTCATTCTAGCACGAAGTAGAAGTCTCAGCTACCATGTTACAAAACATTATACTCTATCACTTACATTTTTGCACAAATGTGGCATTTACAGCCCTCACATCACAGATGGGAAATGTGTGTCTCACTCCTTGTCCAGACTAAGAGGATTTAAATATTCATCTTTCACCTCCAAGGCACCTGCACCAATTTTTTAGACTAAACACGCTCTATCTTGTCCTTTGTTCTCCACTGAAATAAGGAGTTGAAATCCTGTCATATTTAATTTAGCAAAAGCATTTCAACTGAATTCTAGCACCCAAATTGGCTGCACCTCAGAAGTAAAAAAACAAAAGAAAAAAGCAAAAAAAAAAAAAACAATGGAAGCTTCAGCCAAAACAGCTAAACAAATCTAGTTTAATTTTTCAATTAAAACTAAGATGCTGTGATCTATATTATATCATACAGGGAGATGCCACCAAACTGGAGCACAAAACCTTTACTTTGTTCAGAATGTTTTCTTCCTAGGGCCTAAGTATGGAGGTTACTCATCAAGAATTTGGAAGAAACCATGCCAAAACTATCACTAAAGTACAGTACTTTGTAACCTTCTTCCATGCCCATTCCTCCAGATCACAATGCTCTATCAAATCACTAACTTTGATCACAGAACTTCATTGCTTAGTTATCATGTATACCATGATAGATGGAAAAAAAATCTCTGTACTTTTCTCATTTGTCATTCACATTTTAGTCTGTTCACAGAACAGTAATTGTGGTCTGTGAGTCACAACAGCAACACAAACATCCATGCCATCAACACTTCTAGATATGCCATTTCATGAAACCACTAGCTTTAGAAATCTGAATAGGCAATACTTGGCAAATGTTTGGAAAGCTAGGGAGAAAATTGGTGTGTTCTAGAAAGCATTGTTTGTAATTCAAAGAAAGAAGCTTGGATATTTGTGCTTGAAAAATGTGAGAATTCTCTGTAATGTGATATTTCCAATGGGCACAATGCTTAATATAGTTTTAGAGTCCATTTTCTTTCCTCATTCTGGAGATTTCCACAAAAGTTGAAGACTTCAATCTGACTCCACCAGAAAAGGCTAGTTTCTGAATTACAGCCAGAAAACTCAAATGAGTTTGCCAAAAAAATAGGAAATTATCTTTATAGTCCAAATATAACAGAAACGATGAGGTAAGTTCTGATAAATTCTATTACATGATCTCAAGTGATCTCTGGGTAATATGTAGAGGTCATGCTCGTGCTTGTTGTTTTTCATAAGAAATAATTTGCAGTAAATATTGTTTATGTGAACCAAAGAGTTTCTTTACGATGACCAAAGGACACAAATAGCAGCTATGTTACAAGACTGTTCCTTTTACTCTTACCCTTCCATATCTTTCCTTTATCCATGAAAACAGCATACACTTCATTTCTGTTTTCCTTTAACAAAACCCAGGCTTAACCCCAATTGTTGTAATGTGCCTTCATTTCAGTTGGTACTGATTTTGTTTTTCTTGGATCCTACAAAATCTAGGCACACTGAAACATAGCTTATTTCATGTCAAAATATATTGTGCTACACATGCTAGCTGATCAGGAGTTGCTTTCTCTAAACACTGAGAAGATTTCCTCTTGTTGTTTCAAGATACTTCTAAAACGCATCTCTGAGCTTAGGGCTAGAGTTTGATTAATGCATGATTTCCTCTTTAAAATTAGAAACAGGAATCATGAGTGATGGTTAATAATTTTCATTTGCTCTTCTGCTCTGTTTTCCAAGCAGTCTAATTAAGGCCTGGTTCCCAAGCTTGATTAGGCTTCTTTTACATCTGACTGCAGTTTGCAGATAGTGCTTCCAGGCAGGAACTCATGCTTATTTGCAGTAAATGGAAACAATCTGGGAAGGAACAAGAAGATTGTTTTGGGTTGTTTTTCTCCCCCTCCTTTAATTAGAGAAATTGTAACGTCTCTTGCCGGAATCAACAACATCATTTAACTATAAATGTCAGAAGTGGAGACACAGTAATGAGGCCCCAAGTCACATTTGCTGAATGGCATGTTGTAGTCATGCCATTAGAGACAACTGTTTTACACTTTTACCCAGTCTGTGGGATTGCAGGGCACTCAGTCTATACTGTCTGAATTACACATGTACCATGGAAGCTGCTAAAGGTCTGTACAAACATCCAAGTTAGTCACTGGTTCTCTGACCTGGTGCCTCCTGAGGATACTGGTGCATCCTAGCATTGGGGAAGAGGTCTCTCCTCCTGACTAACAGCTATTCCTAAAACAAGGTCCTAAAACAGCATCAATTCCTAAAACAAGTTCCTGTGTTACTACCATGCCATACAGCTCATGAGGTGCATGTGATACACAAGGTGTGCATCAATTACTTGCTCAGTCCTCAGAAAAAGAGAGACTTTCTCCTCCCCACTCCCATTGTAAAGTGACAGGACACATCCATTTGCTGATTCCACGGATTTGCCCTTTTCTTTCCTCTGCAATGACATGGTTCTCAGTTGGATGATCCCACCCATAGTACAGTCTTCTCAAAAGGTGGAGTCTCTTTGTACCCTGCACTCCTCTGACTCCATCACAGTGTAATGTCCCTGGTATTTTTTAAAAGCTGTTTGCCAGTGATGGTGTATGAAATACATCAGGGCCTCTACCATGATTTTAGTTACATATACCTTGTTCTTACACAGGCACAATTTCTATATTCTCATTAATCCTGTATGGGGCTGTTTTGTTGGTTTTTTAAAATGCAGTATCTTAAGACATGTTCAGTAAGTTCACTTTGTGAAGAAGAGTTAATTTTTTTTTTTCCCCTAAAGGTACCTGCTGAACTGATAAATGCACTTCAAAATAGTTCTATTGGTCACCATGCATCAGCAAAGGAAAATTCCACAATTTTCCTCCACAATTTGCAGACTTTAGATGTGTGATTCAGTATCTCTTGCTACTACTTAGAGTTTTGTGCTGTAAATCCAATGAGCTTTTGGCATAAATGAAATCAAATATTGTGAGTATTAAGTGGATCTAGATGGTACAAACATTGTTCATTTATGTTACCTAAAGGGGTTGTTTGTGCAGAAAGATCTAGACAGCACTCTTTCTACTGATAGAAGCAGACTGGGGCAGATTCTGAGGCATCACATCACAGAGGCAGCTCAATTCATGCCAGCTTCTACAGTCTTCTACAACACAAAGTGTAGAGCAAACCAAAATGAGCATTTAGGACCAGTATTTTAGATACAGAGCTTCAGCTTCAAAGTAATTTGCCAGACCACTTTCCCTCTACTACCAAGTTACTATTACACACAGTTCTAATCAAAGACAGAGTAAAGCCTTAGGTTTCCTCCTTTCTTCCTGAGGCTACTGGCAAGAGTAGTCCCAGAGAAAGAGAAAAATCAGGACCCTGTTTCTCATGCAGTATGCACATTTGATCCAGTAGGACAAGCCATAAGCCAGACAGGACAATACTGACCAAAGGAGAAAACTCTCCTTTTTTTCTTTAGAGGATACAGACAAAGCTATTTCTTGGTTTTCATCTCCTATTATCTAAGCTGAACTCAGGGTTGATGGATGAGGAAGGTTTAAGTGTGTCTAAGAGATGAAGCCTCTTCTTGACTTCGGTGAAGCATAAAGGAAGTACAAATCACACAGTTGGGCACCCAGTTTTCTCTCCCAGGTGAAGGTCATACTCAAGAACTATGTTTCCTTCTCTAGGACAAATTAGAATAGAATAGAATAGAATAGAATAGAATAGAATAGAATAGAATAGAATAGAATAGAATAGAATAGAATAGAATAGAATAGAATAGAATAGGAATAGAATAGAATAGAATAGAATAGAATAGAATAGAATAGAATAGAATAGAATAGAATAGAATAGAATAGAATAGAATAGAATAGAATAGAATAGAATAGAATAGAATAGAATAGAATAGAATAGAATAGGAATATCCTGAGTTGGAAAGGATCCACAATTGAAGTTCAGCTCCTGGCCCTGCACAGGACCAGCTGTTATTACATTTCTAATAGTCTCTAAAGCTTACATACTGTTTGTGAGAGAGAAAAGGGAGATGTTTTATGATATTTAGGTGCCTGAAATCCATCAAAGTTCTGTATTGAACAGAATTCAGACACTCCAAACATGCCCCCAAAAAAAATCTCAAAATGCAGACTGGCTACAAAATGTCAGTATTACCTTAACTTCAATTTCCTTTTTCATTTTTATATTTTTTGCTTAACTTCTCTTTTAATAAATAAATACATATTGTTTAAATCTATTTCTATTAAAAGTACAATAAAATGTGTTTTTACAGATATGAAAACTATAGAGCTATTTCACTGTATTTGTGCATAGAAGAACAAACTTTATTATGTCTTCATATTTATCAACTTATTTTGGTTAAAGAACAACATGACTACCATGATATGGCTATATTTTAGAGAGAGAAACAAATAAAATAGGAAATTCTTGTACTGGGAGGGGATATTAAATGAAAAAGCAATTGTTAAACATTTTGGGTGAATTGCTGAAAGATTAATAAATTATGTTATTGTGTTCAGAACTTACATTTGCCACCTTAAGATCTAAGTGGTTTTCCAGCTAAAACTTTGGGGTGTGTTTGGAGAAAATAAACCATCTGACTTTTGAATGACTCAAAAGTGTAAGTTCTAAGCTACGAAGGTGTTACATACTTTGTCAGCACACATCACACACTTCAGTCTTCTCTCTAATAGACACAAATTCAAGATTACATTTTATGCTTTGTTATTAATCTACTTCATTCTCTTTACATCACTAAGCCATAAGTAGGAAATACTTGTTATATCTGGAAGAAGACTATGTTCCTAGTTACTTCTGGTCCTTTGATATGTGAGGATTTCATTCATTTAAACTAAGTACTTTATCATAGAGCTTGGCACATTGGTTAGGATTGGTACTGGGGTGAGGCTGGCTAATTTTGTTTCTTATTAAAGTTACCCAACACTTTTCATTATAAAGCCTGTTTTCAGCTGCATATCACTTTGCCAAACCTTAAATGTTTGGGCTGAAATTTTCCATGCCAGGTGTCTGCCTGAGGCAGAAATATTTCAGGAAGTTTCATCCAAAATGGTACAGCTGTTTCTGAGAATACGGTTAAAGAAAATCTGTTGTTTAGTAATGTTGAAAAAATACTGGCAGCCTTTTCCTGGAGGAGTCCCAGTGTTTTTATGCAGAAAGTAGAAGTTTAAAGTTTGGGGTGACAGGAAAACGGAGAGAGGGAAGCTGACTTTCTATCAGTGATGTATGTCTGCATAGGAATGTTCAAATTTAATGTTTAAAATTTTCAAAAGTCAACCTATTAAACATATTCAGCAGGGATTTGCAGGCTCAGTGTCTTGGACTCTAATCTCTACTGAAGTCCCTCTACTTGTTTCTCTTTTACACTTTCTGTGGCTAAATCCAGCCAACAGGAAACATTACAACAAAGAGACATGAAGCACTTAGGCTTCATAATGCAAAGCCTAAATTCAGGCATTGTGATTCCACAAAGCCTAAATTCAGGCATTGTGATTCCACAAAAGGAGGGTCCTCACTGGGTATGACACTTTCTTGTTACACTTTCTGCTCACCCAAATGCTCATGTACTTTATGAGGAAAGAAAACTAGAACTACAGGGGATAGCTTGATCTTCCTTGCTGTCTGTTTCTTCCATCCATGCAAGATGTGGACACAGGAAGGGGCACTGAAAAAATTTGGGGACTGGTAACTGGGACATGGAAAGCAGGAGCAGTTGGGGATGTCTGTGGACACCCAGCTACACACTGGCTGGCCACAGGGAGAGAAAAACAGACCTGCCATGGAGCCTGGGAGGGGATGTGGAGCTGTGGAAAGCATGGGGATATGGGGACTGGGAGCCATGCAAAAAATAAGGAGAATTAGAGGAGAAATGTGGCAAAATTGAGAGGAATATGATGAGGGGGGGAAAAAAAAGAAAAAGAAACAGAGAAGGATAAAAGCAGGAAAAGAAGCTTGCTGGAGGGAAGGCGTTAGAGGGAAAGCTGGAAAACTCATCCTGGACATGGAGAATAGAAGAGGTGGCTGATGGAGATTAAGTATAGAGACAGGCCTGGAGCAAAGGGAATCTCGGACTGGGTGCCAAAAGCAGGAAAGAGAGTGGCACACAGGCTTGGCAAAGGGCAGCAAACTCAGAAGGATGGGATAGAAAGAGCTGTAGGTGCTCAGCAGTGTTGTCTTGTGGAGCAAATCCAGGTGCAGCCTGCATATCTGCAGTAGACTGAAGGCTACTGCATGTGACAGTAAAATTCAAAGAGACAGGGCATAATCTAAGTACCATCTCACAACCAACCTACTTAATCATTATTAATTACATTCCTTGAGAGTTTTTGTTCTCAATCCATCTTCCAGACCATTTCAAGTTTAGGGCTAGCACAAGCCACAGATTGCACTCAGTTGTTGCTATATTTGAAGGCAAGCTCCACAGAGGGAAAAGAATATTTGGCTACATGGCAGCAAATTGTGCACACACCCAGAACCAGAGGATGGGCCTTGGTTCACATTATTTACTAATATAGACATTGCCTAAAGCTATAACTGTACTGCTGAATGAAAAAGGGCCAGGGAATGACTCAAGTACTGAACTGCTGATTGCTCATGCAGATTAAGAGTTAGCTCACTCTCCCAGTCTCCCTTTCAGACCACTAAGCCTGGTAAACATCTTCAGAGTGGTCCTTGGTCATGAATGTGAGCAACTTTATGTCACTTTGTTTGGGCACAAATCAGCAGGCTCTTTTACTCAGTGCTTCTTGAAATGAGTCCACTGCCAAAAAATAAAATCAAACCAGAAAAAAGAGATGAGTACAACTGAAGTTATCAAGACTGTCAGAATGTACCAAGTAAAAATAATTACTGCTTTACAGATTCAATATTATGGTCCCGTTTTGACTTTAAAACGTTGGATTAATAAGGGAAAGGCTTGTGAAAATAAGAAGTAAAAACAAAGGCAATCCTGAACACTTTAACAGACAAAACCCAGGCCCTAATTTTGCTAAAAATAGA
The DNA here is from genome assembly GCF_029582105.1 of Oenanthe melanoleuca. Lineage (NCBI taxonomy): Eukaryota > Metazoa > Chordata > Aves > Passeriformes > Muscicapidae > Oenanthe > Oenanthe melanoleuca. The sequence continues at coordinate 66,861,687 of NC_079333.1, read as the reverse complement.
AGAAATCAAGGCACATACCGACAGGTATTGTGCAGTGACAAAGTATTCCTTCAGCCCTTGAGAGCAAAGCACAGCTGACATATTGTCCCAGGTTTTGTAAATTGTGAGCTTAAAATACAGCTAAGGATATCAACACCTGCCTAGCTGATCTTGTATTAAATCCAGGCAGAAGCTGTCAGAGCTGCACTGCAGTGTGGGCAGGCCTATGCAGGAGCTGAGGATAGCCTATGCAAGCTTTTATGGCATACTAAATCCGTGTGGAAAACGTTCAGCCCACACTCCTCTGCTTGCCCACTGATATGAAGCATGTTTGGCAGATCAAAGCCAATATTAGGGATGAATACCGATGGTTTTTTTAATAGATTTGATCTCACAGACCTGGCGAAAAAATACATACTGTGCTCCTGAAAGCACAGGTACAGAAAAAAATGCCAGAGGGCATAGAGGAAATGATACATGTCAATACAAATAACTATCACTCTGGGTGAAATTCCAGTCCATGAACTTCATTAATTTGGTGGTAGCTTGCCAGACTGCAAATCCCACCAACAGAAATGTAACAAGCAATAAAACAGAGGATTCAGTCACTCTCTGTGGAGCTTCTCTTCTTCTTTGTTTCCACTATTCCTCTGAGCTACAGTTAACCTATATATATTTATCCTCATCCTGAGCTGTCATCATGAAGTCTCACCTTATACCATAAGGGTAATAGACAAAATGCACAGTATTTTGGAGATTTCAACAATACTAAAAAAAAAATTAATGCTACATTTAATACAGCTACCAGACAAGGTAAGTCATTCAAATACGTAAATTCAATGCTATACAATGCTATTAGGATTCATGAAAGCCACACCCAAACCTTCATCTGAAATATATGTGTATCTATTCAAAATTTGGTGCCAGATAAGGCTCCCCATTGACCATCTCAGGAGGAGTACATATACTGGCAGGTGGCAGAGTAAAAGTAAAATCATGGAGGTTGAGAAAATAAGTATGCGAGTGCTGTTTAGATGATATGCAAGAGTTGACTGGTTGTTCCCTTGCTTTCCATGAATTGCACTAGCAAGATAACCATAGCACTAAATTAAAACATATATTATGGTAATAATATAAGTGTTTGAAAGTTTACTTTGCCACAGGCCTTCAATAGGTTCTTCATAATAGAGTAAATTTATAACTTTCAATCACCAGGTGCTAAGATTTTGAAAGGAAAATTATGAACATTCTCAAGAAAAACTACACAATGAAAGTTTCAAGAAATAAGAACTTTTGAAAATCAGGCCATTTACCAAAGAGAAAAAGGACCTTGTGGTTCATCAGGTTGGTTTTCCTGCTGTTACAGACATCCTCATCACAAGATATCCTTCACGAACTTATGAAGTTGAATTTAGAGAATGTTGGGCTGTTTGTTTATTCAACCTGTTCTGGATCTTCAGTATTACAGCAGTTAAAAACTGTCTTCTGATTTGCATGTATTTCTGGTTATTTTACTTGCATCTAGTTTTCATCAGCCCTCATCACAGCTTTTCACCTTTCTGGCACTAAGCTCTTAACACATTTAGAGACAAAAATTATATCCTCATCCCAGTCTTCATTTCAGTAAGTTAAATACCATGCCTATTCAGTTCCTTCTCAGAAACTGCATTTCCCCAGCTCTTTTGTCTTTCCTGGCTCCTTCTTGTTTCAGTTTAACACATTTCTAAACATGCGGATGGTCAAAACTGTAAGTAAGGCGAAGGAGACCCCACCAAAACCTCATCTGAGTCTGCATCTCTGATATATTCTATGTGTCATATGCCATTTTCAGTACTGGATCATATTGCTGTGATTAACTAGCACATCCTCCCTTCCCTCTCAGGAAGACACCATGCTGATAATAACAGGAATTATTAGAATCCTTTTTCTTCAGGTTTGTCAGTCTGTCAGCTCTGCCTGTATCATTTAACTGTGTTGCAAATGCCTCATTTATCAACACTTTATCAACAAAGCACAAATTAGAAGATTAAATAAAACCACTCTCAAGCATGATATTTCTTATACTTCTTGAGGAACCTTTGTAAATACATTTTTTCCCTTTTCAACACGACAGGTTTAATTTCCTTAACTGATCCCTCCCCAAATTCTTAACTTTAGTCCTTAATCTCTGACAGTTTAACCACATCCTCCCTAACTTAGTCCACATTTTACTCTTCTCATTCCTCTTCCCTGTTTCTTTCTGTGCACATTTCTGCCCTCTTGTATTCCTTTATCCATAGACACATACCAAAATTAGGTGTTGATTTTTAGCAATTTTATTTCAGCCTTTTCTCATCATTTCACAATATCTAGTTATCAATTCAGACATTTTACCTCAAGGTATTAATCCTGAACCATCACAGAATCACAGAACATCCTGAATTGGAAGGGACCCAGAAGGACCATCAAAGTCCAACTCCTGGACCTGCATTGGACAGCCCAAGAGTCACACCATGTTGTTGAGAGTTTTGCTCAAACACTTCTTGCACTCTGTCAGGTTTGGTGCTGAGACCACTTCCCTGGAGGGGTCTGTTCCAGAGCTCAACCACTCTCTGGGTGAAGAACATTTTCCTGATGTCCAACCTAAACCTCCCCTGACACAGCTTTGGGCCATTCCCATGAATCCTACCACTGGTCACCAGGAAGAAGGGATAGATGCCTTCCCTGACCACAATGAGATTACCCCCACAGTCCCCTCTTCTCCAGGCTGAACAAACAAAGTGACCTCAGCTGCTCTTCATATGCCTTCTCCTTCACCATCTTAATGGATCTTCTTTCAATGATCTCTAAAAGGTTAATATCCTTGTCTATGTTTGTGAAGTGACCAACATCACAAAGAAACTGGCCAACGTAATTTCTGTACTGTCTTTTGCTATTAACATATTTTTTAAAATATATTTTTTTTGTCCCCCACAATACTGGCCAGTTTCAACTTTAAATGAGCTCTGGTCACATGAATTTTCTCTGCACATTTGTGAATATCTTCTAATCTCATAAATGAGCTTTCTTTTTTTTCTTTGATCATCCTTACTGTGAATTTACAATGGGAAAGTAACAGGAGTGTGAAAAGGTTGTCAGGTTGTCATTTTCTGAGCTAGGAACAGAACTGGAGATTGCAAAAATAAGGAAAAATCTATAGTATCACCCTATCCCATACTTGACTGCAGAAAATAGAATGTCTTAGCTATGCTGCCTCTAAGCTACTTAGTATCATTTACAGTTTTGTTTTGGGTTTTGGTTTTGGGTTTTTTTTCTTTTCTAATTTGGGGATTTATTTATTTGCATATTTATTTATTGTTGGCTGTTTGGCTTTTGGCAACGTCTAGCTGGCAAAAGTTGTCATTCTATTGGCATTTCATCTGCTTAGATTTCATCTATGCAACAAACTACTCAGGAGGGATAACCACCATTTTTTCTAGGGGCTACAGAAACACTCAACCATGCTACATTTCAGTGGTAAACACAGCCATAATCACTCTATTCTTTATCCAAGAAACAGGAATGTGGAATGAAATATAAAGTTATTAATACAGAATTAATTGTACAAAACGGTACAATGCAATGCAACATAATAATAAAGCAAAACAATCCCTAAAGAATACATTTAATCATTTCTATATCCTCCAATTTATGTGTGATCAGACTTATTTTCAAACTGGGCAAAAACATCATTCTTTGAGTTCAATCCCATATGCCAAATTTCAGTCCAGAATGATTTTTTTTACAACTAAGTTATAAATCCCGGAAAACAGAGGGAAATAATGGAAACACTGACTACAATATCATAAATAAAAGCCTTCCTCTGAAGGATTTCCAAGATTTCCAGTTCATAAGAAGTTTAATGTTTCAACAGAGACTTACACTGAACTTCAAATAATGACACACAACAAATTTGTACTCTAAGTACTGCAAATAAAGTAAATTTATTCATGATGTATTACTGGTAACTGTTTATGTCCCAGAAGTGAAAAACACCAAGCTCAAAGGCAGCATGATAGCTTATATCCTGTAAAACCACACATTTATTTCCAAGACTTCACTGCAGCCAGAACTCAACCAATGCCATACTCATACCAGTAATAATGTTTCTATTGTAAAATAAACATTATATTTTTCATATCACTGGGTTTTTTAATGTGCATTTTGCATTTGTTTCTTCCACAAGATAATTTTGTATAAATTTATTCTTTTTTTCCTCTTAGCCTTAACCTGCAGAAACAGCTGTTCCACTTGTGTTTTCCTGTCTTTAAAGGACTGTACTTACTAAAAAAATACAGTCATCATGGGGAGGAATTTTTACACTTGTTTCTGTTCTGGAACTGCTCTTTTCTCTCAGGTTAAGTAGGATACATGATCTAGTAACTAGTAACAGTTTCCTGGAATTTTTAATTTTCATCCACTACTTAACAATTAACATGCAGCTGTCACTGGTTCTATTGATTTTCAGTGGAGTGGAGGTTAAATTTCTCTCTTTTTTTGGTAATGCCTAAACCAATGTTATGTTGATACTAAACTGTTAGCCCTCTATAATTTGGAACCATTTACATTGTGCCCTGCTACTCTTACCATAACATATAAGAAAGAAAAAGTAACATGAAAATTTGCATAAAGATTGCAGCTTCAGACTTGAAAACAAAAACTCTGAACTATTCTGCCTTTGGCAAGACAGTGCTTAAATTTGTCTGTTGTAACAAAAAGGGTGCTCTAAGGTGTCAGCAGAGAAAAGGCAGACCACAGCCCAGACTGCACAGAAACATTAAAGCTGGAAAAGCTAAGACCATCAAATCCCACCACAAACCAGCACCACCATGTTCACCTCTAAGCTGTGTTACCAAATGCCACAGCCACATATTTTTTTAACACTTCCACCACTTTTCTGAGTACACTGTTCAAATGCCTGACCACCTTTCACTGAAGAAACTTTTTCTAACATCCAGTCTGAGCTTCCCCTGGCACAGTTTGAGGCTGTTTCCTCTTGTCTTGTCACTTCTTTTTCCTTCTTCAAACACTCATCATGGAGAGAAAGCCAGTTAATTCTGAACATCTGTCCCTGACCACTGACAAGACAGGAAACCCAGGGCCACAAGATTCTAATCATGAGCACTTCAGCTAAATATCTAAAAAAGGTGGAGTGACCTTGAGCTCACTAACTCAAGTGGGTGATTAGAGAGGCACTAGAGCAGCTTCCGAGGAGTGTCCCAATATTAAGAAGATATTTCAGCTCAGTGGTTAGTACAAGCCATGCTGGAATGCCAGTTGCCCCATTAACTTCTCATTACTTCTCAATTTCCGTTTCAAGTCCTCACAAACATTCATACTGTCATGACTGATTGTTACTGTGAGAAAAATGACTATCCTTATGCTGAAAGGTGTTTCACAACAGCATATTTGGAAACCAAATGAAGTGATCTGAATAGAAATCCAATGTACTTGGAGTCAGCTGGAGATTCTTTTTTCCCATGTCTTTTCCTTTCAGCATTTCAAAATTACATGTAACAACGTTTCCCTTGAGCTGTGCAATGATTCTTTATTGTTCTTCATTGCCTTTTATCAGGATCTTCAAGCAGGTTAAGAAATCAGCATTTTCTAACATTTTTGAGGTATGCAGGTAGGATTTTCATAACTCTGGCAGATATCTTTCATGTTTATCATTAGAGGAGCAACTACCCTATGGTTTTGACTTGGCCATCTGTCTTAGGTCATCACCAATATTGCAGAACAACAGAACAGGATATGAATCTGTGCCTCAACTGTCATATTTACATCTCAGTTTACTAAGGAGCACATACCTTCACTGCAATTTAATCCAGTATTCTGCACAAATATGTTCGCAAACCGTGGCTACTGACATGGCTCATATCCTATCCTTCCTTACCTCCTGTTGGGGAAGTAATCCTTTGAAAAGAGATAGCAAAGACATCTGGGTGCTGTCATGCTTTAAGCTACAACAGCTAAATCTGCCAGTACTTAATCTCTCCGTGCCCACACTGAGTTTGGTGGGGTTTGGATTAGCCCTTAAATAAGGAAACTACAGTACAGGGAATTTATTTGGTCTGAGGTCACACAGAAGCTGATATAAAACAAAGGAAGAATTGCCAGAATAAGAAATTGCAAAGGTAGTAGTTAAGCAACCATTTACTTTCCAACTATATAAAGAGAATATTTCCTAAGCAGTATAATATTTTTATTGACATGGTTAAACTTTTTTTTTTTTTAATACACACAAAGGTAAACTTTGCTTCTTAGTTAATAAGACCACTAACAGTGTCATCGAGTTAACCACACATATATATCCTTTTTTTTCAAACACAGAGAGGTTATGTGCAGCAGTAAGGAAAGGGTAAAAACCACAGCTGATTTTGGCCAAAAGTTAAACTTGTAACTGAAAGCTGAAGTACTTAAACCTACCCTTTCACAAAGATTTATCTTCTGCAACAAAAGCAAAATTCTCCACTTTTAGCACTACTCAAGTCATTTATAGAGTAAACATACATTATTATATTTCTGCTAAAGCTATTTGCATTCAAAATATACTTATTTTATTCTAAATTAAGCCATATGCTGCTGGTGATTAAAAAAAGTTCTTCCTCCAGCATTGAAATAAATCAAAGTGAATGTTCATATATGTAAATTACTGTAGAGTTCCTTTTCTTCAGCTGATCATTTCTTCCTATGTAGATCTGCTGTTCTGCTTCTGAGAATAGACCTTATTAACAACACTAAAGGGAAAAAAAAAGATATCTTTCAGCAAGAGCCTCCTCTTTGCCAAACCTCTCAGGGTTTGTCTCCAAGGACTTTAAAAGAAAGGAAAGAATGAAGAACGGAAACCATAAAGCATGCATTACTGCTATCATCTAATTGCTGAATGAATAGCACAGTTGTTTAGTCTGATTGCACTAAGCTAGTTATCCACTGCAAGCCTCATTGACAAAAAGGGAATCTACACAAATTATAGGGAAATTCAAGCACTAAAGGAATGTTTTGGTTCAGAGGTTTGCAGTGACTATTGGCTTTGGTTCCTGGCATAGTTTGCCTTTGCCATATGAACTCTCTTGGGCTGGGTCAGCCCAAAGCTTTCCAAAAAGCCTGAGAAGAGGACAGACTTCCTTGTCATCTGTATCCCATAAATAAATTAAAGTGATGTTCTCCAGTCAGAGTTTGTTTCTTGGCAGGCTAATCTGCAATCAGAGAAAGAAAAGCTCTTCATTTGTGGACTCTAACTAAAGGAAGGAAGTTTTTGTATGTGTATTCACCAGAGACCAAAATATTAAAAAGTTGAAGAGGAAAAACATATGTTGCAGTACCCCAAAAACTAAATGGATAAAAAAATTGCATTAGAAACATGCCCTCAGTTGAAATTGTTCTAAAACAAAGCATTCCTTTAAAAGGAGAAGGCAAAATAGTTTCACCACTACCACATTATTACAGCATAAGAACAGGTTTTTCAGGCTTTTTTTTCCAAATTTGTACCCTCTATACAGAAATAGAAAAAAAAAATGAAACAAGCTTAATATGCCAGGTTCCAGTGGGATTGCACTCTCCCTCTTTTCATATTGCAAAATGTATGTATGTGGGATGACAAGGATATGGATCACACTTCCCTGCTATTTTTATGACAGTGCAACCAAGAAGTAATTGCAGCATGTATGAGCAGTGCCATGAGTATATTCAGCACACTTTTCTGAACTCTCTATTTCAGCCAGAAAAGACATTGCAGCACACAGCAGCTACACTTCTCTTGCAGCCTACTCAAAACTCCATCAGACTCTCTCTTTCCATGTAACTACCAGCATTCAGGCTCATCTCTCTACATTCTCAGACTACTTCTTTCAAATTGTCTTGTGTTTGTGTTACTGAGGTGAACTTTCTATAGCTATTAATTCCTTATTGTTAAATACCTAAATCTCTATGAGACCTTATTATACCCATCAAAATAAACAGATTTTTTTTTTTTTTCCCTGCACTGAATGATTACAGAATAAAATTAAAGTAGGAACATGGTAAGACACTGCAGATAGAGACAGCATTTTTCTAGATGGACTTCTGGGAGCCTCTGATATTTGTAGAAAATATTAACACTGTTCCCAGGTCAAACACTTCCCTATTCTGGGACACCCAGTGCCTGGCACAGCTGGTATGGGGCCCTACTCTCCATTGTCCAAAACAGTGTTACTTGTGTTACAGATGCTGCAGACTGGCAGGTGAGACAGGGACTTCACTGAATGAATAACATAAAGCAAGTAGCAGAAATGCTAAATGGTTATTGACTTATAATGCCTAAAAAATTTTGCTCCAGCATAGCCACAGCAGCCACACCAACAAGCCATTCTAAATACCAGAAAGATTTGAGAACTGTTTCTCTTGACATCTGTATCAACCACTGTAACATGTCTCTGGGAATAAGTATTATTTGAATATTAGCTGCATTGTATTTGAAAATGTTTTATCATCTTAAATTTGGAGCCTTTTAAAACTACATTATAAAATGCATTAAAGAAAACTGAGAAATAAATTAAATCAAATTTAGATCCTATTAAATTCAAGTTAATGGAAAATGTACTACTGGCTTTACTCAGATCCCAATGAGACCACAGATGTCTCATTTTCTTTCCAAACTCTATTGTTAAAAAATTTAGTTTCTCTTTATTTCCACAAACCAGAAATAACAATCAAAGTATAATGATTATAACCAGGAACTGACTTTATGAACACAATAAATACACAACTACAGAATTTTACTTTCCTATGTTTCCGTTTACTGGCTTTTGCAGGTATATTCATGTCAGTTCTCCTCTCTAAATCCAGTTGAGACAACTCTAATTTAAATATTTATATCCACCAGAATCTTTTAATGTAAATTGTCTGTCTTTGGAATTACCTTATTCATTCCAACAGAGTTTCAATGGAGTAGGAAAGCATGGCTGTGAAGGGTCAGGTATGGAAATTGAAGGCAATTAGCTGTAGGTGCTGGCTTTCTGAATGCCTTACAGACCACCATGCACATATTCTTCATTTAAAGAGGAAGATTTAATAATTAATCTTAAGTTTTTGGCAAGATACAATCTAGGCAAGAGCTTAATGTGTTTGAACCACTGCTCCCCATCTTGAAACAGGAAATTGGATTTCTGTTTCTCTCTGGCTGAGACTGTGGAGTCAATAATATTTCTCAGGGAACTAAAAGAAGTGCTGGTGATTCTGATGTTTTCAAGAGAAGGGTCTGATGCAGACAATCATGGTTAGGATATATCTCCTGTGCTGCATGACATCATTTCCTCATGTGCATACTCTAACAGTGCCTGACTTCATCCCTCAGCAGTTTGGGGTTAGCAGCTTCTTTAACATGCCCTGGCTCACAGTCCCAAACCTTTGGGGCTGAAAGAAGGAATGTTTTCTGAAGGGTTTTCTGTGCCTCTTACATAAGCTCTGAGTAGCATTTCGTACTATCTTCATGAAAGGGTCCCTGGTATTTGGGATATGACATTTCTCAGTCTCAAAATCACTGTCCCCTGGACCCTGCTGAAACCCTTTTGCTTAAAATCCTCTACTAAATATTGAACAGCAGTGTTTGACTGAAGGCTACTTTTACCTTCCCATGGTGAAAGTAAGAAAAACACTTTGCATCCACAGTGGCAGTAGAATTGCTATTGTCTTACCCCTGGCAACCTGCCTCCCAAGAGAAAAGAGAGAAAACTGCATTGTCTGTGGAAGGAGTGAGAGGTGGAGTTCTGGGGAATTCCATCATCTCCTTTGTCCTGCTGATAGCTCCTCTGGGATGGCTGCATCTCCTGACTCTCCTTCCTCCTCAAATCCCTGTTTATATGAACATGCTACATAGGAATAAAGGAGGGGGAAAAAAATCCCATTTTGGCTATGGGATGACAATGAAAGGCTGCTAGGTTTGCCCATAGTGGCAGGGATCATCATTGCCTCAGCACTTCATTTTCTGTACAGTCTGATTCTGCTGTAGTGTTCAACTTTCAGGTTTTTATATGTTTACATTCCTATTTTCATGGTGAATGAAATGCTTCTCAGAGTAACCCAAGTAGATCAGTGATAGTAGAAGAAACATCACTTCAGTCTCTATTATGTCACATAATGAAATTTATTTTTTTTTTAATATTAAGTCAGCGTTACATGAATACTTACTTTGGTAGAGTACTAGAAATATCACCCCTTGCACATGATTTTACACAAATATCCTATCCAGTAAACCCTTTTGCTGTTCAAATTTATATGAAAAGCCTGAGTTATTACTTTGTAGTATACCATGTTTGGCAATATACCATATTTTGTAGAATACCATATTTCTCACCTTTTTTTTGGTAAAAAGGAACAATTATAGAAGATGCACAGCTCAGAATTATATTCAGTTTTCTCAGAGCAAGGTTTCTGATTTCTATCTGAGCTACAGAAAGGAATATACCACTGGCAATTTTAGTAGTTAGGTAGGTGCTAATCGAATTTATGAACTCTGGGATACACAATTAAAAATCAATACATTAAACTTGTTCCTTTCCAAATCTTCAGAGAGCTTTTGCTCCTAGTTCTATGTGAAAATTAAAGAGGAAACATTTTACCTGATTGTACTCATTCATATGTTATTAAGATACTTAGTATTTTTCTTGAGGCCTATGACCAAAAAACCACAACAACATCACTGAAAACATTCAAAGAGGTGGAAATTTCCTGTCTCAGAAGTTAAAGACCTAATTTTGACAGTCTGTTTCTGAAGAGCAATGATACTTGCGCATGTAAACTAATTTATGGCATCTCCATTTTTTGACATTTAATGTTATCCACTTCTAGACTCTGAGACTTACAAACAAGAAAATGTGTAGCATGTATGTTAATTATTATTAATCTAATTTAAATAAAATTACTAAATGAAAAATACAAGTCTTTTATTTTTCCTAGCTAGTGATTTTATTCAAACCTGAAGTTACCCAGGGGCACATTTGTCCAAGATGCTACCTCATATTTTGCCCATTACTCCAAAATTACTCCATGATGATAGATCAGATATCTTTCATGCCCCAAATATGAAGAATTGCTTTTATCTAACTGATTCTGCTCTCAGTTTTGAGTTTGGGAGTAACAAAGCCAATATAAACTTAGTTCATAGTTCAGTAATTAATTGTTTGGAAACAATTCATTGTAAATAGTTTTGTATTTATAGCTACTGTGAAACAATGAAGATAACATCTGAGAAGGCTCCAAGTGAAGCAGGAAGACTCTGCAAAGGATGTGCTATTGTCATTATTAATAAAGCTTCTGTCTGACTGCAGCACAAGGTGAGAGATTAGTATCAGCTGCGTCCCTGGAGGGACGAGACAATGCAGAGCTGCAGTGGAAAGAAGAGCAACACACCCTTCTGAGACAATGTACGTGGAGGATGAAGCGTCTCCATGGTTTGTTCAGTTCCATTTGCACAAATGTCATGGCAAAAAATACCTTCGCTATTCATGTATAAAAATATTGCACAGCATGTCTGTAATTTTGTATGGATTCCCAGAGCAGATCTTTTGGCCAAACTGCATTTATTCAGCGTTAGAAGAAATCCTTCTTTTTGTTTTGCATTAATGTCACAAGCTTGCATTGTGACTTCGTTAATGAAGGTAAAAATGCTCTTTCATGTGGACACGCTGGACAATAAATTCTGAGTAACCTGCAATCCCTTCAGAAAACATCTACAACTTTATTAAAGAATGTTCTTATAGGACAAAACAACAATAAATAAACCAAAAATAGCAGGGCTGATGAGTATCTCTTCCTGATTTTCCAAAAATGGGAAGATTTAGTAAAACTAAACCGGATGACAAAACCATTACTATTTCTGAGAATAAACTACTCTCCAGCCCGATATGTAGAAGAGGAAATTGCTATTGCTGTGAGTATACATTTTTTACCCTTCATATAAACAAGCCTTAAAGAGGGACAGGATGTGAGCACACCCATCCTCTGGTGAGTACACTAAATCATCATGCAATTCTTTTGCTCTAGATCAATAAATCTCAAATTCTCTAGACAAATAAATACAATAGGGAGGCTAGGAACGAGCTCTTAGGGGTGGCAGTTTCTTAATCCAACACAGTACAGCCAAACCAGAAAAACTCACTGTTTGTTCAGTGGCTTCTTCAAGGTCACCCATGCTCTGTCTACTGTGTCAGAACAAGGAGAGATCTCTGGTTTTATTGTCACTGACTAACTTGCACACAGATTGCTAGAGTCTCATCATTTCTATAGTGCATGTATCTTGGAAAGGTTGGCATAGCTAGGAACAGAGCCAAAGAACTAGTGCAGACAAACAAGGGTTAATTGAAGATAGGATTGTTAAGGAATAACTGCTTTGAATATGCAATAATAATGATTACAAACAAAAAATGAACTAATCATTTGAGGCATGTTTTGTCTGTAAATACCAAACCAATATAGTCATGTTTCAAAGGCTAAAACAAGCCTAATTTATCATTCAGTCTTCTATACAACCCTCTCACAGCAGCCTATAATTCACTGAAATATAAATATTTACACATAAATATATAGACACACATATTGACTTGCAACAAAGGATTCAGTTCTTCAACTCTGTCTTTGGCAAGCCTTTGTTTAGCTGCATAGAAATAACGTTTGTTCTTCTGAGAATACGTGCAAAAGATAAGGTATGGTACAAAGACTGACAACACCTACATGGCAAAAAGACCTGAAAGGCGATCTAAAAAAAAGAGCATATGGAAATACACTGTACACACTATAAAGTGCATTACAGTGTGCATCTTATTTGAGTTTTTCCATTGCAAGGTACCTTCTCTTCCCATTTGACATACTTAAAATTTACAGAAAACATCAACATCTTACATAACATTCAGATAAGAATTACTATATTGAAATTCTTGATTAGCATGGCAGAGGATGTTTCATATGACAGGATACAGAAAATCCTAATAGCCTGGGCTATTCTGCTCTCCTATTCCACTGTCTCCTTGTCCTTAAATTATCAGTTATTGTCATCGATCATCTCGCCTTCACTATGCATCCAAAGTCCTCATTCCTGTGGTTCATCCTCCCTACTGCACACCCAATTTTCCTGTGGCCAAATTCACTTCCCCTCCTCTCTTGCACTTCTCCAAGCCTTCCCCAGCTCCCTGCTCCCTACACACCATCACAGCCCTGTCAGTTCTTTAATCTTGTCTTTCCCAACTCTCAGCCTCTCATTGACCTTCCTAAGGAACTCTTGCCAGCCACCACTTCCCCTTCCCTCTCCTCCTCTGCCTCTTCTGCTGGTGAATCGGGGTGGGAGAGGAGGAGCAGGAGATGAAAACAGGAGACAGCCTGTCTCCCTGCCAGGTGGCCATGTGGAGGCACAGGGCTGTGCAGTGCTGGTGGTGGGGGCTGAAAATCTGCTGAACACATGAGGAGCTGGGAACACTCGAGAAAGGAAGCCATCCAGAAGGGAGACCAAGTGTAGACATCATCAGTGCACACCATTTGGCAAACTCATAGATGCTAAAAATTGAAAAGCAGGGGGAGGAAGCTGAGTTCCTGCTAAGTCATCTTGTGCAAAATATGTGTCAATCACATATTTTAAATATGTGATCAATCACATGATTCTAAATCACTACCTGATCTGAACAGTAGCATTTTGTAGCTTTGCATTTAGTAAATGTAAATGCTTTCCATTTAGTTCTCCATACTCCAAGAGAACCCAGGGTCATAAAATAAGCATGCACTTACAATAATATATATACATTTACTTTAACACATTGTGGTTAGCTCTTCTTTAAATTTCTATAAAGGTTTTACCTACTTGTTATTGAAAATGACACTATCCTTTTCCTCTAACTGAAACATAACATGCCTAAGAGGATTGAGAGTCAGTTTTCAGGTTTATTTATTATTCTTTTTGATGAGAGGTGGTTTGAAATGAAATAACTCCTGACAAGCTCCTTCCTTGTCATTTGTTCTTATTTGGTGTGGGTGAAGGAGGTAGGGGGGTGAAATCTGCAAAAGTAGATTTTGTTTTGACAGAAAAAACTCTTTCCCCAAATGAGAAAGAAGGATGTTGGAAATTAAGATTAGTCTCGTGTGTGTGGACAGACCATACAGTTATCAAGAATTATTCCATATGCAGAAGTTACATATCAATGACCTAATTTGTTAACTGGCACCCAGTCAAACCTCAGAGCCACCCAAGGTAGAGAAAAAAATATAACCAGCTTGCTGATTCTTAGCCAATCTTGCTTTGTTCTTCTTTCATTCAGAGGGAAGGCCTTTCAAAAGCACTTCATTTCTCTGCTACATGTATTCATATTCTCTTTTGACATTCATTCAGTTGCATAGCAAAGAATTTTATGCTCAGCCACAGTAAAACGTGTATAGACAAGCTCAGCAGGACTTTTCATGTTGTGCTGTCAACACTACACAATGCCAGCCCTTTTCAAAATATAAACTTCATGATGAAAAAAGCTCAGACTTTTGGAGCAATTGATACCTAGTGATACCAACTGGGGACTTTGCATTACATTATAAGGTTAATGGCTTTGAGAAACACTGATTCTGGGGATGGAGGTACCATGAATACAAATACCTGACATGCATGAATTTCTCTCAGTTATTAATCCCAGACCTATGACTTTGATATCTTCTTATGTATTTTATAATTTAGTAAAATACAGATACAAAAAAAAATTCTCATGTGTGAAATTCTGAAGGGTATATTTTGCTGTGTAGCACCTTTGTCAAATAAAGGGCTTCTTTCTCAACATGCCCTAAATATTTTCTGAAATCAAGAAACTCATACCAAAATAATGGATATTTGACCAAAGTGCAACTCTTTTGCACACAAGAATAGATCACTCCTCCCACTTACAATAAAGGTAGAGTTTTGCCATGACATTCAAAAGAGCTTTGGTGGATTATTTGTGAATATAGGTCTACATGCTTGCTACTAAAGAGTATTTGCATCTCCAAAATGTTCTTCGTAATATTTACAGTCCAACATATGCTCATAAGTGTCAGTATGAAAACTTTTTCTGCTATCAAAGAACAAATTAATTCAGGTTAACATCTAAATACAAAAATTAAAAGGAACAAAGGAACTCTGCATGTTAGATAACATATCAGAACATTTGAAAAGGTCAGCAGAAAATAAAAGGAATGGTAAACTGCACAAAAAAAGCAGCTGAACCTTAGACATAGTATGATAGTATGAGACAGTGAAGTCCTACAGATGCAGTTCAAAGATCAGTTTGAATGGACTGAGTAGCCTTGTCCTCTTTGTAGTGGACAAATATTCCTTCCTTTCTGAAGGAAAATATGTGTAATTTCAAACAAAGAATTTCTAAAATTCTGAAGAAAGGCATTTTCCTAAAACATTGTAAGGGTGGTAATTAATACCTGTGAATACTTCCCACTGTATATGCCAGTGCCATGAATGACAGGAAATTGCTGAGGACAGGTAGTGCTACCATGTCCCCTCCCAAAAGACCTGTGGAAACCATCCTGTCCATTACAGGGACCCCACATTAATATTTATGTTTCTCACATTAATATATAATTTTCTTATGCCAATGCATAACTTTCATTCCTTTAAAGTCATTCTTTGCAAGAACTTACTAGGCCACTTTCCAGGCCTTCACAAAGCACAATTATATCCATTGAAGACTTTCAACTTTCTTTGAAAGGAAATAAAATCATCTTAAAATTTGAGAAGTATACTCTCCCTCTAAACCAAATTTGCTTAATTAAAAACAATTGGATGCTGTAAAATTCCTGCATCTTAACTTGAAAACCTTAGTTATTGCGCTTTATGTTTCTAATAGAAATTAGCATAAGACAAGTTATTGAAATATATTTTAAACCTTTTCTTCTGCACATACTTGTGCTAGCTAAGACATGCTAGTGAAAAAATCAGTTTCACTGGCATACAGATGTGAAAAGATGTGTGAGAAGGAACTTAACTCTGTTGTGTTTTTTGTGTTGAGTTCAGATCAAAATTTCAAACAATGACAGAAACAACAAACAAAATCAAAGCATAGGTAATAATAAAACACCCACAAACCAAAGAAAACAAAACAAGAGCAGCAAACACAAACCACAAGATGATCATTTGTATAAAACAGTAGATCACAGACATTTGGAACTTTGGATGTGCTGGATGAAGGAAATATAACAGGGCAGATGGGGGTTTGGACAGGCTAGGTTTGATAAGGTGAAGTCACTGAGAAACAAAATTGTCATCAAAAGCCTCATAACACCACATGCCAACCCAAACCCAATGGCTATGTCTGCACTGATAAATAAAATGGGGCCAGAGACCAAAAAAAAGTGACTCTTTTTGGAGGTGGTCAAAATTAGATCTGGAACAAATTAGACCCAGGACTCTGCCACACATTGACTCAGAAACAGTTGTTTGGAGAGATCCTCCCAGAGCCTGGGACTGAGACAACAGTTAAGCAGTGCCTACAATAAAGTATCCAAAACTAATTCTCTTCCCTCCCTTCTTTATTTAGTATATGATGATAATTTGTACCATCAACCCAAATATTGATAATGGTGGGAATCATATCATATCATCCTTATCATATTATATATCATATCATATCATATCATATCATATCATATCATATCATATCATATCATATCATAATCATATCATGATTATCAACAGTGGGGTTGAATGAAGGATTTCTTTGAGGTTTTAGAGCCTTGAAGGCAGTGCTATGTTATTCAGCTTCAGCTGGCATTTCTGTTGGCTGCTGTTGATGCAGCAAATTATGCAGCATGGCTACACACCTAAAGTCAAGCTTTTCTGGAGCCCTCAAGCCAAGCCTGGTGCATGTCAGTTTCCCACTTCAACTGGACACAAAGCACCACGTTTGTCTACTTCAGTTTTGAAAAAGTTCCCCCGGCCCCATTAACAAGGTATTGGAGGACATTTATAGAAGCATAATTAAATAGTCTTTCATATCCTTCCTTCTCTCCTGCTTCTTTGATTGCCCATGCCAGTAAAGAAAGCATTTTTATAATTATTTTAGATTGCAAAAAGGACCAAAGACCTTTCTGTAATGCTCTCCATATATAGTCCCTAACCCAAAACTTTCTTATTCCTGTTCAGTTCAAGACCTTTCCATAACCAGGTCTTAATCCTGCATTTCTGGCTTGATGCCCTGGGGTAGGGATCTAGAAGTTCATGTAGGATGTTGAGCTTTTGTTAGATGGAACAGCTTTCCCAAATTGAGGATTTAAGGTGGAGGCTCTGCCATGTCAGAGAGAGACTCATCTTGTGCAACACAAAGGCACTAGTTTTGAAACAATGCCATAGGAACAGCATCTTGTGCCAGATAATACATTTATTCAGGGTTACTTAAGCAGAAGTAATGAGAAGCATTAAAGCAAGGTTTACATAATGAAATGCAATATCAAACACTCTACGTACACTAGTGCAAAGAGTAGAGATTGAGTTGTTTTGAACAAAACTTAGTCTGCTTCTTGAGAATGGAAAATTACTAGCAGACTGCAATTTTAATATTATTTTTGACCTAATCTAAATATGTTTGATTGTGGCTCATTTTGACAAAATGACAAAAATCTCTTCTAAAATGTTTGCTACATTATTTTTTGCAACTCAGCCACCTGATCTTAGGAAAAAAAAAATGATGTAATAAAAATGCAAATCATCCACAGAGCAGAGCAGAGCAGAGCATCAACAGAAGTCAACAATACAAGACAGCAAAATTAAATAGTGCTTTTAGAAAATTGTATTCTGATTAACAGCCTATACAGCCAACAAGGCTGAACATCTTTGTCTCCTTAGGGAACCTGCTTTGCATGGAAATGGGCTCAGATCTCCCTTAAACAAAGTGTTTTTAACCCACATCATGACTTCTGGTGAGGAATCTGTGCCTGAAGGGAGTCACTGCCAGCAAATTCACATCAAAGAATCTGGAGGGCAAAAAGCAGAATTCAGAGCCTCTGTGACCTATATGCAGTTTCTAAGGATGGCCCCATAACCCACCTATGTAAAGAGCTACACCAGGGACCCCAAACCTGCTTCCTGTAAAGCTTGCAGCAAGCCCAATTAGCCCTGAACCAGGGAGAAGCTCCTTCTATTTCTACTGTTCTCTGCTACATGTGGCAGTAGGATGGGCATAGGGAGAATATTACCTAAGCAAGATAATTTATACATGGGTACAAGAAGGATGGCAGTCAATGCAGAGAGGGCTGTACCTGTTCCAGAGGGAGGCAAGGCAGCAGCTCTTCCCTCTCACCTGAGCATCTTCAGGGGTACAAAGTAGTTGAGGTGTCTCAGGGCATGGTATGGAGAAGGAACCTGCTGGCTCTGGGCTAGCAGTGCCTGGGGTTTTTCCTTACTTTTTCATTTACTGACCCAAGAAAACCTACTGTTTCTTCACAGGTGCATGGGGGTGCCATGCTCATTGCAGGAGGGTTGGACTAAAAGACCTTTAAAGGTCCCTCCCAACTCAAGCCATCCTGTGATTCTGTAACTATGAAATTGCATGGGGTGTTCTGTCCTCAAACCAAATGGTTGTTCTTCTTCCACAAGACCGTGTTTCCTGTCCAGAAAAAAATATTTGGAAGCAAAGTATTATGAAGACTATTGTATGGATTATACATACATAGCTAAGGATCTTTATCTTTTCCTTTACTTTGATTACCCATGGCTATAACAAATCACCCAGGATTTGGCAGCAAAATCTGCCCAAGCTAAGAGAAAGCTGTGACCAGCCTCCCAAATAGCTGCAGCAGGAAGACATGTCTCCCACTGTGCTGCATCCTCAGGAAAATACAGGTCTAGTTTTCCCCCACTTTTCCCCCTCTCATGTTTTTAGTCATATGTGGTAGCTAGGATCACCTCAGGCAAATGGTAGTACATGGCAAACCAAGGCAGAAAACTGGGCAGTGTCAGGAATCAGCTAAGGAATGGGTGCAGCTAATGTAGAAAGGGTTGCAAAAGGCTGTGACGTTGCAAACCAGCCTGAAGAGCAGGAAGAAACAGCTGCTCAAAACTATGTCCATGACCTTTCCATGGACAAACCCAGTGGGGAATAGATGTATTCTATGAATGATAAGGGAAATGCCAAATGAAGTGCAAATGGGAAAGACAGACTGAAACAGGGACTGGAAAAAGACCAAGAGAAGGAATTACCAGAAAAAAAAAAAGAAAGAGGCAACTTAGACCCCACAAATAGAAGAGTAGAAAAGCAGAGCTTTGTGCCAAGGCAAAATCCTAAGAAAGCCCACAGGAAAAGCAGATGGGAAATATGTATGGAAACAGTGTTAACAGCTGCAACAGGTGTGTTATTCTTTTGATATAAAGAAAAGAGTTCCAACCACATACGATCACAACACAAGCACTGAAAGAGACCTGTCAGAAAGACAGAAAGGATAAGCAACCACAACTGATTAATTTGCATATAAGGAAAGTAGCTCAAAACATTACATAAGCAAAACATTATAGAGAGCCAGGATGAAAAGGACTGCCATAACAAAGGTGTTGCTAGATTTATTAAGTAATGCTTCAGAAGCTTTAATCATCATATTCCCTAAAGAAAGAAATTACACCAATAAAGTAAATTGATATAATATACAAGAAACTGTTTCTTCAGACAGCAAGAAAAAGAAAATTAATTGGAACTGTGCAGATAAGGAACTTGCAGAAGACTTCCCCATGTCAAGCAGGGGAGAAGAAAGTAAAATGCTTGTGCTGAAAGCCAACCAAGGGAAGATCTGGTGGGTAGGTTGGAGGGGATTGAATGCACAGATCACTGGAATGCCTCCTGCTGCTGCAGCCTGTTTGGATTGCACAGTTTGGATTGCACTGTCTCCCCTTATGCAGACAGGTTGCCAGCCTCTTGGGCTCAGAAGTGGCAGGGCCTGTTAGGCAGGCTGCAAACCTTCAGGAGAAGGAGGGAAAGGGAAAGCTTTCACTTAATTTGGATAATCCGGCTTGTGCTTCCAACATACAAATTAGGCAAGAAACTAAAATTGTTCTGAAGCAAAAGATGAAGGATAACATGACTATAATGCCTAACTCAAATGTGTGGGGAAACAAGCAACAACTGGAAGGTGCTGTACTAAATAAAGGAGATTACGATCTGGAAAGACTAACTGAAACTTAGTGGGATAATTCCCTTGTGTTGAAAAGGCAGGATGCAGTATGCATGGGAAAGGCAGAGAAGAGAAAATCAATACGTGTAAAATACGTTATATAGTGCTTTCAAAGCACATATTTTATCATCTTGACAGTGACAAACAGTAAATGGTAAAAATCTCAGGCAAGCATACAAAAAATTAAGAAAAAAAAAAAAAAAACAAACATCAAAAAACCCTATGGCAATAATTTCATGCAAATCCCTTAGGCCAGTACTCTGGGACAGAGCCAGGGAAGGCACAAACCTCTGACTGCACTTTAGTTGATCAAGTCTCTAGACAGTGCATACAGATGCAAAGTTGTCAAACACATATAATGAATTCCAAAAACTAAAGATGAAGAGTTGGGTCAAAGTTTCAGCTGTTGGGAAGTGGGGCACTGAAATCAGAGCACTTGAATCCAATTTAGGAAGAAAATAACTCAGTGAGAAAAACGGTGTAAGGGAATCAACTCCAGTTTCAGAAACATTTTAGAGAACATAAAATACTGGATATGAGATAAGAGTAAATGCTTAAAACTTTTTTTTAAAAAAAAGGAAATAAAAAAAAACACAAACATTGGGGACTTTTGGAGAAACTGCAAAAGAAAAGAAATTCGTATGTGAGGGGAAAAAAAGGAGATATAAGGCAAAGCAATGGTCAGAGTGTCTTCAAAAAGGCTATTCAGAGTTCAAAGTACATATACAGGAAGGAGTGGCAGGAAAGGAATCCAAGGACTCTTAAATCTGAATAGGCCAAAAATGGAAAAGGAGAATAAAAGGCATTATACAGCTACCAAAAGGGAAAAATAAGTATAAAGATCAAAAGATACTTCCCAATGAAAGAAAAAGGAAAGAAAATTAAATTTAAAGTGGAAAAATAAAACAAGATACCAATCTGAACTATGTATCTTGTTTAGTGTGAAAAGAAATACTGCAAGCAATTTAGAGCCAAATTCATCACAATTTAGCCCTCCAAAATCCTCCTCAAGTGTTTGGATCAGGTCAAGAAAAGGACCATGCTGCAACCCATAATGTACTTTTGAAGTATTCAAGAGTAATCAAGAGACCTGTCTTTGGCACAGAATGTAGGAAATTTAGGGTGTGGTTCACAGGTTCTGTCTGGGGCAATAAAGGCACCAATATCTCTGAGCCAGTCCCTCTAGGTTTTTCATGAAAGACAAATAAAAATAGGAAATTACCTGTCCTGATTTTAGCTGGCATAGGGGTTTTGTTTTGTTTTGTTTTGCTTTGCTTTGTTTTGTTTTGTTTTTTACAGTAGCTGGTACAGGGCTGTGTTTAGGATTTGTGCTGTAAATAATGTTAATAATACAGACATGTTTTCATCATTGCTGAGCAGGGCTTACACAGACTGTTCTGCTACTAACACTGCCCCACCAGCATGTGGTCTGGGGGTGCACAAGCAGTTTTCAGGAGATGCAACCAGGACAGCTGACCCCCCTGATCAGAGGGATCCAATTCTGTGCCCCATCCCTGGAATTCTGTGTGAGAGCGTGGCTCTGTGAGGCTTAGATGCCAGCTGGGGTTAAACCATGACAATAACATCATGTCCAGAGATACCTACTTTTCTCCTGGGGGTATAAAAAGCAGCCTAATTTAGATTTAGAGATCTAACTCGTGCATGCTTCAAGTCATATGAGACAAATATCACTCTTGCTTTCTTAACATTACAGAATCTAGGATTAATTAATATATAAATGTGATATGTGAAGTTGATTCCAAAAGAAAAGAAAATTCAAAAATTCAGATGACAATTTATTTAGGTCTGTTTTTTGTGAATGATAAAAATCCTCTTTATCCTCTTTATGATAAGAGTATTTGTATCAGGTCTGGACAGAGTACTCTTTTGGTCTGATATTCTAACATGTGCCAAATTCTACTCTAATGCTACTCTCTCAAAGCTGCATGGTAGAACACTGAATGGAAGACCTCCTCACACTGAAAAATACAAATATACTTTAATACATGCAAGTGGGAGATCATAACCTCTTTGGTGACAAAATTCTCATGAACTTCACTATGACTAAGATTTCACCAGTAAAGTGCATAGAATTATGTAGGCCTCTTTAAGACAACAAAATTAGGAAAAAGGACAATATTAACAAAGATGAATGTTAGGTCCACTATTAGGAAAACATACAATACTGAGTATTAATACCCTCTGAAATATAAGTGAAATAAATATCTTACTAGAAATGTCTAATGTTGACTGGCTAACACAACAGAAAAAAATAGAAACATAGGTAGACAAAATTGATATTGGCAAAGGAAGAAAATAAAAGTCCTGGGAGGTATTGTCATTGTCTAATCTCTTCAATCAGAGGGGATGAATGGGAGAACATAATCCTGGCTGCTGACAGAAGTTTTAGATTGCATCACAGTGTCACAGTGATGGGAGCTATCAAAAGAGTGCATTTTGAGACATATTGTACAGTAGGAAGAAAATAAATTATTTAACACCTTTCATGGCACCACTGTGGGAACAGAAGGGAGCCACAAATATAAAGGAAAACACAGTGCAGTTTTACTGGAAGATGTAGCCCCTGCCAACACACCATCACCACAGTGGGCCTGCCATCTCCAAAATGGACCAAACCTGCTGGCTAGAAGCTGCAGGAAGAATGTGCAGGAGGCCTGTGTCAAGTTGACTGAGGCTGTATCATGTGTGTGTGTGTGTGTGCCATGCTTTTTCTGATGCCACACCAAATGCTTTGTCTTGCCAGCAAGCATTCTCTTCTAGTGGAAAGGAGAGCATAATTCATTTACCAGCAGATCTGACAGAAAAATTGGTATCAACAAATTTTTGGAAACCTAGCCTAAAATTAAAAATTTTCATTTCATGCATTTTTTTCAAATTGAAATGAACTTATTAGAACACTGCATTACTCAGCACTATGTTTTAAAAAACCTAAGCTTTATGAAACTCTATTTCTTAAGAAAAATACTATTTTGTTAGATAATTTATAATATAAACCATATAGTATTCACTTTGCAACTCAGACAACATCTGCATGATGAGCACTGTTCACTAGTAACCAGGATTCTAAAATTAACCATTTCACTATGGACTCAGAAAAAGGATGAAAGTCCACTTCTATGTACCTATGCTTATTAAATACTACTGTGGCAATTATATGTTTCATTAGCAATGTGAGCCCATTAAAAAACATAGAGAAAAATTAAAATAATTACCATTTGAGAAAATAGTGCTTTTCATTACAAATAGACTTCTTTCCTAATACACAGAAAATGCCTTTTTATTTCCTTGCTCTTTGTTTTTGTAGTTACAGCAACTCTAAAAGGATATTTAAGGCAGTAACTATCTCAATGTTATAGCACCGTGGGTGAGAGGAAAGACCACTTAAAAGACAGGAAAGAAAAATGCTTCCCACTCATAAATATATTCTGAATTTCTTTACAGTCAGGCAAGACCTCAACCCCTACAGCTGTGACACCTACAACTGCCACCAAAGTCAGCAAGAGAGAGAAAGAACACAAGGACAAGAATGTCAATACTACAGACCTTTGCTAACAATTAATAATCAGTAGTATGAAATAACACCTAGGAAATGTCAAGCAATAAGAAAATCAAATAACATCATGTATGCTGCATATTATACATGTCAGAGGCTCCAGAGTGAAAAAGATGTATGCAATCATATGATTACAAGTTGTAGTGTAAAGGGAGTGTTAGGGTTGTCAAGAGAAGAAAAAGTTCCCTTATTTTAGCAGGCTTAATTTTTGTTCCTAGCAAATTTCACTACTGGGGTTCCTTTGCTGGGCTTTGTTGGCTTGAGTATTTTTTGTTGGGTTTGGAGGGGAAAGAGGGGCTAGAGGGGACTCTTTTCTTCTTTCTTTTGTTTAGGTTTTTTAAATTTTAAATGTGGATTTTTGGACCAGTGTAACTGTTCCTCTTCTTGGAGGTCTGCAGCACATGACTTCACTGGCAGTGACCCTGCAGAACAATGAACTCTGCAGTGAGGCTATTCCTGGAGACGAGGGGACAGGATGTTCTCATGTAGGCAGTATGCAATTATACATTGTTATCTGGTGACAGCTGATCCAGCAGCCAGCACTCTGCAACACAGGTCAATATTGCTTCTCATACAGAAAGGATAAACCTCCCTGCAGAACAGAGGTTAAATCTAGCAAAAGTATCCAAAGGAATAATCAGTTTCTCCATTTGCAGGTGTAAAGAAGAGGCTTATGACCACAGCTGCATTATTATTCCCTCTAATATTATCCTAGATTATATTAATTCCTCCAGTATGTATCTCTGGTATGGAACTAAACTTAGGGAAATACCTTTTGTCCTTTCTGTCTTATACATACATATTATATATATATAGCAATCCAATGTGTTTACACGAAATGCCAGTTTTTCATCAGTGCTCTCCCAATCCAAGGCAACAAAGAAACTTAGAGAAAGGAGCTGAATTACAATGGTTTATACCTGGCCTAATAAAAAGATCTGTGATTAAGCTGTCACAGTATTTAAAGACATCCACCTCCAAATCAGTCATCCTGGTTTCTTTTGTTGCTAATAGAGAGCACTTGCATGTCTCTCATCTCAACCTGCAGCAGCCACCTGAAATACTCTAAAAATGCCTACTTCTGTCCATTAACCATATTCCAGTAACAATAACCATAAGTTTCTGAAGATAAATTCCACCTTTCTAGTGTAGTTAGGGAGATTATTTATGCTATTGAAATTGGAGAAAAAAGGGGAAAGGACAGGAAGATAGAAAAATTCTTTGCAGTATGGAGAATTCTAAACATTCACTTAACCCATTAGACTTTCTCTGATTCCTTCATCCTCACTAACCTTCGGCTTGTTCTTGGAAAGGGGAAAGTGCTGTCACAGTCCATCTGCCTTACACAGCAGTGATTTCCTTCTTATGTGTGCAAGCATTTAAATCTCATTTTTGGGCATACCACTGTGTAAATCCAGTACTTGGGTAAATGTTTGTACAAGGCTGCAGTTTTCAGCAGTACTGGAGTCATCCTTCATCCATCCTGCCCATGATAAACCCATTATTTTTTCCAGTGTGCACAGCCAATGCATATTATGTGAGCTGTTCAGACTCCCAACACTGATTCACCTTCATGCTACACAACTTCCTGACTACTGTGGGATGGGTTATGTCACAGATGTTATCTCAGGGAAAATAATTCCTGATGTGGTAGCTATAGTCCTGAGGACTAGAACTGGACCATGGGCCACAATATCCCCTAGGTAATCAGTTGGATGGCTCTGTTCCATGAGGCATGCTACTAATAAGCACACAAAAATAATGCTAAATTAAGTAACATAACAAAACAATGTATTGTCCATAAAATCCATGACCCTCTGGGCTCAATGAATGCAAAACATTTTATTTGAGGTTATGCTTGAACAGCTACAGCAAACTGCAGAACAACTCCAAAATCCAGTTACCAGTAGAGGAAGATTTGCCTTCTGAGTGGGCATATATGAAGGTAATTTTTTGTTTTGGTCTAATTTTTTCAGATGTAATACCATCTGACTTTTGAAACCAGAGTATGATCATGTTTCCTCCAAAATTTGGCACAAACCTTTAAGACAGACTGATATTTGATTGAGCAGAATAGTATCTGTGGCAGTTGTACAACCAGGCTGCTAAATAAAATTATGGGAATAATAACTTTGGGAGTTATTCATGCAATTTAGTCAATGAAATGAGATTACCACATGCAATGGGCTGACTCTGGCTGGATGCCAAGCATCCACCAAAGCTTCTCTATCACTCTCCTCCCCAACTGGACAGGGGAGAGAAAATATAATCATGGGTCATATTGTTAAAGCCAGAAAGAAAAGGGAAAGGAGCTTTTTCCTTTAAATCTGTGGTTACTAAATGAAATTGTGTCTTTTGGTCCATTATTTGGCTTAAATTCAGACTAGTTTTTATACCACCCCAGTTCTGATTTCTTCATCAGCCTGCATCCTCCAAATTAAATAGAAGCTCATATAATGAGGTTTTGCTTTAGATTATACAATCTGCCAGCCCCAAGCTGAGTTCAGACTGCACTTTTTTCATTTTACTATTCTTTGTTTAACAGCTTAACTTCAAAAAAAATGTCTTCCACTGATGTTCTTTTCCCTTGGCTTCCCCTGCTTAACTGATGTACAGTTCCTCCCTTCAGTCCCTCTGTATCCTAGCTAATCCCTTGAGCAGACAGAAATGGGGAAGCTGCCAGAGCAGTACCAGGGCTCATTCAGCATGAGCTACTGGAGCAGCATTTTGAAGAATCCCAGCACTATATGCTTGTCTATTGAAAATATCTTCTTTGAAGTGCAAAATCTTATTTATTTTTATTTATTCAGCAATAATCTTTGGGAAGGGAAAGGGGTATTTTTGTGTGGATTGTGTATATAAGTTTAAATATCTTGTTCCACTGGGGAACAGGAGAAATATATAATGCTGTAGTTACTTATCAGAAGCTGTTAAGTAAACATGAAAGAGAAAGAGAGAGAGGGAGAGAGAAAGAGAGAAAGAGAAAGAGAAAGAGAAAGAGAAAGAGAAAGAGAAAGAGAAAGAGAAAGAGAAAGAGAAAGAGAAAGAGAAAGAGAAAGAGAAAGAGAAAGAGAAAGAGAAAGAGAAAGAGAGGAAGAGGAAGAGGAAGAGGAAGAGGAAGAGGAAGAGGAAGAGGAAGAGGAAGAGGAAGAGGAAGAGGAAGAGGAAGAGGAAGAGGAAGAGGAAGAGGAAGAGGAAGAGGAAGAGGAAGAGGATAGATTTGTGGAGAGTGCTGAAATTTGTTAGGCCCTTCAGACCTAAGGAAAGATAAGCCTCAGGGAAAAGTTAGATATGCATATATTTCTTTAACTGGTTTCTAATATGTTTTCTTTGAAGTGTCTCTGTACTAAATAAAGATTATGTTTCAACAAATTTGTTTGGTCATAGTGTCAACCACTGTCATTGATTTTGGAGAGAGAAAAGTCAAACCTTCAAAATCAGTCATAGTATTCTGGGACTGGAGCTAAGAACATTGTTTGGAGCTGAGAATATCCCAAATTTATCCAAGAGTTATTTGATCTGTACTGTATGTGTATATTGATATTTTGACCTTGGCCAACACTGAGGTTGGCCTCAGTCATGCTTGTTTGCCAAGATATGCCTTCCCCATCTGCACTACACCAAAGCCTCTGTATTATGCCAATGTAAGCCCTACTGCATTGTTTTTTTTATGCTGTTAAGGATCTCCCCTCTGACAATACAGCTCTTCCAGCTATATCTTTCTTTGCAGGAAGCAAAGTGGATAGAAAAGAGGCAGAAAATAGGAACAATTGACTGCAGTTGATGGGAAGCATCTTCATCACTTCCCTCCAGCCAGGACAGCAAAGAAGAATCACTGAGCCAGTGTCTGCACATCTCTCTCACTTCTGCTCCACTCTTCAAGAGGAGCTTTGCACTTCTTCCTCAAGAGGCCCCTGACCAGTGATGGTTCTGTCATTCAACCAAAGTTTGTGCACTGTTTCTTAGCTAAAGTTAGAAAAAAAACATAGCTGTTGTTCACTTACACCAATGTTTCCACTGCAAAAAAAAGCATACCCAGATAAGAGGAGTAATAAATGAAATAATAGTGTGTTGGTATTATTTTTGTCAGAATCATAAAAAAGCATTTCATAAAAAATTAGTTGGAAAACAATTCTTCTTTAATTTGACAGTTAAAATTAGATAAATATACTTTCACAAATGAGAGATTTTAAAAGTTACAATAGTTAAAAAAATTATCCGTAATAAATTGCAGCTCACTAAATCAATGCAAATGGTCATTTACTGAAGGAAAATACTACCGTGTATTACCACTTGCTAAAGGAAAAGCAAAACCTTTCTTAATATTAATTGAATCATTAAATAAATAGGTTAACTATATTAATAATGTAAGAACCTCCAAAATAGCTAGAATGAAAAACAGAATTCTAGAATAGCAACACTCAGCCTAGGTATGATTCTCATGGGGGGTAAAAAAAAAAAAAAACAACCAAAAAAAAACCAACCTGAAAATAAGAATAATATAGTGCTATTGCTCTGCTGTCTATCAATGAAACTCTAAATATGTCTTTTCCCCTATTTGTCTGTAGCTTATGTAACAAGAAGGAGAGTATTAGGCTAGACATAAGTGCAGAATCATGCAGCCTGTCTATGCTTTCTGTTTCTTTCTCAAACCCTTGTTTCTGAAAACCAGAACGAGGGGATAAAAATCCTAAATGGCTTATTATTTATTACACCTAACAGAAGCAGTGCCACTAAATGTATGAGTTTTTTGTGTGAGAGGAAGGACTGGCTGCCCTGATGCCAGCAGAGGGAGCATAGAGCATTGCTTTTTGTGGGCTTCAAACCTGCAAGAGGAGCTTTGTCCTTTCCTGTTCCAATTTTTTCCCCCCAATTAAATGTTTTTAAAGCTCAATGACGGCACATTCTGTTCTAAAAGCACCTTTTTGTGCATCACAAATACAGCTGTGAGGTAGCACAGGTAACTCTGGAACACCAAGGAATACACAGGTAGGGAATTTCACCAAGATGAGACATAAGGTATCCCTGGGCACGGTGGCTCAATTGTGCAATAAAAATGCATCTTCAAATCATCCACACTTAGGGGCACAACACGTGCTGAGGCACAGCAGGCACTGCACAGAGGGGAGATGCTGCTCTGCAAAGGGCATGTTTGTGCACATCTGCATGTCCAACACACCTGAGCCCAGCCGAGGGAAGGAAGGGGTGTGACCTGGGCATTGGGAGAAGTAATTAGCTAATGAGCCTTATCTTCCTGTCGTTACTCAGGTAAAACTTCCATGTGTCTGAAGCCAAGTAACTGCAGAACTTCTGAGGATGGAACACGTGATGTCTGTGCTGCTTGCACAGCTGACAGCAGCAGGGCCTGCTTACCCCTGACTCCAGACAGAGGAAAAATCTCTGTTAAACCCTTCTACGCATTAGAAGATCCATACAAAGGACTCCCAAAAACTTAAAGACAGAGACAATTAAGGCCTCTTCTTTTCCTCATGATTCTCATTATTGGATTCTCACAAAATTGGATCCCACTTTACCATGCCTTCAAAGGAACTCTTGTTAAAGCAAACAGCAGCACTCAGCATCTTGCAGGTTTTATTCCCAAGCGAAAAAGCTCATTGCAAAATGTAGCAGACAGACACATCGCTTGGCTCCCCTGACTCTCCCTAAAAGAGTCTCGAACCATAAAGCTTCCAGAATCAGATTTTCATAAGTTGAAGCCTAAGGTTGTAGAGGATCTTCTCATGCACAGTTACAATTGCATATGTATAGCTGCCTTTTGTACATACAAATGGAGACTGTACGCTAGTGCATGTCTCAAAGGAATCTAGACAGCTATACAAAAACACACGAGTCTCAGTTTTTATTTTATGAGGTGAATTAAGTGAAGGGGGAAGAAAAAGGCGATGGGAAAAAGATGAAATTCAGACCTCATCAAAGTGAAGGGTAGTTTTCCTATAGACTTCAAAAGATTCAAAACTTCATCTGTTACATTTATGTCCTACTGAACCCAGAGATATGCTCAGAAACAGGTTTCAACCTCAATTCATTTGGCAGCCCAACTTCTTCCTGGTTGAATGGTGGAAGCACTGACAAGAATCTCAAAAGAAAATTTTACTGTGATCTAAATCAGTAGTTCCCAATTTTTTCTGGCTGTCTGGGCAAATACCTCCTTTTAAGAGCCACTGAGAGTCTTCTACCCCAGCACTTAGAACTCATAGCCCAGGCTAGAGTGTTTATGGAGTTCTCCATTGGGCTGGCATGCAAACTAGTACCATGTTTCCCAGAAACTATAAATTTTCTATGTAATTAATTCCTTAGCTGCTCCTGAAGCTACTCCCAGGAGCAGGTTACAAGCTGGACAAATTGAGTTTGCAGGCTGTATTTAGTTTATACCTTGCAGAATGGGTGTTTTTCCTCCAAGTTCTCACTGTTTACACCAATCTGACTAAGGACCATTAACTGTCTTTCAACAGTGGCTTTCTCTTTCTTTTGAGAAGAGGAGTGGGGGATATGTGGAAAAAGTTCCCCTCCCGTTGTCAAATTTAACCTTGGTCTATGCAAGCCCAACATTGCTGACACTGCTGGACTTACCAACTGACTAAACTCCTGGCCACACTAAACTTGATGGCAAAGCTCCCTTTGACTTTATTAGAGTCTAGATTTCACAACAAGTGTTGAGGGAGTGTGACTGCAGGACTGAGGCAAAGGCAAAGCAAAAGCAGTTTCCTCACTGCAATCCAGAGAAAATGCATTGTTCTCCAGGGCAATAAGTCAAGCAATAAAAATTATAGGCAAATATATTAATAAATTAAATGGATGCCCTCTTCAGACAGTTACTAGTTCTTGGCACTTTTTTCTCCCATCTTGTCATTACAGACACCTGCCCAGCTGCGCTTTCTTCACACTTGACTGCCCAGTTAAGCTTCTCTGTCAGCCTTGCTGTCACTCCTCTTTCAGCACATGATGTCAGCTTTCCTGCCATCTTGATGTCACTTTTTCATAGGGCAGGATTCACAGCCTTAGCTCACAACCTGTTTGTACATCGGAAGAAAAATATTTGTCATACTTGCTTCTCATCCCCCATTAAAAATGAGCTTAGCTAAGTAGGAAAAGCCTGTCAGGGAACTACTGACATGGAGCTTCTTTCTTCCAGCAGTGTTCCAAAACACTGGATTTTTTCTTCTGCCTGTGCAAAGAGATGAGAAGAATTGAGAAGTGAGGGATTCAGCTCTGCTAGGGAATAAACATACATATTCTGTAATGCTTTTCAAGCACTCTTACACGTGTAGGCCAGTGAACAGCAGAGGTTTTGGTCTTAATTATTGTTTGGTTATGGGGTTCTTTCTCTCCACTGATCTAATGGTGGCTAATCAATCATTTTACACTGCTAGGCAAAGGCAATAGCAAACTTGTTAACTGGGCATTTTTATACTGCTCCCCAGCACAAGAGACACACCTCAAAGCCCCCCAAGGTGGCAGGTTCTAAAATGCCATTCATTTCAACAGCAAAATATTGCTACAATCACTGTGTTAGCAGGCTTTAGGTTAGTTGGTATAATGTGACATATGAGAATGTGTAATTCTTGGTCATAGTAAAGGAAAGTAAGAAAACAGGTTTTTACAGCAAAAGCTTTCCATCATGGGTTCCCTTTGCAGGACATGGATAACCTCTGACTTCCATATGGTGCTGAATTCTCAGAGGATGAAAGTGAGCAATGGTAAATCACCCCAGATGAGTATCTCCTCCTCAACATAATAAGCAGTTTATGTATCCGGCTGCAAAAGTGTTCTAGGAAGTTGCCAAACAGGAAGGAGATCCTTGCCTGGAGTAATTTGCAAGCTAAAGGCTGAATCCTACCAAAGCATCTGGTCTGAGGTTTTGAACAGCTTTTACTCCCATAAGATTTCAAAAGATATTTAGGAGGGCCATGTCTTACAGCATGCTGTAAGGTTTGGCTAAAACTGCCTGTAAACTAGTCTCAGGCACTTAGCAAGTCTATGTTACCTTAGCCTTTAAATACAGCAGAAATGTGCTGTGGATAGATGAACTGAAACTACACCCACAAGGAGATGAAATTATATTAACAGACATACAAACATATCATATTGCAAGTGAAAGACGGACACTAACAATACTCACAAAATTTAAAAAAATATGCAAATCTTCCTTCCTATGGAGTGACCTACCAATGCAAAAAAAAAAATGAATGGGTTAATGTGAACTGTGCAGATCACAGACTTAAACCTGCTGCCACACACTCCTTTCTCATGACAATTTTTTTTCAATTAAATACCTACTGGACATCCTTAAGCCAACAGTGATATTCTTTATATCTTGTTAGTAAGTGTCATGATAAAGAAATAAGAACATACATCCCATATTATGTGAGTAAGGAGAATTTAATGCTGCTGCACATAAACCAGGTATTTCTTTTTTGCCTTAATTTTCACAGACCCCAAGCCTCCACAAAAGTTTGATTTTCTCCTTACTTCATCCTCCAGCTTTTCTGTTGTTTTTTTGTTTTTTTTTTTTTTAAGAGTTACATTTCTGGCTAGAATACAATGTTTTAGTCACAGTGTACGGACATTGCAGAACATTGCAAGGAATATTTGACCCCTGCTTTTTGTTTCCT
This sequence comes from Oenanthe melanoleuca, assembly GCF_029582105.1. NCBI lineage: Eukaryota > Metazoa > Chordata > Aves > Passeriformes > Muscicapidae > Oenanthe > Oenanthe melanoleuca. Next base: position 66,829,335 of record NC_079333.1, on the reverse strand, counting down.
AAGTGTCTCATCAGTTCCAAGCATTGAATATATTGGCAGAATTGGGCATTGCTAAACAGCAACACTAAGTCTTACAGATCTGTATTTTAGTTAGTTAGCATGCACTAAGTACCTCATGTGATGGCAGGAAATGACAGCTCCAAGGCTGAAATCAGATCCAGGCAGGTGGGCTCCTAAAGGGAGCAAACACAAATGTTGGCTGGTGTGGATCCAGCTGCAGCAACAGACCCTGAGGTTGCCAAGGCCTTAGGAGAAAAACCTGCAGTTGTATTTGAAATGCAATGCATCCAACACATTACTGTGCACACACATCATATATGATGTATCTCGTGTGGTGATGCATTAGTACTGCCTGCATCACTTAGTTAAGGGCACTAAGTAAAGTACAGAGGTGCAGACTTGCCTGCAATGAGACACAACAGTAATTCTCAGGTGCAGGGTTTTTTCCCTAAACAAAACTGTGGGCTAAGTCCATGACATCGTTTTGGGCTCCAGGATACAGAGTTTCTGTGAAAGAGAAGAATCAGTGAACAGCTTTCCCTTGCAAACCACGCAGATCACTTCCCTTGCTGTAAGGAAGACAACGGATGAGTTACCCCAGTCATTGCAGCAGATGCAGAAACCAGTGGAAATGAGGAGATAAAAAGTCAATGCTCAAGGATTGGCTAATAGAGAAAGAAGTGTTGTAATTGCAAAATCACTCAAACTGCTTGCCAAACTTCGACATGCTTGATTTCCTGTGCTTAAATATTTTTTAGGCTTAAAAAAAAGAAAAAGGGGGGGGGGGGGGGGAAGGGAGGGCGGGGAGAGAGGGAGGGGAAGTGCAGAAAAATAACCAGCTGTTCCTTGTATAGTGCAGGAAACATGTATGATTTATTGCTTTAAGGTTATTTTTGAAGGGGCTGCCTGTGGCAGCCGGAGTGCCGGAGAAGTCACTGAGGCCTGTCCACTTGAAGGGCTCAAACAGTTTCCTGAACAGCCCTTCTTCACTCGTCACCTCCGACAGCTCCCATTGACAACGTGTGACCGGGGCCCCGGAGTGTTTTAAAGCCGCGGGGGGCCGGCCCGGACAATGGGGCTGTCAATTACCTTTTCCCCCGCCGTGAAAGGGGCCGGCGAACAATGTGCGGCCGGCGGGGGCTGTGCCGCCGCTCCGAGCCGCCGCCCCCGGGCCGGAGCGCCGCCCGGACAGCCCGGCTGCCCCGAGCTGGGGCAGCGTGCCCCGCATCCCCATCGCCATCCCCATCGCCATCCCCACCGCCATCCCCATCGCCATCCCCATCGCCATCCCCATCGCCATCCCCACCGCCATCCCCATCGCCATCCCCATCCCCATCCCCATCCCCATCGCTGCCCCGCATCCCCATCGCCATCCCCATCGCCATCCCCATCGCCATCCCCACCGCCATCCTCATCCCCATCCCCATCGCCATCCCCACCGCCATCTCCATCCTCATCCCCATCGCTGCCCCGCATCCCCATCGCCATCCCCATCCCCATCGCCATCCCCATCCCCATCCCCATCGCCATCCCCATCGCCATCCCCATCGCCATCCTCATCCCCATCCCCATCGCCATCCCCACCGCCATCCCCATCGCCATCCCCATCGCTGCCCCGCATCCCCATCGCCATCCTCATCCCCATCCCCATCGCCATCCCCACCGCCATCCCCATCCCCATCCTCATCCCCAACGTCATCCCCATCCCCTCATTCCCACCCCTATCGCTGCCCCGCATCCCCATCGCCGTCCCCATCGCCATCTCCATCCCCACCCCCTCCTCCCCACCCCTATCGCTGCTTCCCATCCCCATCGCCATCCCCATCGCCATCTCCATCCCCATCCCCATCCCCATCCCTATCGCTGCCCCGCATCCCCATCGCCATTCCCATCCCCATCTCCATCCCCATCCCCATCGCCATCTCCATCCCCATCCCCATCGCTGCCCCCCATCCCCATCGCCATCCCCATCCCCTCATCCCCACTCCTATCGCTGCCCATCCCCATAGCCATCCCCATCTCCATCCCCATCCTCATCACCATCGCCATTGCCATCGCCATCCCCATCCCCATCTCCATCCCCATCCTCATCACCATCGCCATTGCCATCGCCATGGCCATGGCCATCCCCATCCCCTCATCCCCACCCCTATCGCTGCCCCCCGCCATCGCCATCCCCATCCCCTCATCCCCATCCCATCCTCATCCCCGTCCCCTCACCCCCACTCCTATCGCTGCCCCCCATCCCCTCATCCCCATCGCCATCCCCATCCCCATCCCCATTGCCGCTCCCCATCCCCGTCCCCATCCCCATCCCCATCCCATCGCCGCTCCCCACCCCGCTCCCGGGGGAACGCCCAGGCTGCGCTACCTAGATTGTGCCTTTAAAAACTTCCTGTGTGCCTTGATGGCTTGCTGAGAGGACTGTCCATCATACAGGCGCTTTGTCTGGCAGTCACTGCCATTTGAATTTGACTGACTGAGGAAGCCCGAGTTATTTGTAAAGAACAACAAGGCTTTTCATTCATAATTTCAGTGGGGGGACAGGGTGCTAATGACTGAGCTTGAATAACCAGGGAATGCGGTATTCAAGGCAGGAAGAAGCCCAACTGGCTGCCAAATGAGAGGAAGGGAGGGGAGGGGAGGGGAGGGGGATGTAGGTGAAAGTGCTTGTGTGAAAAGGCAAACAATGAAATCGGGATCACACGCATGTATACAAATACAAATCAGGTTCTCAAAAGGTGAGACAGGCAAAGACAGAAGCAGGAAGGAGAGCGGAGGAAATTCCCGTTTCTATTTCATTGACCCGCCTGCAGAATCGGCTTCTGCAATGCTAAATCCGAGAGGGTCTCAGCAAAAGGCAGCTCTCTTTCCTCCCGTCGCCCTCTCACCACAGAGAAAATGCTTTCCCTCTCCTAGTCCTTTTCACTGCCGAAAAAATCCTTGGGTTCGAAGTTGGGATGAATGAAGATTTTGCCTTTGCATCTTAAGCTCCAGCTTAACCTGAAAGTACTGCTACTAGCCCGGGCTGTGGCCCAGCATCTACCATCTGTACATATAATTTTACATATTGACCGTCTAATTTAGAAATATATTTACTTATATTCTCTAAGTCTGCAAAGACTTTGTCTTCACCTGATGCAAAAACTATTCAATTAAATAAAGGCTGTTGCCTTTATTTCTATTGACTACATTGGGATTTCGAATAAGGCATTAACAGAATTTTCCTTAGCTAAAATGGATTTTATAGAGCCATAATTTGTGTCCCTGTAAAGAAAACAAATCTACAGAGCTAAGAAAGAAAATGGAAATTGAACAGCACATACTTTGGAAAACACAACTGCTTTGACACGACGTAAACCATCAGAACTGGATATAATTTATGCCAATTTGAACTGCGTTGTGAGTAAGCAACAATAAGAAAACTTAAAATATGTTAAACAGTTTAAACACTTAACCTCAAGAATGAAGGAAGTTTTCCAGTGGGCTTATTTTGCAAGCTTGTTCTGTCAGATGCAGTGGATTTATTGTCTATGTAATGCAATTTCTAATGCTTCCTTTAACTTTCATTAATTAGAACACCATCCTAGGAGCTGCTCTGGACAGCTGGATTCCCTCCCTGGCCTGGAGCACATAAGACTTTCACTTAGGCTCCAGAAGGAGTCAGGGAGGAGCAGCTCCAATATCCAGCTTCTCTGTTAATTTCTGTCTTTGTATCTATGGAATTTTTGAAAGTAATAGACCTACTTAAAAAACAGGAAAAGATGATTACAAAACCACAAATGAGATAGGAGTAACTACACCAGATGCAGAGATGGAAAGTTTAGAGGAACTCTTTAATCAAGGGGTGGGAGTGGATGCTCCTGCAGAGATAACCTTGTTTAGATAATCAAATATTTTGTCCTCTTCCCTCTCAAAGTACAATAATTGTCTAACCGTTCATACCTTTTTAAAGTGTTCTGATTCTATCAGACCCAGATTCTGAAATTTTGGTTGTGCAGAAAGACTCTGGAGGTCAGAAGGAAACACCTTGGGCCTCCATGGGAAGCAGCATGTACCCAGCAGAGAGACTGGATGGGGACCTGAGAGATCTAGTTCTTGCTTTTGAGATAAGTTATCTTTCTTTCTTCCCTGTTTTATCTCACCTCTAAAATGGGCAGTGACATCTCTTGAAAACTAGTTTGAAATCTGTGGAGAAAACTGTGATATAATATCCAGCATTTTAATTATTGTCACTGATATTGCTACTATAACCAGTGACAGCAGGATCAGGGTATTTCACAATCTTTAATATTTTTTTAATTGGTGTAACCATATAAACATATTTATTTTGATTGTGTTCTGATTTTCAGTCAAGTGATGGGGAAACACCAGTTTTTATTTCCCTTTTTGTGCAAAATTCATTAGTCTCCAGGAAATTATTCTGTCCTGCATACATCACCTCTGCTTTCAGGATGTGCTTGTATGCTTGTATGCATGTACTCAGATGAATACAAATCTTTCACAACTGAGGAAAATAATCTCAGTAAATAGCATAAACATGATACTTTTTTAAAACATTTGCTCTATCTGCTTCCTTTGGTTTGCAGCAAAATCTGTAAGTCTGACTTGTACATATGCCTTGACTGCCTTTCAAGATTTATGTTACCAATTGCTAATCTCTAGGAGTATTTTTTGAATTCCAGTCTCCAATGAAGAAAAATCCCTTATGCTCTGGGAGCAGAGTGGCCATCACAGCATGGAGGTCCTCGCACTTCTGAGAAGAGCAGGCTTCTTCCAACTCCACTGCTCACACTACCCAAGATATTAATTTACCTTTCTACTACATTGCAGTTTAGAGCTAGTTCAGGTATCTCTACATCAGTGGTTTTCTAACCGTGATCTGTAAATTCCTATGGAACACTTCTAAATGGGAGGTCTCATAATTCACAATTTTCTAAAAAAGTCTGTGCTTCCCTTATGGTTTTCTTTCTCTTCTAAAGCATGGAAAAAAGTCTACAGACAAGAAATTTGAAAACTACTGTCGCAAACCACAGTAGAGATGGGATAAGTCTCTTCATAAAACCTTATTTCAAATTTCCCATAACTTCTAACATTGACCTCTTCTAGTCTTCTGAGTCACTTTAATCCCAGGTCAACACATAAATGTCTGCATCCTCCTACAAAATATTTTGGGAATTCCCAAACCAGTGCTTATTAACATTTTAATAAGCAATCAGTTGATTTTGCATAAAATTCTAGTATAGTCAAGCCCAGTGTTATCTAACTTCTAACTGAATGAATCTAGGAAGTGCAGTGTTTCAAACACTAACAGACAAGGTCTGTGCTGTCATTCTCATTACTTCTACCAAAAAAATCAAAAATATTAGGAGGAATACCCTACCAAAAACAAATACACCACATACACCATAAAAAGCCTCCTATAATACCAGCTTAGCAAATAAACTTCACTTAGTCCCAATCCATGCCAAATTGTCCCACTTATGAACATTTGGTTTCAAGGTATTTGAGAAGAGAGAATTAATTATAATATGCATTGTATAAGCTAGAAAGGTTTATAAAGTTGAATTTAAAAAAATTGCTGATTTTATCAAGGGCACAAATACAGCCAAATAACATTGAATGACACATCAAAGAGCATACTAGCTTTATTAGAACAATTTACATGCAAAAGCTCCACATTATATTACAAGTAGTAAATGTATGTATCCTTCAGTATAATTTCAGAAGGATCAGGAAAGGGATTTGTTTATTCTTTAAGTTTACATAAGTATATTTGGTGTTCAACAAGAAAATATCCCTCTGGCAACTGTCCCTCTATAGACTGGGGCAATCATCAGATGGGATAAAGCTACACAGGATCTGGCCTATATTGCCTTTAAGGAAGGTGTCTATCATGAGCTAGATCTGAAAAGAGTAGTTTAATCAGAGAAGATCTGGGCATCACTAAAAGCAGGAGACTAAACCTCTGAGCAGCTGCAGAGCTTGTGCATTCCCAACCAGAGTGGCAGGTATCAGTTCTTTCACACATAACTGTGCTGATCCTTGTCCCACCAGCCTGTGTTCCTAGAACACAACGTTCATTTTCCCCCTCTTCTCAGGGAAGAAGATTCCAGGATTTCCTTCAGGTAAAGTACAACAAAAATTGCAAAAGCCAAACTAACAGTACTGAGACAAGGACCTAATTTTCTTCATAAATACATCCATCTGTTTACAGTGCAGTGTGCTTGACTTCTCTGTTTCTCTCTACGATTTATCTAAGTGGCCTTATCAGCCTGAGAACCTCAATGAAATATCAGTAGGCAAAAAAAGCCTTACATCTTTAAAAAACTCTATAATTCCTTTATGCACTTTAGCTTATTCAGAGTCACAAGCACGGAAGATAATCAACTAGAGGTTTACGTTTCAATGGAACTTCTGGGCATTAGAAGCAATGTGCAGCCAAACTTAGTCCTTTTAGGATGTGCAGAATCAATATTCACACATTATTGCATTAACTCATGAGATAATGCACAAAATGTTCTCAAAGTCAGCAAAGTACTGCACTTTGATTCCATGGCAGGAAGAATTCCTCATGAATGATTTTCCCTCCCTTTTCAAAGTAAAGGGGGAAACCACTTGTTTTCAGGCCCTGGCCTGAAAATTGAAACAAGTAAAAACTTGTGGGACAATTCCAGGACAAAGCAGAGAAGTTTCAGCTGTATCAGATGGGTGTCTGTCACGTCATACACTTTTCAAATGTATGTGGCCTATTTTTCACCTGAAGCCACTGGAATTGCTACTGCTCAAATATATCATGAATACACACATATAAACATACGTGTATGTTGGTGTGTATATACATATATATATACACATATACACACAACAGTTACATTTCTCTGATGAGAATAAACTCAGGAACTTCATCTCAAAAAACAAGGTCTGCTTGGGTTAAAAGAAAAAAAAAAATCATGCAGTGGTTAGAGCAAACCACTAGGGGAAACATAATCACATGCATTAAGCCATTCTCCGCGACAAGAAATGTGAGTGATACGTGTAATCCTCCAAAAGCTGTTTCCACGGTACCATCAGATTAAAAACCTGAGAAATCAGCGTCGAGGTTCCAACATGAACACACATGAACACGCACAAAAAAGAGCACTTAATTTTTTTGCAGATTTGTGCACTATTTATTGTTTACGTTTGTGCCAGCGCACAAATCTTTGCAAGTGTAAAGCTTCTTTTCAAACTCATCAAGATGCTGTATTTTGGGGGTTTTGCTGGCTTTATTTTTGGAGCTTTTTTTTCTTCTTTTGAGCTATAACACATTGATGCTTCACCATTTTGCATGCATGACTGGCTCGGTGAATAAAAATAGCTTTGCTTCACTGTTTTCAGATCTGTCTTTGAGTCTACTCTCTGTATTAAGTGTTACACCTGTAGTTGAGAACTGGTGTGGGAATTGATGATCGCACTACTGACGACGGATTTTAAAATGATGTAATGAACTTTCCAGTTTAAAACGTTATTTATGTACTCAATATAAACGATAAATAATTTAACAGACCTTTCCCATGTGTACAGGTTTGCACAAAAAGTTCTTAACCTACTTTTGACTTTGCTTTTTGGGAGGAAGCGATTTTTGTCATCTGCAGAGAGGGGAATATTGTGTTTTCTGTTTCCCGGATATTTTAACCCATACTTGTCTCTCACGGCTGAACACAGTGGATTGCCTTGCTGACACCGAGCGCGCAGCCTACACAGGGCACATCCCCGAGGATGCTCAAGTGCATCATGCGCATCACGCCCGGTGCATCTCACGGAGACGCCAGGCCGCTGGGTGCCCCGTCCGCGGGGGAGCTCCGGCGCCGGGGCCGCTGCCCCCGGAGCCGCCCCGACCCGCCGCCCCCCGCCCCGGCGCCGGCTCCCTCTGCCGGGCACAGCGGAGCCCCGGGGGAACGCGGCCCCACCGGAGCCGCCCTCGCCCCGCGGGACAGAGGGGTCGGACGGGGCGGGGAGGGGACGGGCGGCTCGCTGCAGCAGCTCTGTGCGGGATAGGCAGCGATGGAATCCGCTCCAAAGGAAAGAAGCGAGCCCCGTTTAACTCCGGCTGACCTTACTGTCACCCAAGTATGGAAAATAGTTTGCAGGTTCAGAATAGCACTGTGGAAGAACGGATACTTGCGTGTAAAACCACGAAAACCCGAAGGCCGTCCATGCGAGACACAGCCCTCCTTTTTTTACACGTTTTTACGGGGAATGACCACCCCCTCCACAGAGCGGTGACCAGCAGGTGTAGGAGGGGAAGTGCCTGCGAAATCGCCTCGAGTAGCAGAGGGCTGGTTGGGCTCTGCAGCGAGGGCTGTCCATGTGAACAGCGCAGGGACTGCTGCCGTGCACAGGGTGTGTATTTTCGGCAGTGCCACACGTGACACGGGAACACCGGGGCTCGCTGCCTGGGGACAGCGGTGCGCGGACAGATCGGCGGCGGCGCAGGATGCCCGCGTCCAGCCAGCCACAGCGGCCCCGTCAGCGCTTCCAGCTCGGACCAAAGGGACCGAGCTGCGGCCGTGTCAGGAAACGCCCAGAAGACAAACAGTCACGTTCGCGAGCTGCTCGCAGACCGTGTCCCCCGCGCGGATGGCAACTGAAATAAAGTTGGGAGGGGGGCGGATGGGGAAGTTTGCAGGGGTTTTTTAACTTCCTAGAAAAAACCCCACAGCTCCAGGCCCCCCCGCAGAGGCGAGGGGACCCGCTGGTGGCAGGGACGCGGCGCTCCCCGCGGGCAGGCGCCCGAGGCGCGGACCTGCCGCCGCTCCGCCCGCTGCGCTGCGCTGCGCGCCCCGCGGGCCCCGCTCCGCGCTCCCGCCCGGGCACGGGGGCGCCCTCCGCGCCGCCTAATCGCATTAATCCGCGGGACAATGCCCCAAGTAATCACCCTTCCTGCTCTCCTGCTCCCGGCGCGGCCGGCGACCGGCGGCTGCAAAGGGCGAAGCGGGGGAGGGGAGGGGCAGAAAGTGTAAACTTTTATTCCACTCGGTTAAGAAAAACGGGTGGGAGGCAATGGGGAGCACTTGGACACAGGTCTCCCGAACGCCAGCAGCGGCAGCGGGGAGAGCGCGCCTTCCTCCCCGCGAGAAGCGAGTTCCCCTCGGTTTCCCCGCAAACCTATCGCCGCCTGCCTCTGAGTAAATACACGAGCACAAAAGCAACCCCGAGCGGCGTGAGACCGCGCACGGAGCAGCCTCCCGTGAGCACAGGCTGCGGCGGGGCCCCGGGAGCGCGGCCGCCGCTCGCCCCGCGCAGGGAGCGCCGCGGACGGGCCGGGAACGGGAACGGGGCCGGGAACGGGAACGGGGCGGCCAGGCTGGCTCGGCGGCCGCAGCGCTGCCCTTTTGAATGCCTCCCGCAGCTCAGAGTGCTGGCAGGGCGCTGGGAGCGCCAGTGAATGTAGCCCCGCAGAGCCAATGAGCTGGGACCGGATGCGATATATCCTCTGGGACAACAACTGCTCTGTTCCTCCTCAGATCCACATGACGCCATTTACTGCTGCTTTTGCAGAGAGATCACCCTACCTCCTCCGGAAAGAAAAAGAGAGAGAGGGAGAGAGCGAGCGAGCAGAAAAACGCCGAGCCCCTACAGCTCAGATCTCAAATCTTCCTCCTCCTCCTCCTCCACCTCCTCCAAACACACAACAACAACCACCACCACAAATCCGCTGCGCTCCCAAAACACCCCCCCGATTGCAAACCACAGAACTGCCTGCAACACACACACGCTCGCAGAGGGAGCGAGAAAGCTAAGAGGGAGAGAGGGGAGAGGAGCCTGCAGCCAGCAGCTTCTCAGCAGAACGGCTACATTGCACAAGCTGCTTTTTTGGAGGAGCTCAGTGGAAGAAAGCTCTGGGATTTTATTTTAGATCCACTTTATTTTGTTTTCTTTGGCTTTTCCCTTTCCTCTTGATCAATTTGCAACAGCAACAAAAAAAGTGACTTGGTGTTGGCGATTCGGCCTCCTGTTCATTGAGGAAAAAAAAAGGAAAGTGTGTGGGTTTTAAGACTGAGTGATCTCTTTTTAGGAGCAAAGAAAACCCACCCCGATCCGGAGAGGTGTTTTGATTATTATTACACTATATACACGCACACACGTATTTATAATCTATCTGGGGAGAGGCACCAACTTTGCTCTGGACTTTTTTTTTTTTTTTTTTTTTTTTTTTCCATGGTGATCATTCTTACTCTAATTTGCAAGTTGGACTAAAGCAGAGTTTGGAAAAGAATTTTTTTTTGCTTTAGGGCTGGATTTATTTGCAAACCGCAGGAAGAAGAAAATACAAGCGAGAGAGGGGTTTGGTGCAGCGCCGCGATCACGGTGAGAGCCTTTTCCTTCTTTGCAAAACAAGCTTTTCAGTAACCTCCTCCCCCCCCACCCTTGGTTGCTCCAAGAAAACTCGTGGAAATGTTTGAGGCCGATCCCTTTTCCATTCGTACAGGTTCTCCCTCTCCCCCCCTTCCCTTCTCCTTCCTTTCTCAGAGAGGAGCTGGAGGTGGGATTTCGGAGCGGTTTCTCCGCGGGGAGGGGTGGGGGGAGCTCCGCGGGGTTTGCGGGGTGCCCCGGGGGTGCGGAAGGCTGCGCGGGGGGCGGAGGGCTGCGCGGGCGCCCCGGAATGCCCGGGGGCTGCCGGTGGAGCGGGGGGTGCGCCTGGGGAGCCGCAGCTCCGGCGTGTCCCGCTGCCGCGGGGAGCCGGGCGCGGGCGGTGCTGCCGCTCCTGCCTCGCCGGGCACGCGTGGGTTTCACGCGTGGGTTTCCGACGAGCCCCGGGGGAGGCGAAGGGAGGGCGCAGCGGCTTGGGGCTGTTTGTGCCCCGGTCCTGGGCGAGAAGGGGCAGCCCGCCTTCCAGTGCGTGATTTACGCCTGTCTGTAGTGGCGTCAGGAGATTCGTGCCATTCGGAAGTGAGTGCACGTCTGGTACAAGTATATGTGTGTGTGTCTGTATGTGTGTGTACGCTTAGATACTTCTCCTGTGATGAAATTAATTCGATCTGTAAGACGAGGAAAGTCCTTCCCTAGGTTTTTCTGAGCACAGGGCATGTGTGGAGGGAAGGAAAGCCATAATTTTTACTTTTTTTTTTTTTTTTTTTCTTGGTGGGCTCACTTTGTGACAAACCCCTTCCCCCATCAAAAAAAAAAAAAAAAAAAGGCTGCTGGTGTTTTCAGCAAGCTATTTGTGTGTCACTTTGCCCCACCCCGATGGTAAAGTCCCTTTTGCCCTAATCCATAGTCTGATCACACACTCGGCCCTTAATGGGGGTTTCAAAGCACTTTGAAAGAAGAGGAGGTGGTTGGTGTGTGTGCGGGAATGGGGGTGGGGGTGCCTTGTACAGGCTCCGGCCACTAAGCAGAAATTCACGGGCAGAGGACTTCTCCCCCGTAGGCTTCGCCCTTCCCCGGCCAGCCGTACACGGGTTTTTTCCACAGCACGCAAGAAGCCCCTCGCGTTTTAAGCCTCCCCAAACGTGCCGAACGTGAAACCCGTCCCCCTCGCTTACCCTTTTGCCAAGCCCAGCTAAGAAAAGTTAGCAGTCTTGGCACTTGAGCTCGGTGAGAGTGGACTTTGGCTCTTAGAAGTGGGGAATCGTGTTATCACACACATGCACACACAAAAAGGCAAATCTGCTTCTCTTGCTCTTGGCGGATGCAAAAGGGAGAAGTGCTCGGTCGGAGGAGGGAGAGATGTGCCCTCCCGTAAGGATTTTTAGGCAAATGTAGGTTTGCAAATAAATGTGCTGGTTCTTTGCACCCTGTCCTGTTAGCGGATCTATCCAGGGGAGAAAAAAACGGGGAGCACCCGGCTCGGCCTGATGCTCCACTGGAAATACCTCCTGGGTCCCTCCGGGCTGGGGCGGAGCGGGGCGGGCTGAAGGTCAGGCAATTTGCAGAATATGCGTAAAATAAGAGGAGCTTTTCCAGCGGCTGGCTTTGTGAAGTTGAATGGGTGCTTAGGGCAAGGCGAGAGGGGGTAATCTGCCTTTTGCCCAGCTGTCCCGGAGGTGTTGTCTGAACCGTCTGCAGGGCGCCTGGCACTTCCCGGGAGGGGAAGCTCCTTTAGCATCTCCTGGGGGAGGGCAGGGGGGAAGAGTTAAAAGGAAGCATGGGTTTGACTTTCTGATAAGGCGGCTGGTGCAGCCCCCTCCCACCTCCCGGCCGGAGGATGTCTCCTGGTTATCTCCAGGTTGTCTGCACTCTCCGGCGGGCGAGGGGCTGTCGCCTCCCACCTGCTGCGCGCCCCCCGCCCGGGATGGAGCTGGAGGCGGGGAGGGAAGCGGACACCGGAGGCTGCTTTTCCAGCTCCCACCTTGGCGTCTGAGGGGGCTCCGCCACCGATCCCGGGGTCGTCTGAAGCGCCTTCAGGTCAGGGTCAGCTCTGCTTTTGCAGTGGGTTGTCGTTTCTGGAGAGGCAGGGGCTGATCCGCAGTACTCTCTAGGCTGGCTGGGGCTGGTGGAAACCTGGACGTGGAGGAGAGATAGGGCTGCCAATTCCTCTCAAGAATGGGGAAAGCATTTTATTTTCTATTATTTTTTATCTACAGATAGTTTCAGAGGAGGTGCTTAGGCTGTTGGTTGAAACTTTTGGTATGGCAATAATTAATAATTAAAAAAAAAAAAAAAAAAAAAGAAAAAAGAAATGCAATGCTTCAAGCCAAGTCTGCTAGACTTTTTTTTTTTTTTTTTTGGGGGGGGGGTGGGGGGGCGGCGGGGGGGGAGGGAGGCAAGGAAGTAAATGAACACTGTAACATACATCCTGTCTCCAAAACCAGGATTTGGCGATATTTAAAATAAGTGATCACTCTTAAAAGCTGGAGATTCGTCTATATGTTTGGTTTTTTTTAAAGAAAAAACACTTAAAGGAGGGGAGCCAGGAGTTAAAAGGTTAAGTGTTTTTCATTGATGTTAGAATAAAGACAGTGTCTTGAGATACTCTTTGTTAAACTGTTTGGCTATATTTTATTATACTGCAGTACAGTATTATTGTTGGTAACTGATGTGTACTGAGTAACACTATGGTGCTCTTTCTAGGTATAATTGAAGACATTGTGTGGTCCTTGTAACAAGTTTGGTCCCTACTTGGGCTTTAATTGCAAAATATTGTTCTGGATTTTTGTATACGTAATTGGATTTTGGAGCCACTTTAAGATATGATAAAGGCAAAACAAATATTAACTAATTTAGAGAGCAGTACTTGAAACTTGTGCATATTTGTGAGTGGTAGTTATTTACAAGTTCTCTTTTGTGTCTTTTACTGGGTTTTCATTTAAATTCTAAAGCCTGCCTATCTACTTTGTAGTTAACGTCCTTTCAAGTAATATTCACAATCAAGTAAACTTCTTGGATGCTGGCATTATTTGATTATGTTATGCATGCCTCTATCCCACAAGCCACTTTTGATAATATTTACAATTTGAAATGTAGTCTATGGAATTTTTTACACATTAAAAAAAACCAAACAAACAAACCTAAACAACTGTGGTAGCATTGCTTTTGTAGTATTGAGCCTTAAAATAACAATCACAGTGGTGTGCACCAGTATGACACACACTAAAATACTGGAGAGAGATATTTTTACTTCTGCTGTTGAAGTTTTTGGTAGCACTAACTCATTTAATGTCTAACCTCAAACATTTTATTGCTATTTAGTGTTTTTCTTGGGACCATTGGTATTAAACTAAAATTTCCTATTTACATCATGTAAAGTTTAATGTGTAAAGAGACTAGCCTACCAAAATATTATCCAGTTTTAAACAAAATTGGAGAATTATATGTCTGTCATTAGCAGGTCACATTACACTTGCTAAATACTCTCAGGATAGTTTGTTTTTTGTTGTTGTTTTTTTTTTTTTTTAGTATAAGGTTTTCAGTAGCCTGATGTGAAAAGAAGTGTCACTTCAAGTGGCTGAAATGTAATCACTTTAAAAGCCATGGTCTAACCAGAAGATGGCCTGGGAAGCCTCAGTTAGCAGGAGTAATACCTAGGCTTTCCAGAGCTGCCAGTTAAGCTGCATGGTCCTAGGAAAGAATCCCCTTAAGCTCTCCACAGCAGTAGGCAGAACAGGCCAAGGGAAGTGCGCTCAGCTGACTGTGCTTGTCCCACATGCAGCTCCTTTTTTTAATGGCTGATGCATTACTCGGTTGTCTGCGGTGCTGTGGGGTCCTGCAGGCTGGAAAGGCTGCTGGAGAGAGCATGAGATGTGTTGCAATAGTGAATCCTCTCTTTGTTGCTCCAGGATTTCAGATGTGTTCTAAGCCTGGCGGGGTGAGCAAGCTTCCGGGCCCTGATGGAGACTCAGCACGGCAGTGGGTCGCAGCCCTTGCTGCAGGCTCGGCGTGACGGCGGGAGAGCGCACGGGGAGCCCGACCTGCGGGATGTGCTGATGCAGCAGGTGCACGTCCTGTCCCTGGACCAGATCAGAGCCATCCGAAACACGAATGAGTACACAGAGGGACCGACGGTGGCTCCGCGGCCGGGGGTCAAGTCTTCTCCTCGGGTAACAGCCCAGCCCAAAAACGACAGGCCCCATGGCTTGCCCGAGCATCGCCATTTCAGCCGCATCCAGCACACGCAAACGCACGCGTCTCCTCGAGCGCCTCTGTCCCGATCCATCAGCACGGTCAGCACAGGCTCACGGAGCAGCACGAGGACAAGTACGAGCAGTAATTCCTCAGAGCAAAGACTCCTAGGATCATCTTCTGGGCCAGGTGCTGACGGGATAGTCCGGATGCAGCCCAAGTCTGAGCTCAAGGCGAGTGAGCTGAAGCCACTGAGCAAAGAAGACTTGGGAGCACACAGCTACAGGTGTGAGGACTGTGGGAAGTGTAAGTGTAAGGAGTGCACTTATCCAAGGACCCTCCCCTCATGCTGGATCTGTGACAAGCAGTGTCTTTGCTCAGCCCAGAACGTGGTTGATTACGGGACTTGCGTTTGCTGTGTGAAGGGCCTCTTCTATCACTGCTCTAACGATGACGAGGACAACTGTGCTGACAACCCCTGCTCCTGCAGTCAGTCACATTGCTGCACTAGGTGGTCCGCCATGGGGGTAGTGTCCCTCTTTCTGCCTTGCTTGTGGTGTTACCTACCAGCCAAGGGTTGCCTTAAGTTGTGCCAGGGCTGTTACGACCGGGTGAATCGGCCTGGGTGCCGCTGTAAACACTCCAACACCGTTTGCTGCAAAGTTCCCAGCGTACCCCCCAGGAACTTTGAAAAGCCAACATAGCATCACTAGCCAGAAATACTAAAGTAACAAGGATTATTGTTTTAACGTACATATGCAACCAACTAAGCAGCTATGGTCTTGGCACTGTAGTAGAAGGGTTGGGGATGTACTTTGCTGTTTGCAGTGAAATGCTTTTCTGTGTGTGTGCCATCTTAACTGATACGCTTGTTAGAATCCAGCTAGTGGCATACAGGGGGAAAAAAAAAGGGATGCAGTACATTGTGACCCACATATTGCATAAGCTAAAGCAACACAGACACTCCTAGGCAACTCTATTGTTTGTGAATAGTACTTGCAAAATTTGTAAATTAGCAAATGACTCTCTTTTTTTTCATTGTTTTCTGCCAGAGATAATGTGCTATATTTTTGTATATACAATAATATTTTCAACTGTGAAAAGTAAGTGCTGTCATAAGACATGGCACAGTCACAAAATATTATACTAATATGTTGTACATTCGGAAGAATGTGAATCAATCAGTATGTTTTTAGATTGTATTTTGTCTTACGGAAACCTTCTATTACAAGACTTTGATTTCCCTTTGGACTTCATGTATATTGTACAGTTACAGTAAAATTCAGCCTTTATTTTCTAATTTTTTCAACATATTGTTTAGTGTAAAGAATATTTATTTGAAGTTTTATTATTTTATAAAAAGAAATATTTATTTTAAGAGGCATCTTACAAATGTCACCCCTTTTTATGAGGACGTCATAGTTGCTGCAAATAAGGGGTGAACGATGCATATGTTCACTATAAAATAGAAAATATATTAACGTTTGAAATTAAACTGGGCTACTTGTCATTTTTTCCCCCCATTTATTGTTTTGAGTTGGGAGAATTGATACTTCTAATTGCAAACTTCACAGTACTATAGTCAGAGTGAGCCTAATGTGAAACCAAAAAGAGATTTTTTAAGTGTATTCTTTTGTTCTTGTTTACTTTTTTTTTGCAGGAGTTTTGCTCCCTTCCTTTGCACAAATGTCCCATATACTGTTCCTACATCAGAGAAGGAAAATGAACATAGGAAAATGCATTAATTCATTCCAGACTAGGACTAATAGGCACTGAAAGCTTGACCTATTCTATAAGTGATGAGCTTTTGTGCTTCAAATAGGAAATAAGTAATCATTCACAAAAAATGTTAGGCTTGCATGGCTTTACTCAGCGAGAGAGAGGAGGAAAAGAAATGTAATTAATACGGTCAATGTAAAAAAGCTTGCAAGATTATTTGTTAAAGTTAAAAGAATATGCCACAGGGAATGATATATCTGAATGCAGTCCAGCCTTATGTCAAACATTTGCCTCACTTGTAAGAAGAAAGTTGCTTGATTTGTCATTTGTGGCAGTTACCTTCCACTGAGGTCAAAATCCTTTCCCTGCCAAGTTTCCCACCGGAAGCCTAGAGAATGATTTACCTTTCTTTATTAACAAACTATCATTTCCTGTTCTGAGCATGTCTCTCCAAGTTTAGAGGTCTTAATGTTCAATTTTATTTATACATTTCTTAAGCTGGCATTTAAGAATAGTTGTAAGTATTTTTAAGCTGACGCTTAAAAAAGTCTCCCAGTCTTTTCTGAACCTCCTCCAAGAAAAACAAGTTATTACTAATAAATTAAGAACTCACTAAAAGTTGAATACTAGAGCATTGAGTAAATGTTCTTTTTGCCCCTTAATTTTCATCTCAGATCTGGTATTTAGATGATTTTACATAGGTCTGTAGCACTCAAAAATCTTACACTGTGTATTTGTGCATATTGGTTATCAATCATCAAGTGAAATTAAGAAGTGCTTGTTCTCTTTCTCTTTTTTTTTTTTTTTTTTTTTTTTCTTTACCTCTCTGGTGAAAAATGTAAGCTGGTTTTCTTTCCTCTCTGAACCAGCTGGCTGGATACTTTGGTATACAAAGACAAACAGTATATATTTAGCTTTCTGAGTGGAATTTGCCAGAAAGAAGGTAGCTTATGTTACATGAGTAATTTGTCCATATTTAAGTGCATCAGTAACTGAGTAGTTTATATGTGAGATTGTGCTTGGCTGCTGATAAACAGACATTTTTTATTATTTAATTATGGGTGTTTTTAGCAATTTTGTTCTTGAAGGGGTTGATAACCATCATGGGTTTCCACTGACTGAATGTAGTTCTTGAGCTAGGCTAGGTGCTTATGCTTAAACTCCTGGGCTAGTCTTGCTGATGAAAACAAACATTAGGGGAATCTTTGACCTTTAAGCTATAAGTTGGAAACCCCAAATCCCACCAATCCCGGTAGACAGTAAATCCAGTGTTTTCACTGGATTGATAAACTTGACAAGACTGAAGGCAAGCCCCGTCTTTTCGGTGATTATGTTTCAGTTGAAGACAACTGAAAGCTGAAGGTGAAACTGGAAAACTGGGATGGCTGAGCAGCACACCAGCCAAGGAGGGTGCAACTCAAAAGTCCTACTAGCTAAAGTCCAATACTAAAATTGTGGATGTGTTTTCTTTCTGCGGTATAGTAAGTTCTCTGTCTCCCCAGTTAGGTTCTAAGGGGAAAGGAAAACCATCTTGTTGACAGTGAAATTTGAAGCTGGTTTAAACACTGAGCAATGGTTGTCACCTTCCACTTGGTTTTTAATGAGGATAAAATAGTGGATCCCCCCCACCCCAGGTAAGGCCATTACCAGGAATTGGTTAGGATGTATGACATTTGGGAAGTGTGGCCTGTTGGGCTAACTATGGCACTGGGGTCTAGGCTTCAGTTAGTATAGACTGATGTTTGTGCCCACTGGACTCTTAAAAGCTGGCTTGTGTATATTACTTAACATCCTAATATTGCCCTTTATTAGATAAGGTTTAGTATCCTAAATAAAACCAAAATCTTGCCTCAAGCAGATTAGATTGTTTTAATAAGAATTAAGAGGGCTTTTCAAGTGGATTGAGATAATGTTATTAAAGCATGCGTACTTTATCCTTTGAGATAGGAAAGTGGAGGTCCAAGTAAAGAAAATTTTCCATACAAGGGTTCTGAGGATAACCATGAAAGTCATGCTTGATATACATCATATAGGACTTTAATTTTAGACTGCTAGGAAGTCTTGAGACTTAATATTGCTGTTAACATACAGGTTCTGTAAAGTTTGTTTAAGGTATAGAAACTTGCAAGATTGGACTGACAGTTGATCCTAGTAACAATGGAAACAAATAGCATTTTTTCAAATTATTTTTCTGTATGATGTAAGCTAAAAATAAATACATCAAATTTAGAGAAATTTAGAAATTCTTTTATTAACATCCTCAAATTTTTTCCTTACTTTGCTCTTCAATAGTTTGAAACTTGACTATAATTTATTTTTTAAGATAGGGGTCATAGCAGTAAAAAAAAAGAAAAGGAAAAGAGACTTGGATTCAAGCGGAAAATAAATAGTGCTTTGGATGGAAATAAAATGTATCCCTAAAGAATTTGAGATCATATTCAGGTGAGTATTTACATTCAACAGATTTACCAAATTAGTTCCCAAAGGCCAAAAATTCTCTTAAGTGCAGAAGGGCAGTAGTTATGTGCTTGTGATGATTAACACAAAAGATTTTTTACACTTTCTTACTAAACTCCCATCATTTAAATATACAGTATTACCTGTATAGCCCTTTTCACTTTTGGTAAAATACAAAACAATTAATTTTTGTAATGAGTGAAATCTTAGATCTTTTTCTCAGGTAGCTGGAAGAGAGCAGAATGCATTTCTGTTCCACAGTGGAGCATTTAAATATTTTTAGGAATTAACAGTTGGGAAAGATTGATTTGAACAGTTTGTCTTGTCTCAGATGTTCCTAGATGGGTGCAGGTACAGCAAGTAATAATGATTTCATCTGCTGAGACTAATTTCTCAATCAGTCACTGGAGCAGAGTCCCAGAAAGAAATTGGCTGAATGTGAGATCACGCTCGATTGAGTAGTGTCTGTAAGAATAATATTGAATAGATGTCTTACTGGGTCATCTTAAATAAATCAGTTACAGACTGGGGTTGCAGGTAGGCAGCACACCAGACATGGGATTGCTGGTGGCAAAGTGTATCAAATCCTTAACAATGAAAATACTTGAGTGTTTTCTTCTTTATGCAATCTGATTTTAAACTGGATTCATACAAGTAAAAAATAATGTCTCATTGAACTCAGGACAGTTTGACTCAGAAAACATATGCATATTAAATGCAGATATGTATAGTACTTTTGACTTCAGAAATATTTCATATTTCAATCTGTAGAGACTCCTATGTGTTACTTCTCTTCATATTTCTTCTTTCTGGCCCCTATCCTTTTCCTTGACCTTTCCTAGCCATAATAAATAAAGGTTTATTGCCACTTATAGGACAAAACGGGAAAAAGGAGGATGAAACATGTTTTTCTCATTAGTATTCTGTGCCTGAAAGTTTAGGACAAGGTCAAAAAACTGATTACCTTGCTGCACACATCCTACATTTTCAGAAATTTAAAGGGTTTTCTCTATTCATGTGACACTGAATCCACCATTTCAGAAAAATGTTATCTTCATTGTTTTGGTATTACTCAAGAAGGCTTTATGTGTCTTTGTTTTAACTCGCTGGCACTGTGTTTCAGATGAAAGAGGCAGAGGTGTTACTACCATAAAAGCATGAACTGCTGCTGTTCCTCTGCCACAGGGATTGTTCAGTAGAGAGCCAATGTAGTTACCTTTGGACATGAGTAGCAATGATTTTGTTTGAAACAGGGTGGGAGTTCACTGTTTTCAACCTTGGGAGAAGGCAACAGAGTCTGTGCTAGATATCTGGAGTTTCTCTTTACGTGTGGTGTAAGAAACTTTTTTTTTTCCTCTCTGATTTAACTGTGCATGCTGATTACAGAAGCTGAGGGCTAAAATGTTCAAATTGCTAGACTAAAATGCATTGGTTCCCATTTTGGTAGAAGTTACCAATAATCAGAAGCTTTGACAATGTAGTCTGGTATTATGTAGGATTATTTATGGATATTTTAATACTTAGGGGTTTAAGTTACATTTTAAAATGGTCTTGGCAAGGGAGACAATCTGTTTCTAAAGGTAAGGAACTGTATAATCAGAGGAGCTCTGCTTTCCTGAAGACTGCTGTATGATTACCAAACCATTTGGTGTACCTGATATGTTACAAGAGGTAGCACTTGATGCCATTTAGGAGTTGCAGGCACAAGTTTCACTTGGAAAATCTAAGCCAGTACACAAGGGTGTATTAGGAAGAATCACCAATTTACAGACATAGAGAGCCCCTTGAACAAAGGGAGTTTTTTATTTTTCTTTTTTATGGTCACTTTATTTTGATCCAGAAGCAGTGGATATGAATGAGTCATACATCATGCTGTTGTTGCTATGTTTACTGATGAAAGAATGTATTAACGCTCTTATAGTGTGCCTCAAAAAACCACACCAAGATGGAAAATCTTTAAATGACCAAACTTACCACTGTCATCTTCAGAAATGAATACAAACATCAGGGCTATAGCAAGCCATGTTTCAAAATCAGCTGCACTGTAAGTAAGTTGCACTAATTGGTTATGCTAAAATTGTTACTGTAATTAGACACAGTTCCGCTTTAGGTCTCAAAATCAACTCAGACCTTTGTCAGCTTCCTCTGTAATGCAGTTTTATTAATTACTAATTTACTTAAAGTGTTGTCACTGTTCCTTGTACAATACATATAAAAGTTGGTGTATCACAAACTGTCGAACGCATGAAGTGAACAGTTTTTCTTTCCTCTCATTTCTCTTTCATAAAGCATTGCAAAGAGGAGGAAATTGTGAAATAGTTTTATTTGCTTTGGGTAATTTTATTTATGAATTTAGTTTAATTATTGTAGACAGAGTGCTAATTTGATGGACTGCTGTTTTGTGACTCCCTCCCCTCTCTCACCATGCCCCTTGCAGTTGTTCCCACGAACAATATGAAATATGTAAGTGGAGCAGTTAAGGACCAAGAGTTTACTTTGTGAACTTAACCTATGTGCAGCTGCATTAAATAGTAAAGTGAAGCAGGAGCATCAGTGCCTTCTTGCAGAACTCACCAAATGCATTGTACCTTTCCACCAGCAGATTTACTCTCTTCTACCTCTGCTGCTCTACAGATGGAGATTATGCAGTTGTTTGTCATGTATATGTTTTTATGCCTCAGTGTCTTTTCTTTTTTGGAGAGATGGTGTGTTCATTCTTTAAAACTAGTGCATGAGGATCCCATAATACTGCTATTAAAAAAACCCAAAAAAACAAACTAGCCACTTGTGAAGGTTGTCTTAACTGCCCACTGCCTACTACTCCCAATACCATTCTTGGGGAGGAAGGCTCTCCTCAGACCCCTTCATCCCAAGTGGAAGGAAAAGACTGTGTGAGTTATTCTGAAATATGTGTGATTGGGGGGAGGCATGAGCTGTGGTATAAAAGGTGAACTTTCCATCAGGGCTGTGCCTGACCTGTTCTCTCCTGCACATACACAATTGCAGTACAAAGTCTGACAGTGTTTCTGGCCATCTCTGTTCTCATAAATCAGACAGTAGATGGAAATGTTCCTGGACAATGGATTGCAATTGCCCACACTAGTGAAGCGTTAAGGCTTTGCCTGGTGTGAGTTAAGCATGTGCCAAAAGTACTCTCCCAAGCTATTCCCTACCACATTTCAGGAGCCATTCCCAAAAGTCAGCTTGCCAGCAGCTCCTTCTTTTAGAAGTTAAAGGAGTCACCCAGCATGGACGCTGTCCTTTTGGGGCCAGCTGGAACACAGTGCCCAGGAACATTCTTGGATAGATTTATTTGCAGTCCAGGAGGAAGGAGATCCCTCCCACAAATGTCATCTCAAGGGAAATTCACTCACAAAGACATTCTCATGAGTTCAAATGACACAATCTAATCCTTAAGTAGAAACTTAATTGCAGTTAAAAGGAGCAGAACAGAAGAAACCTCTTTAATTTTTTTTATCTCAAGGAGTGAGACAATTGGCAAGGTAACTTTAGAATTTTGCAAAGTTTAAGTGACTGGGGCACTTGCTCCACTGTAGTTACATAAAATTATATATTGATATTGTGTATCTAACCTGAACTAGCAATTTTTCTGTTTGGGAGATTTTTTTTGTGTGTTTGTTTGTTTGTTTGTTTGTTTTTTCAAAATTATTTCTTAAGTATGTACTGACAAATCATAAAAACAGACTTTTCCCTATATTTTCTTTCACTAAAAAGTAAGATTTAGTATGTCACAGCACTTGCTTTTTAAGAATGAATTGAGATGCTGTTTCTTATTTTTGGAAATTGCATACATCTGTGAAGAAAATAATCACAAAAGATAGTTTCCTTTCATGGTAATCATTACAACTTCATCTTTTCCCAAGATATGGAAATTGTTCTTTCTTTATTGCTTTCAGCTCTGTGCTCTCTTAGCCCCCAGGTTGCAGAGTGGGTGGCTTATGGAACCTTGCAATTGATGAGTGATTTTGCAGAATTTCATAGAGAAAAATTGGTGTGTAAAGTATTGCACTTGAGCTTAGGCTCTGAGAGGACAATCTTATTGAAATATTTCAAGTGTGTGCAGAATAGATTTCTGCATACATGCAGTCTGAGGGATGTGGCTGGAGAGAAAAGGACTGTCACAATTCACCCCTTAAGATCTCTGCTTTAGAAAAAGGAATCAATGTCAACATTTTTCTTTTTTTAAGTTAATAAATTAGGCTAAATGAAATACTAGATGAAAAGATATCTTGTTCAGTTTATTAAATGTGTCTGAGATTTTGCTGTTTACATTTCACATCGTTTTTATCCAAAGACCTCACTTCAGCTGCAAGATTGGTGGGTGAAATGCCTGGCCTCTCTGGATGCAATGACAAAATTCTCCTTGACCTCCTTGAAACATTGTATAGACAAGAGGTGAATTCCTGAATATGTACTGATTGAACATACACTTGAATGGGTATCCTGGGAAAATCCTAGCTGCCTAGGGGAATAAAAAAAGTTTATAATTGCATGGCACACACTTTTGAATCAAGGAGTAGCTATCTTAGTTTAGGATTTTTAACCTTCATTCCGATCCTACTTAACTTACTCTACTACTAAGATAATTTATTCCTACCAGTGCTGTAGGATATAGGTACTTGCTTCCTTTAGGCATCAATCTTTTGTATTTTGCTGAGAGATTCTTTTTTTGGGGTTAATTCCATTAAGGGCGCTGTAGATTCCTGTTAGGCTTTTTGCTGACAGACTTGTGCTGATAAAAGTTTGTGTGTAGACTTTCTTCCTTTATTTCAGCTTACTGTTATCAATACATTCTTGTATACTGAAACTGCAACAGTTTGAATTCAGTTTAACACAGCTCTTGTAAAAAAGTCTAGGGAGAGTATTCATTTGGTTTAGCTGAGAGCCTGGTTAATTGGAATAGGCTCATTCATACTAATAGCATCTGCACAGTGTTTTGTGACTGTTACTAAATCAGCTCTAAGCACTACCTGAAGTTACATGGTGAAAACATTCTTAAAGTAAAGTACAGTGAGCTGCTGTCAGACAGAAGTGTCTGTGTGCACTAGCATTGCTTTCATCTGAGATGCCATTAAGATGGGCAAAATATTGTTACAGTTAAATTTCTACATTGTGCATTATATCACCTGCAGATATAGATGTATAGAGAGATAGATACATAGATATATGCACACCACAATTACATCTTTCTTAGGGGGAATGAGGAATTGAATTACCATATTTCACTGTTACCAATACTTGCCTTCCAGAGTATCACCTTTTGCTATAACATTTTCCCGTGGTTTTAACTGATACTGTGAAAGATGCTCCTTTCTCCCACCCCTGAGAGAGAGCATCTGCAGAGTGGGGTGCACCCACCCTGTACTCTTATATTGAATCTCCCAGGCATGGCATGATGGTCCAGTAAACAGAGCAGCATTTTTCCACTTGGTACTTTCAGTGACAAATAAGTGATAAAAATATGAGTTTTCTTATTGCTAATCACACAAACATGGCAACTTTCAAAGCCTTTGTCAATTCCCAAAGCAGCTGACAGGCATCCCTTGTGCAGATGCACAGATATGCAGAACTACTACTATGGGAGGAGATATCACAGGATGAGTTATAAAGAGGAGGATGAGTGTACAGATGTGATGTGGTACAGAAGCCACCCATGAGCAGCAGTGGCCATGAAATAATGACTGGTGGCTTTGCTGTTGGTGGGACATTACCGAGAGATTCAGTCCCACAGTAGTACAGACACTAAGTAGACATAAAGAATTTTTATTTCTAAATTTAGGGACTTAAACCTGCAATTGTCCACATGTGATTTAGACATCTCATGTCGAGTACATGAAAGGTGTTGCTTTCTTCAATGCATTTTTTTGTTGGTTTTTGTTAGGTGTCTTTGCTTTTTCCCCTAGTGAATACATGGATGTAGGATACAGGATACAGCATGCAATGAAAAAACAAACAAACAAAACATCCTTGGTAACAATTTCAAAGCTGTACAATAAGGTTTACTAGGACAAGGAAATGCCAGAGACCAAAAAAATGTTGAAGTTGGAAGTTTTGTGCCATTTTGGTATTTACTTCCTTGGTGGGGTGGGTATGTGTCATGGTGGTAGTCATTTTTATCCACTGTTTTAGTCTTTCTTTCCTTGTCTTCAGGCCTCTTAGAGTCTGCCAGTCCTATGGTCATATAACATGCATTTGCCTTAAGGAGACAACATTGGATATGAAATATGAAAATATAACCATGTCTAAAACTATGTAACAACATTACAGTACAGTGGTTGCTGTCATTATGGGGAGTTTGTGATTTTTAGGCTTGGGTTTTTAATAATTTAACTGGGGCCCAGATTCATAAGTTGGGTAAATCAACCTGCCACTACTAATGTCAGCAATGTCCTGATGTCCTTTTCACAAGCAGAGTGTTTGGCCAGTAACTAACTACCAAAAAACCCCATGTTGCACAGCAGAATAATAACCTTAAGATTTTATCAGCTTTGTTTCTTTCTGGCTCATTGTTGAACAATAGTTTTCAGTATAACTCAAGACAGTTCAGATTTGTTATTTATAATACTTTAAGAGCTATTTTTTATTACATTCATGATGCTTGTGCAAAAGGAATACTTTCAATCCAATCACTCAACTTTAGGATCCTGGGATCACTTCAGTGTTCCCAGACTTGTGAAAAAAAAAAAAAAAAACAGAACTCCTGCAAAAGGTAGGAAACTGATCATTTCAATTTACATGCAACAGTGTTTTAAGTTTTTAAAAAAATACTTAAAGCATGCTTTGTGTGGTGGACATTTATGCTGGGTCTATTTATTATGGAGTGAATAATATTTTTCAAGAATGATTCATCTGGGTTATTTTAGAGGCTGCCTTGAATTCTGGTCATTTCTATAGATACTGCAATTCACAGTCATTAGTAAGCTGGTGGTTTGATCTAACCTCAGCTACCTGTTGCTGGCTGTGAATGGAAGAATTTATTTTTAGTGTGAAACCACAATATGAATATTTTCCACTCTGAAAGTATAAAAAACCCTTTAAGTAGAAATTTTACTCCTTCACTGTGATGTGCTGTGGCTCTGATGTCAGACATACTGGGTTCTTCTTACAGAAAATCCTTTAAAATGCCTTATTCTCTATTGAAGTTGACAAGAATTTCCTCCACTTAACCCCTTCAGTGCCCCCGGGCGCTCAGCTCACATCAAACAAAAGGGAGCTCCTCTACCTCCTAGATGGGGATAGTGGGATGTTGACAAATGCAAAATTAAAAATAAGGAGACAGAAAAACCTAGGCCCTTGGAAGGATGTTAGTGGGTAGGCTCACATAGCTGTGATCTGTGAGAGGCAGCGTCTCTGGGGGCTGTGACTTTGCAACAGCACAACCACTGTGACTGCCCTGCTGATACAGGAAATCTTCATTTTGGTGTGAGGGGGTCTTTGTTTGTTGAGCTGGGCTCATTTGGAATCATTTGGGGATGATTCTGCCATTTCTGCAAGATTCAGAATCAGAAACGGTCTGTAATTTCAGGTAATATCAGCTCTGCTTGGTAAGAGTCAATGGGTTAATTGTGCTAGAAAGCTACCTACAGCTCTTGAGCACGTGAACCTTGTAGTTATATGTGAAGTTATGAAAGCTATTACTCACTGTAACAATGGGTGGACTACTACACCCACCATGGAATACATTGGAGAAGAATTACAATCTGAGACCTATGAAAAGCCATTGGCCTACACACAAACTTCCCATTTTTTAATGTGAAACATTTGAATTACATAAGAGATTAGATGAAGAAATTACAATCAATAACCTGGTTCCTTTATACTTAATTTATAATTTTTCAAATAAGCCTAATCTAGAGTGCAGTTAAAAGCAAGAAGATAAAATGGAAAACAAGAATACAACACAGTTTAAAAACCAGGACACTTTGTAGCTCATACTCAAAGTTCATACCCAAACTGAACCCAAAGTTCAGTTCATTTCAAGGACAAGAAGTAGCTCCTGAGACTTGACTGAGAGTCTGGTTTCCACAGCATATAGGGCTTTTAGGTAACTGATAGGCTTTGGCTGCTGTTCATCACCAAGCTTTTGCTGTTTCAGTCAGAGGACTACTGACCTTCCCTGCTTAGATTGTCACCATATTTCAACAGCTTTAAAAAGATTTCAAAATAATTTGTGGACTTATTTGATGGAAGGAAATTAGTTCTTCCTTCATATTTGTGATGCCTCAGAAGTTCCCATTTTCCTCCCTTTCTTAAGAGGCCAAAAGAAAGAAGTAGTTCATAATTTAGTTCTGTCAACTCAATTAATTTATCTTAGGTGAAGAAAGCTGTTGTCTTTGTGTCTACACTTGTAAAGAAAAAAAAGTGTATGTTTTTTACCAACTGCTTGCTTACACATGATCATTAGCACAAGGTAAAATGTTCATGTGGTTACAGCTGCTGGAATTTCAGTGCATGTGGTTTGGTCATTCATGCTACCAAAAAAATGTTTACCATCTCTACCAATACAAGTCAAAAGCTACAGTCATGTTTTAGTACTGTGATTTTAACATTTGATAAGTAAAAAATGTTTGTTTAAAAAACATGAGCAACTAAGTACCATTGCCCAACCAATTTTCTCTAGAGAAGATAAGAGCTGAGATTCTGGTTAACACCTTCAAAGATGTTACTAAGCACCTTGCATTTCATATCTGTGTCTTAAAATGCAAGAGACCTTGCTTTTATAAATCCAAATATTTCTTCTCCTCCTGACCAACTGCAAGGAGTTTTTACAGGTACTCACCACTTCAGTGCCCAAGCAGGATCTGTTTGATTTTTGGTCTAGAGGCAGGAAGGACAGGCAGAACATTTCAGGAGATTCCCCTCCTGGTTGCAGAGAAAAAGAAACAGTGGGAGCCTATGTCACTGTGTGTCCTAAATGATGTGATGAGTAAACATCCTTTTGGTAAGCAAGCAGTCTTACCACAGGACTGTAAGTATTTCTGGTAATTACGTTTTTTTTTTATCTTACTTTTTAGTGTGATTGTGAAAGAGCCATCTCTGCTTTCAGATTCCTGTTTGCCCTGCACAGAATGGAATCTTGACCATGATTAAAACCTGGATTCAACTTCTCCTAATTTACAGGAACTAAACCAACAGATTTTTCAGGAGTTATACATTTGTAAGGGCTGTAATAAGCTAATATTTTGTATTCCCTTACTAGACAAACAAGAAAGAGCAGAACATCCAGTAAGGGAAGAGCCTGCTGATAGGTTAATTTAGGTACCTCAAAAGAGACTTTTGAGAAGTGGCAACCAGGCTGAGATGCATCCATAATCAGAAGCTGGTTGAGAAGATGTGTAAGGCAATCTTCAGGGACAAACAACCTTTACAATTAGACACAGTCTCATTAATACCCATAATGATAACCAGCTTCCATAGCCCAACTGCAATCTGCTTCTGGGCAGCCTCAACCTCCTTCACTTCTGTGCTTTTGGTGTTAAAAGTGAGACATGCACTTCAAGAATATCCCTGACCTGAACGTTGAACAAAAAGTAAAATGAACAGGGAGCTTGGCTGTACTGTCTACTATCCCAATACAAGAGTGGTGGACATGAGAGGGATAGGAAGGGAAGGGTCTGCAGACAGAAAATATATCCTGGGCTGTATGAACCACTCTTCTGAGGCCATAGAAAGTCCCTGTTTTCTTAAGACATTTTTGAGAAACAGAAATCCATACTAAGTCAGAACTATCTTGGGTTTTCCTGAAGTAGGTGTAGGGGAATTATAGTGATTGTGTATGTGTCAGCTGCTGTTCACCACAGCCTATCAAGGCTTAGATGGCTGCCAGCCATCTGGATTCTCCTAGAATATGTGTAGAAATTATGAAAAAGGAAAAAAAAAAAGCCTCATAGAGTGGTGCTAGACCTAAGAATTTTTTTCCAATGTGAATGGATATAGCTGACACTGGGCAAAGATGAAAATTATTCTGCTAAATATGTTGATTAAGTAATTCTCTACAGTGGCCTTAGGGAAGATTCTCTAAAATTTAGCATTTCAAGCATTTAAGACAAGACACTGCATCTGGTATCCTGCAGGAAGCCCAAGAACATAAAGACAGATGTGAACGTGAACCTTATGAATGGTTCTGCAAAGTTAGCAAGTTGGCTGGGTAATGCTAGCAAAAGTTCATGCCCAGGACATCAGCACTGGGACATCCAGAAAAAGATTAACCACTGATACCTCAGTATTTAAGGAATAATAAAGTACTTCTTCAACCCAGAAACTTCCTGCATTTAATCTAGTGTTCTAATGACTTCTAATGACCTTTCTGTTAGTTTCTAAAGCTGACTATCTCAAGTCATTCTAGCATGTTTTTCTGCAATATCCTTGAGCAAGGAATTCCACCATTGTATTCTAAATCTATCTTTTAGCTGACCAAAGAAGGTAAGATTTATTTCACCCCAAAGGCTTACAAACTGATTTTTATAGATGTACTTCAGTACCTTTATAAGGATTGAAGGTACACTGACTGATCTGTACTTTGATTTATAATTCCTTGATTGTATTGCAGAATTTTACCTGTAGTATGAGCCCTCAGGTGCAGCAGAAAGCTAATTCATCTAACTGGGCGCATATGTTTCTAGGGTCACTGCCCTACTGTTTTCTGTAGACATTTATTAGGTTGCTGATGTTTCTGTTAAGTCATGGAAAAG
This sequence comes from Oenanthe melanoleuca, assembly GCF_029582105.1. Classification (NCBI taxonomy): domain Eukaryota; kingdom Metazoa; phylum Chordata; class Aves; order Passeriformes; family Muscicapidae; genus Oenanthe; species Oenanthe melanoleuca. The sequence continues at coordinate 66,799,900 of NC_079333.1, read as the reverse complement.
AAATATTACCAGATGGCTTCCCTTGTCTTTCAAGCTCCAATTCCTGCAAGAATTTTCAAGAAAGATGCAGGGTACAAAAATCATGGCAATGTCATTGTTGGAAGGCAAATGTATCAATAGCAGCTGAGCTATACCTTGGGAGTTTCTTCTAATGAGATGGGAAACATACCTCAGTATTGGGGCATAAATAACTTTAGATTTTTCTATCCATGATTGGTAAAATGTTCAAGTCCTTCTGGATCTTCTTCAGGTTTGTACCTTTTCAGTTTTTTCATCTACCACTAAGAGTGTGGTACTCTTTGAAGCCTCCTGCACTCTCTTGCAATGTATAAGGGCCTTCACTGTTTCTGTGTCAGTTATTATTATCAGGATTATTATTATCAGCAGTAGCCTTCCCTCCCACCCCCCTAAATCCAGAAAGATTAGAATTACATCCTGCTCCAGAAGGGACAGAGAGGACACCCATTATATATAATGTCAAGCATAAATCCAAAATGTACTTAGTGGCATGAAATACAGATAAGGTTAGATGCACTGGTGGAATCTGGCTGGTTAGGTCCTGTTTGTAACTCCTTTGCACAGCAGCAAGGAGGATAAACCAGTTTATCTGGTCTATTGATTTTTTGTTGCTCTGAATCCTGATACTTTGATTTTTTTGGCTCGAATTTTTATGCTGCAAAAAGGGTGAATCTGATGCTTAGGGCCATCTCCCTGGGGGTAATATATGGATCAGGTATGCAGGTTGCTGGCAGAGGATTTTCTAAGGTAAGTCTGCAAAACATGCAGCTACAGGTCTCCGTTTAGGAAGGGTTTCAAACCCACCTCTCTCATTTTACATGTTAAATGTGGCCTAGAGGAACATCCACCCACACCAAATGGAAAAGCCAAATTTCCTTCCAGTTCCAAAAACATTATAGACATCTGCCAAATGACATTTCTAATTCTTCCCGTAAAAAATGGAAAGCTAAACAGAAGCATCACCCTTCCAATAAATCCATTCCAAACTCTTCCTGATTTATTCCAGATCCTCTGCATTTTGGTGAAGCTGTTAAACAATACCTGCTTTTGTTCTCCTTATGGGGCTTACCTCAGAAAGTATTTTATATAGTTATTCCTTCAGAGACTTTTAAAAATGCTCTAGAAATCATAAAGAGGCAAAGTTTGACTTCTGATACACATGTTCAGTTCCTATTGACTTCATTGGAGAATTTCAAGATGGAATAGATGGCAGTGATGGAAATATTTATTTAGGCGTGCTAAGGAAAAGGAGTAGTTCTGAATAATTTTTAATATTTCCGTCAACTACAACAAAATTTAAGCACATTAATTTGATTTTATTTAATATAAGAAAGAGACAAATCATTAAAATATGCTTAAGAAGTCAAAGAAATTGTGAAACGAAGAAAGCCACAAAAACTCCTTGTCTGGAGGGTCTTTTTAAGAACTAGTTAATCACAACATCTCACAATAGATGTATGATCTCTAAGATGTAATTAAACATAAAGCTATAACTCATTTTTTACTGTGGTGAGATTGTTGAAAAGCATCCAAATTCATGTTACCATAAAGAAAATTGGTCTTAAGATTTTTTTCTTTTTACATTATAATGGCATTGAAAAGGCTGTTTTCAGCTGTCATTGTTGTCCATCATTTTGTTCTGGAAGGTTTTCGAAGCCTGACTACTTGGACAAGCACAAGCCCAAGGTCCTCTGGTTGTGCCCTGACCTGGTCAGACAGAGCCAAAACCTGTCCAAAATTGCACTCAGGTTGCTCAACTCTGCTGGTTACTTCAAAACACAAGTGCCATGTGAATGTCTCTATATGACTTTGGATCAGAGCTGGCTCATGTCTGGCCATTTGAAGAGCAGACAGACAAGCTTGCATCTGTCTGTACCTGTCCCTGGAGACATACCCTAAAGCTGCTAAATAGCTGATTTTTTTTCTTTTTAATGTCACAGTAAACAATGAATATGGAATGTCAAGTAATCATCATGGAGTTGAAATATCCTCAACAAAGAAAATAGGTAAAACAATGCAAATAATATGAGATTTTCTTTCCTCCCACACCCATAAACTGTCATGCAAGTGCAATAGCTGGAATTGACGTAAACCCTTTTTGAAAAGCTAATTTAGTAGTGTGCAGTCACCTTTAATTTGTTCATTATTCTCTTATTTTAATGTTTCTTCTTATTTTAAGATGAATTCTGGTATTTCCAAAATATGATCCAGAAATACCAGCTATTAGTACAGGAATTACAAAAGAACCTGCAAAATGTTCAGTTTTCTTTCATAAAATTAAAGTCCCAATAAACTTTGGATAAGATTCCATATGTTGAAGTTTTAAGTGTTGCATGAATGGGTCTGTTGGTGAAATTTGCTATTAAATTCATATGTAAAATGGCCATTGCAGTGTCTGAAAATAAACCATTTACATTTTTAGTAATTAGAAAGAACATCCCAGATAAAAAATAGAGGATGGATCTGTAATCCTCACTGGTCAATTAGAGCAGTGGTGTCTAATACTATTCACTTAACTTTTTGTCATAAATATTTGAAGGCTTATTATTTACTTTTATTTTGCCAGTTTAGTTTTTCCATCTTCAAAAGCTGTCTTTTTGAGATTCTACTGCTGCTACTTTGCTATTTAAGTACTGAGTCAGCCTTCTGCCAAATATTGCAGCACCTAGTCTGTGGATCCATCCTACATGGCCTGCTACAAGCTGCCACAGTGATGGCTTATTTTTGGGTTTGTGCTTTTGTGGGTGAATATGAGGGATGATGACCACATTTTGTTTGGAAATACCGTGGCAGTAATAAATGGGAGAGGGGTTTATTGAACTCTTCCAGACACCTTTCCCAGGTTCTCTGAGATGGTTTAATAACTTAAAGGTAAGAGAAAATATGGACTAAAGCTTTTGCACCTAGCTTGGGTCCCTATCCATTCCCCACATTCAGATGGATCAGATGACTGGTTTAAAGAACTGCTTGTCCTCAGTGTGATCAAAGACCCATTTCATTTTACACTGACAGCAGGACACTATATTCACAAATAATACATTTTAAAGAAGTCTTTTAAAGCTGTAACTCTCACCATGACTTTAGTCATAGGTCTGTGCCATGAAATGGAACTTTGTTCTAGCAGGGGACAAACAGGTGGCAGTCAAGTCCAGAGGTGCAGCTGAATCAAAGGCTTTGCATAACTGAAGGACAAATAACTTTAAACATAGCAGCACTTTACAAGTAAAATATCTCCTATTTCAGTAAGAAGCAGCACTGCGTCCCCAAAAGCAGAACAGAACATGAAGTAGCTACAGGGCTTCATGTGTTTATATAAATTTAGAAGATCTGATGAGCCATCTCAAACTTTTCTCCAGCTGCTTTGATGACATCATTGCTTTCACTATCTACAGTGGCACCATTGTCAGATTAAACAATGACAGTTCTAAAACTATCCCCTCTGCTTTTCTGACATATTCATATGCTGCATAAGAGAGAAAAATAATCTTGTTGTCATAATTTTTTCTTTTTTTCTTTTCCTTTTCTTTTTTTTTCCTCCCACATAATTCCCTTTTGTCCTTCAGGTCTTAATTGCAACTCATTATTATTTTTGTGAAGAGCAGCCTCATGAAGGCAAAGAGTTAAAGACGTCACTTTAAATGACAAAAGCTGAACACTTTACCCCACTTTCAGTCTCTCATCTATTCATCCTTTTCATTGTGAACTTCGCTATTTCAGCTTTCTAAGCTCTTCAACTACCTGCCCCTAATTTGTATTCCTGGGAAGAGGCCTAGGCTAGTTATTTTGCATTTGTGTGCTAATGGTGCTGAGTTTGCTTCTAAGAGGAGAACAGGGAGGGGAGGGCAGGAACCTCCAAAAGGGCTTAAGTGGGAGTGGGGGTGAAGGTGCAGGAAGGGTTGTTTGGGGGAGAGTCATGCTGAATTTTAACCCTGAATGCTTTCTTATACAATTTCGCACAAAGCCCTCCTGATTATATGGAAAATGACACCCTGTGAAAACTTGCCTGTTCATACACACCTTTTAAACAAATAGGTTAGTCAAGTATCTGGAAAGCCTGGGAGACAGTTGGGTCATCTTTTTATTAATACATTAAATCATGACATACATTTTTTCAAAGCTTTTTTTTTTTTTTTTTTTTTTTTTTTTTTTTACACATGCTCTTGAAAATTATGTAACTTATTTAAAGTATGTATAGTATTCTGAAATACATGTATTAGGGGAAATAGTCTGTACATATAAATAACAGTAGTGCAACCCTGCTGTACTTTGTTTGATAAAACCCTTATACTTTCACAGGGTTAATTTTGCCTGTGTGCTTAGATGCCGTGTGAGATAAAATACCTTTCATTAGATTAAATAGGCAAACAGAGGCTTTTTGACTTATTGACTAGTTTTTCAAAGCCAAGCATTTCTTATGCTAATCATTTATATAACTAATTTAACAGACGTAAAAGAATGTCATTATGAATAATTAGCGATGTTAGTAATTTAGTTTCTAATTAACCAGGGATGTGGCAGACCATTACAGATGGGAATTCTCATTAGCCATGAGAGGCATGGGCGTTTTGCTGCTTATTATAGATTCTGCCTATATTTAAAAATGGTTTGGTTGTTCACAGTTTTTAATGCAAAGCACTTTCACTTCATGCTGCTGGGTGCATCAGCTTGTTGCACTTTGTCACACTGTAAACCAGACAACTATGCAAAGCACCTGATGCAACAAATTGTGTAGTCAGTCATTTTCCATTTCATGAATTATTGCATGACAGTAGTTCTCACCCCAACTCCACACCCAAGAGATGGATTTGCAAAAGGGGCATTTTTCTTTTGCAGGTGTAAGTCGCTTGCAATACAGTTAAGCGCAGACATATTAGATCTTCAGATCAGTGCCCATGATTCATTTTCTGCATAAAAATGAAAGGGAGCCTACCCACTTATGTCTCCTTGTTTCTCTGAGCTTGTGACTTACTTTTACAGAACTACTGCAGTCTCTGCACCATCTAATACCCTTGTTCAGGCTTCCACTAGTGTCTGCACAACAGTTCTGGGATATGCAAAAGGCTGCTCCTTTACACTCTTATACACCCTGAGTGAAATTCCGCACACCACTGCTGTTCCTGCTCTTATTACTTTTTGTTTCCCCTAGACACAATTTCCAAGATTATTACTTATTCTAAATGTTCAAATTCTCTTTTAATAAGACCCAATGAAAATACAACCATCTAGAGAAAGGGTTTTCTTCCATTTGAATAAATGTAATATATGTATTCATTTACAGGCATTTTCAGTTTCTCAGATACTCTGTATCATTTGGAATCAGTACAGTCAGCTTGTTTGGAAAAGATATTGAACACTTTACAGTAATAATAGGTAATTTTGCAATATTAGCATATAGGCAATATGGACAAGTCATTAAACTCTTTGAGAAGGACAGTCTGCCCCATGATTTATTAATCTCTGGAAAGCAGGAGAGTGACAATTTCATGAGGTACAGCAGCAAATAAACCTGAAGAAGGAAAGCTCCCTCCAAGTTCTGAAATTTGGGTTATAAAGAAATGTCCACCCCAATAATGGCAGACTTTGTCTATAGAACAAAGACATGCACAGTTTTTCTTTCAAGAATGATGCAGTTATACTGCTGTAAACTGCTTGTTCTATACACAATATACATACATTCTATACATGAATATACATAACAGACCTCCACCCATCATTTAATGAAGTTTAACTGGATTAATTTAAACTGTCCCTTTAGTTAACCACTGCAACTTTCTACAGTAAGGAGAACTAAAAGTGATTTCAAGACAGGTCATTCATTGTTTCTGTCCAAACCTGTTTGTGATTCCTCTCACTTGGGAACAAGTGTGTCCCATTTCAATTCCTGTGTTGGAGTCTGCGTCAAAAATATCAGAAGGTGTAAATTAAAATGAACTGCTGTTTCAATTCAAGTGTTCACATAGGGAAGAAGTAAAGATGGAGATTCCTGATATGCTTATTAGCCTACTTATGTATATTGTATAACCAGTTAAACTTTGCCTAAAATACAATTGAACATACTTAGTCAGATTAGAAAATATTTTTTCTTTTCATAGCAGAGATTAGAGCACTAACCAGACCTATGGAAAATCAGTCTTCAGTGCCTGCTCTGCTATAGATATCATAATACAAATGACCTTGGGCAAGTCACTTAGCATATATTTGCACTGCAGTCAGACAACCTAACCTTAAAGTTCAGCATTCCTGAACTTTTAGCAGCACCACTAGACCACTGTCAACCCCCACTGTTTTCAAAGGCCACTGTGGCCCACTATAAAAGTTTTAATCAAAAGCACCATTGTGACAACTTTGTTTTATATGGTTCAGCAAACCACTTACTATAAACTGGGAATTGCAGATGGGTTAAATGCTGATGGTCCCAGGCAGATTTGTGCATCCCAGGCTGCTTTGTCTATGCTTCCACAAGTGCCTGAGTGCCTGAGCTGGTCACTGCCACCAACACTGCCATGCTTGTCCTTGCTGCTTCCACACTTCCCCATGGCAGTAAAGACAAGGACTCAGCTCCTCACCTGTAAAAGGATCAGTCTACCTCACAGGTGCAATCTGAAAATAAAGGCATCAAAATACTGTGAGGAAATAGATGCTTAGGGTTAATGAGAATATTTAATATATATGAGAGTATTTATATATATTTAAAATACATTAAGTGGTTATCTTCTCAAACTTCCTCAGGAGCTTGTGGGAAGCCCTATTGGCTAGAGGTATGAGCAACCTTCTGAAATGAAGGTGGAAGGTTATATATGACTGTCAAAAACTATCTCAATTGTGTTGGTTTAACCAATGTCTGGTTCATCTGACCTCTCTCTAGCTTGACTACAATGGACATTTAAAAAAAAAAAAAAAGGTACCAGATCATTTTAAAAGAACAGAAGGTATTAAAAGAGGTTGTGCTATAATGAGCAGTATATAATTTATAATGAGCAATATAAATTGTATGAGTTCCCATTGATTTCAAATTCTAGAAGATGAAAGTCTACACAGCTATCTTACTTTGATTGCTATTTTTTCTGCATGTTTCTTCCGAATGGTCTTGGAGAAAGAGAAAAATCTTTCAACTACAGTAATCTAGCCTTCACTGTGTAATGACTGAAATAGATATTGTTTTGTCACTTACAGGTTATTGCTTAATAGAAAGTTGTCTGAGCTAGTTTCCTAAGATTGGGTGATGACATATCTGAACGTTGCTTATCCAAATCATGTAAGCAGGATCTGTATCTTAATAAAGATCCTCTGTGCTGGGTTTGGGTTTTCTTTCTCTTGGGTTATAAACTATGTTCTGATGCATAAAAATGAATAATTTAGTCATAATTGTACCATCACAAGTTTATTGTAAACTGAAGCCACAATTGCAATCTTGGATGCCACAAAAAAAAAAAAAAAAAAAAAAAAAAAAAAAAAAGCTATAAAAATTTCTAAATAGTTCTTTCTTCAGCTGCAATAACATACCATTTTGCATTACCAGATGTTAAAAGTCTATTGATTATCTGACAGCAAATGCTATATCAAAGGCAGTTCAAAAGAAAAGTAAAAATTATTTTCATATTTTTAATCATGCCTGCAGATGGGTTAGGATAATCTGTCATAGTTCAGAAGTAGAAAAGAAAAGAACCAGGCTTGATGTAACTTGGCTCAGTGGTCTGTTTCAAATATGGCTCACACACAGTGGGAAAAACAAACAGGTCTTTGCTTGAGAAAACAGATGCAGCAGGCAAGTGCAAAATCTTACTCCACTTGTTTCAAAGACACAAAGCAAAAAACTAGCTTTTTAACAGAGAGAGAGATAACTCAAAAAATTCCATGTAAACTTTTCTTTTTTTGAGATTCTTTCTGCGCTTTCCCCTTCCTCTTCCCACACACACTGAATCAACAAACCCAGATGTTCAGAGGAATACGTTCCTTGGTATCCCCCATGTCCTATGCCATGCAAGAGCAAGGGAAGATGCCTGTCTACAGATACACAGAATTCCTCAGTGCCAACTGTTGTGCTGCAAAGTGATGTACAAACAGTGGGCACATCTTATTTCTGCAGGGAAAAGCTTCATGGACTGAACCCACTTCAGAGGCCCAAAGATCTAGGAATTCACTGTTTACAAAAAATGTGACTTCTGACTGTTAGCTTTGGGTGTGCACATCCTGGGTCCTTGTCTTTTTAGCAACACAATGTTCCTTCTTATTTTGGCACAGCACTGAACTGAAGAATGGGATCTGGAAGACAGAAAAGAGCCTTATACTAATAAAAACATCAGTACACAATTATTCGCTTTCTTTTTTATGAAATTTATAGGGATTGGTGTTTCAGTTTATGCCCACCTGAGTACAGTCTTGGTCATCGACTTGCCTGCTTTTGTCAAATATTTTTATTCACTGACACCTATTTTATTTTATTATTTAACTGTGAGACCTTGAGTCTGCAGAAAGCAGCAGGTTTAAGTTTTCACGGTAACTCTTGTGCCACCTTCACTGGATAGCTAGTAGCACCCTTCAAACCAGCCTGTATGGAGGGGCTTAAAGCAGCGAATTCATCCGGAAAGTATTGGGGGAAAAAAATCCCCCAAACCAACAAACAGAGTAAGTGGCAGGGTTGGGGGTAGGATGGGGAACCGAACTCTCTGGTGCCTGGCATTGGTGTGGTGGGAGGAAAGCAGTCCTGCAGCCTCGGAGGGAGAAAGGTGGATGTTTACTGCGGCAGGCCGCACGGCCCAGAGCCCTGCCGGCGCTCCCCTCCCCGGGCCGGATGGCTCCACAGCTCAGTGCCTTGGCTTAGGTGCAGTTGGAAATGCCCGAGAATGGCTCTTTGTTGATTTTCGCCTGTGCGAGAGAGCCTGGTGTTGCTGCGAAGCGAAGTGCTATTGAATTTGCTCACTCAGGCAGAACACTCGACAGGAAGGAAGGAAGCAGCCATTCTTTCTGGTCCTATTGTCTGGCCAGCAGGCTTAGGCAATCAAACAGCCCTGCGGCCCGGCTGCGGCTCCCTCCGGCCGCCTCTGGTGGGCCCGCCCGGCCCAGGGGGGAGCGGGGGGCGCCTGCTCATGGCGCTGTGTGCCCTCCGTCCCTGCTTTCCACGGCCGGGGCCTCGGGCGGCCGCTGCCCAGCGCTCCCAGGGCAGGAGGGTCGGGGAAGGGAGGGCGAGAGCAGCCGCAGGTGGGGTGGAGCTGCCCAAAGCTGCCCCTGGGCTGCCCCTGGGCTGATAAGGAAGTGCTCTTGCCACACTACAGCAAACTGTAGGAGCTGCGAGGAGTCCTTCCAGCGCTAGGACATATTTCTGTCATGTTCAGAAAGCACTGCTTGGAGCTGGGGGCCATTTAACAGCACAAAGAGTGAGGGGGGAAAGGTTGCAAAGGAGCAAGCCTGCCTTTTGAAAGAGGCTCATTCGAAAATGTAGATTTTTGGTTCCCCAGTCTGTATCTCAGTTAGCTCCCTCTTCTCCCCAGAGAACAGGAAAGAATGAAAAATAGAGCCAAAGGGACTGGTTTTGCCAGGCAGAGTGTTTGCAGTAATGCCGCGGGGGCAGGGTGAGTTCTCCCGAGGATTCCTGACAGAGGAAGTGCAAAAAGCTCTGAGCATCCACAGCAAAAATCAGTCTGTCACTTCATTTTACCTGCCCTGTTACATCCCTGCAAGGTCCCAGCACTTCCAGTCTCAAATCAGGTGGCAATTACAACATTGCAGTGTGGATTTTGCCGTGAAGCCTGTCTTGTTCTTACTGGAATGTGACCATGGGATAGCCCCCTACTATGGTTTGGTGGCTGGATAGCAATAGCTGCAGGCTTTCCTTCTGTTTGCTTGTTTGTGGTGGCTTTTCTCAGACAATAAGATCCAGTGGTGGATCAGGTAATAGGTGTGTCAGTGATATCATTCTTAATGTTGCATGACAGATAATAACATTAATAGATGATAATATAGCCCTGCAAATCTGTGATGTACAGTGAGATAGTAGAGCCTGGCAAATGCAGAGGCATAATACTTACACAATCCTATTTCTACAAGCCCAGGGATGGTTTCACGGTAGTTTAAGTGACTCTAAATCCAGACTCCCTGCTCCCACACTTGCTGGTGTCCCCAGCTGTGTGCTCCAGAACCATCCTCTAAGTCAATGTTATTGCTTCAAGTCTTGCTTGGTTGCAAGGCATGGACACAGGTAGAAACAAATGACAGTCCTTGAGCCTGATCCCTTGGTCACTGTACAGAGGTCAGTGTTGGCAGTAAGGGCAGGAGGGAGTGGGGGAGGCAGGCAGCATGGGGAGCTGCCACAGCCTGGGTTCAGAAAGGTGGATATTGCCTTTTGGCGTGGCACCATGCTGAGACACTTCAGGTGCCGTGGGTGTAGCCAGAAATATGTGCTTGTACCAAAGAAGCCTACAGGCTGCAGTTGCATTTTGTTAACTTCAACAGAAAGGCATGGGCTGCTTTTAGGAATTGTGGCCTTGGAGTATGCCCAGCTTCCCACTTTTGTCTTCTGCTCAACCTACTCACACCTATCCTGGTGCAAATCTAAAAAAACCTTGATGAGTTAATGGAATTATTCCAGGTTTGTCAGTGCAACAGGAAGAAATCAGCATGCATGAGACCATTTTTTTTTCCTTTAAATGGAAACAAGTAGGAATTACTAGAACAGAGAGTAATTTGTAGCCAAGAAGGACTCTTGAATTTGGATTTTATTACAAACTTGAAACTTGGGCCAGTTTTGATGGGATTTGTAAATGCTTTCAACAAATGTGGGCTGAGTTTCAAGTGAGGCTGGGCTCTGTTGCACAGGAATCTGGGCCAAGGTATGGTTTTGAGTGGAAAGCATATGAAGCTCACCGCATTTTCCTGATTTAGAGTCTTGCTTTGAAGTACTTGGTCCATTCAAACCCAGAACTTAAAGCAAAAACCCACATGGTGTTAGTACACTGGAGCCAAAACTATAATAAAAAATTCCCTTGAAACCCCATGATTCAAGCCTAGCACAGATCCAGATAGTCCTTATAAGATGCTACCAGGGTTGTTATTTAGCATATATATTTCTTAAATACTCTGAAATCTTTACTAATTTCTGAATTCTTGAAAGATAATATTTTAAAGGCTGCAGTGAGGTGGAAAGACTCAAGATTATTCTTTTGTTAAGACCTTGTCTATGCGTGGATAAATAACTAATTTTTTTGTCTCTTCCTAAATAAAATATGTTTCTAGTGACCCTACTCTGTGTCTATGGCCTCTTTCACCATGCTCAGAACTACAGTGTCTGAACCTTCCAACAGTGCATGAAGCAACGTGAATAACATCTGTTGCATGCTGTTTATTGTCTCATCCTTTCCCCTGAGATGCAGCATGTGTGATGGAGTGTCTTGTTCTGGTTGGGGTTTTTTTTGGTGTCATGATTTGTTTTATGATCAAGAAATCACCTCTTTGGAAATGTCTTAAAGGGGAAGTGAGTAGAGGATAATACTGGTTGCAAACTGGAGGGAAAATTTCCCGTGAGGTGCTAATGACATATTTCTTTTTTTCTTTCTCTTTTTTTTTCATTGAGAGACACTTTCACTTTACTGCAGCAGTCACATACACAAGTTCTGTGCACATATTCACAAAGCTCAACAGAACTGCTTTCAAACATTTTTATTTGAACACAGCATAATACAATTAGCATTACTGCCCAGGACACCTCTGATAGCACAAAGTGTGCTACAAGATGTCTTCTCTCTTCTTTACCAATGCATCAAAATTCCATATGAGCAGCCACCCAGCGACTCAGCTGGCTTTTGCATTTCCAGTTAACTACCCTGAATCATAAAAGTCTGGGAAAGGATCTGAGAAACGTGTTCCTTCAGCTATGCAATGCTTCAGCAGTAAGGCTGAGTTTCTGTTACATGTGGAAAAGCACGTCAGCATGCATCATTCATAGTCCTGTGCAGATCTGTTAGACATTTCTGAGAGGGCTGCTTGTCCCCAGCTGCCTGCCTGTAGAACATTCATAGAGCTGATGGGAGGTCTGCATCTGACTTGCTGACAGGATCAGGCCCTGCTGCTATAAGGAGTCAAAATTTTTTGGGTTTTCATCAATAATCCCAGTACGAAGGGTCTTCTTTCTTGCACAGCTCTGTAATTAATCTTTGGCTGCTTTGGCTGTGATCCCAATGGTCCAGGCCAAGAGGAAGTAGGGACAGGGCAGTCAGAATAGAGGTCACTTTTATAGCTCATTCAGAATCAAAGAGATGGCCTCAAAAGTCACCTGGAAAAGGTAATTGAATTGTTTTGAAGGTGAAAAAGAAAATGAAAAAGGACAGCTGTGAGGATGCCATGATCAAACAAAAGAGACCACAGAAGTAAAGGAGCCAATGCTCATTTGCAGAACAACCACTGCTGGTGTTCCAAGGATACTGCCATTACCAGTGACCTTTCCCAGGAATAATTTCACAGGAACATACTCTGCAGTTACTTCTACTTCTCCCTGGAAATTAAGAAGAAAAACCCAAACATGCAGAAGGTTTCTGAAGTTCTGTCTTCCATCCATTTTTCTTCCTGGCAAGTCCTGCTAGTCCCTTTTGAATATAAAGCAATGTGAAATAGAGCAAGAGTTGGTTTTAATGATTTTAGAGTAACACTGGAGATCACTGTACTGGACAACTGTCATAACACAATGGCTCAACTAGAAGAGTGACTTGCCATTATTTCACCTGTCCACATGCACTGGGAGTTAAAATTTATTTTTGAAAAAAATTATGTTTCTGGAGCGTGCATGCCAGGTGAAACACCTCTCTATACCAAAGCTCTGCATAGTCCAGGAGGAATGAGGAAAACATCATGATCTTGATTTCTCCAGTGTTCTTGAATGTACACTGGAGCTGAGCTGCCCTAACCAGCACAGCCTATGTGCAGTCAGAGCACTGACAAAGCAAGTACGTACTTGCTCCTCTCCCTTTCCTTGACCTAACAATTTGAGTAGAGCAAACCCAGGTCATAACAGAGGCAATGATCTGGCCTGTAAAATTTCTTTGGAAGAGAAGTTAGTGCTAATTCAGCATGTTTCAATTTGCTGAGCTCTACCAGGCTGCACATTACTTTTTGCAGAATCCCCACATACTAGATCCTGCATTGTGTTGAAGAGTTTCCTCAGCACAGCTAATCTACACCTAGTTTGATAAAAAGCTGGTTCCATTGCTGCCTCCAAAGCTTTTTTCTGATTGCTGTTTTGATGTGAAAATCTAGTGGGCATCTGAGGTACTTTGGTTCTTGTCCCACTTGTCCCTTCCCCCATATGGATTGTAATGAGTTTGTTAGCTGTCATATCTTGGAGATTAAGCTTTTGTGCAAGTTGTTTGGGGTTTTTTTTGGTTTTTTTTTTTTTTTTTTTTTTCAAGACAGACATGTGTAAAGGGGCCCTTTCAGCCGGAGAACAAGTGTTCCTTAATGGCCGTGCTCAATTTTTTGGCATGTATCCATACCTTGGCAGTATGATCAAACATATCCCAGCAGACAGTAGAATAGAGATAGTTGTAGGTATAGAGACCTTGGGAGCACAAGGAAAATTATGTAATTTCTGTTTTCTTTGAGGACCTCCATCAAGACTGAAGGCCCATGGTAAATGGTGATCCTGATTTCTCTGGAGTCAGCCTAAAGGACTGTCTGGGAAAATTCCATACAAAACAAAAGGGCTGCTGAGATGCCTTACTGACAAATTAACTTATCAGCTGGAGAAGTCTTGATTTACATTGAAATTCTCTGTTGGTTACTGAGAATCTCCGTTTAAAATTAATGACCTCATAGCTGATGAATGATGAATCAGGAGAGGAAGTGTGCTGAAGACTGAACAAAAATCATCAGGTGGAAGGGGCTCTCTGTGATTACAGAATAAAAACTAGTCATTAGGGCTTAAAAAAACCCCAAACAACTGGAGCTCTTCTTCTCAGTGGTACTAGTGGTAGATGTTTTCTTGGAATAGAAAATGACTTCCCCCCCTCAGGATCTGTGGTACTATAAAAACAGGTCCCTTCAGAACTAACTTCCAAATCTGCTAACATAATACTCCTCTGAAGAAGAATAAGAATGTTTGGTTTACAGTTAATTAAGGGTTTTGGGCCAGGAACTTGAAATCTATCCATTAGGGTATGGTTTTTCTGGTTAAGGAGTCATAAGTACACAGTATACTTTATTAAATAGCTTGAAAAAGACTATGTTTAAAATATGATAGATGTTTTGGTGTATTTAGCAATAAATAAATAAATGTTGAAAGAAGAGAGGTGGCTCTCCTTGGCAACTAGGTGTGTCATTTTGCAAGTGTATTTGGTTGTCACCTGTGTACTCCTTTTCTTTCTCTTAACTGATTTGAGGATGGAGGGAGGCAAGATAATGTTAAAAGCAGAAAAGTAGAGCAAAATAACATGGGAATTTATGGGGTTTAAAATCCTAAAAGAACTGTTAAAGACAGAACTGAATAGAGCACCTACTTTTTGAAGCCTTCTGAGGTATGAGAGAAGGGCTGAATTAGGTGTCCACATCCTGCCAGCTGGGACAGTCATTTCAAGAGGAAGACATGATTAGTGGGGCAAATGATAAGTCAGAAAAAACCACAAAGAGGGAGAGGAACTTGTGAGGAAAAACATATAAAGAAACATATTCAGGTGCCAAATCCCAAAGCTCCTGTTTTGGCTCTGACCCCAAAGACATCTCTCCTGTGTTGCAGGGGGCATAGGTGGGGGGTAGAGAGAGAAGCAGCATCCAGACAGGTACCCTGGGGCTGTGAACCATTTCTTTGTGAGCAGAGTAGTGTTATAGACAGTTCATCATTTCCAGGACCATTCTTATGCTAATTCTCCAGACTTAGGGAAAACTTAAACTCCTTCCCTTGCTGAATGGAACCAGTCCTCCATCAAGAGTTAATTTTAAAAAGAGAGCAAACAGAAGGACTTCATGTTTGGCAAGCTTGGGGTTAGAACGTTCCCATATACACATACACGTTTAGAAGAGAAGTAGCTTAGTATTCATGATACTTGGTGATAGAGTAGCAAAAAGCTTTCAATTAAGCATGAAAAACAAATATCACAATTTATCTCAATTCTTCAGTCTTTTATGTGCTGAAGGTATTTTTTATGTGAGGTTTTGTGAGGTTTTTCACACTTTTTTTTTTTTTTTTTTTGGTGTTTTGTTTTTTGGTTGGGTGCTTTTTTTTTTTTTTTTTTTTTTTTTTTTTGGTGAATGTCTTTCATTTCAAGTTACCCTTGTTCTGGGTCTTTTTTTTAATTCCCTTTGGCCAGAGCATTTCTGAATTTCTGCCAAGAAGTTACTATGTAAAGCCTGTTGTACTCAAGAGTTGGATTCCCATTCCTGGAATCATGACTAGCAACCCCAAAATAGAGTGCATTGTTGTTTCAGAAGGAAAACAAGAGAGGAAAGAAACCTTAGGAACAAACAGAGAAGGATGAAGCCAAGCGACAGTTACAGACTCTTCAGAAAGCTACTCTTCAATTAGACATTTAGATTGGCTGCTAAGGAATCTAATCTAGATGATAGAAAAACTGCATTTGAAGTGCAGACAAATCTTATAAATTTATGCTATGAATAGCTACCTATTTTTGTTTCCTGTCTACTTGTATATAGGAACTAGCATCTTTCAAACACTTGAGGAACAGGACACTTTGGAATGTCCTGTTTCTCCTGCAGAATGCATTTATGTTTCTGAACATAAAGCATGACTTCACCACAACTGCAAATTCATTCTCTCAGAGAGGAAAAATATGCAACAATCAGTGCAAGGGGGAATAAATAAAGAGCATACTTTTTATTAATGGTAGAGTAAGAAAATGAGCTAGCAAAAATGTTGACATCAACAAAGAAATACTGAGAATTTACAAAAGAATTCCATACAAGGGAATCTTTGAGGCAACATTCTTTACTAAAGTAAGTATTTTCAGGAAACATCTTTTGTTTAAGTATATTACAGAATCCTAAGTCAAAAATTCTGTACCAAGTTATCATCTCATCAACTTAATATGCTCTGCATTGCTTTTTGCTGATTTTTTTTTTTTCATATGGAAATTTAAAATTCATGGGTATAGCAGCATTGGATCCAATAATAATAATAATTATTAACAGCAGAAAGTTTAAAAGCATGGAGAAAAGGGAGGAAGCTTTGGGCTAGCAAAGAATATTATATTTATGACGTGCAAGTGAACAAGCCTGTTTCTGTCCATTTAGTAACTTATGATGAACTCATCAATTCCCTATAGTATACACAGAACCAAAATCCTACTTTTGCCTTAATAAAATATGATTAATATTGATTGAGATGTTCATATGAAAAAAGTCAAGACCAGACAAGAGAAGACAATGATTTTGGCCTTTGCTTTCAGAGGGTGTTAGCACCACAGTGTTAAGCTTGAGAACCTGTAAAGGTCTGAGTACAGAAGTGAAAATCCACCCTGGGAAAATTCATGTCCTTTAAAGTCGATCAGGATTGTGCATCAAAGACCAAGTACAACCCAAACTCACCAGCTCATATGCAAGCATCAGCCTGCATTATTAAAAGAAATAAAAATTATATTTGTGCGTATGTGCAATATAACGTCTGTATTAAAATCCAGTCATAAAATATGTCAGAATTCCCAGGCTAGAAGCACATGGTGACACTCTGACTATCTAATGGGATACCTATTTTGTCTCTCTGCTATAAGTAACTAATGAAGCAGTAACACCAAAGGTAATATGTACTATGTAAGGACATGGTCAACAGAATGGAATGGTTGTTTTTGAGCACTTACCAAAGATTTTAATTTTTGAGGCTTAGGTACCCAGTTTGAGAATTTGATGTAGGAGCAGACAGGTTTTCAGTCTGGTTGTCTTCAAACATACCAGATATTTTAGCACTTACCTTTTGGAGTATGCTGTCTGCTCCAGCAGAGCTGAAATTATCAGTTTTGTGCTTGCATTAGATGAACTGAACCTTTCCTGAACTAGACAAGATTTCACAATGACATTGTAAGGAAATTTTTAAAAAATTCTAGTAAAGGTGCCATGAGTATAGAAATACATTAATTTTCTTTTTCTCCTGCAAAGGGGCAGGCAAAAGGTGGCTAGGTGGCTTAAATATAAATTCAGTTTGTGACTCTACAAAACTGAATCCACTTATAATACAGAAAGCTTTACCAAGTGGAGATAAACAAAATATTTCTGCAAAAAGCATCTCTATGGAGATGTGTGGCCAAAACACAAGGTCAGACAGTACCACTGAAATCAAATTGCAAGGGACACACTCTTCTTTTTCTGACCCATTTTGGTGCACAGAAGTACATGTGTGTCTCTAAATAAACTACTGTGTTTGCATTTAAAAACGTGGCTATGACAGTTTCTGTAATTGGATTCTTTAGTGTCTGTTATTGATCCTTTCTGCATTTCTTTAGCTTACACTTGTGAATCAGAAAGCAAAATGCAGAATGATACCATTTACAAAAGCAGCACTAAAGAAAAACTCTGCCATGTCCAGCTTGCAGGGCCAGACACTCATGCATGGTATCAATCCAATTTGCTCGTAGCCCACAGCACAAAAATATCAGGCACAGCAGAAAAATGGTATTTGGGCACTTGGTGCTGCGTGATCACAAAGAAAGGATGTTCAGGCAGTGGTGACCCTGGTTAAAGCTGTGCCTGATGGGAGTTCACAGACAGACACTCCCTGAATTAGCACAAACTTGGAGTGACACTTTTTTCTTAGGAATGACAGCATGCTACAAGAATGTGAAATTGAATGTAACCCAATTCAGAGTCAGGGACTTTTCTCTGCCTCTCAAGATGCAATGCATTCGCTTTACATCACAGGCAGAACAGGCTAACTGGCTTACACTATGCAGTGCCTTATTATGTATGCCCTGATTTGGGTCAAGCCTAAGTGTATCACATTCAGTTGACCTGTTAGATGTGCCTCACAAAGGCATTGTGTTCGTGACTCTCCAAACACAGGATCCAAAATAGGGCAGATGTGGACAGTACAAATACTGGCTTTCTCCTTGTTCTGTTGAACCTGGTTCCAACAGCAGTTGTAGTGAACACAGCAAGTATATATCAAATACCTAAAGGTGGACATTTGTAACTTCTAGGTAGATTACAGGAAAAATCATCAAGTTTTCTGCAAATAGTCTCAGAATGGTTTGATATTATGAATTTAATGCCATGAAATCTAACTGTAGTAGGACAAACTACCCAGAAGAAATGAACAAATGTGAAAAAAAAATCAAAGTCAGTTTCAGTCTGATCCTCATAAGTCTTTCACAGCTTTATTTCTTTGTAGTACTCACTTTTGAAATGTAAAGGATTCGTAATAAGGTGAAGAAGGACACTAGAGATTTAATGCAGTATGTGCAAGTGAAATGAGAAATGTCTCACATAGACCAAAGCAACTGAAGGACTTGATTGAGAAGTAATGGAGTAAAAAATAATTATAAAGATTTTATTCTATTTACTGTTGATAAGAGTAATGATAAAAGACATTGGTAAACATGTGTCTTAGAAAATGTGTTTCAGAGTATGCAATATTATAAAAATGTCCAAGAGAATTAAAAGGAGAAAAAAAGTTTGTATCTACTATAGATCAATAGACAAAAGAATGAACTATATGACAGTGCTAATATAGGAGGCACATTTCTTTTAGCTCAGTTATTGATCTCTGAGATAATTACACTGTACATCAAAAGAAATTCAATTGTATTCATGTGTTACTTTGCAAACAACATTAGCATCATTTGGACATGCACTCTTACAGCAGGGAAAAAGCTTTCAAACTAAAATGTATATAAACCACTATGGTTTTGCTTTCCCAGATCTGAAGTATGCATTACAGCCAGCAGATATCATGCTGTAATGCATACTTGCTGATGTGATTTTAACAATTTTAATAGAGTTATAAAGACAGCAGTATAAATGTCAATTTGTACTTACAATTTAAGCATCTTCAAAGCCATCTTACATTGCAGTGGCTCTTTCTGATAGAGGGAACATGGGTGTTAGGGGAAATCTATCCCTACAGAGTTAATGCTTGATTCAAACTGGGTCACCCAGTTTTGTGAATGCGATCTCACATCCCTTATCATTTTGGCAAGATTAAAAAAAAATGCAGTCCTTAGCAATCATAGCAGCATAAGGCAGCAGATAATGAGTTAAAAAAAGATCTAGAAAGAAATTTGTTTTCAAATTCAAAAGGATTTTGATGCAAAGGGCTGTATAGACATTCAAGTTGTTTGAAGTCCTTCCCATCCATAGGTACAGAAAATAACAAAATCCTTTTAAAAAATGTTGAAAGTTCCAAGTGCCAACTGTCCAGCTCCTTAAACCCAGCAGATTCCCTCAACAACCTCTCCAGGGCAGTTACTGTGGGAGGTGAATAATTGTCCCATCTACTCTTGGGAGACCCCACCTCCATTCAGCTCTGGGGTCCACAGCACAGGAAGGGCGTGGACCTGTTGGCATGAGTTGAGAAAAGTCACCAAGATGAGTAAAGGGATGGAACATCTCTCCTGTGAGGAAAGGCTGAGACAGCTGGGATTGTTCAGCCTGGAAAGGAAACAGGCCTTGTGGTGACTGAACTGCAGCCTCTCAGTACCTGAAGGGAGCCTGCAGGAGAAATGGAGAGAGACTTTTTACAAGGGCATGTAGTTACAGGACAATGGGGAACAGCTTCAAAGTGAGAGACTAGGGTTAGATTAGATAATAGGGAGAAATTCTTTCGACTGAGGGTGGTGAAGCACCAGACAGCAGTCTCCTCAGAGAAGTTATGGATGCCCCATCCCTAGAGGTGCTCAATGCCAGGTTGGATGGAGCGCTGAGCAACCTGGTCTAGTGGAAGGTGTCCCTGCCCAGGGCATGGGGGTTGGAAGTTGATGATCTTTAAGGTCTCTTCCAACCCAAGCCATTCTATTATTTTGTGATTATCAGTCCTGTCAAATGCCAGGCTCAAAAACATGGGTCTCCTATTAAGTTGTGTGCAATTCTTTGCTAGGGATGATATGGTTTTCCTTCTCCTTCGATTTTCTCTCTGAGAAGTGTTCCAGAGAAGGAATGTGTCAGCTGCTGCATGTAGAGTGAGTTGAAAAGCAGCTTTATCCAATGGTGTTGTCCCTCCACAGTCAGTTCCAGTGGGGATACCCACCTTCTTTGGCATCCTGCAAGGATGCCTTTTGCACAGGCTGTCATATGGTGCTTCATGCATCACAGAAAACGAAGCCATAAATGTGTTGTCACTACAAAAATACAGAAAGTTAGATGTAAAGCATGAAAATATACAGTTGTTTGAGTTTAAAATCAATGTATGTAACATGGAGAATGCTTCTCTGATTCACTTACTTGCATTTTATATTACTGCATTCAATAAATCTCTCTGTTAATGAAAACTGTAAAGCACTTCCAGATGGCCAGCCTTCTGAACACCAGAATGGGCTGAACCTCACAGCTTTGCAGAGGAATTCAGGTTTATCTGGTGCAGAAGACACAGGGCATTTTCCCTAAACTTGTCCCAGTGACATGCTGGGGCAAAACACAATATGAAATACAAGTATCAGCCCCTGGCTGGACAAGGGTTCTAACATTTATATGTAATTAAGGGTGTGGTTTAGGAGCACAGAGGTAATCAGGCACTGAACATTATTAAAAGAGAAAATCCTTTGCTAAAGCCATGTAAAACATTTGTGTAAACTTGCTGTCATTGTAATAAAAGCACATCACAACATTGTTAAAAATCTTGATTCTTTGCTCTTCAAAGTGCAAAACAGTTCATGGGTCATAGAGTTTGGGGGAATGTTGTACGATTGTCATGTGAAAGAAAGAAGAAAAGGATTGTACTTCAGCTTAATTTTATCTGCATTCCCTTCTGAAATACTCAGTTT
Organism: Oenanthe melanoleuca; assembly: GCF_029582105.1. Classification (NCBI taxonomy): domain Eukaryota; kingdom Metazoa; phylum Chordata; class Aves; order Passeriformes; family Muscicapidae; genus Oenanthe; species Oenanthe melanoleuca. The sequence continues at coordinate 66,778,982 of NC_079333.1, read as the reverse complement.
AAGATGTAATAGGAGATTCACCACTGGCCTATTTCTTTCCTTACTTTCTATACAGCTGTTTTAACAGAAAAGCTGCAATCACAGTGAGCTCAAAGGAACAAAGGTATGATATGAAGGTCAAAAATAAATTACTCTGAGACACCTGCATATATTAGTACCTAGACTTCTTGAAGAATCTTCGGAATTTTCAGGATTTAAATAAATAAGCCTTATTTTGGCCCATAAACATTGCTGGTAAGCTAGACAAGGTGGGATTCACAGAATTCAGGTATCTGTGAGAGGCAATCACCTTTATAGGGAAGAGAGAGAAAAAGGTGCATTAAGGATAGGAGTAATTTGATCTATTTTCACCATCTATTTTAGGATGGGATGAGTCACACTCTGGAAGTGCTTATTTTATTTCACTGAACATAAATGAGAGCACAGAGACACTACTTCAGACCTTAACTACATCTACACTATAATTTATGGTGATTGAGATACTGATGTCTATATTCTGTGAAATTATTTCCAATCTCATCCACCTATGCTGGTTTTCAATTATGCACAATAACAAGTTTCATTAGGAGAATGTCTTACATCCCATGCAAAAGAAACTGGGAAAAATAAGAAATAAGTGAGACTTAAGATCTAATCAGGTGCCTGTTATTGTTTATGTGCAGAGTAATTGGTTGGGTTAGTAATGGGCCTGAAATACTAGAAGCAAGCCTGATGGCAAATTCTTCCATCAGTGAGAAATTTTTCTCTGACAGAGAGCTACAAATATATGTGAACATATGCTTTAATTGTTTATAGAAGCAAAAGCATAACATGGGATGTCATTTGGGATTTGTTAAAAGGGAGAATGCAGAGGCAGAAGCTCTTCTAGCCTTGTTGATACAATCCAATGTCAAAATATAAATTAGTCCATGTCTGTAAGGGAATCTATGTCTTGTATTGGAATTACAGTAAATAATTACAGTAAATAATTACAGTAAACAGAGGAAGCCTTATGTTTGTGTGGTATATGAGTTGCATTTAGGACTGTGTATTAATATATAGTATAAAAATATTTATGAAACAATCAAGAAAGGTCAAACAATTAGGAAATGGAGACTTCCAGTTTCCATTTTTTCTTGAGAAATTCTGTTTTGAGAAACAGTTGGATACTGATTGTGAATAACATTTCTATTTTAAGAACACATGTATGTGGTGGTGATGGTGCTTCATAAATAAAAAGGGACATGCCATCTGCCATATAAAAGAAGCAGTGATGTCCCACATTGTTGGTGATCAGTTTGAAGTTCATATGGCTGTAAAGGTTATTTATTTAATTCTTTGGTGGGAGCAATATTTTTATTATGTTTATTTTATAAAATGTTCTTCAGAAGACACCAAGTACAGTTAAGTTACTCTTCCTGCTGACTCCATTTTCAACATCTGAAGTCCTTGGAAAATTTCCCACATCCGTACTTTGCAGTCTTCCAGATTTCTGTCTGGGCATTGACACTTATATCTTAAATTTATATCCTCTATAGTCCCCATATATATTGAGAATATAAAACTTCCAAAAGTTTGGTATTTTTGTGGAGGTTTTGGTGGGTGTTTTCTTTTTTTTCTCCCATGGATTGTTGTTTGTTTGTTTTTGCTTTTTTTGATTTTTTTTAGTAAGACTCTATTAGTAACATTGTATTGCTATTAACATTAACTTCCTAACAATGCAAGTGTGTCTGAGACATCCAGGTATTATAGAATTGCAAGGCCAGATATGCTGAGTTCCTTCCTTCCCTCAGGAATACCCTCTGGTCTGCAGTGAGAAGTAGCATCCAAATGTGTCCAAAAGTGAGCTCATTTATATCCACGTTGGCAGAAGTCAAATTTCATTTTCATCAGGGACTCCATTGGTAGGCTCTGAACCATCACCCACCTGCCTCTGTTTCAGCCTCTCTCTTCCCCTACCTGTCATCACTAAGACCCACAGAGGGGGATTTTCCCTCCTTGTCCCTGCACTGTTTCATCCTGCAAGGCACTGGTGGTGCTGGTGTCTGCATGCTGGGCAGTGTGGTTGTGTGTCTGTGGCACCAGGCAGTTCCATGGCACAAACCTTCTCTCCCTGGCCCAGCACAGCTTCCACTGCCAGGACACAGTCATTACTTTAACTCCTGTGGTTAATGTCGTAACTCAAATGTGTCTCAGCCCCCAAAGTGTTGGCTTGCCTCCTTAAGATCCCTCCTTAAAGCCCCACTTTCAGCAGCTGCCTTTCTGTCAATATGCTCTAGGTTGGCACCAACCACTTCTTCTCACACCTGTGATTATATCAGGGGAAAAAAAACCCAAAATAAATATTTACAGTGTACATGCAAGAAGAAAAGGGCTGTTTTCCCTTTTCTGTCATTGATTTCCTCAGTTCCTCAGTTATTGGTCCTGCTCTATTTATTTATGATACTGTGTCTAACTTGGACTGCATTTCATGGGCAAAAGACCTTGCTGCTTTGCTGTGGTTGTTTGTGCTAATGTTGCATATGATAACAAAGAAAGGAAAAAAGAACCATGGAGAACACTCCAGATGAAAGCAATAGTAAATACACAAAAATTGGCTGAAAGAGTCAGTAGAAGATGATAGCAAATAAAACGACTGTTTAAATGTCCTTTTTAAAATCTATTAGCTTTCACATTCATAGTGCCTTAGAATGGCATGTGTTACCTTTTAACCTACTAGGCATGTCAAAAAAACCCAAACCCTGTGTAGAAAACACCTGATTAAAATTAGGTTCTAAATGCTAAAGATGTAATAGCAGGCTTTTGTTGTTAACAGGGTTTTGCATTTTGCTCCTAAGTGATTGCAGAATTCTTGTTATGCGCAAAAGTCCAGATATAAGGGTAAACATTATTTCAAAATGAAAAATCTTGTCTTTCTTACATTTTTAAGTACACCGAAAGTTTCAGAGCAGCTTGGCTTACCTCTAGTACCTTGTGTGTGCTCTAGCAAGCTGGATATAAGAAAGCAGGCAGAGCTTGATCTCCTCACATTGAGACCAATAAACTTTGTATTTATTGAGAACTTCGAGTACTGCTTTGCAAGACACCCACTGACCCTACTGGGTTCAGAATTGAGTAACAGTTATCAGGAAATAAAACCATGCTAAAAAAGCTGAGTTATTTATATGCCATAAAGTGATGGCTCAGTTGCATTTGTTTAAACTCCTGAAATATCCTAAATTCACAAGTTTACAGGATGTACAGTGGGATAGTCTCATATACGTTATTGGCAGCATAGTTGCTGTGTGTAGCAAAGAAAGTCTGTAAAATGCTTGTTGCCAGAAGCCAGGAAGGGCACAAGGGGATGGCTTTCTTTCTACCTGCATTCCTTGCCTCTTTTTTTAAACATCTCCTAACAACAACAACAACAACAACAACAACAAAAAAGCATACTGGGATAAATAGACATTAGTGTATGACTGGTCTGACATTCAGCATTCTCATCACAAGGAATGAAAACCTTTGAAAGCTAATGGCTTGCTCTGTCCTAAAGGAAATGCTTCCTGAGTGGGGGGAGCTGCATCTTCCTGCCTTTGCTTTTATCTACTCTGGGGCTAATGGAAGACATCAGTTTCCTGTTCTGTCAATCTTGCCTGTCAGGCAGATATTGGACTCACTTTAATTAAAGCCACAGACTTTTAACAAGATGCACACGGAAGGTGTCTCCCTTGCTTGTACAAATGTTCTGTACCTTTTGGTCATCAGCTCTTCACTTTGTAGGAGGACCGGATGCTGAGGAGCTGAAACCCTCCTGTCATTCTACCAGCTTCAATAACCCTGCTGATTTGTACCAGCTGAGCTTCTCTCTGTGACTTTTTCAATCCTCTCAGGTATATACATCTACAACTGGAGAAACAATCAAACTTCTACTTTTCTTCCATTGAAACCAATAAAAATACTTCTGAGATTAATATTTTAAAATAAAGTTTTGCTTGATGCTTTTCTCTAACAGCTATCACTGCTGAATTATTTTTTATTTCATATTTTTTAAAAGATATTTTAAAATTGTTCCTGATTGTTGGCATCATATTTTAACGTTAAAAAAGAAGAGAGATCCATTTATCCATTTGAATAGAACTTCATCAGGTGTCGAATTACTCAGTATTCTTTCTATTTGGGATATTATCAGTGTGAGCAGCAATTGAGGACACAGATAATGATGGCAAATAAATCTTAATGTAAGAAGGTAGATAAAATGTTGTTCCTACCCATAATGGCACTGCCACCTTTAAAATGCCAGAACTGAAAGACTTCAATCACCAAACTTCACATGTTCCCTGTTTCAACTCTAGGACACAGACAAAATCTCTTAAGACCCTGGGGCACTTGTAACTTGAGTATCCTGCATATCCTATGGCTTTAGTCTTCACAGATTACTTACAAAGATCAGATAGTGCAAAGAAATCGAGAGCAAACCATGTTCACTTTGATACTGTTTTCATACCAAATGAGGAAAATAAAAGTTTCCTCTTTGAAAACCACATGAACAGAATATAGGTTGCCCATGTTATAAAAACAGGGGAAGTTGTATTACAAATATATTCTTACAAAGAGCTCATCATTTTAGCCCTTTTTTAGAATTTCACTTCTAAATTCTTATCTTTAAGATAAAAAAGGTAAGAGGAAGAACAGTCCAAAATATTTTAAATTCCCTAAACAGAAAAACTACAATAAAAGTTAAGAGATGGATAAAAAGCCTTTGAAGAACTTTTTGAGATATATATCTTTTAATCTTTTTTTTTCCATTCAATAGCTAAAATAATGATTAAAAAGTGCAGAGCACAAATTACATCTTACATTTGACAAAAAAAAAGCATGGAAGTGTTTTTCTATTTCCATTTTCAATGTCACAGTCATATTAATCATAACTTCAACCACAAGTTTTGCTACTCCTGATTTAGCAAAAGCAAATACACTTGCCTTCCCCAATTTATCAGGAGTAAATATTGCATATCAAGCACACACATAAAATAAATATCCGGTCAAATGGAAGAGATGGGAATTGTTCTGCCAATTAGTAAATTATTCAGTGCTGGTAATGTTGCAGCTATTTAACTGTTGCTAATTGCCCAGCTATATTTACTGAGTACCAAGAGGAAAATAAATAAATAAAAGATGCTCTGAATCACTCGTCTGTCTGAACCAAACCATCAAAGTGTGCTGTTGTGTTCAAGTTAGTTTCTCCAGAAGTATAAAAATCCTCTTGCTGGAAACTTTGATTGGTAATGGCTCCTGTTCTCTAAATGCTTACGCACATATCTGCATTTGCTCAAGTAAACAGTCCATGAGACTGTGCCCATTAATAATGTGACAAATACAGAAAAGTATAGGCCTGTCTGATTCCTTTAATATTTACAAAAACCTTAATGTCTTGAAATCTGTTGTTAAGAGGTGGATAAATTTTGATCTTTCTTAAATTCAGGTCACTTTATGTTCTGTCATTGGTAGGGACATTGAATATTTAATGCAAAATAAAACAACACAGTCTATCCCTAAGTTCATTTTCATATTTTCTGAACATTGAGGCCCTAAGCAATATTCATGTGAATTTATTTCTTATTGTAGATGATCTCAAGATCTGTTAAAAAAAGGAAAATTGAATCCACAGACATTCAAAACATGAATGCTAGACCAGCATTCACTTATGCCACTGACATCTAATCTGTCTGATGAATTTTAAATATTTTTACTTATTTTTCTTTTTGCATTTCATTTTGGAAAATAACGCATGCCAACACTCTTCCTTGATGATTTTAGTTTTCTTTGTGGTCAATACTATCTCTTTCTAATTCCCTTTCCCTGACCTCCATATCTGCTCCTTTAGCCTAACTGAGTGAGGTTGCCATGACTGCCAACCTCAGGGTTTGCTTCTTCACCCATTACCAAGCAACTCAGTTGTTTTCTTTAGCAAGTGAGCTGCAGGTACCTGACTTGAAAATGAGGCAATGGAGCCTGTGAGATGACAATAGGAAGGAGTGCACGGAAGGGAGACCATGAACATGTTGGATTGGGTCAAGCCAAATTTTATTCCCTGGGAATCAGTTGATTTTGCATTGTTTGTCTCCAAATTCGAATGACATTACATGTTTTTTTTCTTGTTACTCCCAACTATCCCCCATTTTTGCTGAGCTCCCTTCAGCTGAGTGAAAGCCTCCTCCCTTTCAGCCTCCATTAAGTCAGTGGAGTTCATTTGAAATAGGCTGACCTTCATGCAAATCAGTAATGCACAACGTAATCATATAAGACAAGAAATGGAAATAGAGCAATGAAAATGGGTTTAGATCCAATATTTCATTTGAATCTAAATTAATCTTGGTGATCTTTTAGTACACAATATACCAAGAAAGGCAAAGAGTATATTAAATTACCTACAGACAGTCCACAGTCATAAAATGTTTTGAAGAAAGCACTTCTTATGGCACTTCCACTTTTTATTTCTTCCCTGACTCCATTAGGATATGAAAAAATAGAATACAAATGTTTTAGTCTGACAATGAAATCTTTGATGACGTTTAATTAGATAAAAAGGAACACAAACCAAGGGAAATATTACAGCATAATATCACAACAAATTAGTCCTGGATTTTACATTATTTTGACATAATAGACAAATGCATCAGGAGAAGAATTTTTCCGAAGAACCTTTTCACTTTTGATTTTAATTTAGGATGCCTAAACCTACTGCTAAGGAAGCTCCTGTGGACATGGAGCTTGCCTTGCACTTTGAGTTAACCAGGATGAGATGCCTATCAGTAGCACTCTTCTGTTGTGAAAGTTTGCAAGATTCCACCTTTGATCCATATTTAGTGAAAACAATTATTTAGACGTTTTTTATATTCAGGGTTGAATCAAAATGGCACTGCAAATATCATCAAGAATAAATGTGGTTCATAGTAGTTGTCATATACTATTTTTTTGTTCAAAACTTGCATAGATGTCAATGCTATGTGTGACATGAGTTGTGTATGGCCCTTTCTGAGAAATATGCAGAATTTCTAACTGTGCATAGTTAGCTGTACAAGAAACACATTTCATGCTTTTATTTGATTTATCTCTTCCGCTTGTCTATTTGTTCCTGTACTGACTCATAAATTTTTTAACAGGAACAAATATGATAAGAGTAATAGGCAAGTATGTGTATCTACATATGTCTCTCTCTATATATACATGGACATATGGACTCTCTGAGACTATTTTGGCTGCTGGACAACTTTCTATGTTATTAATCAGGCATTACATTGATTTTGATTGCATTCTTTTTCTGGAAGGATATTCTGGAAGGATGATTCACAGATATACATCAGGCTTGTATTCACAGAAAAGCAGAATGGCTTTACTGACTATAATAAGTTATCAAAGTGCAATTATGTGCCTGAACTGTGATTATGTTTCTCATGTTCTAAGGACTATTTCTATATGCTTACCCTTTTTCATAAGAGTGAATGCATTCTAGAGCAACTCTGTCTGTAGATGTGTTTAATTTTACTTTCCTCTGTAGTTTTGAACCTATTTAAATGAATAACAGTGGAAACTGTCCAAAATCCACTGCTGTAAACAGGATTACTGATACTGACTATGCAGGGGGAAAATTCTCCAGCTGGGAGGAAAGTGGGTAGAGCAGAAGGAGAGAAAAGACCCCCATTGTAACCCCGTTGTGCTGCTACAATGTTGAAGAATTGTCCGTGTCTCATGATGGCAAGGTGGTCAGGTAGTTACACCACACCTTTCCTCATCCTGTTCCTCTTCCTGATCAGTGTTTCAACAAATGGCTGTCATTTCAGCCAAATCACTCCTGGTTACAGTCTTGGGCTTCAGGCTGCCCTTGAGCACATGTGTACATCTCATTTGGAAAGAGCCCTAACAAGGCTGATTTTTACACTGACTTTACACAGTTAAATTCTGAAATACACAGGGATTGTGAACATTTGGCATTTCTGGTAAACAGGCTGTATGGGACCACAGGTACCATGAAGAAACTATTTTAATTTCAGCATCATAGCATTAAAACTCCTATGTGGTCTGTAGGGAATAATTTAGATTAAGAAACATTTCCTTATCTATAATATTGATGTGTACGTCCAACCTAGCCATTTTAGGCTCTTTTTATTGTCAACAAGGAAACATTCCCAGACAATGATTCTGCTGACCTATTTTAGATACAATTATTTTAAGGTAAGATTAAAGTTATATGAGGTTGATCCCATTTGTAGTTCTCCAGTTTAGGCAAAAGTGGGGTTTTTTCCAACTAAAACTGGTCAGTCTTTCTTTCATTTCACTTTTGTTTATTTCCATTCAGTTACTACTAGAGTACTCAGATTGTGCTTAGTACAACACAGGCACACAAGAAATGGCCTTCTTTACCCAAAAGGTATGCAATTTATTTAAATAAATAGGCAGACAATAGTTCATACATTGTCTTTTATATGCTGGTATGAACTGGAGTTGATGCAGTACTGGAGAGAGCAAAACAGCATTAAAATGATTTATCACAAGTTAGTATTGTATAAAACCTCTTGATTTATCATCCAAGTACTTCATTTCAACTACAAATAACTTCTTGCACAACCACTAGCTTTAAGTCCTAGGAATGTGTATATACACGATGAGATAAAAGGAATTATTATGGTATTAACTGTAGGAAATAAAGATCAAAGGTTACCATCACGACTCTTCCTGAACTAAAACTATGCTTTGCCTCAAAGTGATATTTCAGCTGTCCTGAAAATGTAATGAACAATACTTAAGGTGATATTTATATTGACATTGTTTTCTCTTTAGTAGTTCTGTACAAACTTAAGTAAAATAAATTTAATGAATTGTCTTTCAACAATTGCCTAAAAATTTTCAATATTCTTCATATACTTTGGGACTGATTTCTTCTTTCAGTCCCACTATCAAGTTTGCATTCATTTTCCTCAAAGCTGTGTGTTTAATCTTTCCTGGTGACATTTTGGCAAGAGCAGAGAGGTCTGGAGGTGAAACAAAACCATTCAAAAAGTTCTTTTACTGTTGTTTTTATATTGAAGCATCATTATTCCTCTCTGATAAGCAGCAAAAATTGTGTAAATGGAACTGGAATAACAGTAACCCAACAACAATAAAAAGAAACGCCCTTCATTTTTTCCTGGTTCATGAGAAGAATCTTTATGAATGTTTCAGAATTAATGTACCTGGCCAATACTAAATAAAATACTTTAAATAAGCTTGACGATAAAAACTTCTAAATTAATACTATTTTTCCCTTGTAAGTGTTCTTTGCTCCCTTAAACAGCTATATAAAATTATTAATTTGAATCTGCCCACGGATAATTCATAAGCTCAGTGACCACCGTTCAAGGGAATTGTTGTAAACTCTCCTTTTTTCTCAGCCAGACAGCTTAAAAAAGGTGAATAATTCCTGTGCAGGCCTACAACGTTTCAATTCTTTTTTTAAAGAGATGTTCTGGCTAAGGATTACATTGGTTGGGACAGGAAACTTTCTAGAAAGCACCATTTTCAGTGTTTGGGGACAAGCACCCCACTGAGGCTCAGGGCACTGAGGCTGTTCCAGTTTTTCCTTACTTTTGACCTATTGCAGCCAATCTTTTTCTAAAGTTCAAATATATGGAAGAATATAGTCTTTTAGCTGTTGGAAAATATGTATCTAGTCATTATTTCCCATTTTAAAGCATTCCATTCTGGTTTTTGGGGGCTATAATGAAAAGTGTAGCCTTCTATCACCTGCATCCTAGGCGTTAGTCCAGAATTACTGACACAGGAGTCCTCAGACACTTCAAAACTTGGACAGAGCAAAGGAAACCCACAGAGCAAGGCTGCAGAAAGGAGTACAGTACTGTACATTGCTGAAATGTGCAGATAGGTGCCAAATAGCTGACTGAAACAAAATCCAGACAAGACACATGTGGATATGGTGGGAAGAAGAAAATGTTTTTAAAAAAAGAAAAAAAAGCTCAAATCATGAAACATTACCTCTTCGTAACATCAAAGTTGTCTCAACTTTTGTTTCTTTCTGCATTCATTATGGTTTCCAGACACCCATTATTAGTATCTGTTCTTCTGCAAAGAATCTTTCCCAACTATTGTGGTCTGTACACTTTGTCACCTCTGCACATTTTCTGCAGTGGAATCTACCTGGGGGAGGAGAAGGATGTCACTGAAAAGGCTTAGGCTTTCTGATATGTGGTGCAACACATAGCAGCACAAAGCACAGTGATGTTGGTGTTCAGTGTTCAGGGTTCCATGTCCAGACAACCCAGAACATGTCTCAGACTCTGGAAAGAATGCTGCACTGACCTAAATGATAGACAAAGAGTTACTTCTCCATAGATAAAGCAACAGAAGATGAAGAAATAATCTCAAATATGTTACAGCTATTTTTCACAAACTCCTTTTCTTTCTTCCAACTCCCTGTTCCACAGGAAAGTGATTATTCCTTTTTTGTCATGAGCACTCTTTGAGGTGTTAGGAAAGAAGAAAAGCAGGTAAAGAACTCCAACTTGTTAAGCACATCTCTTGAATAGGGAGACAATGGGAAAAACAGATAGGGTCTTATGCTTACTGGGAGAATTAAAAGAAGCAGTGTAGTTGAAATGAAGTACTCCTTGCACAAATGAGAGAATAGCTCAGGAGGAGGAAAGCTATTTCAACTTTAGGGCCTTTGTCCTGGGACAAGAGATCAGCTATCACATTCCTTACTCATCAAATGCTTTGAATTTATTTGAATCAATAAAACTATCAAATTTTATTTGATCAAAACAGGTTCCTGTTGTTTATTTATTTATTAATTTTTCATGTCTGATTGTTTGGCTATTTTGAGGGAGGAAATGCACTTCTTTTCTCTCATTTACAAAAGCTTTCATACAGTCATATGGTAGAGGTTTTCCTCACTATTTATATACTTTCTTTTCTTTATACAAACCTATTTACTCTATTTATTTCTGTTTCCTTTCTGTAAGCGGAAGGAAACATCCAAATATAAAGAAATATGAAAGTTTCTGAGATAGTTTTGTTTTTTTAAAAAAACCTTCAACATTCCTTCTCATTTAATTTTAGTGGTGGTATCTTCTTGCCATTTACATCTGATAGCTGTAACTCAATAAATTTTTGATTTCTTTATGTAAGTTAAAACCAGTGCAGTGCAATGACATAAAAATGTCACAAAGAATAGTCAATGAAATTTACTCCTCCAAGATGTATATGCTCTCTTGTTGACACAATTCCCTAAATCACAACACTGGCTAGAAGCAGGTGACAAGCTAACTTGACCATTGTCTACCTGGTTGAACATCCACCATGTTACACATTGTTTTTTCCTTTTGATGCAATATAACTAAGGCAAAGGTTTACTTTTGGTCCTTCCCAATGTGTCCACATAGTTGTTTTCTGAAGAGGGCTATACCATATTATAAGCAAAATTTACTTTCAAGTATTTGCTTGAGGGAACTCAGATTTGTTGCTTTTCCAGAGTAGATTAGATAAAAAATAAATCCAGCTGTCAAGTTATTTCAAACAAATTCTTAATCAAACCAAGGGTTTCTATGCTACTAGAAATTAAAAACATTGTGTCTATGCAACTGATTATAATTTTTTTTCCTGTTAGACTCCACATCACAAAATTAGAAAATCACAAACATGTTTGAGTGTCTAGATAGGTATGGCAACCCAGACTTCAGAACATGTTGGTGAAGGCTTATTTTAGTCTCTAGATGTACAATCAATCATACATCTGTATGATGACTGTAAATGCTCCAAGATGATCCTCCACTTTGCTAGGATTAGCCAAGTGCTTAAATTTGTATATGTATTTAGCACTTGCAGGATCAGAGCTGAATTTCTGCTGCTGAAAGGCATGTGGGAAGAAGGATCCTGGTCTAGTTACTCAGGTGCTCTCAATAATCTATTTCGAAAAGAAACCACCTCCACTGGGGAATTCTTTCCACTACTCTTACTCATTGCTCTTACAAAGGCAGGATCTGCCTTTGGAGATGTCTATCACTTCCCTTTGCAGACATAAAGAGCCCAAAAAAATCCATCTCAGACTTGTTACTTTATTTTGGTTGACATGGATCCTTTACTTGGCCATTCTGACCCCTTTGCTTTAAATGTTTAGCAGTTACTGTGATTGCATTATCTTTATTGCTTACCCAACTCATTAAGACAGCTGATGGCTGAGGTGGCAAACATCTGTTCATCAAAATGCTGTGTTTCCATGGACATGGTATGTCAAATAGCTGTTCGAATACATGTTGCATGATACTGGTTCCTCTTGAATTGCTGATTCAAGGCATTCAGTTTTATATGCTGCCCTGCATTTTATTCAATTTCCTTAAAGAAATCTGTGGGCTGTGTATAAGTGTTAAGAACATGCCCTTGTCATTTTTTGTAAGGCTACATCATGAACTATGATAGGAACAAAGCACTTATGTGGTGTCCCTGCCATGGTGTCCTGGTGGGAGGCTTGGAAATAGATGATCTTTAAGGTTCCTTTCAACTGAAACCATTATAGGATCCTATGGTAGAAGTGTCACAGGGGATTGGATAAAGACGGGCAGCAAGCAATTCTGGGCTCATGCCAGTGCTGAAAACAACCTGCTCTGTGGTCTCAGACAAGTTATCTTTATTCCCCCCTTAGTAAAATGGGTATAATTTAGAGTTGCCTATTTCCATAGGTCATTCTGCAGGGTCAGAATGTCATTTTAGTACTGAAGGCAAAGTGAGCCACTTACACAATGCTCAGTTTTGAAGGTGGACATGTTTATGTCCATCCAGGGCAGGTGTGAAAGTGTGAGGGAAGCTGGATAATACAGACACTGTATAACTGCTTCTTTTGATTTTCTGTTCTGAAGTACAGCCCAAGGCTTTTTTAATTTTTTTTTTCTTCTTTTCTTCTTCAGGCTATACAATCAAATGTAAAACATGACTCTGCCATCTGTCAGTATAAAATATTTCTGTCCAGTGGAAATCTTGATGCTTTCTAGCTGATGAAGCATCTTGCTGAGGGCTGTTGGGCAGGTGAAGAAAACTTCCTGCTCTGGTGCACTGCTAGGCTTGGTGCTAGCATATTCTGACACCTAGGCTGAATTCACCATGGCTAAATTAAGACTCAGGAAGCTTTTCCTCAGGGTTATAAAGTTCTGGTTGGCATGTGTACAGCATCTGCAAGGTAAGAATCTTCCCTGTTTGCTGCTGGGTTTGCCTTGCTAGAGCTGCCTCTGTGGCCCCTACAGTCTTCAATATTTCAAGATTCTTCAGTGCACATTCCCGCTGTAACTATGAGTGATTGGTTTATTTTTTAAAGAAAAATAATTTATATCAGGCATTAGACAATGTTAGCATCTTCTTTTTTATCTAGTGCTAAAAGGGAGGCCATTAAGCAAGGACCTCTTTTCTCTGTTGGCCTAAGGATCATTTGTATATGGGGATTGTGTGCATAGTTGTGAACAAGCACAGACCAAGGCAGATCTCTTCACCCAAAGATTGTCTTTTAAACCAGACAATGAATCCAAGCAAACTGGAGGTCAGCAACTGAGGGAAAAAAAAACCAAACCAAAACAAAAAAAAACCAGGACTACTTAGGAGTTATCTGGTTTTAGAAAAAGGATTATTTCTAGATAAAAATTCTTTATGAGTGAAGAGAAGTATGTGATAGGCAGTTTAAGAGATATGACTAAGAAAAAATGAAAAAGAGAAGAAGAATTTCCTTTGCTTAATGAAAAGAGGGAATTTTTTTTTACCCTAAATTTAATAATTAAAAGGCAGAGTAGATTCCTGTATGAAAACACAGTGAAGAGCAATCTCTGTCATTTTACCACCGGGTAAACTTGCTGAGGTCAGCTCCTGGCCAAAGTGTATGGCTGACCTCAGCAAGTTTACCTTGTGGTAAAACTAACAGGCTTTGATCTTTACTTTGTTTTCACCTCAGGACAGCTCCTGCTTGTTAGTTACCTGAAGGTAAAAATCACACCTTCTTTTATCACCAAAGCTAAGTCTGTGAAGCAAACAGACTGGAAATAAGAAGAAATGAGAGCTGATATATGGCATATGGACATCAAAGGAGGGGATGCAGGGCTTATTTTGCTTCTCAAGAGGAAAAAGGAAATTTAGAAAAAACATAAGAGGCAGAATATATTGCAGAAATGGTAAGTATAATTGAATAATGTGTACAACTACTTCATAGCAGTATTTTAGACTAAAACAAGACAAAACAAAAACAAGCAAACAAAAAAAATCCAAAAAAACAAAAGCAAGAAAGGATAAAAAATGAGGTAGAAAAGCAAGGAAATGAAGGGTAATCATGTGGAGCTAACCAATGCAGAGAGAATCATTCTTTGGTGGGACTTAAAAAATAAGAATCTGTAAGGAAAAACATGAGATGGGATGCATTTGGAAGTGCACTAGATGGTAAAGCTAAAAAAGCAAGCATGAGCAAGGAGCCCATGACTGTGTTAGGATAGCAAGATGGGATTACACCACACCAGGGGTGGACTGATTTTGGCCATGGGAAATCCAATGGAATGTGGTCATGAACCAAGCTCACAGGAGCAGCAGGTGATAGCACAGGACATTGAGGACTACTTTCTGCTGATAAGTTTTGCCAACTGAGTTGCTTCACTGAGAAGTAGGTAACAAAAATGCCCAAGAAAGGGAGGATTTCATCAAAAGACTCAGTGATGGAACCTAAGGAAAGCAGGAATCTAGAAGAAAGAGCAAGTGGGGAGCCACTGCTTAGTCTTGCCCTTCTTTTGGCCATGAAAGCATGCACTCAAAAATGTTTGCCATTTAATATCTGATGAATTTCTTTAATTTCTCTGGTGGTCCAGATTGCTGTAACTATTTCAATACTGTCATAAATAATTGAGGTTTGTCTAGTTTTGGTGTTTGGGGATTTTTTTTTTTTTTTTTGGTTGGTTGGTTCCTCTGTTTTAATCAAGATCATACTTCTGTGAGCCCTAATTTAGTCAGGTTATATATTTCAGAGCAAACAGCTTGCTTTGCCTAAGTACTTCTGTGAACTGAACACTCTGCCCTGAGGCAAGCAAATCCAAAGCCAAAGAGGGATGCACCCTTCATATTCTGCTAATTGATTGAAGGGGCAAATGATCTATAGGAAAAGTTGCATCATTAACTTAATTGAGGGCAAAGCCTAATTAGAGGGGAAATGAAGTAGACAGAGCCAGAGACACAGCAGGCCTTCATGTGAGATGTCAACAAACAGACATTGTAACTAAAACCAGACAGAAACCGAAGCACTTCATTTACATCTTTAATTTCAATGTGAAAACATTTACAATGATTGTGATGTGTTCGTGAGATTGCAGAGGAATGCAAAATTTAAGAATTAAGCTGAAATCAACAGGTTTTAGAGTTGCAGAAAAAAATCAACTGACTAAAGTTGTTTTAGAAATCTTGAGCAAACTAACTGAAGTTACTTAAGACTACGTTTGTGCTTCTCTAGTATATTTGAACTCTACATTCCTGAGGAAATCCAACAAGAACTGCACCAGGAATTTTACCGTAGTGAGTAAATAAACCAAGTAAATTGTGGTGGACCATGTTGCTTCAGTTTGACTCTACAGAATTCCTGAATGAAGAGATAAAATGTCTCTTTTGTACATTTGTTCTTTAAATGGCTACTCTGTGCAGTTGCATTTCTGGTGTTTCCTTGCTTGTGCAAAGAGCCTCCACTCTCAGAATCACGAGTTCCTGAGCTGCAAACTGGTGATGTTAAATTCTAGAGGCTTGCTAAGTATTTTAAACATTAGTTTAATATCTGAACTAAAACAGGTGGCAGAGGTCTTTTTAGGACCTTTTCTACTGTGTTTTAGGGGCTTTTTTTGGCATGCAGCTCCTTTTTTTCCCAACTGCAGGAATACAAACAAAGCCTTTTCATGAGAAAAGCCACTTAAGTGAAATGAGGAATGCAAGCAGACATGTTTTGGCTACAGTGCACGTCTTTAAAGTATATAGGCATTAATATACAATCCAACTGCACTCATATGGGTATCAAGCATTCTTTCAAAAGCTGGGCCTTGAGCCTGCACAGAGAAATGCACCAATTTTTTGTGAGTATATATAATTAAATAGTGTGTAGATATGTTAATAAATAGAAAGGGTAAATTAATTTCATTGTGAAAACCAAACCTCCACAGAGCTAGAAAAATCATCATGCACTAATTAACCAAAACATTTTTGAGACGTCCTCTTTTGTATTCTAAGGAAAATAATCAACAGCTTGCAGCTTCACAAACCTCACATTTTGTTAATCAGTGTAATTACTTACCAAACAGACTCATCCACCTGTTTATGGCAACTGGACATTAAATAGATGCTTCTGTATCTGTATTTTATTCTTCATACTTTTTGCTCTCTCTAGCCAACACAGCCACCCTCATGTCCCATCTCCTTCCATGCAGGTCAATGCTTAGCCTTGAAACTTTGTCCTGGATGTGCTGATGCAGCTCTGAAACAAGAAAACTCTCGACTTCTTGGAGGATTTTATTATCATTTGATCAACATGTCGTTCTCAAATGATTTTGAGTTTATCTGTAAGACAAGTGAGACCCCCCTGATCCTACCTTGTCTCCCTTGTAATTCCAAATCTCCCATGCAAAGCTTGAAAGCACTTTCAGCTTTATGCAGAAGACAGGAAGAGGCTCCACTGAGTACAGTATTGGTAATTATGCATGTTGTGTGACAAGGCACACTAAATGCTCCTAAAGATAGCCTAAAACAAATGCATATTGTGCCATTCGTGAGGCTAAAGACCTTCAGGGCAAATCCCCCTTTAATTCCCTTAAACTACATTAGCTCAAAGCTCATTTTGGTGGAAGATAGGATTTATAAAATTAAGGGTTTCAAGAAAGCAAAAATTACAGCAGTCTACAAATGACTGGAGTAGTCTTTCCTATTTCAGCTTTGTAGTAAAGTTTACTGTAAACTACGTAATAAGAGGAAATCCTGCTTGGATCACACTGGAGTACAATAGTTGAATGTTAACACATTTATTATCACCTGTCACATCCCTATGAATGCATCATTGTGAACATGCATTTGGATCTAGGACAGCATCATTAATCATTGTTCCAAAAAAACCCACAGTAGTTAATTATTTGTCTCAACATATTGCATTTAAATTATCCTCCTCATTAAATCAATTATGAAACAATGTAAGTATCCTAATTGAGCTACTAAGAACAAGAACATTGTTGCAAAATAGAAATGGAAAGATACTACCAACCGCTGTCCTGATTTTCAAGTATATAAAGTGTATTTCTTTTTAACAGAATTCATGTAGTTTGGGAATTGAATTAGGAAACCTAAGCTGGCATTTGGCAATATGCTGCCTTTGTCATGTGGCTTTTTACAGCTTGGAACACAAGCAGAACCTACTTATGTGTGCTTGTAGTATAGACTGTAAACATATCTTAGGATGTAAAGAAGTTTTTAATACTTCCCAATGAAATATGGAAAACAATGGCAGCTATTGAAACCCTCATGGTTTTGGAAACATGGTATCTGTACATTAAGCTTGTTTTCTCAAGAGTGGCATTCACTGAAGCAAACATTAACTTGTGTACATCTGAATTTATGTGCCCCAGGCTCACCTTATAGTAAGCAGACAGAAACAAACAGTTTTAAGATGTAATTCATCTGACTTATTTTAGATACCTGCTTTGGGATAAGATGAATCATATCTTAGTAGTACCTATTATTTTTCCATTGATCCAAAAGAAGACCAAGACTTTTAGGTGTCAAGATAAGGATGTCTGCACTTCAGTAATTTAAATTTCAGCCTAAGACCCATCAGTCTGGTGTACAACACAATACAGACAACATGAACTTGAAAGCTCAAAGGGAACAATCAAGAGATGCAGGTCTTTGATTTTTTGCACTTTCATCATAGAAATTGTAAAGCTATACCAAGGACTTGATTGTAAGACTGGTGGGACACAGCCTAGCAAAGGCTGTTTCTTTGAAATTTACTTTTGTTTATATAAGATGCCCATAAAAAAATATAAGAATTTCAACTACTGTTGTTGGTCTTTCTGTAGTAAAATTCTACCGTGATCTCTTACTGCGGTACTAATTTCATCAAGTACATGAAATCACACTAACCATTTTGAAGTCTCAAATTTAATGTCAGCTGGAGCCTGATTTAACTTCAATATTGCTGCAAAATGTTTTCTTATGCTCTTTACTCTTTCAGAAAGGAAAAATATATTATTTAGGGAATATTTTGTTTTGCCATCTCTAGTACTTGCTTTTTTTTTTTTTTTTTTTTTGAGAAAATGACACTGTAAGGGTGGTTCACTTCAATAACAAATCTGTCTCATCTTCAGTACTAACTTGAGCAATTTTTGATTCTCTTTCAGATATGTTCCTCACAGACCGGTCTCTGTTTTGAGAATTGAATGAAATCTTGTCTGAGCAGTGCCCAGAGCGACTCTGTGATCTGATTGACTCTTGTTTTCTTAATAGGGCCACCTTTCCATACAGGTAGTTTGGACTTGACAGCCTTCTCCTCTGGCAGAAACAATAGTCCTCTGCAAAACGTAGAACTGCACAGGGTGGGGCAGCCCATTCACTTTCAGCTTTCTGTTTCACATCAGGGTGCATCAGCAGCATGGCAAGTATCTTGATCTTTAGAAGTGAAAATCTCATTCTGATCATTGCCCTGCACTGTACAAGAACTGTTTCTATCATCTTTTCCTGCACAGCAGTTACTGGGAGATTTCTTTCTCTTTTGCCTGACAAGTTGCAACAGGAAGATCTATATAATTTTTTACCTTTTGCAATTTCCCAAATAAAATTAGACGTGCTACATATTTTGGTAGTTATGTGGGTTTTATAGAGGAGTTTTTTGGGTTTTGTTTTTGTTTTTTAAACAGGGGGTTTTCAAAACAAAAAACAGTCAAAGCAGCCCCTTGCAAAACGAGCTGCAATCTACAGGGGTTTTTATTTAAAAATAAGTGTGGGGAAAAAAATTAAAAAAATGCTTCCTTTCATAGAAATCATAATCAATGTTAATTTAAAAGTATATTTTCTATATGTCTATTACAAATTCCATCTTCCAAGTTTTCTATAAAAACTAACATTTGTCAACAATTACCACTTGGTGCTATATAGCACTTCTTTAAAAATGTTTGGAGATACCTACTGTGCACTAACTATGGGCAAATGTTGATTGTTAATAGCTTTTATTATATGTGGTCTTGTTACTGGTGAAAGCATGATGAACTTTCAGAATAATTTCATGCTAAATCACAACTCATTTTATTTTTAACAGCATTGTAAATAGTTACATTAAACTTGCAGAACAAAACTCTAAATCCAGGAAGGAATAAACCGTGTAGAATTAATTGGCTTGGGAATTGTTTCTTTTCCTCACTCTCTGCACACACTAAAATTCAGTTCACTGTTCATTTAATAAGTTGATTACAATTACAGGACATAGATTGTTAATTAGGAACTAAACTCCACTTTCCACAAAGGATTGCCATCCTCCTTTCACACAAAATATGCAAACCAATATTTTGTGTAAACAAATGTGGAGTTTTGTGGACACGGTAGCAAAGCAGATTTGTCCGATTTGCCAGATTGACCAAATTGTCAGATTGCTTTTGGGCTGAGGAGGTACAGACTCTTTGTGAGCTTCCCACAGACAAAGGCACACTGATCCTCAGCACACTGACAGCACAGAGCCAGTTACTGCTGTCTTCAGGGCGGGGAGGCTTCAGCCCAGAAGGCAGAAACACTGGCTATGGTGAAGGAATAGGGGCAGCCTTGTTAGCAGGGCTCTTTCCCAGGAAGTCAGGAGCTGATCAGCTCTGTGCTCAGCAGGAGATGTCAACAAAGTCTATAGAAATTATGATGGGCGTTTCAGATTACATGAAGAAATTGTGACTTTCTCAGAAAGGTCATATGTAAAACATTCTCCTTAAATACATTCTCCTCAAATTAGATCAGCAGTTTACACAATATAATTTATTTTAGACGTTGCTTCTTAGCAAATAACTGAAAAAACATCTGTAAAAGATGCTTTAGCAAGAAAACAGAAGTCAAAGCAAATTTAAAAAAAAAAAAAAAAAAAAAGGAAAACAATAGACTCAAACAATTTAAAATCACAAAAAAAAAAAAAAGGAAAGGGAAAAGTCCTGCTCCTCTTTCTGCTGAGAGGTGGGGTTTGCCCACAGAATTAGTGAGGATATTATAGTGGTGGCAATAGACACAGCATTTTCAATACTCCTTTGTGGCAAAGAGGGGAAAAAAAAAAGCAATCAAACCCTCCTGCTGCCTGAGGCATGCTCCTGAGCAAAACCCAGCTCCTTAGGCTTGGGTCAAGGAAGACAGGATTTGGCTCAACAGGATGCATGAGTGGATTAACATGACAAATTAACTGTTAATCCGAGTAGTAGCCAACTATTAATAAACTCCTCATGAACACTACCTTAGCAGTTTGAACTCTCAGCTCCTGGGGTGTTTTGAGTTTGGAGGGTGAATATGAGCTAGTCCCCCATCAGAGGCACAGGTAGTGGTCATCTAGGTGAAGAAATACAGAGAAGTCCATCCCACAGCCTTCATAAAGGTGTTGCATTCTGTAAGAACATGGACAAGGCAATTCAGACTTTGGATCTGGAAGAAAGAAGCTATTTTGGTAGGGGAAATGAGTTGGAGGGAAGCTCACAGCCTGCCACTTTATCCATGTTGGCATAATAGCCACTAGCCATTCATGTTTTCCCACTGGAGTGCTCTGACCAGCTTTTTTTTTTTTTTTTTTTTTTTTTTTTTCTTTTTTTTTTTTTTTTTTTTCTTTTTTTTAAACCCCACAAAGTATTACCCTATTATTTGTTAGCAATTGGTTATCAAATCAGTAAAAAGTATTTCAGATATCATTGGAAAATTTCCTTTACTTCTTTGGAAATACAAATTAGTCTAACAATTCCCTGAATCCACCACTATTTCAGTTGTTTGCAAACTTGGGTTTGCTTTTCTTGCACAGTGGAAAAATCTCCATTAACTAGAGAAAAAAGGATTTCAACCACATTAGTTTAAGTTCAATTTTCCAATTTATATCAGAATGAGGAGAAAAAAGATTGCAAATAATACTTTAATGTAAGTTTCAGTTCCAAGGGCTTATTTAATTTAAATAATTTAATTTTAATTTAAATGAGAAAGAACAACAGGTATGTGATTCAAGTGCCAACAAAAACAGATACCTTGGACATAATTATTCAAGTAAATCTGCTTTTGCTTTTACTGAGTGCTTGGCTCTATCAGTTTAATGAGAATTTTATTCTGAGTGATGACTGCAGGACTAGGTCCTCCATCTCTAATGACTGAATGCCTCAGATATGTTTCAGTCTTACAGCTAGTTTTCATCTCTGCATCTCTATATAGTTTCTTTAGCAAGCTTTTATTGTCCAATGAAAAGAGTATGCCAAATTTTGCCTGAACACATAAAGTATAAGATACTGCAGAGAAATACATAGCCAGTATTATGATAGTGAGTTTTTAATTTTTACAGTAAACTATTTTTTAAATTCTGATTTAAACAATATATACTTATAAGAGAGGGTCTTTACTTATTTTTTAAATTTGAAAGGATTCAAGAATTGCATTGTTTTCAAGACTTGCATTTGTTTTGTTTCCCATGACGTAGGAAACCTTGGTGATGGATTGCAATTAAACAATTCTAATTTTATTTTTAAAAGAAAAAAGAAAACAAAAGATAAAAATGAAGGAAAGATGACTTTTTGAAAAAAAAAAAATCAACAAAAAACAACAAAACCAAAAAATCCACACCCAGACCAAGACCCCAGACTCAACATGGTTGCAAGAGTAGAACAAGAGTAAAAGTTCATTTCAACATAGTGATTTATAGGGAAAGGCTCAGCAGCTTACATAAAACCAAAAGGGGAAGTAGTCGAACATTGGGTCAAATCTCCATTCACATGTTTTGTAATAAAAGGCTGACTGTAGCCTTTGAGCCTTGCTTCCAGTCACAGACAATGGCAATTGCAGAGCAAGACTAATAACAGGATTTAGCATAAATCCACCACAGGAAGTGAACAGTTGTACTGGCAAATAATTAGCCATGGAACCTTTTATGGCAACATCAGGATGCTCTCTGTGCTTTAGAGTATTGTCTGCAATTGTGATCAAGAAAAAGAAGCAAACTCACTTCTCTTTCCTTATAGAAGACCGTTATCTGTAGATAATTTTTTACAATATTTTAATATTTTTTCTCCTTATTCTAATTTAGTAGCAATAGTGTAGGTATTGAATTTGCATTTGAAGGTTTTTCAAAAATGTTCTTTTCTTTTTTTCTTTTTTTCCCTCACTGATGCTTTTTATTGCAAGGTAAATTGTGTTTATTTTGCATGGCTAACAAGTGGGTTCAAAGCAACACTTTGATCTTGAACCCCTGCCAGATTCCAAGAGCTGAAAGCCCCCCTGTGCAGTAAAGTAGACCTGTACTCACAAAGCCTGGCTAATTTGCAAAGGAATGTCAAAATTACTGGCACAGCTGACTACTGTGGTGCAGTACAGTCTATAGTTTTTCTAATGAATGGAAATCTGCTTTTCTCTGTATATTTACTTATGACTTGTTAGAAAATTAATTTTGAATTCTCTAGACGAGGAATTTTTGTCATTGTACTAAAACAAACAAGCAAACAAAATAAATAAAATTTAAAAACCAGAGCAGCTACTGTGAAATCTTTACTGTTCATAAGAGATAATCTTCTGGTAGCCAAAACAATTGGGTCTGACAAAAGCAGTTCTATCAATTCCTTTGCATTTTACAAAAACTGCAAAGAATTCAAAGAATTTTAGCTAGGGAAGAATATGCAGGTTTTATGTAAGTTCTCTGAATACATTTCTATACCTTTTCTTTCCATCCATTCTGCCTTGTGAGAATGATATTCCTTCTCTTGGAAATGAGATACATTAATGAATCTGAGCAAAACTCCATCTCATTTCCATCGCCTTTGTGTATCTACTTGCTAGATACCAGACAAAAAAAAAGCAAAAACAAAAAACTCAGAATCCCAAACAAATAAACAAGAGAAAAAAAACAAACCAAAACTCAAACCAACCCAAAAACAAATTGGGGAAAAAAAAAAATCAAACAACCTCCCCATATAACAAACGAAGTCACCAACCAAATCACCTGTGAGGAGGCTGTTGCCTCAGAGTTCAAGAAAGCAAAATTATTTAAGATGGGGGTAGAAATGTCATGGTCAATTGTTTGTATGTACATCACTAGACTACTTCAGTAAGAAAAGTAATGACAAAATCCCTGGATGCTGGACCACAGTGGAACTTGAGAAACAGATGTTCAGGACTTTACAGTGGTTGTCTATAAACCTGAATCTGGCTCTGTAGAGGTCAAGGAGAGTGCAAGGTACCTCAAACTTCCTAAAGACTGCAAATCATGACTGCACTGATCAGCTGGATGCTCAGCCTGCACCATGGGATACATGAAAGAAAGAAAATACCTGCAAAGCTTCCATGCCTTTCAGGGTTTAGACTGTATCTGGTCAGCTGCAAATTAAAGTGTAGTGTATTCCTGCATAAGGTTTTTTTTCCTCTCTCTCTTTTTTTTTTTTCCTTTTGTGTAAATAAGCAAGATTCACAAAGGGATGGAGAAAGGAAATAGTATTGGCTATAATGCCACAAGTAAGGAACTGAGGCACAGAAAAATTACCAACAGGATTTTCAGAAGGATTAAAACAGCATGATTTTATTGACTGTGCTGCATTAACATCAAATGTGGTTTGACCCTCAATGATTTCTTCAAAGTAAGACTGGAAGCAGAACAGGAACCAAACCCAGGTCAATACTAAAGCCACAAAACCATAATTACTCTCCTTATTTCTTTTCTATATTTAGGAGGGAAAAAATATAGTGACACATGTGCCTGTAGGGTGACCTGTCATGCTGCTAAGTCTCTACTTATGCAACTTCAGTCCCTCTCATTTTAACTAACTCTAATTTTGAATGCTGTCTTTGGCATTCTGCCTTGGACTTCTCACAAGGCTTTTTTTGTGGCATTTTTTTTCTTTATTTTCTTCCTCTTTTGAGAAGGGAGATAGTTAGTGTGAATAATTATTTCTCCATAAAGAACAGAGCTTTTGTAGTCATATTTGGCATCTTCTTAATTTTAAAAAGTTTAGGCTAAACCCATGACATTTATACTATTAAAATCACTAAGAATCCAAGTAAATCATCCATTTGAGCTTCCAGCAAGAAGTGATATTTTTTAATGTTCTGCTTATGGAACTTGTTTTTTGTGTTGTTTTGTTTTCATTCTTGGAGAATTATGCTATGAACACTAAAATTAGTCATTCCAGGTTTTGGATGATTCATACAAGATATCTAGATCAAACTAGGAATTGAATAAAATAATTTTGAAAAAGATAAATTTGTCTCAGAATAGTTACAGAAATACAATATCCATTTAAGGGGAATGTGTAGAGTGTAAAAGTTCTGGAATGCAGTATATACTATGTCTACATACTTATAGAGGAAGAAAACAGAGAGAAGTCATTCAAGGAATGGAGAATAGGGTCAGATTTTGAATTCAAAATTCACCCACAAGCCTGTATCACAAGCAGCAAGTGGATCAATAATACTATATACTATAGCTTTTCTGCCATGTTTTATGGCTAGCACTGTCTGTGAAGACTGAAGTGCATCTTTCTTCTATTAACTGCAATTGCATATATAAAAGCATGTTTTCCCCAGCATGTAAGATTTATATCTATAAATTCAGAGTTATATTTACCCACATGATAAAATAACAATAGCAATAACAGTAATATCTTAGTGTACATTTTCAACTGAATGCTACATAGCCAGGAGAATTGTGTTGGAAAATGCATCAGTGTTAGGAAAGAGTCAGTATATTTGCAAACAAAATAGTCACTGACAGTACCTTGAGTATATAGAATTTTTTTTTTAATTCAAATTTGCATTTTATATGTCAACTTATAAACTTAGATAAAATGTCAACTTAGATAAATATGACATATCAAATGCAGGAAGAAAGATTCTTATGTTGCCCGTTCTATTAGTATTAATTTTTTTTTTTTTTAATTTATGTAGAATTAATTTTTCTAAAGTAGTTGTGTTGGAATAAAAAAATGGAAAGTTTAATGAGAAAAAAGAAAATTATTCTCATAATTTTTCCCTAATTAAATTAATTCAATAAAAAATCATTATTGAGAATTTTTAAAATTAAGTTCCAAAGAAAATGTTTCTCTGAGATATAGTAGTAAATATTTTTATAAGAATTTGTAAAAAAAAGTTAAGTCTTGGCTGCTGAAGTTTGTAGGTGAAAAGAAATAAAAAGCCAAAAGAATAATAAATGTCAGTAAATTGTCCCCTGTACCCTTTGATAGAAGTCAAGCAAAAATAATATATATTATGAAATATCAGGGCAAAAAATTCAGGCCACACTTTAAGGATGAGAAATTATTTCAGTCATTGTCATCTAAGAAAGAAGCACAATAGGAAAAGACCTAAAATGATTCTGGAATTTATGGGCAGGAAATATGAAGTAGTCATAAGCTATTACTGCAACCTTGAGTCCAGACCCAGAATCCACACCTGAAGGACGTGTTCTTGCACTGGAGGGAGCATGCACCAGAGACAAGACACAGAAAAGGACAAATAAGTAAGGACTGGAAACTGGGTGTTTTTGCTAAAGATTTAATGAGGTCACATTTATAGAGGAAGGATTTTCAGTGCTGTATGAAGTGAAAGGTCGACAAGAGACAGCCTTGAAATCCTGCACATTGTTTAAAAGCAGTGGCAGCTATCCCCTGAGATAAAGCTCTATAACACTTGCAATGTACCAACCACATATGCAACTCAGGATGTGAGTGTTCTCTCAGCACAACTAGTGGGCTGGAAGCAGATACCCATCCAAGAGAACCCCACAGCTCTCATGAAGAGGTCACATGGATTATCACAGCAGGCATCAGCCCAGTGCAGCCAGATGATGTGCACGTGTGTGTGAAGAGCAGTAGCTGTGCAAAACCTGGAGGATGAAGACCTCCTCTGTGTTGTCTCTTCTCTCCTCCCTTGGAAAAAGTGATCACTGCATCCTGGACACAGGATTGAGGGTCTCAGGTACATTAAGCAGGATCTCCACTCACTTTGATCATTTTGTTTAACTGTTAGCAGAGGAACAAGGATGCAACTTACCCCATCCTGGTAAGCATCAAATCTAGACAAGAATGCTTCACTCAGATATTGACTTACCCCAGAAAAGAAGGTAGAATGTGTTGTGTGCAAAATGAATAGCAGTTGCATAAGTCCAGCTGCTGATATCCTCACTTGAGAGAGAAATAAGCACTTTTTAGACTCAATTCATATGGCCTACTTTAGATATATTCTCTAAAACAAAATTAAACATGTGAAAGAGTTATGTAACTGGAGTCTTGAAAATTAGTTTGCCCTGTATATAACTGTATTTTATCAGCTGACCTTCATAATAAGTGTCTTAAATTTAAAATATTAAATGAACAGACTATAAATCCCACCAAACATGAAATTATTTTTACTTTTAGGTCTTTATCTTCAGGACATGCCTGGTATCAAAGAGAAAACAGTGAACAAAACTCACAGAAGAAAGGGAGGGAAACCACGGAAGAGTGGCTTTACCTCTATAAAAGAATTAATGACTCAGAATGATACAGAAGGTGGGAAAAATGGAATAAAATTCTTCCTGTGATCCCTGACTCCAAGACAAGTCAACATTAACACATGTCTTTGACAATCTGTGCATGCACTGACAAACATCAGGATTCATTCACAAAAATTGTTAGGAATTGGCATTGAGCCCTGAATTACATAAACAAGGAAAACTAGTTAAAAATTTTAAAGAATTGGTGCTGAAAATAAAAGCATGTAATTGGCAAAATTAGGAGGCAAAGGTAAACTGAAAATGGCTGCTTTTCTCTTGAAACCATTATAGCCAGATTCATTCCATTCGTCGTATACTTTATATGGAATTATTTGTATTCTCATGGTCTGGTCTTTCACAATAACTTAGTTTAGAAACTCATGAAGTGAATCCTGAGAAAACAGATGAGCACTATGAAAACATTCCACCCTGAAAATTTACTTAATCTTGAAGAAAGGGACTGAATATTAGTGAATAATCTTTTTCTGAGGTATTAATTTTAGTAGCAAAGAAAATAAAATATCTTTGAGACAATTGATAGCAAATAAGCATTTATGTAAACTCTGTAATCTAACTGATTATATGTATTTCAAAACCAAAGACTGACTGTAAATTGGAAGCATAAGGATAATTCCTCAACTCTGAGGCTACCTGATACACAGATACCACAACAATATTATTTACCTCTCTTATTCTTTAAAACTAAGTACCTCACCTGTTGAGGAGGCTAGGTGAGGGTCACCTGTGGTGAGTCCTTCACCTGTTGCTGGGAGTTGCTAACTCTCCAAGCAGGCTCAGAAGCTGTTGGAAGATTCTGTCACAGGAAAAAAATATGACAGGATCAGTTCTAGCAAAGCCACAGTATGGCTGACTGCAGTTCCAAGCCCACAGGTCCTTTAATTAATCAGTATAAAATGCAATATTAGAGCTTATTGCTCTTAACAATCACTACCACACAAGTTGTTACTTCCATATACACTGGTGATTTCTACAAGGAGTGATTGGGCTGAGTGTGAGAATATGTTAAACTACATGAGTGTGTTTGCATGGTAAAGACCATGCAGCACTGAGCTTGTCCCAGGCACAGAAATTAAATGCTGTAGCTTCTATTTTTGTGGAAAGAGTGAGGAGGGGGGAGCAGGAGGAGTACAAGACTAAAGGCATGTATACACATATCTCTATATGTATCTATTTATATACATATATACACACACACACACACATACACACACACACACACATATATATATATATAGTTTAATAGAAACAGTTTATTTAAACCCCACATTTTTAAAGAGTAAGGAACACAAATCATAGGGAAAGCAAATACTAAGGCTTGTATTTCAGCTAATATATTCCTTTGCCTCTGAATTGGTTCCCTTGAGACAATGCTCTGTAGGTTAATAATCCTCATGATTAGAAAGTGTTTTCCTGATATTTCACCTAATTATACCCATCCATAATCTCTTCCTCAAAACCTCTCCTCATTTTACCTCTTTGGGATGGTCTAAACAAGTCTTTTCTTTCAGCTTGGTCTTTCAGCTAAACAAGCCTTTTCAGCTCAGTAGCTGGCTACGTAATACCCCACATAACTGGAATCCAAATCTGCAAATTGCCGAGCAGCTCTGAATTTCCCTAATTTATAAAAGGCAGTGAAGATTCTTACCTTTTCACAGCTTAATGCTCACAATTAAAAAAAATATAAGCATTTAAAATAAACAAAATATCCAGCCTTGCTGAGTGTGTAAAAGATCTAACTACATAAACTGGTTTCTTTCCAGCACTCTCTCGTTCTATGAAAACACAAAATTACAATTTTGGTAATTATTATTATAAAATATTTCCTTTCAGGAAGGTCTGTATCTACAATGTGTATGTTCTGGGAAGACTATAGTTTACTCTGATAATTTTCTGGGAAGAGAGGACCTTTAATTTTAAATGTTCTAAAATAAATCTTTCACTAATACTTACAGGCCAATTATGTGCGGGTGAATGCCACAAGTCCTGGGATAGATTCTTACATATGCCAGCTTCCACAAATTAAAGACTCTTACTTTAGCAATACACTAAGCTGAAGTATCTTGGAAAAAAGTGACTATAATTTTCTTAGATGTTGTTCAGCCAGCACTAAAAGCCCTTTTCTCCTGTTTCTATTATACTGGTTGTACTAGAGAATAAAGCTATCCCCCGTGAAGGTCTTAAGGTACATTGCTTTTCTATTGTTTTTAGACATCTAAAGAGAAAAGACTGAAAGCTCTATCCTTCTGGGATGTGAGGACACAGTCACTTAGTGCCTCAAAAAGATAAACCATATGTTTTGCCAAACAGCTGAAAATAAAGGTGCATGTGCATAGATGTGCATGAAACTTCTTAGATTTCTTCTCTTCTTTAGACTTTTGGCAAACTACACAAGAGAACTGCTTCTCATGTCAACCAGAATACTTTCTGGACTTTCCTGCTTAAGAGCTGTAAATGAAGCCAGTGTTTTCTATAAAATTAGCATTCACATGATTAAGGCCATAGAAAATGCTTCCAGGATTGTCACTAATTCCAGAAAAAAAATGAGAAGCCTCTAAAGTTTTTAGGAGTCTGACGATGGCAAAGTTGAAGACTTTTCATATGACTCAGACCTCTACCCTACCCAGATAGATCCCTAACCACTCAGGAACTTGGAAACACTTGGTGTAAAGACATGATCATCTCCAGTGGTGTATTCTGTTCTGTGTATTCAGGACTGACAGAAAAAGTGGATGGACACTCAGAAAGCAGAGCCTGCTGCCAATGACACAAAATTATTGAGGACAGTCAAAGCTGAGTAGAAATGCAGGAAGATCACAGGATAATAGGGTTTCTGAGGAACAAAACATCAGGTATTCATTGGAAATTCAATCCGAGTAAGCAGAAAGAAATATAGGAGGAGAAAAATAAATTTAACCAAATATACACTTTCAACTACATATTATCACCCAGGAAGACACTGGAGTAATTGCAGACAGGTTAAAAAAATATTTAAGTATTAGCAGCTGAAATGTAATTTTAATGTTATAAAATACATGGAGAATATTTTTTTAAAATAAAAACATCCTCATGCTGTGTTAGAAATCAACATCATATTCCCATTTGGATAATTTTTTTCTGAATCTGGTCATCTTCCTCATAAACACCATAGCAAAAAATAGAAGCCAGAAAATTAAAATCAATAAAATCAAAGAATTAAATTTTCCTTTCCTTTCCTTTCCTTTCCTTTCCTTTCCTTTCCTTTCCTTTCCTTTCCTTTCCTTTCCTTTCCTTTCCTTTCCTTTCCTTTCCTTTCCTTTCCTTTCCTTTCCTTTCCTTTCCTTTCCTTTCCTTTCCTTTCCTTTCCTTTCCTTTCCTTTCCTTTCCTTTCCTTTCCTTTCCTTTCCTTTCCTTTCCTTTCCTTTCCTTTCCTTTCCTTTCCTTTCCTTTCCTTTCCTTTCCTTTCCTTTCCTTTCCTTTCCTTTCCTTTCCTTTCCTTTCCTTTCCTTTCCTTTCCTTTCCTTTCCTTTCCTTTCCGTCACCACAGAAAGACAAGGAGGCGAATGTTCACTTGGATGCAACTGTTAAAAAGAGTTGTGGAGGACAGATGCTTGTCCTCTGACTCAGGAAATCCCTTAATTGCAGAAAGGGAATACTGTTACTGTATATTTTCTGTTTCCTTATACTTCCTCACACAAGCAACCTTTACTAGGCACTGTTCCCATTGATTCCCAATTTGAGTATTAGAGTTTCATTGCTCCAGGCCAGTGCCTGACTGTATATTTGAGCCAAGTGAGGAAAATATGGACCTTATAGAAATTGTTAAAATGTTTGGCTTAGGATTGCATAGTCTGTCTCCAACACATACTCCATTATCACAAGACTGCCTTTCCAGTGCTCTCTTCTTCCAAGCTGAGCAGATCCTGGACACCAGTTCCTCAGGGAGTTGAAGGCC